>NW_021630069.1:0-687983 GCF_900700375.1 Denticeps clupeoides | reverse complement strand
GCACCTGGTATTCCCAGGTAGTCTCCCATCCAAGTACTAACCAGGCCCAAGCCTTCTTAGCTTCTGAGATCAGACAAGATTGGGCATTCTTCAGCTGGTTTGTCCGTACACAAACTCTGCTTGAAAATCTTGAACTTTAAACCAAAGGGGCTTGAACACATATCAAAGAGTGAAAACTCCCGCTTTACTGTCAAATTATGATGGAGAAAAGGCAAAAAGTTGGAGTGGTAAGCTTTTATTTGCAAACAACAAATAAAGTGCACACCTTCTAGAGGCAATGCAATACTGGGTCGATGAATGGAGCGGATGGAGCAGGCCCTATTGCCGACTCCCTGTTCTAAAAATCCGCTTAATATGACATATCAGATATTAAATTGACATCAGGGTGCGTAGCACCTGAAGGCCGAGGGCTGGAAAACCCCACCTAATCGATTCAGCTCCACCCCACTCCATAGCCAAGCCTGTGAATGATCGTTGTAGAGCACACACAGACAAAGAAACCTGAAGAGAAGTTTAAAAAAAAAAAAAAAAAAAAAAAAAGAAAAAAGGCGGGAAAACATACTAAAGAAAGAAAGTACCCCTTAACTTACTTTAAAAAAGTTAACAAAGTGATGTAAATACTTTCATTTTAAAAGTTTTACAATAGTTAAAGCTTACAGCACCTGGCATTCCCATGTAGTCTCCCATCCAAGTACTAACCAGGCCCAAGCCTTCTTAGCTTCTGAGATCAGACAAGATTGGGCATTCTTCAGCTGGCATGTCCGTAAGCAAACTCTGCTTGAAAATCTTGGACTTTAAACAAAAGGGCTTTGAAAACATTATAAAGTGCGAAAACTCCCGCTTTACTATCAAATTATGATGGAGAAAAGGCAAAAAAAGCTAACAAAGCCATGTAAATACTTTCATTTTAAAAGTTTTTCAATAGTTAAAGCTTACAGCACCTGGTATTCCCATGTAGTCTCCCATCCAAGTACTAACCAGGCCCAAGCCTTCTTAGCTTCTGAGATCAGACAAGATTGGGCATTCTTCAGCTGGTTTGTCCGTACACAAACTCTGCTTGAAAATCTTGAACTTTAAACCAAAAGGGCTTTGAAAACATTATAAAGTGCGAAAACTCCCGCTTTACTGTCAAATTATGATGGAGAAAAGGCAAAAAAAGCTAACAAAGCCATGTAAATACTTTCATTTGAAAAGTTTTTCAATAGTTAAAGCTTACAGCACCTGGTATTCCCAGGTAGTCTCCCATCCAAGTAATAACCAGGCCCAAGCCTTCTTAGCTTCTGAGATCAGACAAGATTGGGCATTCTTCAGCTGGTTTGTCCGTACACAAACTCTGCTTGAAAATCTTGAACTTTAAACCAAAGGGGCTTGAACACATATCAAAGAGTGAAAACTCCCGCTTTACTGTCAAATTATGATGGAGAAAAGGCAAAAAGTTGGAGTGGTAAGCTTTTATTTGCAAAACAACAAATAAAGTGCACACCTTCTAGAGGCAATGCAATACTGGGTCGATGAATGGAGCGGATGGAGCAGGCCCTATTGCCGACTCCCTGTTCTAAAAATCCGCTTAATATGACATATCAGATATTAAATTGACATCAGGGTGCGTAGCACCTGAAGGCCGAGGGCTGGAAAACCCCACCTAATCGATTCAGCTCCACCCCACTCCATAGCCAAGCCTGTGAATGATCGTTGTAGAGCACACACAGACAAAGAAACCTGAAGAGAAGTTTAAAAAAAAAAAAAAAAAAAAAAAGAAAAAAGGCGGGAAAACATACCTAAAGAAAGAAAGTACCCCTTAACTTACTTTAAAAAAAGTTAACAAAGTGATGTAAATACTTTCATTTTAAAAGTTTTACAATAGTTAAAGCTTACAGCACCTGGCATTCCCATGTAGTCTCCCATCCAAGTACTAACCAGGCCCAAGCCTTCTTAGCTTCTGAGATCAGACAAGATTGGGCAATCTTCAGCTGGCATGTCCGTAAGCAAACTCTGCTTGAAAATCTTGGACTTTAAACAAAAGGGCTTTGAAAACATTATAAAGTGCGAAAACTCCCGCTTTACTATCAAATTATGATGGAGAAAAGGCAAAAAAAGCTAACAAAGCCATGTAAATACTTTCATTTGAAAAGTTTTTCAATAGTTAAAGCTTACAGCACCTGGTATTCCCAGGTAGTCTCCCATCCAAGTACTAACCAGGCCCAAGCCTTCTTAGCTTCTGAGATCAGACAAGATTGGGCATTCTTCAGCTGGTTTGTCCGTACACAAACTCTGCTTGAAAATCTTGAACTTTAAACCAAAAGGGCTTTGAAAACATTATAAAGTGCGAAAACTCCCGCTTTACTGTCAAATTATGATGGAGAAAAGGCAAAAAAAGCTAACAAAGCCATGTAAATACTTTCATTTGAAAAGTTTTTCAATAGTTAAAGCTTACAGCACCTGGTATTCCCAGGTAGTCTCCCATCCAAGTAATAACCAGGCCCAAGCCTTCTTAGCTTCTGAGATCAGACAAGATTGGGCATTCTTCAGCTGGTTTGTCCGTACACAAACTCTGCTTGAAAATCTTGAACTTTAAACCAAAGGGGCTTGAACACATATCAAAGAGTGAAAACTCCCGCTTTACTGTCAAATTATGATGGAGAAAAGGCAAAAAGTTGGAGTGGTAAGCTTTTATTTGCAAAACAACAAATAAAGTGCACACCTTCTAGAGGCAATGCAATACTGGGTCGATGAATGGAGCGGATGGAGCAGGCCCTATTGCCGTTCTAAAAATCCGCTTAATATGACATATCAGATATTAAATTGACATCAGGGTGCATAGCACCTGAAGGCCGAGGGCTGGAAAACCCCACCTAATCGATTTAGCTCCACTCCACTCCATAGCCAAGCCTGTGAATGATCGTTGTAGAGCACACACAGACAAAGAAACCTGAAGAGAAGTTTAAAAAAAAAAAAAAAAAAAAAAAAGAAAAAAGGCGGGAAAACATACCAAAGAAAGAAAATACCCCTTAACTTACTTTAAAAAAAGTTAACAAAGTGATGTAAATACTTTCATTTTAAAAGTTTTACAATAGTTAAAGCTTACAGCACCTGGCATTCCCATGTAGTCTCCCATCCAAGTACTAACCAGGCCCAAGCCTTCTTAGCTTCTGAGATCAGACAAGATTGGGCAATCTTCAGCTGGCATGTCCGTAAGCAAACTCTGCTTGAAAATCTTGGACTTTAAACAAAAGGGCTTTGAAAACATTATAAAGTGCGAAAACTCCCGCTTTACTATCAAATTATGATGGAGAAAAGGCAAAAAAAAGCTAACAAAGCCATGTAAATACTTTCATTTGAAAAGTTTTTCAATAGTTAAAGCTTACAGCACCTGGTATTCCCATGTAGTCTCCCATCCAAGTACTAACCAGGCCCAAGCCTTCTTAGCTTCTGAGATCAGACAAGATTGGGCATTCTTCAGCTGGTTTGTCCGTACACAAACTCTGCTTGAAAATCTTGAACTTTAAACCAAAAGGGCTTTGAAAACATTATAAAGTGCGAAAACTCCCGCTTTACTGTCAAATTATGATGGAGAAAAGGCAAAAAAAGCTAACAAAGCCATGTAAATACTTTCATTTGAAAAGTTTTTCAATAGTTAAAGCTTACAGCACCTGGTATTCCCAGGTAGTCTCCCATCCAAGTAATAACCAGGCCCAAGCCTTCTTAGCTTCTGAGATCAGACAAGATTGGGCATTCTTCAGCTGGTTTGTCCGTACACAAACTCTGCTTGAAAATCTTGAACTTTAAACCAAAGGGGCTTGAACACATATCAAAGAGTGAAAACTCCCGCTTTACTGTCAAATTATGATGGAGAAAAGGCAAAAAGTTGGAGTGGTAAGCTTTTATTTGCAAAACAACAAATAAAGTGCACACCTTCTAGAGGCAATGCAATACTGGGTCGATGAATGGAGCGGATGGAGCAGGCCCTATTGCCGACTCCCTGTTCTAAAAATCCGCTTAATATGACATATCAGATATTAAATTGACATCAGGGTGCGTAGCACCTGAAGGCCGAGGGCTGGAAAACCCCACCTAATCGATTCAGCTCCACTCCACTCCATAGCCAAGCCTGTGAATGATCGTTGTAGAGCACACACAGACAAAGAAACCTGAAGAGAAGTTTAAAAAAAAAAAAAAAAAAAAAAGAAAAAAGGCGGGAAAACATACCAAAAGAAAGAAAGTACCCCTTAACTTACTTTAAAAAAGTTAACAAAGTGATGTAAATACTTTCATTTTAAAAGTTTTACAATAGTTAAAGCTTACAGCACCTGGCATTCCCATGTAGTCTCCCATCCAAGTACTAACCAGGCCCAAGCCTTCTTAGCTTCTGAGATCAGACAAGATTGGGCAATCTTCAGCTGGCATGTCCGTAAGCAAACTCTGCTTGAAAATCTTGGACTTTAAACAAAAGGGCTTTGAAAACATTATAAAGTGCGAAAACTCCCGCTTTACTATCAAATTATGATGGAGAAAAGGCAAAAAAAGCTAACAAAGCCATGTAAATACTTTCATTTTAAAAGTTTTTCAATAGTTAAAGCTTACAGCACCTGGTATTCCCATGTAGTCTCCCATCCAAGTACTAACCAGGCCCAAGCCTTCTTAGCTTCTGAGATCAGACAAGATTGGGCATTCTTCAGCTGGTTTGTCCGTACACAAACTCTGCTTGAAAATCTTGAACTTTAAACCAAAAGGGCTTTGAAAACATTATAAAGTGCGAAAACTCCCGCTTTACTGTCAAATTATGATGGAGAAAAGGCAAAAAAAGCTAACAAAGCCATGTAAATACTTTCATTTGAAAAGTTTTTCAATAGTTAAAGCTTACAGCACCTGGTATTCCCAGGTAGTCTCCCATCCAAGTAATAACCAGGCCCAAGCCTTCTTAGCTTCTGAGATCAGACAAGATTGGGCATTCTTCAGCTGGTTTGTCCGTACACAAACTCTGCTTGAAAATCTTGAACTTTAAACCAAAGGGGCTTGAACACATATCAAAGAGTGAAAACTCCCGCTTTACTGTCAAATTATGATGGAGAAAAGGCAAAAAGTTGGAGTGGTAAGCTTTTATTTGCAAAACAACAAATAAAGTGCACACCTTCTAGAGGCAATGCAATACTGGGTCGATGAATAAAGCGGATGGAGCAGGCCCTATTGCCGACTCCCTGTTATAAAAATCCGCTTAATATGACATATCAGATATTAAATTGACATCAGGGTGCGTAGCACCTGAAGGCCGAGGGCTGGAAAACCCCACCTAATCGATTCAGCTCCACTCCACTCCATAGCCAAGCCTGTGAATGATCGTTGTAGAGCACACACAGACAAAGAAACCTGAAGAGAAGTTTAAAAAAAAAAAAAAAAAAAAAAAAGAAAAAAGGCGGGAAAACATACCAAAGAAAGAAATACCCCTTAACTTACTTTAAAAAAAGTTAACAAAGTGATGTAAATACTTTCATTTTAAAAGTTTTACAATAGTTAAAGCTTACAGCACCTGGCATTCCCATGTAGTCTCCCATCCAAGTACTAACCAGGCCCAAGCCTTCTTAGCTTCTGAGATCAGACAAGATTGGGCAATCTTCAGCTGGCATGTCCGTAAGCAAACTCTGCTTGAAAATCTTGGACTTTAAACAAAAGGGCTTTGAAAACATTATAAAGTGCGAAAACTCCCGCTTTACTATCAAATTATGATGGAGAAAAGGCAAAAAAAGCTAACAAAGCCATGTAAATACTTTCATTTGAAAAGTTTTTCAATAGTTAAAGCTTACAGCACCTGGTATTCCCATGTAGTCTCCCATCCAAGTACTAACCAGGCCCAAGCCTTCTTAGCTTCTGAGATCAGACAAGATTGGGCATTCTTCAGCTGGTTTGTCCGTACACAAACTCTGCTTGAAAATCTTGAACTTTAAACCAAAAGGGCTTTGAAAACATTATAAAGTGCGAAAACTCCCGCTTTACTGTCAAATTATGATGGAGAAAAGGCAAAAAAAGCTAACAAAGCCATGTAAATACTTTCATTTGAAAAGTTTTTCAATAGTTAAAGCTTACAGCACCTGGTATTCCCAGGTAGTCTCCCATCCAAGTAATAACCAGGCCCAAGCCTTCTTAGCTTCTGAGATCAGACAAGATTGGGCATTCTTCAGCTGGTTTGTCCGTACACAAACTCTGCTTGAAAATCTTGAACTTTAAACCAAAGGGGCTTGAACACATATCAAAGAGTGAAAACTCCCGCTTTACTGTCAAATTATGATGGAGAAAAGGCAAAAAGTTGGAGTGGTAAGCTTTTATTTTCAAAACAACAAATAAAGTGCACACCTTCTAGAGGCAATGCAATACTGGGTCGATGAATGGAGCGGATGGAGCAGGCCCTATTGCCGTTCTAAAAATCCGCTTAATATGACATATCAGATATTAAATTGACATCAGGGTGCATAGCACCTGAAGGCCGAGGGCTGGAAAACCCCACCTAATCGATTTAGCTCCACTCCACTCCATAGCCAAGCCTGTGAATGATCGTTGTAGAGCACAAACAGACAAAGAAACCTGAAGAGAAGTTTAAAAAAAAAAAAAAAAAAAAAAAAGAAAAAAGGCGGGAAAACATACCAAAGAAAGAAAATACCCCTTAACTTACTTTAAAAAAAGTTAACAAAGTGATGTAAATACTTTCATTTTAAAAGTTTTACAATAGTTAAAGCTTACAGCACCTGGCATTCCCATGTAGTCTCCCATCCAAGTACTAACCAGGCCCAAGCCTTCTTAGCTTCTGAGATCAGACAAGATTGGGCAATCTTCAGCTGGCATGTCCGTAAGCAAACTCTGCTTGAAAATCTTGGACTTTAAACAAAAGGCCTTTGAAAACATTATAAAGTGCGAAAACTCCCGCTTTACTATCAAATTATGATGGAGAAAAGGCAAAAAAAGCTAACAAAGCCATGTAAATACTTTCATTTGAAATGTTTTTCAATAGTTAAAGCTTACAGCACCTGGTATTCCCAGGTAGTCTCCCATCCAAGTAATAACCAGGCCCAAGCCTTCTTAGCTTCTGAGATCAGACAAGATTGGGCATTCTTCAGCTGGTTTGTCCGTACACAAACTCTGCTTGAAAATCTTGAACTTTAAACCAAAGGGGCTTGAACACATATCAAAGAGTGAAAACTCCCGCTTTACTGTCAAATTATGATGGAGAAAAGGCAAAAAGTTGGAGTGGTAAGCTTTTATTTTCAAAACAACAAATAAAGTGCACACCTTCTAGAGGCAATGCAATACTGGGTCGATGAATGGAGCGGATGGAGCAGGCCCTATTGCCGTTCTAAAAATCCGCTTAATATGACATATCAGATATTAAATTGACATCAGGGTGCATAGCACCTGAAGGCCGAGGGCTGGAAAACCCCACCTAATCGATTCAGCTCCACTCCACTCCATAGCCAAGCCTGTGAATGATCGTTGTAGAGCACACACAGACAAAGAAACCTGAAGAGAAGTTTAAAAAAAAAAAAAAAAAAAAAAAGAAAAAAGGCGGGAAAACATACCAAAGAAAGAAAATACCCCTTAACTTACTTTAAAAAAAGTTAACAAAGTGATGTAAATACTTTCATTTTAAAAGTTTTACAATAGTTAAAGCTTACAGCACCTGGCATTCCCATGTAGTCTCCCATCCAAGTACTAACCAGGCCCAAGCCTTCTTAGCTTCTGAGATCAGACAAGATTGGGCAATCTTCAGCTGGCATGTCCGTAAGCAAACTCTGCTTCAAAATCTTGGACTTTAAACAAAAGGGCTTTGAAAACATTATAAAGTGCGAAAACTCCCGCTTTACTATCAAATTATGATGGAGAAAAGGCAAAAAAAGCTAACAAAGCCATGTAAATACTTTCATTTTAAAAGTTTTTCAATAATTAAAGCTTACAGCACCTGGTATTCCCATGTAGTCTCCCATCCAAGTACTAACCAGGCCCAAGCCTTCTTAGCTTCTCAGATCAGACAAGATTGGGTATTCTTCAGCTGGTTTGTCCGTACACAAACTCTGCTTGAAAATCTTGAACTTTAAACCAAAAGGGCTTTGAAAACATTATAAAGTGCGAAAACTGCCCGCTTTACTGTCAAATTATGATGGAGAAAAGGCAAAAAAAGCTAACAAAGCCATGTAAATACTTTCATTTGAAAAGTTTTTCAATAGTTAAAGCTTACAGCACCTGGTATTCCCAGGTAGTCTCCCATCCAAGTAATAACCAGGCCCAAGCCTTCTTAGCTTCTGAGATCAGACAAGATTGGGCATTCTTCAGCTGGTTTGTCCGTACACAAACTCTGCTTGAAAATCTTGAACTTTAAACCAAAGGGGCTTGAACACATATCAAAGAGTGAAAACTCCCGCTTTACTGTCAAATTATGATGGAGAAAAGGCAAAAAGTTGGAGTGGTAAGCTTTTATTTTCAAAACAACAAATAAAGTGCACACCTTCTAGAGGCAATGCAATACTGGGTCGATGAATGGAGCGGATGGAGCAGGCCCTATTGCCGACTCCCTGTTCTAAAAATCCGCTTAATATGACATATCAGATATTAAATTGACATCAGGGTGCGTAGCACCTGAAGGCCGAGGGCTGGAAAACCCCACCTAATCGATTCAGCTCCACTCCACTCCATAGCCAAGCCTGTGAATGATCGTTGTAGAGCACACACAGACAAAGAAACCTGAAGAGAAGTTTAAAAAAAAAAAAAAAAAAAAAAAAGAAAAAAGGCGGGAAAACATACCAAAGAAAGAAAATACCCCTTAACTTACTTTAAAAAAAGTTAACAAAGTGATGTAAATACTTTCATTTTAAAAGTTTTACAATAGTTAAAGCTTACAGCACCTGGCATTCCCATGTAGTCTCCCATCCAAGTACTAACCAGGCCCAAGCCTTCTTAGCTTCTGAGATCAGACAAGATTGGGCATTCTTCAGCTGGCATGTCCGTAAGCAAACTCTGCTTGAAAATCTTGGACTTTAAACAAAAGGGCTTTGAAAACATTATAAAGTGCGAAAACTCCCGCTTTACTATCAAATTATGATGGAGAAAAGGCAAAAAAAGCTAACAAAGCCATGTAAATACTTTCATTTGAAAAGTTTTTCAATAGTTAAAGCTTACAGCACCTGGTATTCCCAGGTAGTCTCCCATCCAAGTAATAACCAGGCCCAAGCCTTCTTAGCTTCTGAGATCAGACAAGATTGGGCATTCTTCAGCTGGTTTGTCCGTACACAAACTCTGCTTGAAAATCTTGAACTTTAAACCAAAGGGGCTTGAACACATATCAAAGAGTGAAAACTCCCGCTTTACTGTCAAATTATGATGGAGAAAAGGCAAAAAGTTGGAGTGGTAAGCTTTTATTTTCAAAACAACAAATAAAGTGCACACCTTCTAGAGGCAATGCAATACTGGGTCGATGAATGGAGCGGATGGAGCAGGCCCTATTGCCGACTCCCTGTTCTAAAAATCCGCTTAATATGACATATCAGATATTAAATTGACATCAGGGTGCGTAGCACCTGAAGGCCGAGGGCTGGAAAACCCCACCTAATCGATTCAGCTCCACTCCCACTCCATAGCCAAGCCTGTGAATGATCGTTGTAGAGCACACACAGACAAAGAAACCTGAAGAGAAGTTTAAAAAAAAAAAAAAAAAAAAAAAAAAGAAAAAAGGCGGGAAAACATACTAAAGAAAGAAAGTACCCCTTAACTTACTTTAAAAAAGTTAACAAAGTGATGTAAATACTTTCATTTTAAAAGTTTTACAATAGTTAAAGCTTACAGCACCTGGCATTCCCATGTAGTCTCCCATCCAAGTACTAACCAGGCCCAAGCCTTCTTAGCTTCTGAGATCAGACAAGATTGGGCAATCTTCAGCTGGCATGTCCGTAAGCAAACTCTGCTTGAAAATCTTGGACTTTAAACAAAAGGGCTTTGAAAACATTATAAAGTGCGAAAACTCCCGCTTTACTATCAAATTATGATGGAGAAAAGGCAAAAAAAGCTAACAAAGCCATGTAAATACTTTCATTTGAAAAGTTTTTCAATAGTTAAAGCTTACAGCACCTGGTATTCCCAGGTAGTCTCCCATCCAAGTACTAACCAGGCCCAAGCCTTCTTAGCTTCTGAGATCAGACAAGATTGGGCATTCTTCAGCTGGTTTGTCCGTACACAAACTCTGCTTGAAAATCTTGAACTTTAAACCAAAGGGGCTTGAACACATATCAAAGAGTGAAAACTCCCGCTTTACTGTCAAATTATGATGGAGAAAAGGCAAAAAGTTGGAGTGGTAAGCTTTTATTTGCAAAACAACAAATAAAGTGCACACCTTCTAGAGGCAATGCAATACTGGGTCGATGAATGGAGCGGATGGAGCAGGCCCTATTGCCGACTCCCTGTTCTAAAAATCCGCTTAATATGACATATCAGATATTAAATTGACATCAGGGTGCGTAGCACCTGAAGGCCGAGGGCTGGAAAACCCCACCTAATCGATTCAGCTCCACTCCACTCCATAGCCAAGCCTGTGAATGATCGTTGTAGAGCACACACAGACAAAGAAACCTGAAGAGAAGTTTAAAAAAAAAAAAAAAAAAAAAAAAGAAAAAAGGCGGGAAAACATACTAAAGAAAGAAAGTACCCCTTAACTTACTTTAAAAAAGTTAACAAAGTGATGTAAATACTTTCATTTTAAAAGTTTTACAATAGTTAAAGCTTACAGCACCTGGCATTCCCATGTAGTCTCCCATCCAAGTACTGACCAGGCCCAAGCCTTCTTAGCTTCTGAGATCAGACAAGATTGGGCAATCTTCAGCTGGCAAGTCCGTAAGCAAACTCTGCTTCAAAATCTTGGACTTTAAACAAAAGGGCTTTGAAAACATTATAAAGTGCGAAAACTCCCGCTTTACTATCAAATTATGATGGAGAAAAGGCAAAAAAAGCTAACAAAGCCATGTAAATACTTTCATTTTAAAAGTTTTTCAAGAGTTAAAGCTTACAGCACCTGGTATTCCCATGTAGTCTCCCATCCAAGTACTAACCAGGCCCAAGCCTTCTTAGCTTCTAAGATCAGACAAGATTGGGCATTCTTCAGCTGGTTTGTCCGTACACAAACTCTGCTTGAAAATCTTGAACTTTAAACCAAAGGGGCTTGAACACATATCAAAGAGTGAAAACTCCCGCTTTACTGTCAAATTATGATGGAGAAAAGGCAAAAAGTTGGAGTGGTAAGCTTTTATTTGCAAAACAACAAATAAAGTGCACACCTTCTAGAGGCAATGCAATACTGGGTCGATGAATGGAGCGGATGGAGCAGGCCCTATTGCCGACTCCCTGTTCTAAAAATCCGCTTAATATGACATATCAGATATTAAATTGACATCAGGGTGCGTGGCACCTGAAGGCCGAGGGCTGGAAAACCCCACCTAATCGATTCAGCTCCACCCCACTCCATAGCCAAGCCTGTGAATGATCGTTGTAGAGCACACACAGACAAAGAAACCTGAAGAGAAGTTTAAAAAAAAAAAGAAAAAAAAAAAAGAAAAAAGGCGGGAAAACATACTAAAGAAAGAAAGTACCCCTTAACTTACTTTAAAAAAGTTAACAAAGTGATGTAAATACTTTCATTTTAAAAGTTTTACAATAGTTAAAGCTTACAGCACCTGGCATTCCCATGTAGTCTCCCATCCAAGTACTGACCAGGCCCAAGCCTTCTTAGCTTCTGAGATCAGACAAGATTGGGCAATCTTCAGCTGGCAAGTCCGTAAGCAAACTCTGCTTCAAAATCTTGGACTTTAAACAAAAGGGCTTTGAAAACATTATAAAGTGCGAAAACTCCCGCTTTACTATCAAATTATGATGGAGAAAAGGCAAAAAAAGCTAACAAAGCCATGTAAATACTTTCATTTTAAAAGTTTTTCAAGAGTTAAAGCTTACAGCACCTGGTATTCCCATGTAGTCTCCCATCCAAGTACTAACCAGGCCCAAGCCTTCTTAGCTTCTAAGATCAGACAAGATTGGGCATTCTTCAGCTGGTTTGTCCGTACACAATCACTGCTTGAAAATCTTGAACTTTAAACCAAAGGGGCTTGAACACATATCAAAGAGTGAAAACTCCCGCTTTACTGTCAAATTATGATGGAGAAAAGGCAAAAAAAGCTAACAAAGCCATGTAAATACTTTCATTTTAAAAGTTTTTTAATAGTTAAAGCTTACAGCACCTGGCATTCCCACGTAGTCTCCCATCCAAGTACTAACCAGGCCCAAGCCTTCTTAGCTTCTGAGATCAGACAAGATTGGGCATTCTTCAGCTGGTTTTTCCGTACACAAACTCTGCTTGAAAATCTTGAACTTTAAACCAAAGGGGCTTGAACACATATCAAAGAGTGAAAACTCCTGATTTACTGTCAATTTATGATGGAGAAAAGGCAAAAAGTTGGAGTGGTAAGCTTTTATTTGCAAAAAGTACAATTCAAGCCTTTGCCAGGCAACAACAAAGCACAGTGTAGACAACCTTGAACAGGGCATCTGTCTGGTGTATTTCCCCTCTTCTCTTTTATCTGGTGGTCTCTTCACTGGAGTCTGCCCGTAGTCTGGGGGCTTGATTCAGTATCTCAGAGAAAACAGAAGCAGCGGCAGACGGTGGCATTGTATGACTGGTACTGAAATATGTGGTATATTAGTATATTGGTGCTACAGTGGCCCGGTACCCTAACTAGGACAGCCTAACTAGGGTGAACTGAACACTGTCTGTGCTTAACAGGGTGACTTTAGTGGACCTAATAATTGACACAGTATCTGGGCCTTTAACAGTAGGCCAGAGAAAACAGATGTCTTTTCAGTTTACATTTAAACACTGAGACTGTGTCTGAGTACCGGACACTGACAGGCAAGTCATTCCGCAACTGCAGAGCTCTATATGAGAAGGATCTGCTCCCAGCTATGACCTTCTGCACTTTGGGTACCAGTAGTGACCCCGCACCTGTTGATCGAAGGGGGCGTGGCAGCTCGTAAACAACTAAAAGTTCACTCAGGTACTGTGGGGTGAGACCATTTAGAGCTTTATAGGTCAAAAGTAGGATTTTGTAGTCAATCCTAAATTTGATGGGTAACCAGTGCAGTGATTGTAAGACTGGGGTGATGTGGTCAAATTTCCTGGTTCTAGTTAGAACTCTGGCTGCAGCATTCTGTACTAGCTGGAGTTTACTCATGCATCTACTAGAGCATCCAGACAGTAATGCATTGCAGTAATCTAACCTTGATGTAATAAATGCATGGACCAACTTTTCAGCATCATGCATTGAGATTAGATTTCTTATTTTTGCAATATTTCTAAGGTGAAAGAGTGTTATCCTAGTGACATTATCTACATATGAATTGAATGAGAGACCTGCATCAATGATGACACCTAGATTCTTTACTTCAGTACTTGGTGAGATAGAAAGGCTATCCAGAGTTATGATGTAGTCAGTCAGCTTATGTCTGGCTGCTTGAGGCCCAAGTACAAGATCTTCTGTCTTATCAGGGTTTAACAGAAGAAAGTTGGTGAGCATCCACTGTCTAATGTCCTTCAGACAATTCTCTATTTTGTTCAGCTGCTGCCTCTTGTCTGGCATTGCTGACAGATACAGCTGTGTGTCGTCAGCGTAGCAATGAAAGCTAATACCATGTTTGCGGATGACGTACGCAACATGAATAGGGAAAAAAGTCTGACCTAGGACAGAACCTTGTGGAACACCAAACTCTACTTTACTATGTGAAGACGAAATACCATTGATGTCCACAAACTGATATCGGTTGGTCAGATATGATCTGAACCATACAAGGGCTGTTCCCTTAATCCCAACAACATTCTCTAACCTGGCAAGGAGAATAGCGTGATCAAGAGTGTCAAACGCTGCACTCAAGCAGGACAAGCAGCGAGATGCGTCCCTGATCAGAGGCCAACAGCAGGTCATTAACCACTTTAACCAGCGCTGTCTCAGTGCTATGATGAGGTTTAAATCCTGATTGATGTACTTCATGGATGTTGTTACAGTCTAGGTATGCGCTCAGCTGCTGGGTGTAACGAATTAGCTCAAGAGGAAATATCTATAATTAATTATAACTGGTTATAATTAACAATAAACATTTAGATTAGATTTTGGGATAAACTGTAGCAGAATTAATGTTACAATTACTTGATCTGTCCGTCCACGGAGCAGATAATATAATTATTTATCAATTCTGGGAACGATTATCCCCCCTCTTGCCAGGAAAGGTAGCTTTCCCACTAGCAGTAACTTAGCATGTAGCTTAAAAGGTCAACGTTCAGTGACTCAGCTGTGAGCAGCACACAGAAACAAACGATTGTGAATTTAAAGATTTTAATAAACACGGCTATAGCTAACATACAACAATTAGACAAACATATACATACAGGGTAAAGGAAAGTGATGAAAAGAGAATGGCAGTATTACACATCAATTAACCACAGCCTAATGAGAATCGTCAGAGAATTCTTATGTTCACCTTAAAAAGGGGTTTACACGTGCATCTAAATAGTTACTTGCATTGGTCCTTATTTCATGCAAAGAGTCCTGATGCTGTAGGGTCACGATCCTTGATCCGTAGGTCTGGCGTTGGAGGTTCTCCTTGAAGGTAAATATTGCCAAAGAGTAACAAAGTGTTGAAAGAAAAGGTGTCTCGGAAGGAAGAAGAGAAGTTCTGAGCATTCGTGCCTGTGTGACGCTCCTTTTTGAATGTTTTCTGGCACGCCCATCATGTGGCCTGAATAGCCAATCACAAGTGTGACATTTTGGCGGGAGAAGTTCCCTTTGTCCGGGTTTACGACTGACCGGAATGTTTATGGCTGGTCCAGAGAGAGACTGTAGTTTGTTGCAGTTACAATTTCTACCTTATAGAAATTGTATGATGTATTTTGTGATCACATGGTATGCATCACTGTTCCAGTAGTAAAGAGAAGTTCCTTCTGACACCAAGAAAGGGACCTTTAGGAGGTAGGAAAGTAGAGATACACTTATACACTTAATTATAGGTAATTAAAGTTTACCTAATGTACAATAGAAAGTTGTAACTAGTATAATTCATACAAGGGAACGTACACACAACGCGTGCATATACGGGATCCACTTATAATCACATATTCCTAGCACAAGATACAGACAATATGTTTTAAGTGTGTGCGTGATTGTGTATTGCGACGGTGGGGCCAGGCAGGAGGTCTTTGGAATGCTTTGAAGCTTGGAGCCCCGATGAGCAGTTTGCAGACCCCGTCTGTTTTGCATCGTCTTGGTGACAGTGAGGGCAGACGGGACAATCAGGCTGAGGGTCCAGGTTGTAATTTGTATGTAAATGTCAAAGGTTAAAAGGTTCTTTGAAGATCAACCATCTATGATCCTACGCAGACGCTACATTTGTGACAGTGGGGGAAGACGGGACGATCAGAGTGAGGGTCCAGGGTTGTAATTGGTATGTAAATGTCACAGGTTAAAAGGTTCTTTGAAGATCAACCATCTGTGATCCTACGCAGACGCTACAAATCCCCCCTTGTGGCTGAAAAGTGTTCAACTAGAAACCTTATCAGACACATTGGATCATGAAGGTGGGATGACAGATGGATCCTGTAAGTCAGATGGCAGGTGGACCAGCAAGCCTTTGGGTCTTCCACCCGGGTGTTCCCTTGGTCAAGTTCAGCACTGCCTCTGCCTGGGGTACTCTCCTACGGCGGTTTTTCTTGAAAGGTCCGGGGAAATGCAGCCGTGCACCGGTTCATGGACCTTTGCACCAAATTTACTCTGTTAAACAGGACGGAGGCAAGGCCGAGAGTTAGGGTGCAACTGATCGCTGTGGCGAGGCAAAGAGCTGTGTCGGCCGCAGTCCAGGATCGGGCAACAGGAAAGTTGGTCTGGACAGGTTGCCTAGACAATGCTTGGAGGGCTGTGTCGATTGGGGTGATATCAATTATCTGAGACCCCCCCTTCCTCAATGCTCTGTTCCAATTCGGGCTCCAGGGTGAGACTGTGATCCTTGAAAAAAAAGATGGAAGTTCCACCTCGGACTGGTACTCATCGCTCGGAAGGTGGTACAACGCCAGGTATACTTGTGGGTTACGGTCGTTGGTGATGAGAAGTCCATGTTGGTCCCTCAGTGCAATGCCGGATGCTGGACCTGGGGATGTGATCTCAGGTTGTGGTTGTCCTCTGGTTAGCTGGAGGCATAGCAAGGACAGCCACAGCAGCACCCCCCTTTGTCTTTCTCTGCCAGAAGCCACATGTCTCTTGATCTGGTTACGATGGAACCATTTGAACGCTGGTTCTTTCTGTCCACGGCTTTGCTTGATCTTGTCGCCCACGTCCAGTTCTTGGTGTGATGCCTTCCAGTTGTAATATGCTTTCTGGCCGTCTGCACTCTTTTGGAGTCGTTGTTGGGCAAAAGCAAATGCGGTTCTCAAATGCCGGTGCGGTTCCTCAAGGTACTGGTGAGTGGTGTAGTTGGTGTCTCCTGGCTGGTATAGCAGGTGTACTTGTATTCCCAGAAGTTTCCAGGTTTGCTGTATAATCTCAGCTGTGAAGTTGGTGCCCTTGTCTGAGTTGACTCTCAGTGGCAGCCCGAACTTTGTGAACTGGAATACGACTGTGAGGAAATACTTGTAGCCTCTAGTTGACCTAGGCAGGGGTCCAACCCAGTCACTTTGGAGGTCTGACCAAGGAGATGTGACTCCTCTGCGCTGCAGTGAGGCTCTGTGGTTTGTTTTTGTTGGTTGGAATTGGTAACAAGGAAAGAATTCTTTCACATACTCTGCCAAATCTTGCTGCATGCTGGGCCGGTATGCCGCTTGTTCTAGTGTCTCATACGTGGTACTTGTGCCGTGGTGTCTCGCGCTTGGTGTGTCGTGAGCATATATTAGCATGACCCCCCTTAGGCACTGTGGCACCACAAGCCTTGGCGCAGTGACGTCATCAGGGCAGTACCCAAGAATATTGTGCGTCACACACCGCATAGGTTTCACGTTGAGTAGTGCTTTGAGGGTTGGCGTATTGGCCATTTGTGCAGCTGTGATAGGGCGGTTGGAGGGGTCAGAGAGGTGGTGAGGGATAGTGTGTATAGCTGGGTCAGAGGCCTGCATGTCAGCAATGTCCATGGTGGTGATTTGAGGAGCCAGCGTAAGCGGCTGTGAGGCGGTCATTGAAGTGGGCAGAGTCTGTTTGCTGCGGGTTATGGCAGCCACATTAAGGGTGGGTGGGTGGGAAGGTGGATGCCATAACTCGCCGTGTAGTGCACCTGCTGTAGCCAGCTGGAAAGTGCATAGTGATGACCTTGAACCTTGCTCTTGGGTCGGTGTGTTCCCGCAGTTGTTGGCGAGACCTTCTGTGGCCTTTGTGACCTGGCAGTCTGTCTGGCGTGATCTTGGTGACTGAGGAGGCAGAGGTTCTCGCACTTGAGCCCAAATTTTTAGCTGTTTGAAGTCCAATAGGGGCTCAAAGCGGTCTAGCAGGTCTTTTCCAATAAGGAGAGGGTATGTGTCAAATGGAGAGATGTACACAGGGTGTACTAAAGTCATAGGGCCGATGGTTAGGTGAATGGGAGCTAGTTGTTCTAGTTGTACATCATTTTGGCTGTATGATTGTACGTTCAGCACACAGTTCTTATATTCGAGAGTTCGATTCTGTCTCTTGGCAGCAATCTGAAGTCTGTCGAAAAGCTGGGCTGACATCAGAGTCAGGTCTGCTCCCGTGTCCACCAGGGCCTCTAGCCTTACCTCATTCTCCAAAGTGGTGGTCAGGTACAGTTTCTTGGCTACCCCCCTTTCAATTAGGTTCCCCAACAGTCTTGGTATTGGGGCTTGTGTGGTAATCGGTAAGCAGTCAGGACCAGTCTCCCGTGACTCTTCCGGCAAACAGACCACCAAGACAGCACTCTCAGGTACATCAAGGTCCTGGCTTGAGGTGTGATGCTGGGAGTTGGCTGGTTCTGATGGTTCCATAGTAATCTGCTGTGGTTGCGTGATATCACTTGGTGGTGGGACCTCTCGTTCTGTGGTCAGCAGAGGATTATGTTTGAGTTGGTTGGGAGGATTATGTTGAGGGGACTTTGATTGGGTGATAGGGTCAGACTGCACGCTTAGTCATGCCTGATCTGACTCATCCTTTTTGTCCCCCCTGTAGTGCCTTTCCTGGAGGAGTTCCCTCAAAACTCTCATAATCTCTGCTGCTTCAGATGTGGCTTCCCAGTTTGGTCCTGCTGGTGATTTAAATCTGGACTGATCCAGAGAGTGTTGAGAAGGGTTCGGCTGCTGCCAATCTGATCTTGACGCTTGTGTTGCTGAAAATTGGCTCCTTCTGGGTCGTCTCTTTCCTTCCCATGTGGCTTCATCCCTTGGGTTGGAGGGTGGTTGTGACCTGTCCCAGGATCTTCCGGAATGACCAGTTTGGTGTTTGTGTCGGGCCCCGTCATGTCCACGCTGCCCCCTGTTGGCTGGAAAGGTTCGTGACCATCTGTTGTCATGGTGGCTTTGCTCGGCGCCCTCTAGAGTGAGTTCTGCACTCTGAGTGGAGACAGGATAGATGGTGTGGGTTTTCGCTGTCTTTTCCGAGACAGCTCTTTGTTTGGCGAAGGCCTTGTGGGCCAAGTCTCTCAGCTGTTGGGTGGACATCGTCCGTGGGCATGCCAGAACCCCCAGATAGTGACTTACTGTGGGGTGCAGGTTCCGGAGGAACAGGGATCTGAAATTGAAATCGTCCTCCATTCCTGGCTCGTTGCGTGCTCCGAAGTAGGCCTGTCGGAGTCTGTTGTAGTAGGCTTGCGTGGTTTCCTGTCTGCCCTGTTTAAGGTCCATGGCAGTGATCAGTCCATGCTCTGACTCTGGGTCAGAGAACTCCCTGATTAGCGCTTGCTGCAGTTGCTGATGATCCCACCCCCTTGCTGCTGGCGGGGGGTTTGGGATGTTGGCAGGTGATGTCCTGAGCACTGGGCTCTCCTCCCTTTTGCTGCTGGTTAGGGGAAACTCTGTGGGGTGCATCTCTCTTTCAGGGTCACCTTGCAGTCTATATGAGTGTTTGAGCTCTCTGCGAACTGTGTCAAGTTCATCTTTCAGATAATCTCTTTGTTGGGACAGAGTACTGACCTCGGCCCGGGCAGTTTGCAGGTGGCCCTCACAGGCCCTTGCCCAGGCTTCACTTTCTTTAAGTTCAGTCTCTGCTCTCATCAGGAGGGTCTTAGCCTCGTTGAGATTTTCCCTCAGCTCTTCTCTGGCGTCCTTTTCCTGCTCTTCCCGGTGTGCTGTGTCCACGCGGAGATCAGTCAAGGCGTTCTGGAGTCTCTCCAATTCCTCCTGTAGCTCTGGGTGCTGTTTGTGTGCTGTCCTGTCCTGAGTCTCCAGTTGCTCCAGTTGTCTTCGAACGAGCGTCAGATTCCTCTGTGCTCTCTCATCCTGAAGCTTTAGTGCTGCAGTCCGCCGTTCCTGGTGGTGGATTGTTGCTTCACTCAGCTTTGCCTGGCCGAGGAGGTTGTGAGCCAGTGACGCGGTGATCTTGGCCAGCTCCTTGTGGCTGTAGTCCTGCGTCGGATCGCGGGCCATCAAGATGCTCAGGTTGTCGTCAATCTGCTCTTGGCTCAGGTTCTGCAGGTCCCCGGTGGGTTCATGAAGAAGATTGCTAGTCAGGGCGTTCAGCCAGACTTCTAGACGATCCCAGTGGGCCTCAGGGCTGGATGATCGAGACATGTTGGCTTGCTGGTCAGGCGAGAGAGGGAGAGAAAGGGAGCGAGAGAGGGACAGCACAAAACAAAACCAATGCAAGTCCTACCAGTGTTAATGACTGCGCCTATAGTACTTAGATTTGACTGCGTGACAGTCTTAAGACTTTGGCAGCTTGGGTTGTCAATGTATTACTCAGCCTTCCCTGATGATTCTCAAAGGTTTGGTAAACAAACAGAAACCAGGTGAAGACAAACAAACAAATACGCCAAACACAGAGGAGAGGTATAGGATTGGTAGGAGCACTACCTATAAGTAAACACACAGGTGTAGAATATAGAAATCGATTCTAAATTTAAATTCAAACACTGTTTAGACTAAATTTAAATAAATCTAAACAGGAGAGGGAGAGGCTTGACTCAGTAATAACAATAATCAAGTTAAGAGGCAAAGAGTCAGACTAAGCCTTTCAGATAAACTGGCAGGCTTAGGCCAACCAACCAAGAAAACCCACCTACTGAGACCGGCCACAAGGTGGCGTGGGTGAGCCCCAAGGGTTAGAACAGAGGGGGTGGAGTTGGAATTTAGGAGTGTTAGACAGGGTGTGGCAGGACTTCTTCGCTGCCTTTCACACATTAACAATTAAAAACAGGAATTCTTCGCTGCTTTAAAACAAATGCAATTTAGCTGCACCAAAAGGGGTGTGTGGCAGGATTTCTTCGCTGCCGTTACACACTAAAAATTAAAAACGGGATTTCTTCGCCGTTTTTACACAAATGCAGTTAGTTGCACAGCAATGTGTGGGCAGGATTTCTTCGCCGCCTCTTACACACTAACAATTAAAAACAGGGTTCCTTAGCTGTTTCTACACATATGCATTTAGGGCTCTCATTTACGAATAAGGCCTATAAAAAGATGACAAGAGGAACGTCGCTCAAATCAATCTTTATCGCGATGAAGGAAGATTTCTTCGTTCCAACAGGCGATCTGATAATATTAAAATGTACAGCAAAGAGATTTCTTCGTCTTTACAGCACAATTTTAATATTATGAACTAATGGCTGTGTACTTTAACAGACAATGGCTGTTGAAATACACATATGGAGGTGGTCTTGAACCAACCAATCACGAGAGTGAGTCTTGCCTCACTTTAAGCTTGCATAAAAACACAAAAAGATTGTTACTGAGTTTGCTCACAAAATAAGTTTGAACGTGCCCGCATTCTCCACCATTAAATGTAACGAATTAGCTCAAGAGGAAATATCTATAATTAATTATAACTGGTTATAATTAACAATAAACATTTAGATTAGATTTTGGGATAAACTGTAGCAGAATTAATGTTACAATTACTTGATCTGTCCGTCCACGGAGCAGATAATATAATTATTTATCAATTCTGGGAACGATTATCCCCCCTCTTGCCAGGAAAGGTAGCTTTCCCACTAGCAGTAACTTAGCATGTAGCTTAAAAGGTCAACGTTCAGTGACTCAGCTGTGAGCAGCACACAGAAACAAACGATTGTGAATTTAAAGATTTTAATAAACACGGCTATAGCTAACATACAACAATTAGACAAACATATACATACAGGGTAAAGGAAAGTGATGAAAAGAGAATGGCAGTATTACACATCAATTAACCACAGCCTAATGAGAATCGTCAGAGAATTCTTATGTTCACCTTAAAAAGGGGTTTACACGTGCATCTAAATAGTTACTTGCATTGGTCCTTATTTCATGCAAAGAGTCCTGATGCTGTAGGGTCACGATCCTTGATCCGTAGGTCTGGCGTTGGAGGTTCTCCTTGAAGGTAAATATTGCCAAAGAGTAACAAAGTGTTGAAAGAAAAGGTGTCTCGGAAGGAAGAAGAGAAGTTCTGAGCATTCGTGCCTGTGTGACGCTCCTTTTTGAATGTTTTCTGGCACGCCCATCATGTGGCCTGAATAGCCAATCACAAGTGTGACATTTTGGCGGGAGAAGTTCCCTTTGTCCGGGTTTACGACTGACCGGAATGTTTATGGCTGGTCCAGAGAGAGACTGTAGTTTGTTGCAGTTACAATTTCTACCTTATAGAAATTGTATGATGTATTTTGTGATCACATGGTATGCATCACTGTTCCAGTAGTAAAGAGAAGTTCCTTCTGACACCAAGAAAGGGACCTTTAGGAGGTAGGAAAGTAGAGATACACTTATACACTTAATTATAGGTAATTAAAGTTTACCTAATGTACAATAGAAAGTTGTAACTAGTATAATTCATACAAGGGAACGTACACACAACGCGTGCATATACGGGATCCACTTATAATCACATATTCCTAGCACAAGATACAGACAATATGTTTTAAGTGTGTGCGTGATTGTGTATTGCGACGGTGGGGCCAGGCAGGAGGTCTTTGGAATGCTTTGAAGCTTGGAGCCCCGATGAGCAGTTTGCAGACCCCGTCTGTTTTGCATCGTCTTGGTGACAGTGGGGGCAGACGGGACAATCAGGCTGAGGGTCCAGGTTGTAATTTGTATGTAAATGTCAAAGGTTAAAAGGTTCTTTGAAGATCAACCATCTATGATCCTACGCAGACGCTACATTTGTGACAGTGGGGGAAGACGGGACGATCAGAGTGAGGGTCCAGGGTTGTAATTGGTATGTAAATGTCACAGGTTAAAAGGTTCTTTGAAGATCAACCATCTGTGATCCTACGCAGACGCTACATGGGCTACGACTTTTTCTACGATTTTTGATATAAACGGAAGGTTGGATATCGGTCTATAATTTGAAAGCTGACTTCAATCAAGATCAGGCTTTTTAATCAGGGGTCTAATGACTGCTACCTTGAACGAACTTGGTACGTGGCCGGTGCTAAGCAACGAGTTAACAATTTTGAGGGTAGAATTTATAATATCGGGTGGTATTTGCTTAAGGAACCTTGTTGGAATCGGATCCAAAGTGCAAGTACATTTAATTAAATTAATTCATGCTCTTTAATAAGGTTGAATCGTTCTAATCGGTGGTCAGATATTAGAATATTATTTTCCATAGAAATATCGGTGGAGCTATTTGTTGTGCTTTTAATCTTATCTCTATTCGCAACTATTTTAGTATTAAAGAAATTCATAGAATTGTCACTACTATGATGATATTGAGTGGTAGTATCCGTTTCTGTCTTATTCCTGGTTAGTTTGGCTATTGTGTTAAACTGGAATCCGGGATTTATTTTTGTTCTTGTCTATTAACGAGGAGATACGTCGATCGAGCCGCATTGAGAGCCTTCCTATAGTTAAGTAGGCTCTCCTTCCACGCTATTCGGAATACATTCAATTTACTTCAACGCCATTTGCGTTCTAATTTCCGGGCAGTCTTCTTAAGTGAGCGCGTGTGATCATTATACCAAGGAATTAAGTTTTTATCTCTTACTATATTCCTTTTGAGGGGAGCACATTATCTAACGTACTACGCAGTGTTAATTCTAGACATTTGGTCGCTTGGTCAAGTTCAGCGGGGTCTGACGGTGAGTTTATCAGCGTTGATAAATCTGGTAAGGTATTAATAAACCTCTGTGCCGTACTTGATGTAATTGTCCGTTTGTCTCTATAACGAGGGAGGTTGAGTTTATTGTGTCTGAGACATATTTTAAAAGCGATGAGGAGATTGCGGAAGAGTAACTATATCTTCCATATTTAAACCGAGCGTGTGACCACCTTCGTGAGTAGGTCCTATTACATGTTGGTTAACTCCAACTGAGTCTAATAAAGACAGGAATGCGGTTCTTAGTGAGTCTTCTAATTTATCACAGTGGATGTTAAAGTCGCCGACAATTAGGGCTTTATCCACAGATACAACTAAGTTGGAGACAAAATCTGTAAATTCACTAAGAAACTCAGAATAAGGTACAGGGGGTCTATAAATAATAATCAATGGAATTAACTTTTATTTTGTGAGACTACATGAGTTATATTAGTATTTAGAATCTCAAAAGAGTTAAATCCTTGTCCGGGTTTATGAGTAATACCGAGGTTATCCTTATAAATTACTGCGACGCCACCTCCTCTTCCAGTTAAGCGAGGTTGGTGTACATAGCTGTATCCAGGAGGACTAGACTCGTTTAATGCTACAAATTCATTTTGTTTTAACCAAGTTTCGGTCAGGCACAGTACATCGAACCCCTGATCTGTAATCATTTCATTGACAATGAGCGTTTTAGGTGTGAGAGATCTAACATTTAATAATCCTATTCTTATGTCGGGGGTGCTGGTGGTACATTCAGAAGGAGTGATAGTAACGGGTAGTAAGTTCCTGAAACAGACACCCCATCCAGCCCGGGGAACAGACACAGTGTCAGCATATTTATGAGTTTTATTATTAACGTTTCTTGTAGAATCTCTTGTTTAATAGAGCGATGTAAAGACACAGTGTCAAT
The DNA here is from genome assembly GCF_900700375.1 of Denticeps clupeoides. Taxonomy (NCBI): domain Eukaryota; kingdom Metazoa; phylum Chordata; class Actinopteri; order Clupeiformes; family Denticipitidae; genus Denticeps; species Denticeps clupeoides. Next base: position 663,836 of record NW_021630069.1, on the reverse strand, counting down.
ATTGTACACGCTGGGTGGCGGCTCTACGCGAATGGCAGACACTCGGTTTAGCCGGTCTGTCTGCTGCCTGGTCTCGGCTCTGGCGAGTCAGTTTTGTTTTTTGGTTCTAAGACTACGAGTTAAGTTTTTAGACAACTGAGTGGCGCCCGCCCAGTTGGGGTGGATGCCATCTCGCCCAAAAAGACCAGGCTTCCCCCTAAATATTGGCCAGTTATTAATAAAGCCCACTCTATTTTTTGGACACCACTCCGACAACCAGCGATTTATATCGAGGAGCCTGCTACAGGTCTCGTCGCTATGCCGAAACTGCGGTAATGGGCCAGAGCAGATTACTGTATCCGACCTCGTTTTAGCCAGTTCAAGCATCTCTATAAAATTATCTTTAGTTATTTCTGACTGGCGTAGTCGGACGTCGTTAGCGCCGACGTGAATTGCTATACTGGAGTACCTGCGGTTGCTTTTAAATTTGCACGGATGTCGGGCGCTCTGGCTCCAGGAAAACACAGGGTTTTTATTCGCTGCTGTAAACTGCCCCCCTGCCACAGATTGCCTCCCTTGACGTCATCGCTCTTCTCCAGCGCAACAGAAGCTGCCGCTCACTGTCACTTTTTTCTTGCTTTAAGAATACCCAAATTTCTTGTTTGTAGTGGTGTCCCACAATTAAAACTGTGCCACAGAATGCCCCCCCCCCTGCAGTTACAACTGTGATTAGAATTTACTCTAAGATTCATATGAACTAAATAAAATAAATACACAGAAATAAAAAATGCTTTTCCAATAAATTTGTTGTTAAGATCAATAAAATTAACAATATCAGCATTGTAAGAAACAAATTTTGTACAGTAATTATTAAATTAACACTTCAAATTTTTTTTACAGTCATTAAACAGTTAACGCTTCATGGGGCGGGGATTCGCTTCATGGGGCGGGGATTCGCTTCATGGGGCGGGGATTCGCTATGGCGGATGCGTTGCACAATAACACATTTTGATTTTGACTATTTGAAATTTCATCAAATAAATTATCTGTCTCGCTATTTGTCTGACTCGTTTACGAGATTATTACCAAGATGTACCGAGATTGTACCAAATCGTGGAGCGTCACCTACTCTGTAAGCAGAAGTTAACCTTTGCAGTTACCCCACAAATTTAACAATGGATCCCACGGTTTTTAATAACATTGTTGCCTATAAGAGGTACAATAAATACCCGGAGGGCCTTTCAAAAGCCGAAAAAAGGGACCTAAGACATAAAGCTTTAGGTTTTATTTTTGAAGGTGAGTATAACTAATATTGACGGATTATCATGTGCATCGTTAACACGGTGCTAGCAAATAAAAAAAACACGCAGTGCATTAATTGGCATAGCCATACGAACACTGACACAGAATAGCATATGTAGCATACACATTTCCTTGCCAACTAATGTTGGATATCACTTTCCCCTCATGTGTAATTACTATTTTGTGTATTTTTCCATCATGCTAGCTTTGCTACAATTGACACTAGCAGAGCTCTTTCTGTAATAGCTGCACATGTTCTTCCTTCAGATTAATTTAACTTGAAAACAGATAGAACAGGGGACCATAATATCATATAAGTATGTTATTTAATCTTCATCAGTTGGTACTGTACATTATTTTTATGTTGAGGGAATCATGTATTAATTTGATAACAGGAGATGTGTTGTACAAGATCAGTGGAAGAAAAGGGGAAAACAAAATCAAAGTGGTATGTGGAGCTGAAGAGGCAAATTTGGTTTTCACCGAATTCCACTCAAGCACCGTGGGAGCTCACACAGCCCAGAAAAAAAACCAGGGACGAGATTGCCAAAAGGTTTTTTTGGCCTGGTATTACTGCTGACATCAACAAATGGGTACATAGCCAAAAAAGCTACTTCACCTAATAACAGTCTGCGCTCTACCATATTTTGACCATGTATACTTCTGCATATTGTACAACTAATTTTTTTAGCTGTTCCTAATTTTTAAAGCTAATGAATAACTTTATTATATTTATATTTATATTTAATGCAGGTTTCAGACTGTGTAGCCTGCCAAGCTGCACAGCAAATCATTAAACAGGAGGCGAAGTACACTCCTATAAAGGTATTAATCATGACATTATCTTATGCATTTATTGCCAAGTTATTGTTTACTTCCCCACAAATGAATGTCTCATAATAACTTTTTTTTGTGTGTGTATGTTTTTTTTAGGTCACACACCCATTTGAATTGGTAGGAATGGACTTAATTGGGCCATTGACAGTCACCAAAAGGGGGCATAAGTACATCTGTGTTATGGTGGATTATGTGACCAAATGGCCACAACCTTACCCCTTGAGCTCAAAACGGGCAGAAGAAGTTGCAGAGTGCATCCTCCGTTTCTTCTATTAGTTTGAGGCTCCAAAAAGAATCCTCACTGATCAGGGCAAAGAATTTGTTAATTCGGTAAGTATTTACATTTACATAATTATACATAGTACTATTGTACTTAAAATTTTTATAATTCATAATTATGTATAATACTATTATATAACACTAATAATGCAATTAATATATTTGAATAGAATATATAAATATGTATGTGTGTGTATATATATATATATATTCCCTTTAAAAAATTGTTGAGTTTAAAAAAAAAACATTCTGGCAGATAGGGGACCAGTTATTTTGCATTAGACATTTAAATTTACATTCTGGTTTTGTAATTTTATTGACTATTTATGAAATAGTTTTTCTACAGTGTGTGTCCAAGGACTAATGTGCCTCTTTACATTTTCATTCACAGATAAATAAGGGTTTGTGTGCCAAGCTTGGCATTAAACAAAGTCTTTGCTCCCCTTATCACCCCCAAACAAATGGCTTAGTGGAAAGGTTAAATGGGACTATCCAAAGGTAAGGAAAGTTTGTCTTGAGTGGTTTCAACAAATTTATATTTTTGTACATAAACATTTATTTAGTCTGCAGAATTTACATATTATATATTAACATATATAATGTTATATCATAAGATGTAAAAGTTATATACATGTCACATGCCATTAAATATATATTTTTAATATATGTAATATATTGTTAATATAAATGTAAAATATATTTCATATTGCCATTATATGCTTTTCAGAGCACTTGGAAAACTTGTTGGGGAAAGACTAGACATCTGGGATGAGAACTTGGATGCAGTGATGTTTGGACTTCGAACTAAAACCCAAGTCACCACCAAGTACTCTCCTTATTTTTTAATGTTTGGGAGAGAAGCTCAGTATACCTCAGAAGTGCCACAGGATTACTTGGCTAGTACATTCATTCATACCTTCTTTCTTTCTTTCTTTCTTTCTTTCTTTCTTTCTAGCAATCTATCTGTTTGTGTGTGTTTTTTTTTTTTTTATCTTGTACATTTTGTACACGTTTAGTGCAATCACTTTTCTGTTCACAGGTTAACAGTAGTGTGGAAGCCACCGTGACAGAGGAAGCTGTCTTTGAGGACATAAAAAGACTTGACTCCATCAGGGATATCATAAAGTAGAATGTTAAAAAACAATAGGAGGAGTACACCCAGCAGAGACTCAGGTTGGGTGCTCCCAAAGCATACTTTAAAGTCGGGGACCAGGTGTAGAGACAGAATAAACGGAGTGCGCAAAGGAAAGGGGGCAAACTGGAGCCAAATTTTCTGGGCCCTTATACGGATGTGGCACTAGAGGGGAAAAGTGCCGACATACTTGGAGAAAATGGCACTGTCCACAAAAAAGTGAACATTGACCATTTAAAATGAATGATTAAGGGGGATCGTCGCATTCCTTCTAAATTGGAGAAGGACATTTCAGCCCAAACACCAGCTGTCCCATCATCCATATCTATACCCGCATCAACAACCAAACCCTCTGTAATACGCTTTGCACCACCTGCCAGAGAAGCACCACCAGCTCAAGTCTCACCATCACCACAGACCGACCAGACACAACTAGCTGCAGAGGCATCACCACCACCCCAGGCACCACCAGCTCAAGCCTCACCATCACCACAGACCGACCAGACACAACTAGCTGCAGAGACATCACCACCACCCCAGGCACCACCAGCTCAATCCTCACCATCACCACAGACCATCAACATTGTCTACTACTGTTCACAGATCTGCAGGATGCTTGGGCAGGAAAGGATATTCATGTTCTTCTTTCCAGAGTGGGACCATATAAATTATATTTCTGGGACATTGCAAAGATTGATCCTAAGATGGAACTAGAAAGTGAGGTATTTTGTCATTATTATAATATACATTACTAACCTCAGTAATCAAGTACGAACTGTTTACATGTAAACAGTTATCTGCAGTTTGTCAATAACAAGTCAGGAGTATCACAATACATTGTCCAACAAAACCATGAAATGACTCATCTTCAATTTTACCAAAATACAATGCATTAGACCAAATGTAACTGTTTCACAGGTCATCAATGCATACTTGACAGTACTGGTGCGGCGATATAACACCAAACAAGGATGCAAAGCAGCTGTCATCGATTCCTTTGCCATGACAGCAATTTGGGATCGAAAACTATCCAGACTGCGAGTATGTAGTGGAACATGATTGAGCAATAGCAATTTTGTTTTCAATGAGGGTAAGAATAATTATGTTTTTCATCAAATCTTAGATGGATCCAATGAAGTATGATGTCATATGATGTTATCAACAAGAACCATCACTGGATTCTGACAGTAAGATTGCCATTTGTGAATTACACTGTCTCAAATGGTATCACTCAGTTAGTGTAGATGAAACAAGATATTCAGTTTGCTTCAGTCATGTCTTATTATTAGATAAATGAATTGATGACAATATTTGAATGTTTTTTTCACCTTTTCAATGCTTTATGACATATGCAACAGATTACAAGGGACAGGACATTTAGCTATCATGATTTCTTAGACTTTTTGGCAGTGGGTACTGCAATACAATAGCTACAATATCTTTGTCACCCTCCACAGGGAGTCAGTATTTTGGCTAGGTCTTCCTATATTTTTGAGATTTGAAGAACACCATATCTACATGCCAGCATTCTTGCAGGAAGATATATTTCCTAAAAATGTCAAAAGGAATTATTTAGTAGGTCTTTCTGTAAAAACCTTAATGTTTGTTAATGCCTGAAAATTTTATATTCAAACTTTACAAACACAGGTTCTGTATCCACATGAGAAGAGATGCCTGTTTTTGGATCCTTTTGGGAGAAACAGCAACTAATCAGAAAAGCTGCGAGGAGACAACAAGGTAAATTTGGCTCTCTCTGGTGCCTTAATGAAAGCCAAAAGCTAATTATCATATGACAGCATTTTCACAAGTGTTTCACTTTGTATTCATTTGTCAGAGCCTTTATGCGGAAGAAGGGCCACAACATTTCAAGGTGGTCATGCAGCACCCTGCCTCATTCTCTCCAGCAAGACACAGTATCTTGTGGTGTCCTGGCATTAATGGTTAGTACAGTATTTAAGTTTTTAAAGTTTTTTTGTTATTCAGTGCTTCTAAGATATACCAATCAAACGTCTCTTCAGTTTGCAGAAAAAATTCTGATTGGTGTAACTTTAAGTTTTGACACCACCGAGGAAGAGGTAAACAAAATGAGGCTGGATACAGCCACCACCCTCCTCCGGGAATCTGGTATGTATTCTTCTTTGTCATAGATTATCCCATTCTGTCTAAATCTCAGACATAAATTAACAAGAACCAACTTAATACAATCTAGCATTTTAATATAGTATGTAGAAATAATAATTAATAAAGATTTATTAGTATTAAATGTTTACAATATACTTCTTGTTTTTGCAGACAATCTCAGCAGCATGTGCTATTATTGTGGTAGTGAGGATAGATGTCATCCCACCCTGCATGTCATCCCACCCTGTCTCTCCCTCCCATTTCCCTATGTGTAATGCAGACCAAAATGCTATTAAAACGCACATAAATATGTATGTTTGCGAGTGTGTGTAAATATGTATAACAACTGTTTTGCTAATTCAGGGTACTCTCTGCAATACATTCTTTAAACCTCAGTCATGGTATACTATTAGTGTACACATCAACTCTGCTGTATAAAGAGTAGACACAGATTTCAATACATCTCAGAAAAAAATGTTTGTTTTATTTATTTATTTTCAAATTTATTTTCCAGATTTGCTGTGACAGTTGTAAATGGTGGTTTCATGTAAGCTGTGTCCAGCATCCTCCAGTGGACAAGGAGTACCTGTGCCCAGCATGCAGCTGATTAGTGTGCAATGCATCCGCCATCAAGACTGTAGAAACTTATAAATAGCATGAGCACTTTAAAAAATTGAATTTATAATAACTGCACATTATTGTTATTTATTGTTTTGTTGCTTGGAGTATGTTAATTATTTTGTGTTAACTGTTTAAAAAAAAACTGTAAAAAAGTGTTAATTTAATAATTACTGTACAAAATTTGATTCTTACAATGCTGATATTGTTAATTTTATTGATCTTAACAAAGTTATTGGAAAAACATTTTTTTATTTCTGTGTATTTCTTTTATTTAGTTCATATAAATCTTAGAGTAAATTCCAATCACAGTTGTAACTGCAAGGGGAAGGGCATTCTGTGGCACAGCAGCCTGCCATGAAATGCCCCCCCACCTAGATTTTCTTCCTTGCAGCCCAGCTCAAAATAATCTCTGTAACATCGATGAGGAAGAGATATGAGTAAGTGGTGCAAGTTTGGTGTCTGTAGGACATTCCCAGCCAGAGTTTCCCAGGCAGGGGGGCATTCTGTGGCACAGCAGCCTGCCATAAAATTAATCGCCGTTTTGTATTAAAAGATGACAGAAAAGCAGGTGGTGGGGCAGCTTGCCGGGTATTTTCTCCGTCATTTCAACCAGTCTCCTAAACTTCCCACAGGTGAAATCCTCACTACTGACGGAGTTCGTCAAGCTGTACATTTCACACACTGCACATGGAATTACAGAGGGAGCCATAACTTACGTTTTTGGTGAATTTGCGTGATTAGTTCTGAGGTAATTCAGGGAGACCTTGGACGTAATACCAGCTGGCGCCAAACACACCAAACAGTGCAGTGCAGTTAAGGTTTCATCCACAGGACCAGGTCCTTGCATGGACGCGGGACCTTGTTGGAAAGCACAGTTCTGAAAAAAAGCTGAGGCGCCGCTGTTTCCTTAGATGATAACAGATTTTGCACTATGGACCGGTTTCACAGACACTTTTGTACGTACCATCACGCATGCATAAAATTTATTTTAATATTTTTCGCGTTCTAACGTAAAACATATCTTGTTAAAATGAAGTTAGCTGCTCAGGAGCCACGTGGATTTGAAATTCACATGTCCATTCAGCATGCTTAGCAACCATCGATATATGTGTTCCTGTCATTTTGCAGGTAATACATGTGTTTTGCGGGGTTTACAGAAAAGAAATTTTGTTTTCAGTTGAAGAAAGAGACGACAGTTTATAAAAAAAAAACAATAATTTCCTTATGTATTATCAGTTTCTGTGCCCTTTACCATCACATGAATATTATAATCTTTCCTTGACATGTCTTTCTTTTGTGTCACAGATAAAATGCTGGTTCAGGTCAAGCATATCATGGTTGCTAAGCATGCTGAATGGACACCATGGGGCAGTGGTGGCCTAGAAGGTAATCAGAAGGTTGCCGGTTCGAATCCCGATCTGCCAAGGTACCACTGAGGTGCCACTGAGCAAAGCACTGTCCCCACACACTGCTCCCCGGGCGCCCGTCATGGCTGCCCACTGCTCACTAAGGGTGATGGGATAAATGCAGAGGACAAAATTCACTGTGTGCACCGTGTGCTGTGCTGCTGTGTATCACATGTGACAATCACTTCACTTTATCTATTTATCACAACCAACAGCAGAGGTTTGTGAAGCTGAGTGAGGTTGAAGGGCAGTTTGACTTCCTGCAATTCCAGGGAAAAGGTACATTTGTATACTTTTTGCATAGAATGACTATGAACACATTTGGTTTAATGTAGTCAATAACATATTTTGCAGAAAAGTGGAATGTTAAATCTTTAGGCCTTTTGAAGCCACTCTTGAAAACTGGCATTCAGTCAGGCATCATGTAGTGCCATATCAGTTAAATGAAATTTAATTCTTGTACATATAATTTTTTCTTTAATTTATATTTGAAAAGTGTGGAACTATGAATTATAATAAGTAAAATGTTGTAATTATCAGTGCATTTATTATAATTCTGCCTACCACTGGATGCATTATACACAAGGATGCTACAGGGACAGAAATTGATGCAGACATATTCAATGAACAATTTGGTGGTGACCGTTTTCACAGATGATGGTAAGATTTTAATGTTTTAATGTATTTAAGGAATATTGAAGCCACAGAATCATTTTTCTTTTAAAATTCTCTGCATTTTCCTTGTGTTCAGGTTCTGAGAAGTCAGACTCAAGTGCAAACTCATGTGCATCAACTACACATGGTGGACCCAAATTCAAATTGTTTTGTGCTCAGCAGGGGTGAAGGCATCAGTTTCTGATATTTGCATGTTCCTACAGTGAGCCTACTGAGTCTTCATCTCAGTCAAATGTATTGGAGGACCAATTGGGTTTCCAAAGTCAGTGTTGCTCTTCCAGTGTTTCTTCTGAAATCAGTGATTCTGGACAAAGATCTAATTAAAGAGATGTGTGCATCCACTGTGGCCAAATTACAAGGTAGTGGAATTTCAAACAGTTTGGTTTCCTCAATTGTAGGAGATTTAGAGGAATTAACAAATGAGATTCGCTCTCAAGCAAAGCACACTCTAAAAAATAATTTGTTGGGTTTACTTAAAAAAATTATCGTAACAATTTGCATTGATCTTTTTAAGTTATGCCAACTCTAGCATAATTGAGTAAATCCAACATGTAATTTTAAATAAGAGTAATGTAACAGTTTAAGTGTAACCAACATGATTTGATTTGACCTCTACAAACATAATTAAGTTGAACCAACTCAATATTAATTAAAATGTTCTGACAATATTAAGTTGTCAAATTGATCCATTTAACTTACTCAAACTTCTTTTTTTACTTATATCCTACTTATAAATATGCATGCAAATTGTTACGATAATTTTATTTAGTATTAGTAACTTAAATAATCACAATGAATCAGTCATTTCAGTTGTTCCAACTGATTAAAACTTTTATTAGAAAGCCTTAAAAAACAAAAAAAGGTTTTGTTCCAACCATGAATCCTTATAACTTTGCTAAGTTATAATCCTATGAACTTTGCTAAAAATTTAGATAAGTCTTCAATTTCAATGTCTTATGGTTTATTTCAAAGATGTGTGTGTCTGTATATGTCTATTTATTGCTGAACAGAAATATTTAAATTTCACTACTACACTTTTAGTCCTTTTGGTGAGGACAGAGTAAATATTACAAATACCATATTACAACACAATACAAAAGCTGGCAACCTTAATAGGCACACCTGTACAATGTTATTAGAGGACTGAAAGAATGGCTGGTGTATTATACAGTCACTTTGGGGTTAAAAAATAAAAATAAAATGGAACAGCACTACCATGCCACCTGAACTAAAACACTAGCACAACCCACTTTTTTTCTTTTTCTTTACGAAAGCAGTTTACATTTTAGTGACATTACCCTTGGGCTGGCTTTCAGTCCATCTAATTCCAGAAATATCTTTTGGAATACCTCTAAAGTGTTCTTCGGGATAGCTGAGGTTGAGTGCATATATCAACCCCATTAGCAAGGCACAGGCTCTTGGTACATCTAGGTCTTTCAAGACATCTGTTCTATAAGGGGTGGTAGTAGCCTAGTGGGTAACACACTCGCCTATGAACCAGAAGACCTGGGTTCAAATCCCGCTTACTACCATTGTGTCCCTGAGCAAGACACTTAACCCTAAGTTGCTCCAGGGAGACTGTCCTTGTAACTACTGATTGTAAGTCGCTCTGGATAAGGGCGTATGATAAATGCTGTAAATGTAAATGTATAACAATCTTTGCACTGGCTGGGTGAGTCATGACTGCGCTCTTCATCATTTCTCCAGTAAACTGCACTTAATCATCCTGGCAAGTGAGTAATAAGTCAACATATCAGTACTGTATGTTTTTATCTAGAAATTACAGTAACACAATCATGTCAGATTTACCTACCAAGTATTCTCTGAAGAGATCCTTCTTTTTCTTTCAGATACACCAACAGGGAATGGATAACAACCTCTCTCCTCCTTTCTACTAAAAAATGGAACAGGGAAAACAAATCTCTTTAAAGGGTTACAGTACATTTGTAAGAGAGAAGACAAATTCATCAGTATGTAAACATACTACTGAACCAGGTTAAAAGATTTAATTATATTCCATTTAGTAATTACTTTTTCTACTTGTCAGCTTACTTTGTTTTAATCTTTGATCCTGTCTCTGCCCAAAGCTTTGAACTAGAATTTACAATGTGTGTGGTCAAGTACTGTAATAGCTCTTGGCCGTGTGCATGAATAAACCCTTAAAAGCTCCTGTCGTCCGTAGTTCATGTTTGTCACTTCCTTATTTGCACTGTGGAATTTCAGTTACCTTGTAGCAAAGCTGACATCCCAAGTAATATATCCAAGATACCTGGAACACCCTAAGGTATTACCTAACTTAGTTATCTATAATCACAGTACTTACCTCAATGTATTCTCCCCAACTCACTCGTGATGGGCCAAGTATTTAAGTTACCAATAATGCACTCAATACTTACCTTAATTTACTTTGCTTAAACTAGTTGTAATGGTTACTTATTTAATTGGAATTACACTCCTCAGTTACCAATACTGTGCTTAATACCTACCTTAATATATTCTCATCTTACCTGTGATGTCTAAGTATTTACAGACTTACACTCCTCCGATACCAATAATGTAGCCAATAGTACCCTCAAATAACACTCCTAAACCTAGCTATGACATTAAGTATTTATTCAAGGTCCAGTTTTTCCATGAATGTCCTTTCCAGGTTAACAGTGGTGATCCTTTTAAATTCATCATTTAGCTGTATAAAATGATGCACAGTTAAACAGCACAATTAGTAAATATAAAACAAAGAATCTTAAATAACTTCATAGGTTATCCTGTAAATGAATACATAAAATTACCTGTGCTGCATCAAAAACAGCAGGACATCTGTTCCACTATCTCATCAACACCTGTGAGGTACATTGTATATGCTTTCCAGTTTTAGCAATAAGTGGGCTACATTTCTCTCAATTAAATCGGGCAACTCACCAACCTCTTCGTCTTCACTCAGTGCACTCTCAGTATGTTCATCAACAGGATCATCTCCTGCATTTAATGGATTGACATGCCTCTGTGAAAGCTCAGGCTTGAAGTCATCAAGTGAGTGAGGAGTGTGTTTTCGGCTCCTATGAGAAGCATATGTTCCATGAATGTTTTGAAATGGCAATTTTCAAAAACACAAGGGACAGTTTCCATTTATTTTAATGGCGGCCAATGTGCTCAAAATACTGTCTTTGTGTGGCGATTGTGTTTAAAGAGCAACATGGACATTTGAAAGATAACACTTCTCAATATGCCACTGTTTCATGAGACAAATGGCTTCTCGACAGGTGGGTTCACAGCCCACCCCATGTTTTAAATGAGCAATAACAATCCCAGTATAGACAAGGCATAAACACTATAATGCTTTAAGAGCACAGTCTTTCCTACTGTTTCAAATTTGCACAATTTACAAGTCCAATTCATTAAAACCAGTTATGAGACACTGCTGAAAGTAAAATTCATACCATCTTAAATAAAATTTTACATTTCATTATAGTCACAAAAGGTTGACACGTGAAATGAAATTGAAAAAAACTAATTTAAGATTGTATTACTGTATCCCAGCCAAATTGTCAAAGCAAAAACATTCCATAGCTCTAAAACACAAACTGAACTGTCTACAGACCAATGCTGAGCCAATACTTTACCATCTTAAGAAAGTTAAGTTATCCTTAACATTAATAATACTATAACAAAAGCCTTAAGTAACAAAACAACATATCATTGCACAGCGTCAATATAAGGTTTAAATGTAATTACAAACAATAATTACCTTCCCAGCCCGCCTTTAAAAGCTGAACAAATACTAGTTAGCTGGGGTGGCCAACTTTAACATGCCACAAAACGGCTTAGAGCATCAAAACGTAAATAAAGAAAAAGAAAATTTCATCTGCTGTGTTTTCAGTGTAGAAGTAACTTAACAAAGAACCACTCGAACACGCGACGACATCGCTGAATGTGGCCGCGCTGAACTTTTACACGGGGTTTCCCTCCAGTGTCTCCAGGGGCTGAATACCTCAGGTACCCAAGCAGTTGTTCCTGACGAAACTTTACTGACAGAATATCAACTGTAAATTACGATTGAAAAATACACATTACTCTTTTACTTTTGTAGTGTCACAATTAGTGCAACTTAAATTAAACGTTATTTAACCTCATTCGACTGCCACTCAGAAACAAACCCAATACAGATTAATATTTTTAGTACCGTGTTAGCAAGCTAAAAGAAACGTGTGAGCTATATGGAATAAGTTTTTTCTGCTCTGTGAAAACGATACATTGCCAATAAACTCATTGTAAAATTAGAAACTTACCGGGTAACGTAATCTAAACGAGGCACAAACTCCTCTCGTTTCTCCTGTATGTGTGGTGTTAAATGGCGCGGCTGGCAAGTCTTGTTGAGTGGTGATGAAATTATTGATTCAAGAGACTTAAATAATTAAGTTAAGGAAGTGATTTTTATTTTGCATTGACTTCCTAAAATGAGTTATTAACTCACGAAAATATGTACATTTGACAAACATGTTTTTTTTTATGTTAGAAACCTTTTCTTTAAGTTTTACCTACTATCACCATGAATGATTTTTTAGAGTGCATACTGCTATTTCTGCTTTACCTGTGAATGACCCCAGCATGTCTATGATAAATGAATCTTTTGAAAAATTAGTAAACCATTTTACAAGTTTCAATACCAAATGGAAACACTTCAACTTATAATGGGGAGTTTTTGAACCAATTGAAATTTTATTGGGAATGAGATATGAAAACAGGCGCAATCCAAAATGTGGCACTGATCAAGTACCAATAAATGATACTTTTATATATGTACCAATTTTAGAAACATTGACGTTCATGTGCAGAAATCCAGAAATCTGTTCTTTGTGTAAATCTCTGAGTCTGACACTTTCAGTGATTTTTTTGATTGGAGTTATTTTAAATCTCACCCTTTGTTTAGCACTAAAAGACATGCTTTATAGATTCAGGTATTTTATGATGATTGCCAATCCCCTGGGCTCCAAACATTGCATTCACAAAATTGGATGTCTTTATTTTATTTTCAGAAACTTGCCCCCCAAAATTTCATTCAATTTTGATGAACATTCATTTGATACCACTTTTTCACACACAAGATTTGCATAAATATTGTTTTGATGTAATATTAGAACCATTGATGAATGATTTGAAAATACTGGAAAACCAAGGGTTAAGTCTTCCCTTTTCTGACTAGCAGATTTATGGTACAATTTCACAGATAACTGGAGATAATTTAGGAATGCACACAATTCTTGGTTTTAATGAGTCATTCAGTGGTCGTCACTTCTGTCGCCTTTGTTTAATGGACAAGAATGATTGTCAGACAGTATACAGTGAGGATGATCCAAAAGGTGATCCTTTGTGGAAAAGATATATTTGAAATGCATTGCCAGTCTTTGTGTGAAAACTCTCAATCTATGTCTCTGTATGGTTGTAAAGAAATTCAATATTTAATTCATTGAAATATTTCTATGTTTCAAACAACTATTCATTTGATATAATGCATGATCTTCTGGAGGGCATGGCCCAGTTTGAAATTAAATTGCTTTTTGAGTATCTCACAGAGCATTTCATTTCAGTGCAGGACTTGCTTTCTAGCATATGTTGTTTTGATTATGGATTTTTAGAAAGAAAAAATTAGTCTGGAATTTGGAATTTGTTACTATTGTTACTATTGTTATTGTTACAGTTTTTTCACTCTGGGTATGACAATATATTTGAAGCATTTGATTGTTGAACACCACAAATTATTTAAACATTTGTATCCACATAAAAACCTGTTGCCAAAGCATCAGTTTATGATCACTACCCATCTTCTATAAGGAAGATTGGTCCCTTGTCACATATGTGGTCTATGAGGTTTGAAGCGAAGCATAAGGCATTTAAAGGTTATTTTAAAAATGTTAAAAACAAAGTCATTTGCAAACTTTGTTTTTTTACAAAGTCATTTGCAAACTTTATTACGAACATATATTACCCATCTTACATACCCAAAAATATCTGTCTTGAGCGACCATGTCTAGGGTCTTGCTCTTCCCTTTTATCATTTATCAGTAATATTTTGTGCTGATGACTGAGCACATGGTGGGAGACCAACTGTGTACCTTTTTATTGTTGTTTAAGCAAAAACACATTTCATGTATTCTACTATCCTAAAACAACATGCATGGTGTGGATGTTACGTCATGTACTCCGGTCATTGATGCTGACCAAGGGACCTCAGTCCCCTGGTTGGCATAGCAATCATAGATAAGGTCCAATGCAGAGGACACACTTTCCCACTTGTTTCAAGTGCAGCTTCATACACATAATACATTGAAATCTTTTGGTAATCCATCTATTAAAATTCAAAACAAAACCTCAAATCCTTAGAGAGCCCAATACATGTAAAAAAAAAAAAGAATCATTATATATATATATATATATATATACACACACACACACACACACACACACACACACACACACACACACACTGCCTTGTGCAGGCAGCATGTTGGCCTATAGCTCCCTCTAGTGGCTGTCTTGTCATATTATTTTGGTTACTCTGAAAACGATAGAATAAGAATCCAAGATGGTTGAACATAGTGCCGAAGCATTCCCGTATTGAGCTGATACGGATCCTAGAATGTTGTTGCTTTGGACAAGATTTGTCTGTAAGTATTGGTTATGACGAGATAAGGACTTTTTTGTTTTGTGTGTAAATGGTATAATTATTTGTATATTAGTAGCGTTAGAAACGTGTGTTTTGTGCTAGCTTGCTGTGCGCATGTAACAAGCTAATTTGCTATGTTATTTAGCTGATCGTCACATTTGTATTTTTTCAGTTTTACGATGGTCATAGAGAAGGCAATGGTCAGAGGCCATTCTTCAATAAATCAGCACAGAAAAGCAAATACAAGTCTTTTTATTGGAGCATCGTTATCTCGCTGTCTAGCTGGTGGAGACTAGAAAACCCAGAGCGAGGGCAGCACAATATATATCTAAAATGAAATGGACTGATGAGATGATTTGAAACCGTGTGCACTTATCCATGTTTAAAGTGTGTAATTTATTATTTGAGAGTGTTTTACACAGTGTGGTCGTGAGTGATTTTGTGTGAAAAACTGTACATGAGAATATTGTCACTGAGCGGTCCTTTAAATTTTCTTGCATGGTATTATATATTTATTTAACTTCCTGTGAAATTTGGGTGTCCATTTTGGTCCCTTTTTGCATTTAATTTAGGACAAGCGAAACTCCCCTTCGCTTCTCTCCCCTGCGTCACCTCTCCTCCTGTTGCCAAGACTGAGCCAATGAGCTTACACTACAGCGCAAAGATTCACAATCTATACAGCCAGTCCAGTAAAAACGCCAGAGAACTTCTGGAAGCTGCACAAGAAGTGGGATCTCACGTTCAACAAATTGGCAGAATTTTGAACACATGATGGGTAGCAAGCAGCTTCCGCACTGTGAAAGTCCTATGGTGCGCCCAACAAACACTTTGAAAATGCTTCTGTGGACCAAACAAAACCACTTTGCACAAAATGACTCTGCGCTTTTTAGGTCCTTACTGCTCTTTCTTTTATGGCTCTTTCTTCTTTCTTTAAACATTGTAAAAACTGTAACTCATTTGCACACCTTCACCCTACCAGTTACACATATTTTTTTACACAAGACGTAAAAGTGTAATACTTGGTTATGTTTGCAGCTCCAAGCACAGTATCACACTTTTAAAAGCCGAACTACTAAAACGCACTATTCGTGTTCAGGTCCTTTAAAGACTCCAGGGGAAAAGTCAGTGGAGGCCAGTGAAGCAAAGGCTTCAGGACACTTTGGGTCTGGTGCCTTACAGCCAAACCCCAAACTAAAATCAATAGTTCAAAAATCAGTTCCTGCAAAGCTTGATCAGTAATTTGGAGTAGCGACTCTCCTTTCAAGGGGAAATCCTACGTGATCTGAGCATACTTGATAAAACCAGTTGGCCATCAAACCCCAGTATCAGATATGGTGAGACAGAAATAAAGAGACTTTGCAAGAGATTTAATCTTTGTGAAAACCAGGCGGTCAATGGCATGACTAAAACAAGGAGCCTGAAAACCTTAAACCTCTGATCATTTGCATGAAAACCATACCATGTAGCACAGCTGAATGTGAAAGAGGCTTTAGCCTAATGAACAATGTATGCACTGATTAAAGGGCTTCTCTGTTACTGTCAAATGTTAGTCATCTCATGATGATCAATATAAATGGCCCTCCTGTTAATCTTTTTGAGCCTAGGAAGATGTAACAACGTGGTTACAAAAGCACCACTCTGCAACACAGACAAGACAAGTGAAACCTAAGCAGCCTGAGAACAAACACTTTTGGAACATTTTATAGATCTACACATTAATTTGGTTCAATCTGTATTTGAACAATTGATATATTTCTTTACATCTTAGTATTTGAACATGTTTTGAATATATGCTGTATCCATGTTTTCAATACAATTCCTGCAGCTCTGTTATGGTTGTTGTACATTTATCCAGTTTAAATACAAGCATCTGAGAATTTTTGCAAAGTTAAATATACAAAAAATTCTTGACTGCATTGCATGAACCAGGGTACTTTTTTTCTAAGCACAGTATACCCACTACAAAAATGTAGACTACACCACTGACAGTATGTCTCAAGCCCTACAGTTGACCACCCCCCACCCCCCCACAAATGACACCATTTGCAGGCTCACTCTACCCTGGAAGAGGGTCCCTCTCTGTATCACTCCTTCCCAACGTTTCTTCCTTTCTTTTATTCTCTCTCCTAGAGTTGTTTTTTTTGTGTGGAGTTTTTCCTTGTGTGCAGAAGGGTCAAGTGTGGGGGGGTGTCAACTGTAGGGCCTGTCAAAGCCCATTGAGACTTACTGTATGTGATGATGTGCTATATAAGAAATAAATGTTGTTGTTGTTATTATGAATACTGGAATAAAAATGGCACAAATATACTGATATTATTTTCATACGCTAATGATATGAATGTAGCCAGCGATCCACCCCACGGCATAATAGGTAATTATGTACAGCTGCGTGTCTCTGTGCCACTCACAGCTGTAAACAATTAATTGCAGTGTTTAAAACAGGCAGAGTCACGACCAGCTTATTTTACTATGTTCTAGATTTTGTCGGTTAATCCTTTTAAGTCTCTTGTTTTAGATAATTTTATTGGGTATTTATTCCAATGTTTTTGGATTTTAGTTTAGTTCTAACATATTTGCATGGAATGATTTTATTTTGATTGTGTGGTTTGTGTGTTTTTGATCCTTTTACCTTTTATACCTTTTGTGTTTATTCATTTTAACGGCGAAAGTGTACACCCAACTTTCCTTTGTCAACTCTGTGTTTTAGACATTTTAAATTGTATATTAAACCCAACTCTGTATTAAAGGATATTGTTTGTTCCAAACACGGTGTACTGGTTATTGGGCTAACATGAACCTGTAGTTAACCATAGGCCTACAGAGTTGAACCTGAGGGCATGGTTGCTACGATCATATTCTGTAATTCATTACATTTGCACAATTTGGTATGATTTATACTGGTATTGATATACAACAAAACACTGACTTGAGTAGATGAGTGGGCATTTTAAAACCAGTGTGTTACACTGTGTCTGACTGACCTTCTGGGCAGTGAACCCAAATACGTTCCCAATGAACGTGTGTGCATCGGATTGAATGCATTTTTTGAAGACTCATGACCTCATGCGATCAACAAATTCTTGTAGATTGTATGTCTGTGTGCTGCCATGCGCTTGGCCCTGCATTAATTCAATTGTTTTAGGCAAGGGCCTATAACTCAATTTGAGAGTTGCTGTAATCATATCCCTGAGCAAAGGGAGTGTTGTATTGGGCAGCTGCTCTCATCCACTGTAAGGACCTATTAAGGTTTTGGTTCATCAGGATTTGTTCTTTGTTTGCTGTTGTAAATTAGCTGCCAAACGGGACTGTTATTCACTTCCATCTGGAGGACAGGGATCAGTTGGGAAGCAGAGAAAAAAGGCGGGAAAACGTATCAAACAGTAAAAATACCCTCATGACTGTCAAAACATGCAATTGAGAGAATGTGCACACAAACAGTGCAAGTGTCTGTCATTCTGTAAAGACTGTTACTGGCAAAAAGGCAAAAAGCTGGCACGTCATGTGAGCGTGTGACAATAGCGGGTGCTGAGTTTTTATTTGCAACACAACAGAGAAAGAACACCCCTCCCAGAGGCATGCAATACTGGGTCAATGCATGGTGTGATGTCTCCTGATCTTCAACCTTCCCAAGTTCTCCCACACCGCCCCTCTGCTACGTTCCCTCCACTGGCTCCCAGTAGCTGCACGCATCAGGTTCAAAATACTGATGCTGGGCCATGATTGGACTCCTCCCCCTTCCTGTCATGATTGGTGGGCTGTAATAGGGCAGAGGGCACAAAATGGCGTCTGCTTTGGGACAAGAGGAAAGGGTGTTGGTGTGAAGTGAAGGATTGTGACCAGAATCATGAATCATAACTCAACTAACTTGAACTGCTTTGTGTGTGTTTTGTTTATATGTCTTTGTAATAAACGGTTAGCCATAAGTGCAATTGTATTGTTTTGGAGTTTCTGTTCCATTTGTACCATTTGCTATGTCCCTGAACCTAGACCAGGGACGTAACAGTGGAGCAGAAGGTGCAAGCACGTTTGCCGACTCCCTGTTCTAAAAATCCACTTGATTTGTGGTCTACTGCTGGGGGACGTAACAGCTATTAAACTGATAAGAACAGATTTATATTATTATTATTATTTTTTTTTTTACTTTATTGAATATTTTTAAACAAGACAGCTTAAAATGTGGGAAGGGGAAGAACAGGAACCCCCCATTTGTTACGTCCTGGTCTAGGTCAGGAAAATACACAATCAGAAAGAGGGAGGGAAATGCCACAAACATTGTAATGTCATTTTAATGAATCGAAAAAGTACAATTCAAGCCTTTGCCAGGCAACAACAAAGCACAGTGTAGACAACCTTGAACAGGGCATCTGTCTGGTGTATTTCCCCCCTTCTCTTTTATCTGGTCTCTTCACTGGAGTCTGTACGACTGGTACTGAAATATGTGGTATATTAGTATATTTGTGCTACAGTGGCCCGGCACCCTAACTAGGACAGCCTAACTAGGGTGAATTGAGCAATGTCTGTGCTTAACAGGGTGACTATGTGATAGTGGACTTAATAATTGACACAGTATCTGGGCCTTTAACAGTAGGCCAGAGAAAACAGATGTCTTTTCAGTTTACATTTAAACACTGAGACTGTGTCTGAGTACCGAACACTGACTGGCAAGTCATTCCACAACTGCAGAGTTCTATAGGAGAAGGATCTGCTCCCAGCTATGACCTTCTGCACTTTGGGTACCAGTAGTGACCCCGCACCTGTTGATCGAAGGGGGCGTGGCAGGTCGTAAAGAACTAAAAGTTCACTGAGATACTGCAGGGCGAGACCATTTTAGGGCTTTATATGTGAAAAGTAGGATTTTGTAGTCAACCTAAATTTGATGGGTAGCCAGTGCAGTGATTGTAAGACTGGGGTGATGTGGTCAAATGGTCCTGGTTCTAGTTAGAACTCTGGCTGCAGCATTCTGAACTAGCTGGAATTTACTCATGCACCTACTAGAGCATCCAGACAGTAGTGTGTTGCAGTAATCTAACCTTGATGTAATAAAGACATGCACCAACTTTTCTGCATCATGCATTGAGATAATATTTCTTGTTTTTGCAATATTTCTAAGGTTAAAGAATGCTATTCTAGTGACATTATCTACATGCACCTGCATCAATGAGGACACCTAGATCCTTTACTTCAGTACTTGGTGAGATAGAAAGGCTATCCAGAGTTATGATGTAGTCAGACAGCTTATGTCTGGCTTCTTGAGACCCAAGTACAAGAGCTTCTGTCTTATCGGGGTTTAACAGAAGAAAGTGGGTGAGCATCCACTGTCTAAAGTCCTTCAGACTAACCTTTTAGGTCTAACTTTCTGCAGAGGCTGCAAACCAGACGCCAGATTGCTTTGGCATGCCCACAGTCCCACATTACGTGTCTAATTGACTCGTTGTTACACTGGGACCGTGGGCATCTAAGATGCCTGGTCAGTCTGTGCACAACCTCTCCTACTGGCAGCTTGCCATGAAGGCAATGCCAGTTGAGGTCTTGTAGACGGTGATCTAACTCGGGAATCCTGGCCAAACCTTTCTCTAGCCCCAAAAGTCAAGTCAAAGTAAACTTTATTGTCATCTCTTCTATATAATGTGCAGATATACAGAGAGACTAGAAGACGTGGCTCCAGTTTACACAGGGCAACATAAAAATATACAACAAAAAACAGATGCGGCACATGGAATACAATATATAAATAAATAGGACACAAAATATACATTTTAGCTAAAAATGAAGTGTTAAAAAGTGATATTTACATGTTTACCGACTGTGCAAATAAATAACAGTAATAATAGTACAGTTTGTAAATCTCAACATTTTTCTTATTCTTGGTTTCAGTGCAATATGAAGAGGTAGTCTGTATATCAGCATGTGCATAACTGCAGCGATGCAGAGGTGCAACAGTGCGAGTGTGTGTCCACAGTGCGAGTGTGTGTGGGGGGAAGTATGAGTGCAGGTAGTGTGTTCAGAAGCCTGATGGAAGCCTTGTGGGAAGAAGCTATCACGCATCCTGGAGGATCGAGACCTGATGCTGCGGTAGCGTCTGCCGGATGGGAGGAGTGTAAAAAGTCCATGTGATGGATGTGAGGGGTCAAGCACGATGCAGGAGGCTCTTCTGATGCAGCGCTTATAGAAGATGTCCTGCAGCGGCGGAAGAGACGCTCCGATGATGTTACCAGCTGCTTTGATGATCCTTTGAAGCTGCCTGATATTGGCAACAGTACTGTTACCGAACCAGGCGGAGATGCAGCTGGTCAGGACCCTCTATATGGTGCCCCTGTAAAACACAGTGAGGGTGGGAGGGGGCAGGTTGGCTCGCTTCAGCCGTCTCAGAAAGTGGAGACGCTGCTGGGCCTTTTTGGTAATGGAGGTGATGTTGGTGGTCCAAGTGAGATCGTCTGAGATGTGGACTCCCAGGAACTTGGTGTCTTTTACAGTCTCAACCGTGGAGCCGTGGATGCTGAGTGGGGTGTGTGTGGGGCGAGTTCTCCTGAAGTCGACGATCATTTCCTTTGTTTTGTCCACATTCAGCGACAGGTTGTTCTCACTGCACCAGGCAGCCATTTGCTGTACCTCATCGTTGTTACTGATGAGCCCCACCACGGTCGTGTCGTCGGCGAATTTGATGATGTGGTTCGAGCTGTGCAGGGCGGTGCAGTCGTGAGTCAGGAGTGTGAACAGAAGTGAACTGAGAACGCAGCCCTGAAGAGCTCCGGTACTCAGCTTGATGGTGCTGGAAACGTTCTCGCCGATTCGGACGGACTGAGGTCTCTCTGACAGGAAATCCAGTATCCAATTACAGAGTGAGGTACTCAGTCCCAGCTCGCTCAGTTTCACACACAGTCTCCGGGGGATGATGGTGTTGAATGCTGAACTAAAGTCTATGAACAGCAATCTAACATAAGAGTCTTTATTGTCCAAGTGTGAGAGGGAAAGGTGAAGTACAGTGTATATCACGTCCTCAGTTGACCTGTTTGTGCAATAAGCAAACTGCAGAGGGTCCAGTGAGTGCGGGAGGTTGCTTTTCACTTGTGCCATGACAAGTCTCTCAAAGCACTTCATGGTGATGGGGGTCAGAGCGATGGGCCGGTAGTCATTCAGGCAGGAAACTGAAGATTTCTTCGGCACTGAGATGATGGTGGTGGACTTGAAGCACGCTGGGACGATCATCTGGTTCAGCAAAGTGTTGATGTCTGTGAACACCTCGGCTAGCTGATCAGCGCAGTCTCTCAGCACACGACCAGGAATGTTGTCTGGACCTGCAGCTTTTCGTGGGTCAACCTTGGCGAGGGTTCTCGCCAAGCCCATTGAGCCCATTGAGACATACTGTATGTGATTTTGGGCTATATAAGAAATAAATGTTGTTGTTTGTTGTTCTCCTCACATCGGCTGCAGGCAGAGTGATGGTCTGGTCGGCATGGCTTTCGTCGTGTGCGTGTTCAGTGTATCAAACCGTGCGTAGAACTTGTTCAGCTCCTCGGGTAGTGTGGCATCCCCCGTACAGCTGCTTGGTGCTGGCTTGTACTGAGTGACAGCCTGGATGCCCTGCCATAAACGGCGAGTGTCTTTTGTGTCGTTGAAGTGATTCTGAATCTTTTTTGTGTGCGCTCGCTTTGCTTGACTGATAGAGCGAGAGAGGTTAGCCCTCACTGTTCTGAGGGCAGCTTTACTTCTCTGTCGGCCCGATGGCCTGCTAGCCTGCTTTCAGCCACGTTTCCGTAAAGATAAAAACGCAGCAGTTCTTTCTCACGCTGGCTTGATTGCTGGAGCCACAGATAGTCCATTTTATTGTCCAGTGAGCGAACGTTGGAGAGCAGAACAGATGGAAGTGCCGGTCGGGCCGGGTTAGCTTTTAACCTCGCGCTCAACCCAGCATGCTTGCCCCGCTTCTGTTTCCGGAAACAAAGCTTTCGCCTCGGCCAGCTGTGCCTCGTTGCCTCGGCCAGGCTCCGTAGAGTCTCTGACGGCAGAAAAAAGGCCTTGAGTACCCCTTTTACTGAGTAGAGTCTTATACAAGACCCTATGCTTCAGCAAGGTTTCACGGAGACTGTCTGCCTGGATGGACTTACCCAATCTTACAGCATACCTGTAGTGGGCAGGCAGCGTCTTGGCCTTGGGAACAGCAATTTGTCCACAGTGGGTCTAAATGGCACATCGGGAAACTCAGCCACAGACGTACGAGGTATTGGTGGGGGTGCTCGTGAGGAGCGACCAGACGGCGACAAAGCTGCAAGAGGTAGAGGTAATCGAGTTTCAGAGGGATGTCAGGTACACCCCCCCCCCCCTTCAGGTACATTATTTCATGCCTCAAATATGGTGGTATCATCCGTATACTGAGCCAGTTTAACCCTTAAACCACCACTCCCTGGCAGCAGCAGACCATCGAGAGTACAGTTCCTGCAACTCCTCCTCTAAACGTTGTCCCAGCGTTGTCAGCACTGGGAGGCTCTGCGCTGTATTGCTTAGTTGATGGTGAGGGTTTTGATTTTTAATCTTGACCCCTTCCCACCATAGAGGAGCCAGGTTCTCTGTACTCGGTCTAAAGCTTAAACTGGTCTAAAGACAACTCCCTGTACTCCTTCTCTTCTAAGAGAGAGATGTTGAATTTCCAGTAGCCCGGACCATGGGCTTGGGGCATCGATAATAATCTTTGCCTCCAGCATCACATGATCCGATGGCCACTGGGGAGACAGGGAGACCGCTTTGAACTGCATGGGGGGTGCTGCTAAAATGTAATCGATACGACTACAAGAGCCACGGGTGTTGTGCCAGGTCATTCCCAGATCACTAGGGTTGCAAAACCTTGAAACAGTCAGTAAGGTTGAAATTACGCACAAACGTAATAAAATGTGGAATACTGACATCATCTTTCCCTTCGAGGAAGATGTTGAAGTCCCCCCCCAATGACAAGATGTCTGGATGTTAAACAAAAGGGGACCAACTGCTCTAACAGCTCTATGCGAGAGGTGGCTTTCACTGGAGCGTAGACGTACAGTACTCGAATGTGCTGCCCCTGCCATGTGGCGTCCACCCCCAACACCCTTCCAGGAAGAACCATGAATGAGCATATACTATCAAAGGCATGGTTCCCGAAAAGGATTCCCACGCCTAACGAATGGACTCCATCCACACTCCAGTGAGACTTACCCAAGTTCCAGTTCTGGTTGAATATGGCCACATCTCGCTGGTCCCGGAGGTGGACTTCCTGCAGTAAACACAGGTCAAAGGGAGAGGATGCCAGCTGGTTAAAAATAGCTGTGCGTTTTATGAAAATCTTCAACCCTCTGATGTTTAATGGGGTCTCATGGGGATTAAAAAATTAAAATGAAGAAAAATATTGCTAAAACCATAAAGTAAAATTTTATAAAACCCCAGCCAAAAAAAAAACCCTTTCATCCAACCACCCCACCCGCAAACTCAGTCTCCGGAGACCCTCATCGATGGAATCTAGTGTTAGATTTTCTTCCACATCCACTCTGAGACTGACTGGACATGTGGAGGGCATGAAAATCGTGCTCCCGCTGGCGGCGAAACGCTGAATGCCAGCGTGGTGTTAGCCGAGAGCCCTTTGCTCCTTGGGGCCCTGGCTGGGGAGAGGGCCCCTTCTGATGTTTCAGCCTCCCTTCTGTTTTGTTTGACTGTAGTGTTGCTCATCTCCCCTTTTCTCTTTGGGGTCTGGTTGGCAGGGTCTCCGGAGCCATAGCTGACCCAGCACCTTTGGTTGTGGGTTTGTCCTGAGTCCCCTGCGACTGAATCTGGACCTCTTCACGGAAGGGGGACTCTCCCAGCGCGTCAAAGTACAAAGGTTTGTATTTTGGGCAGGCCCGGGCCAGATGGTCATCACTGCCCCAGATCTTGCAGTAGTGTGGCCCGGTGCAGTCCTTGTCCATGTGGTCCTTGTCCAAGCAATTCCTGCACCTCATATTGGTGCAGACGTCGGCTGTGTGGCCCATCTCCAGGCTAAGTTTGCAGAAGGGAGGCTGCTGGGGGTAAAAAAGATATCCTCTGTTTCCCCTCAATGCTAAAATATCCTGGTGGGTACACAGCCGAGGGATCAGGGTGTAGTCGGGCCTGAAACTGCTGTCTCCCGTTCCATATGCCCAGCTTGTCCCTGATCTCCCTATGACCAGGCTGAAGATCGACGTACCACTGTAAAAAGCCTCTGACTGTCCCTGCAGGGAGGAAGGGGTTGAAGATGTGGACTGTGATGATCTTCCTTCCACCCACCAAAGTTGTTTGACTGTGTAGTTTTTCAAACCTTCCTCTTTCTTTTCTCTGCATACCTCCAGCATGGTCGTAAATCTTCCATCGGCGAAGACTGTAACATCCATGAAGCGTTGGGGACCATTCCTCTGGACACAGACAATGCCTGTGGCCTTCAGGCTCAGGACTCCAGACAGGACTTCCTTAATGAAAGGCACTCTCTCCAAGAAGCCCTGGGGGTCTGCTCCCTTCCACTAGAACCGTAGCATGTTCTTCATTCTTGTAGCTGGTACTTCGGTGGAGGTGCTGTCTCCGCATTGAGACCCCGGCTTGGTGGGGAGTGGGCACCTCTGCGCCTGATTTTCCTTCTGTTGAGATATCTGCTGCATCACTTGCTAACTGTTTTCCCATCTTTTTCTTTGATCTAGCTGGGCTGGTCCCATTCCCGAAAGGTCCCCACTTCGTTGTTGTCCTTTATCCTTGTCGACTGGACTCTCACTGGAGGTTTGTCATCTGCTCGTCCCGTCGGGTGTTTCATTGTCATCGTCTTTGTCCTGGCCTTGGCTCCAGAAACCATCTTTCAACGGGTGCAGAGCCCGAAAAAGGGCTCTGTAAGTGCTAGGGCTCTGTAAGTCCCTTGCCGCCCGGCACTCCCAGAGAGCATGCCACACCATTTCGGGGGCACCACTTCATGGCCACTGGCACTCTGCTGTCCTGCCTATGTCCCAGGAGTGCATTACAGCCCTAACTGGAAGGATGTCATTAGCCGCCATCCACGAGAGGTCTTTGTGTTGGTTCTGAAGTCTGGGGAAGGCCATGTTGCGCCAAACCTTCTCTGCTTCCTCTATAGAGAGCCAAAACACTGGGATCACCTCTTCTCGACCCTGCACAAGAGAGACTATTGCTTTACCATTTGTTAGTTAAAATGTTCTCCTTCTTTTTCAAAATATAAATTTAATCCTAGAAGCCTAATGTTTCTGTCTCTTGCATAACAGATGGCGTCTCAGATCAGTACTAGGCTGTCTGTTATCTACTTCCCTGGGATGGCACAGACTTGGTCTGGGTGGATCAAGTCTTTTTACACTTGACATATGTTTTGGTTAAACTTTTTAGTAAGATATAGTCAAGGTTTAAAAGTGTGATCGGTCGTTAATTTTGTAGGTCTGTTTTATCTCCATTTTTACCCAACAGGGTCACTATTCCTCCTCTAAAACTATCGGGTAGTCGTTCTAACTTTGCAAAGTTTCTAAAAACCATTAAGATGTCTTGTGCAAAAATATCTGAAAAGGTTTTATAAACAGGGAGTCCATCCTCACCCAGTGACTTCCCAAGTTTAAAACCTTTCAAAGCATCTTGTAACTCTAAAATCTTGGTTTTAAAGCACTGGTTTGATCTCCCCAGTTTTTTTATCTACAGCCTATAATACCTCTTTAAGGATATTTTCTTTTTGTTTATAAAGGTCCCCATAAAACGTGTCAATTTCTTTTAAAATACTTGATGTGTCTTTGAAGGCATTACCATGTTCTTTTAAAACAGTCGGTTTTCTTCCTTCATCAATATTTTCTTAAAGAAATGTTTCTCTCTTCTACAGTATTGTTCAAAATAATAGCAGTGCAATGTGACTAACCAGAATAATCCAGGTTTTTAGTATATTTTTTATTGCTACATGGCAAACAAGTAGGTGCAGTAGATTCTCAGACAAGACCCAGCATGCATTATATGCATGCTCTTAAGGCTGTGCAATTGGATAATTAGTTGAAAGGGGTGTTCAAAAAAATGAGGATGAAATGTACATTTACAGCATTTATCAGACTCCTTTATCCAGAGCAACTTACAACCAGTAGTTACAGGGACAGTCCCCCCCTGGAGACACTCAGGGTTAAGTGTCATGCTCAGGGACACAATGTTAGTAAGTGGGGTTTGAACCTGGGTCTTCTGCATACCACAGACAACTAATTGCCTCGTAGACCGCCTGCTCCATCAGCTGCTTTTAATAATACTGCCGGCTTCTACAGTTGACACCAGCTCTGGAGGCCATGCCCGCTCCTGTGACAAACGCCTGGACAGGCCCATCAAAGTTTCCTCTGGAACTTTGGTTCCTCATTGATCCGGCTATTGTCAGCCTCATCCACACCTCTGACACAAATTAAGAGTGTGCAACATCAGCCAGAACAGAATATAAGGCAGACAAAGACCTGTCTGGCATGTGGACCAGTTGAGTCCCGAACTAAATTAACAACTAAACCAGGTGTCCCCTCAGAAATAGCTTAGAAATGTCTGTAGCTTACTTAAATGACTGTAGTTGTAGTAAGTAGCTTACTCCTCCTTAAACAATCACATTGTCATGGTGGAAGAGTTTGAGAGCTTTAGGTACCAGTAGTGACCCCGCATCCATTGATCGAAGGGGGCGTGGCAGGTCATAAAGAACTAAAGATTCACTCCGGTATTGCGGGGCGAGACCATTTAGAGCTTTATAGGTCAAAAGTAGGATTTTGTAGTCAATCCTATATTTTATGGGTAACCAGTGCAGTGATTGTAAGACTGGGGTGATGTAGTCAAATTTCTTAGTTCTAGTTAGAACTCTGGCTGCAGCATTCTGTACTAGCTGGAGTTTACTCATGCACCTGCTAGAGCATCCAAACAGTAATGCATTGCAGTAATCTAACCTTGATGTAATAAATGCATGGACCAACTTTTCAGCATCATGCATTGAGATATTTTTTCAATATTTCTAAGGTGGAAGAATGCTATCCTAGTAGTGCTGCACGATTAATCTAATCGCAATCGTAATCGCGATGTCAGTCTGTGCGATTACATGAACGCAAAAAGCTGCGATTTTAAATGTGACATGTTTGGTCATATGACTTTTCGATTCTTGATTCGCATAGACATATGGGTACACGTACGTCAACGTCGCCGCCATATTGCGATAGGCTGTGCTGTGGAGTGACTCATATACATGTCTATGGAGAGAAGTGCATAAAAATGCCTCACTCTTGTGGTGCTTGGGGCTGAACAAACCGCTGTACGCTCCAAACCAGATCCCGGGGGATTACATTTCATGGGTAAGGCTGGACAATTGTTTTGAATATATTTGGCCATTATAAAATCCCATTTTATAAGTCTTAACCTTAGCTAAGCTAGGCTAAGCTAGCGAAGATATGCATTCCTGTGTTCAAGTCAGCCTCCAAACAACATTTTGGCTAAACGTAGGCCTTAACTATTTAGACTGTTCTTAGCTGTTTAGTTAACTTTTTTCCAAACTTTGAAGGTTTCCTAAAGAAAATCACCTCAGTTTAGCTTGCAAAGATATGCATCCTTGTGTTCAAGTCAGCCTCCAAACAACGTTTTGGTTAAACATAAGAACTATAATACAGGATTTTATAATGGCCAAATATAATCAAAACAGTTGTTTAGCCTTACCAGGGTTTGTTGTTGGACAGTAATGATTATTTAATTTAGTAGAATATTGTATTTTGAAAGCACTGGGCATCAAGTTGTTAAGTAGTTTGTATGTTTCACTTTGAAATTAAACATTTTACTATTAGTAATTTGTATGCGACTTTTCATTGATATACAAGCAAGTTTCCTTTATCATATCGCAATCGCATATCGCAATATTGATCTCAATAATTGCAATATGTCTTTTTCCCCAAATCGTGCAGCCCTATATCCTAGTGATATGATTTACATCGAATGAGAGACCTGCATCAATGAGGACACCTAGGTCCTTTACTTCAATACTTGGTGAAATAGAAAGGCTATCCAGGGTTATGATGTAGTCAGACAGCTTATTACTCAAGTACGAGAGCTTCCGTCTTATCAGGGAAAGTTGGTGAGCATTAACTGTCTAATGTCCTTCAGATAATTCTTGATTCAGTTTAGCTGCTGCCTCTCATCTGGCTTTGCTGATTTAATACAACCGTGTGTCGCAGTGGTGAAGACCTTTAATTAGTGCATACATTGTTCATTAGGTTAAAGCCTCTTTCACATTCAGCTGTGCTACATGGTATGGTTTTCATGCAAATGATCAGAGGTTTAAGGTTTTCAGGCTCCTTGTTTTAGTCATGCCATTGACCGCCTGGTTTTCACAAAGATTAAATCTCTTGCAAAGTCTCTTTATTCCTGTCTCACCATATCTGATACTGGGGTTTGATGGCCAACTGGTTTTATCAAGTATGCTCAGATCACGTAGGATTTCCCCTTGAAAGGAGAGTCGCTACTCCAAATTACTGATCAAGCTTTGCAGGAACTGATTTTTGAACTATTGATTTTAGTTTGGGGTTTGGCTGTAAGGCACCAGACCCAAAGTGTCCTGAAGCCTTTGCTTCACTGGCCTCCACTGACTTTTCCCCTGGAGTCTTTAAAGGACCTGAACACGAATAGTGCGTTTTAGTAGTTCGGCTTTTAAAAGTGTGATACTGTGCTTGGAGCTGCTGAGTTAAGTTTGATAGTTCAAAAAGTGCATCATACATTAGTTCTAGTTCAGAAAGAAATACTGGACTGGCTGTATAGATTGTGAATCTTTTCCATGAAAGCTAAATGATTTACAGACACAACCTCGTCTACTGCATCTGATACAGCCAACTCCAGTCGATGGTTCATACAGTGCCATGTGAAAAGGTTAGGATACCTTGCAGTAAGCCTGGTTGCAACACCTGAGTTCCTGCCCAACATAACACTAGCTCCATCAGAAACAAATGCAATCCATTTTTTTAAGCCACTCTTCACTGAAGCCTGCAGTGACCAAACAAGTTAGTAAAGCTTTTTCTATACTTTCTGCAGTTTGGCTCTCCAACTCGACCAGCTCCAGGAATACAAATTCAGGGGTGGCTCCATCAATTGAGGCCTTTACACTGACGTTCATAGCAGATTTGTGACTGGTAGATGTAGCCTCATCAATAAGAACAGATAGTATGTTTGAAGAAGACGCAATGCTGTTCCCAATTTTTGTCTGCATTTCCCTTGCAACATGTTCAACAATTTTTGTGCAACTATACCTGGAGTGTAGACTAGTGCCCAAGTTCACACCATGAGATAGTCGTGATCAGTAAAAGGTCTGTTCATCTTTGCTATATAATATGCTGTTCTGAACACAGCATCCGACTTGGCCAGCACAGTGTCTGATACAGGCCTCACCGTACTTCCAAGCAAATCCTGTCCACATTTTTGTGTGCGCTCCTGAGCTATTTCATGAGCCCCGGAATTCTCATGCCACCGAATCTTGTTACGAAGTGAAGAAAGTGCCGTTTCTCGGTTCTCACTGGAACCTGATGACTGGATTTTGAATGATGACTACTCCTCAGAAATGGAGATCCTCTTTTCTGTCAGGACACCAGTTGACTTGGTGTTGCTGCAAACTTCACATCCTGCAAGTGAATAAAAATGATCAGAATTGTATCATTTTAAAACTCTCCTAATAGTAGCATCTACTGTTCTAATTTAACTAATTATCAACATATTATACAATTAATCATTAACTACAAACCATTTTACACCATTACAAACAGATGAAAATGAAGTGATCAAACTTTATTTTTTCTATTATTTAAATGACTCCCATGAGCTACAAAAATTATACTGTCAAATGTCTGCCAAGCATAACTTACTTTACTCAACTTTTAAACTCTCTAACTTCAAAATACTATGTACATATAATCAAATTTAGTTTTATATAATTTATATCATTCATTAAATATACACAAAACATCACAGATTTTCTTCATAAACTAAATTTCATATGCACATTTCTAGCTTTCTTTCCCTCCATCCTAACCAAGGGTGTCTGTTTTGGAACTCTCTAGCCTGACTCCACACGGCTGGCCAGGAGCTCACATCTAAAAAAATATACAATGGTTTTACAATACAGCACACCATTCTGCTTATTGGAGAACACACTGACAAAAACTGTTAATCGGCTGCTGATTAGAATCATGTGTGTGGAAACAGGCAAAACATTAAAACATGTAGGATAGCTGCTCTATTTTACAGTCTATGGGCTCTCCAGGACCAGGATTCCCTACCCCTGAGCTAGGCTGTGTGATGACACGCTTGAGCTAGCTTTAACAATGTTGTAAAAAAGCCACTTGGACTTACCAGGGGCAGGAGTACCGCTGACGTCAGTCTCATTATGTCAGCCACCTTCTCTCTCATCTGAAGACTTTACTACCTTCTTCACAGAGAAGTAGAGGGGGGGTGTTGGAGGATTCAGGAGGTGGTTAAAAGTAGAGAATAGTTTGTGAGAGTCTTTATGAAGGTTCTGCTGCATTTTGTATTAGTTGTACAGGCTGGATGGCAGTCAGAGGTAGACTGGCTAGAAAGGAGTTGCAGTAATCCAGTTGTGAGATTACTAGAGACTGAACGAGTATCTGGGTGACCTGTTGCCATGGAAAATAAAGATTTGAATAACCCAACTCGGTGAGAAAAAAAGTTTCTTGAGAGCCTCTGCTGCACAGCAGAAAATACTCTGTCTGACTAAAGTAGTCCTATGCATTTATCTCTCACCCCTACCCTCCTTCTGTGGCCAGCTGGAAGAGCTTTTGTACAGCATGACTGGAGTCTTCTCTTTTCAGCCCAAATGTTGCCTTTATTTGGTCCGACCAGAGTCCGCATGCATTTGAAAGTGTAAAAACTCCCTTTGTCAGTGAGTCTGTCCTTTTTCCCTTCCTTTTAAGTTGGAGGTAGATGCAAGTGCTTTGTGGGCTGGAGTGGTTCTGCTCCAGGTAGGTAAACATTGAGTAGATCCAGTGAGCTGCTTCTCACGCAAGTTTAGCAGGTACCAACTGTTTTTTTTTTTTTTTTGTCCTCCACTCTTGATAAAGAAATATCGCTATGCTGTGGCCGTTGCAGCATTTTGATGTTTATGTCTGTTTTAGCTCTTCCCGTTGTTGTGTATACAGACCTTAACCCTTTAGTGTTCTTTTCTATCATCGGCTAATACAGTGGGCCTTGATTGCTGAGCTTTACCTTCTTTGATTTTGTTCTCTTCCCCTCTAGGTTCCTCTCGTTGGCTCCCCCCATGCTGGCAACACCTGCACCTAGTCAGTAGATCATCTGCAGGTGGAGCTCCCCGGGTTTACTCGCATCACCTACAACACACATCTTCACCAGTTTGGAACAAAAACTGGAGTCAGCATCACAATCCAGGGGTAAATCCAATAAGCAGTGGTCCAGCAAAAAGCAGGGTCGAAAGTATTGAGTTCAGTCAGTGAAACTACCTAGGAGCACAAAAATTCCATCTATGAATGAGATTTTTTGTTTTTATAGTGGAAGTCTTCTTCATGGGCTGGTAGTGGCCTAGTGGGTAACACACTCGCCTATGAACCAGAAGACCCAGGTTCAAATCCCACTTACTACCATTGTGTCCCTGAGCAAGACACTTAACCCTAAATTGCTCCGGGGGGGACTGTCCCTGTAACTACTGATTGTAAGTCACTCTGGTTAAGGGCGTCTGATAAATGCTGTAAATGTAAATGTCCCCACCTGTGCTGGTGGAGAGGTTCTCTTGACTACTGTAACTCTCTCCTGGCTGGAGCCTCTGCAGTCACCATAAAACCACTCCAGATGGTCCAAAATATGGCAGCCCGCCTCATCTTCAATCAGCCAAAATACACCCATGTTACACCTCTCCTTACCTCCCTCCACTGGCTCCCGGTAGCTGCTCGCATTGAGTTCAAATCCTTGATGCTTGCCTACAGGGCTGTAAATGGAACTGCGCCCTCCTACATCAACACACTACTACCTAGATACACTCCTACACGCTCTCTCAGATCGGCAAACGAAAGGAGACTAAAAATTCCTTCTTCACGGGGTCTCCGATTCCAATCATGTCTGTTCTCCGTTGTTGTCCCTGGCTGGTGGAACAACCTACCCTCCTCCACACGACTAGCCGAGACTATCACCACTTTTAAGAAGAAGGTGAAAACCCTCTTATTCCAAAAATATTACAGATAAATTTAACACATACACATGCATACACATTGAACAAACAAATACAAAATGTATAAATACATTATAATTTTTCTTAGTCTAGCACCCAACACTCTCCGAGCATGTTCTTCAATGACAAGTCTAAGCCTTATCAGGGCTCTTAGTTTGTATACTTGATATTCTATAGAAATCGAACGAGAATTGCTGGTGTCTTCCCATTGTAAGTCGCTTTGGATAAAAGCGTCTGCCAAATAAAGTAAAGTAAAGTAAAGTAAAGTTTTAAAGGTAACTTTTAAAAATGTGCATGCTGCATAACCTGCTGGATATTTTTCAAGAAAAAAAAAGCCCTTCGTGTTGATTCAATCAGTAATGGAAAAATATTAAAACACTGCTAAATATAAACTTGTCTCTGAATAAATGATGGAATCAATTGAACATATAATTATGTTGATTGACTGTACTGCTGGTTGTAGTAGTTGTAATCTAAAAGTAGGTCACTATTCATAGCTTAGTATTTGATTAAATTGTGTGTCCTTGTATATTAAAATAAAAAAACACTTTTTATCTGCTAGTTTATATTATTTTTCTTGGTGTTTTGCAGTGTAACATTTCCATTTAAAAATGTAGTAAAAAGTCTTTACAGTTGCAGTCAATGTTCTCTATGTAGCTCCTTTATTAATGTATTCATTTACTTTTTCAGTTTACAGATTAGTGTCACAATTACACATGAAGAATACATTTGTTTTAAAACACACCAACCTGGAAGAAATAATTAAAAAAAGCTGATGTGATATGCTGAAATAACAAATACACTCAATATATACAAATCCTACATCATAACTTTACATCTTTTGGTTTGTCATACTAGGGCAGTCTTTGAGCTCAGGCATAATCCTACATACAGTGGCTGCTAATATCATCAGTAGCACTGTGCAATGTAGTTATACAGGAGCAACATCACAGGGTTCAAAATGCTTCTTGATTACCGGACTCTAAATGGTTTTCATAAACCTAACCCGTAAAGACTAGGAATATGCACTGTGAGATCATATTTCAGTACTGAAGCCATTCTGCTTCACCATCATGTTTGTCATTTCTGTATGAAATGCCTTGTTGGATCAGTACCCAGCTGATTTTCCCAGTTTCCGTGCATCAGATACAGCGTGGATGCAGCTGCCCTCTTTAGATATACCATTAATTACATTAAAGAACGTCTTTCGAACTTCCACTGTGTGTCCAAGATCTTTAAGGTTCTGCACAACTTCCTGGGTGGAACAGAAGAAGGTATTATTGCATTATAATTTCAGTAAAATATTTAGAATTTATATTAAGGTTGCAGCAAAAAGCATATGCCACAAAATAAATATCCATGAAACATAGTAGATGGCATACATGGTGATCATTTTTGGGTAACCATTCTATACAAAGTTGCATAGTGTGTGACAATCCCAATGAGTCTGCATCACACCGGTCCCTCATCCTTCATCCTATGGGAAGTAAGGCCAAACACCTGACCTGATTTCACCTGACCTGGCAAGAGAGGCGGTTGCATGTAATTCTATAATGTGCAGAGTAAAACTTACAGCACTCCTGGTAGAGGGCTGCACCTTTGCTTCTACCTGCATGAGCATCTGTTTGAATGTCAGAATATTTCGATGCTACTGAAATAAAGCAGCTTCCAGCAAGGCACTGGGAAATGTTACACTGCTTGTTGGTATGTGAGTGGCAATGTAAGTAGCATTTATGATATTTATCAGTTTGAGAATGGGTTCAAACAACCTGTGAATATGCATCACAGGGTAGAAAAACATTGCACTTAACACGTGAATCAATGTCCTCAAAACAGTCACCCTGCACTTTAATCAAACCTCTTGCATGATTCTTATAACTGTGACTATATGACAAGTTACACACAATATTAACTACAGGCTGCAGTAGTAAAATGTTTTTCATAGCAACCCTGTTATTTGTGAGTGTACATCAGTTAAGAATTGTCACCACTTCACCCTGTAACCTGTCATTAGCCTGAGTTGAACAATAATGTGAACAGAAACATAATGAGAAATTCTCTCTTGAGAAGAAATGTTCTTCTTTTAGTGACTGTTGTAAAATCTAGCATTATACACTGCTCAAAAAATAAAGGGAACCCTTAAACAACACAACACACTGATTCACACTGATTTCACATGCTGTTGTGTAAATGGAATAGACAACAGGTGGATTATTAAGACATCTGGGAGGAGATCCACCACCTCATCAGGAGAGTGCCCAGGCGTTGTAGGGAGGTCATACAGGCACCTGAGCCTCATTTTGACTTGTTTTAAGGACATCACCTCAAAGTTGGATCAGTCTGTAGTGTGTTTTTCCACATTTTTTGAGTGTAGCTCCAAATCCAGACCTTCACTGGTTGATAAAAATCACACAAATTATCGATAGAAATCAAGTTTGTCAGTAAAGAACAGGTAGGTAAAGAACAAAGTATTTAATAAGAATATTTTAATCATTCTAATCTAGGATTGCTTATTTTTGAGTTCTCTTTATTTTCTGAGCAGTGTATTAGTTTGTTTTATTACAGGTTGTCCAGTAAACTTGTCCTTTTAAATCTCAAAGCTGCAATGAGCCCAAACATTCATTACCATGTCAAAATTGGGCTCAAAATTCAATGCATTTTTGGAATCCACAAAAACCACAGGAGCAGATATTGCTTCTTCCAAACTCTTTCCAAACCAGAGGTGATTCATAATTGTCTGAAACAGAAATACGTAGTCAATGAACATCAACATCAAAGCAATTTTTTTTTCTAAAATCTGTAATACTTAAAATGCAAAAAGTTAAGTGAAATGTATTAAGAAACAGTTAGGATTATAATCATTCATATTTATTACCCTGTTCAACTACATCTGGGTATTTTCCACAAACACAAAGGGTAGCAGAATTGATCATTTTTCAACTTTAACCTATTGGTCCTGTAATCATGACACTAACCAAGGCCAATGCTGTAGTAATCATACTGCCTCCTGATCCCCCAATCACTATCGTATCCTTCTTAGACCTGGAAAAGAGGATTGCTGGACTCATGGAGGAAGGGGGTCTTTCACCTGAAGTCCAGAAACAAATTACATTTAAGGAATTTGGCAGGTGCTCTATCCAGAGTGACTTATATAAGTGCTTTAAAATAACCATAACAGTTTCTATGATTCTTTTTTTGACTCAGCTGTTAGAACATCTAATAAAATTTCATTCCACCACCTAGGAGCCAAAACAGAGAAGAGTCTTGATTAATGCTTTCCAAGTACCTTGAGATATGGTGGTACCAATGGAGTAGTGTTGAGGATCAGAGTGGTGCATTGTGGTGCAGAGTGAGGAGTGATGAGAGATCTGAGGTAGGAGGGTCTAACCCTCTCTTGGATTTTTAGGCCAGCATTTTAAATTTAATGTAAGCAGCTACAGGAATATATGGAGAGAACATAGTAATAGAGTAGTGTGGTAGAATTTGTGAAGGTTGAAAATAAGTTGTGCTGCAGCCTTTTTATGAAGGCTGGTGGGACAAGACCACATGTTATGGAATTATTAATGATGGATGTGATAAATGGGAGGATGTGTCATAAGAAATAGACTAAATCATTGTGTAAGGAATTGGATCCAATGAACAGGTGGTTAGGCTAGATGGAGTGATGAGTTGTAGGATCTCATCTGAATTTAGGACAGAAAAGTATTCCAATGATAAAGAGGAATCCTAGGGGCAGTGGTGGCCTAGTGGTTAAGGAAGAGGCCCCGTAATCAGAAGGTTGCTGGTTCGAATCCCGATCCGCCAAGGTACCACTGAGGTGCCACTGAGCAAAGCACCGTCCCCACACACTGCTCCCCGGGCGCCGGTCATGGCTGCCCACTGCTCACTCAGGGTGATGGGTTAAATGCAGAGGACAAATTTCACTGTGTGCACCATGTGCTGTGCTGCTGTGTATCACATGTGACAATCATTTCACTTTGGGTATGTAGTACAGGTGGGTCAGTGGTAAATAAATAGCGATTGTGATTTTAAAAAATGGTGTAATTTGCCTTGATTTGTCAATTTTTTTTTGTAAAAGTTACTTCAAATAATTTTAAGATCACGATATGTTGACACCTGACTGTAATTGTGATTTTCCTGCATTTATCTTTCTGCTGCTTGCAGAACCCTATGATTGCTTCATAGGGCATTTAAGAGACAAGGAGCCCAAGCCTCTTGAGGTTTGGATAGAGGTCAAAGAAAATCAATAGATGAATAAAGCGAATATGAGATGAGAGGGTCTGTCAGAAGAAGAGAAAGAAGTGGACAGAGATGTGAAGTGTAGTGGTCTGTAGTTGAAGATGGGTGACTGAAAACTAGGTCTAAGATATGTGTTTTAGACCAGTTGTTGGAGTGGAGGAGAGGAAGAATGTTTTATGGATGATTGAAACCTCCAACGAGGATTAAAGGGGTATCAATAGGGGATGCCCTAAAATGTCTAGTTTATCAACACAGAGTCCAAGGATCCAAAATACAGTAGATCCGAATCCGTAGATTGAGTGGGGAAGAAATAGTAACTGTGTGGAATTCAAAGGAGGGTTAGTGTGCAGAAACTATAGTTATTCAAAGCAGAATGGAACACAAGAAAACAAATATCTGTGTAAAATCATTTTAATTATTTAAAGAATTTTGAAATAGGACTAGACAATAATGCGGATTACCAGCCTGAATTTGGTCCACTTTTCCACAGAAATCAGAAAGCTCATTATTGAGAAGAATGCCTGTTTTTGGAGAATAAAGTCTGGACCCAAATCTGAAAAGACATGTCAACCAAATATGCATGTAAGACAAATTGTTCAGTGACACATGTTGAAATGTTTAACCAATAACAGAAAATGAGATGTAAGATTTCCTTCCAGCATCCAAAGTCATGCATGCTAACTTTTTAGTTTGGATCTGACTAAGAAGTTCTTTCACAACAGTTATTTGGAGAATGGAATAGTGAATAAGCGCGTCTCCAGGTAGGCATTTTGCACTGAGCAGCGTGCCACTTGGTGGTCATGTGCTGTAGGCTAGAGTTGGGTCTGCCCCTTCAAAACGTACACAAAGCAGGAATGGAGGAAAAGCTGTCTTGAGTGTCAGACAGGTCTACAACACAACATTATCATCTTACCGGGAGTTTAGAAAACCACGCCTGTTCTGCTTTCCTTCTGAAAGCGGCTTTGGATTTGCTCTAATGAGCAGAAAATGGTCTGCATTCAGTGTGGTCTGAATTACAACAGATTAGGTTTTCTTCTGCTTATAAATCAAAGTGCCCACTTGGGTGAACTAGACCTTGATTCTTGTATTGGAAAACGTAATGTAAAAATCTTGTGGTAGGTGCAGTGGTGGATTAGTGGGTAAGGAAACAGACCCATACTCTGAACGTTTAAAATCCTTAACTGCCAAGGTGCCACTGAGCAAAGCACCGTCCCCACACACTGCTCCCCACGGGCCTGTCATGGCTGCCCACTGCTCACTAAGGATGACTGTTAAAAGCAGAGGACACATTTTGTTGTGTGCACCGTGTGCTGTGCCGTTTCACAATGACAATCGCTTCACTTTCATTTATGGGCTGCATCATGATACATCAATAATCAAATTGATTGTTTTCTTGATAGTGATTTGGAAGTTTGGCTCTTAATTTACAATCATCTGTAGCCTCACACTTTAGCCTTATTTGGCCAATATGAATGCTTGAACACACATTTATTCTTGCCAAATAAGTCTAAAATATAAGATAAGATGTGCCTTTATTAGTGGGTAAAGTGGGAAAGGAAGGAAGTGGACTGTGCATGATGAGCAGCAAAAAGCACAGACACTATGCCGACTGTATAATAAAAGATTCACTGTACAAGTAAGCAAATAAATAGTCAGAAAAAAAAGAATGTGAGTTGTGTAAAAAAAAAAAAGGCAGTATATACATAAAATGCATTAATATAAATTTGTGAGATTTTACATATGTACAGTGGGTAAATATACACATATTACACTTAAGAGAAAGAGGAGATGGTGTATTGAATGTGTGTGTGTTTTTTTTTTTTTATTCATCTATAATTGTGTGGTCAGTTGTAGAGCCTGACAGTGGTTGACAGGAAAGACCTTCTGAATCTCTGTCCCAAATCGTGGGGGCCACAGCCTGCTACAAAAGGACCTGCTCAGTCCTGTCAGGGTCTCCTGCATGGGGTGGCAGATGTTGTCAAGCAGGGATGACAGCTTAGCCACATTCTCCTGTTACTCACCACCTCCAATGGGTCCAGAGGGCATCATAGAATAGAGCTGGCCCTCCGGATCAGCCTGTACAGAGATGCTACTGTGGTGGAGGATTCGATTAATACATTAAACCAGAAAACTATTATAGACAATTGTTTATTGCAATATGCAACAAAACAGCCAGCCAGTTGACTGATAAGCCCTGCAGCACATTGGGGCGTTCGTTCTTATACAATTTTCTTATCTTTGG
Organism: Denticeps clupeoides; assembly: GCF_900700375.1. Lineage (NCBI taxonomy): Eukaryota > Metazoa > Chordata > Actinopteri > Clupeiformes > Denticipitidae > Denticeps > Denticeps clupeoides. The sequence goes on along the minus strand of NW_021630069.1, from coordinate 624,164 downwards.
TCATATCATAACCATCAAGAAGACCCAAAAGACTGTGGCAATTGTGCGTGTGCTTAACCTTTCATGTTCACTCCCCAGATCCATGTGAAGTAAGTTAAGGGGTGCACCAGCTAAGGGAGGCCTCAAGGACAGACCTTGTCTCCTCAAAGGTCATAAACAGTTTAAGCATTGTACGCCCCGCTGTGTCAATCGGGTCTTCTTTGGAGCATTTCAAACCTCCCCATAAGACTAGCAAGGCCTAACAAATTATCTTGGTTCTTTCCAACCCTCCCAAGCCAGAGTTTCCTGCAGGTATGCATGTGAGTATATGCCCTTTCAATGAGATCATGCAAAGTTCAGACTGTAAATGTGTGAAGGGCCATACTTTGCGCAGGCTGCAAAGGCCCACGAACATACAATGTATTGCACCTACAAGTTACCTGTAGGTGCAATAGATTCTCAAACAAACAAGACCCAGCATTCATGATATGCACGCACTTAAGGCTGTGCAATTGGGAAATTAGTTGAAAGGGGTGTGTTAAAAAAATAGCGGTGTCTGTCGTTGACTACAAACTCAATTTTTTTGTACAAATGTTTTTTTTTCCTAGGAGTTAGCAATCCTGTTAATCACTAAACTAATACTTTGTTGTATTACCACCATTTTTTTTAACTGCTTCACATCTGTGTGGCATGGAGTCAACCAACTTATGGCACCTTTCAGCTGTTATCCCACTGCATGATTCATTTACATTTACGGCATTTACCAGATGCCCTTATCCAGAGCGACTTACAATCAGTAGTTACAGGGACAGTCAGGGTCCCTGGAGACACTCAGGGTTAAGTGTCTTGCTCAGGGACACAATGGTAGTATGTGGGATTTGAACCTGTGTCTTCTGGTTTACAGGCGAGTGTGTTACCCGCTAGGCTACTACCAGCCATTATTTAACAACATTCCACAATTCATTTACATATCTTGGTTTTGCTTCAGAAACAGCATTTTTGAGATCAAGTTCTCAATTGGATTAATTTTATGGCCAATCCATAAAATTAATTTTGTTGGTTTGGAACCAAGACTTTGCACATTTACTAGTGCGTTTTGGGGTCATGGTCTTGTTTTAAACACCCATGTCCTCTTTAGCATAAGGCAACATGACCTTTTCAAGTATTTTGACATGTGCAAACTGATCCATGATCCCTGGTATGCGATAAATAGGCCCAACACCATAGTAGGAGAAACATGCCCATATCATGATGCTTCAACTAATTGCCCAATTGCACAGCCTTAAGAGCGTGCATATCATGAATGCTGGGTCTTGTTTGTTGTCTGAGAATCTACTGCACCTACTGGTAACTTGTTTGCCATGTAGCAATAAAAAATATAACCTGGATTATTCTGGTTAGTCACGCTGCACTGCTATTATTTTGAACAATACTGTACCCAGCAAACCGCATTGAAATATTTAAGCTGTGACTGGTGCCCTCCAGGACCAAGGTTTGTTACCCCTGGTCTAGGTAAGGACATTCAAGAAGGGTGATTTTCAGGGTAGCTGAGCTTCCTTTAACTCCCCTGTGATCCAAATGATCTGTACCCATACAAAAGTTTATGGTAATTTAGAAATGACTTTCTTTTTCCAATAAAAACTAAAGAGAGTTTGCATATTGTATGGTAACAGGCTGCACACACAGGAAAGGTTTATCAATGGGTTCTATGCAGTAATTTTCCAAGATACTTAACAATAATTATTTAGACTATAGCTCTTCCCTACAATATAAAAAATGACAAAAATTAAGTCATTAACATTGATTTGATAATTTGATTTGAAATAATGGTGTAGTCAAACACACATTTGCTGATGCAGTAGATACTCTTTTAGTGTGAATTTGGGTTTTATAGTGAAGCTTTTAATGTGACAATCGACTAGAATTCAAGTTGTTGATAGTTCCTCTCCTTGTGTGTAGATATATAATTTATTGACAGCAAATTTCAGCTACTATAGCCATTTCCAACATTAAAACATCTAATGTCTTAATGGAGCAAAACAAGGACATTTCTAAGTGACCCGAAACTTTCAAAGAGTAGTGTACATGTATCTCCCAAAGAGAATATAATAAGGAAATGTGGGTACTTGGGTACTTACATGTGATTGATTGTGCTTGTCACTGACACAGCAGAACCATCTTCAGCAAGTACGGACAAGTGAGTGGTGCCCCAGCTATCCAGGTATGGTGTGACGTTATAGTGCTGAGGACCATAAGTCTGACTACTGCTGATCAGGGCCCTCATTTTCATTGCAAAGCCCTCCTGGGTCATTTTTAATGGTTCCTGTGCATTAGAAGCAGTGATGGAAATTAACATTTTCATTGTGGCTGCTGGGAGAATAATTCTCCTAGTGACTTGTATTTATTTTTTTTTAATCAAAGAGTTTACAGAGTTTTTTTTTAAGCAGTTGACAGCCACAAAAGGCACCTGGGGAAAAGTGTGTGGGGATGGTGCTTTGCTCAGTGGTACACCTCGGCAGTTTTGGTTTGAACCAGCAACCTTCTGATCACGGGTTTGCAATTGCAGATGCAATAAAATAGTTAATGAAAAGGCGGGTTTTTTTCAATTTTAAATAACTTTTTTTTTTGTGGTTTGAATACATATCTAAAAGATATCATTTTAGATAATTCAGATAATGTGACTACCTCTTCAAACGTAAAATTCCTGAATGGTGCAACAAAGGGGAAATAGTCTCAGTAACTGAAAGTCTGTCGTATTCTAACCAATCAGAGATTGTAAAGGGTGGGTCCTGCTTCTGATTGGCCGAGGACATTTTAGTTATTTACTACCCGGCATACCCCCTGTGATCAACAGGTGCAGGGTCACTACTGGTACCCAAAGTACAGAAGGACACGTATTTTTCTCTTATTGGACAATCACAAACCCTGCACTGACACCACTTGCAGGCTCACTCAGGGTCAAGTGTGGAGGGCCTGTCGAAGCCCATTGAGAAATACTGTATATGATTTTGGGCTACATAAGAAATAAATAAATGTTGTTATTCCAGCATAATTGAAACATAATTTCAGTAAGTTACCTTTCTTGTAGAATTATACTTCAAATAAATAACTTTATTATCCAGATTGATATTCATTTACAGCTCAACATTGACTCTATAGAGGGCAATTTAAACAAAAGAAAAGTGAACCTGTAACGCTGCATTTTTAAATTCAATGGCATGAAAAAAGTTAGGCGCAACAGAATCAGCATCAGAATATCTTTGTAATACTAGAACTAAATTAGGTTCAGTCCCTGAGTAAGAGAGGTATCTTAAATACTGCATTGAAAAAAAGCTAGCTTAAGACATATATTACTATAATACAAATTTAATACAGAATATGATACAAAATATAAAATGTAAAGGGTGAGATGAAAAACCTTATTGAGTTGGAGGAGGAAAGGTGTGTTAAATGTCATTAAGTGCCCTGATTGCAACATGGTAGAAGCTGTTGTTAAGTCTGTTTGTCCTGGTTTCATACTCCTGTATCTCTGCTTGATGGCAGCAATCGGCACTGGTCATGGTCATTTCAACCCTATTAAAGAGCATGAATTAATCAAATTAATCTCATCATCAAATCAATGTACTTGCGCTTTAGATCCGATTCAAACAAGGCTCCTTAAGCAAATAGCACCCAATGTTATAAATTCTATCCTCAAAATTGTTAACTCGTCGCTTAGCACCGGCCACGTACCAAGTTCGTTCAAGGTAACAGTCATTAGACCCCTGATTAAAAAGCCGGATCCTGATCGCAGTCAGCTTTCAAATTACAGACCGATATCCAACCTTCCGTTCATATCAAAAATCTTAGAAAAAGTCGTAGCCCAGCAGCTGAGCACATATCTAGACTGTAACAATATCCACGAAGTATATCAATCAGGATTTAGACCTCATCATAGCACTGAGACAGCGCTGGTTAAAGTGGTTGGCCTCTGATCAGGGACTCATTTCGCTGCTTGTCCTGCTTGATCTGAGTGCAGCGTTTGACACTATCGATCACGCTATTCTTCTTGCCAGGTTAGAGAATGTTATCGGGATTAAGGGAACAGCCCTTGAATGGTTCAGATCATATTTGACCAACCGATATCAGTTTGTGGACATCAATGGTGTTTCGTCTTCACATAGTAAAGTAGAGTTTGGTGTTCCACAAGGTTCTGTCCTAGGTCCATTACTTTTTTCTCTATACATGTTACCTTTAGTCGACGTCATCCGCAAACACGGTATTAGCTTTCATTGCTACGCTGACGACACACAGCTGTATCTGTCAGCAATGCCAGATCAGAGGCAGCAGCTGAACAATATAGAGAATTGTCTGAAGGACATTAGACAGTGGATGCTCACCAACTTTCTCCTGTTAAACCCTGACAAGACAGAAGCGCTTGTACTTGGGCCTCAAGCAGCCAGACGTAAGCTGGCTGACTACACAATAACCCTGGATAGCCTTTCTATCTCACCGAGTATTGAAGTGAAGGATCTAGGTGTCATCATTGATGCAGGTCTCTCATTCAGTTCGCACGTAGATAATGTCACTAGAATAGCATTCTTTCACCTTAGAAATATTGCGAAAATAAGAAATATAATCTCAATGCATGATGCTGAAAAGTTGGTCCATGCATTTATTACATCAAGGTTAGATTACTGCAATGCATTACTGTCTGGATGCTCTAGTAGATGCATGAGTAAACTCCAGCTAGTACAGAATGCTGCAGCCAGAGTCCTAACTAGAACCAGGAAATTTGACCACATCACCCCAGTCTTACAATCACTGCACTGGTTACCCATCAAATTTAGGATTGACTACAAAATCCTACTTTTAACCTATAAAGCTCTAAATGGTCTCGCCCCACAGTACCTGAGTGAACTTTTGGTTCTTTACGAACCGCCACGCCCCCTTCGATCAATGCGTGCGGGGTCACTACTGGTACCAAAGGTGCAGAAGGTCACAGCTGGGAGCAGATCCTTCTCCTATAGAGCTCTGCAGTTGTGGAACAGCTTGCCTGTCAGTGTCCGGGACTCAGACACAGTCTCAGTGTTTAAATCCAATCTCAAAAATCTGTTTTCTCTGGCTTTTTGCTAAAGTCCTAGACCCTCATTTCACTTCATTTTGATGCAGTGTCAATTATAAAGTCCAGTTTATCACACAGTCCCCCTGTTAGACACAGACAAAGTTAAATTCACCCTAGTTAGGCTGTCCTAGTTAGGGTACCGGGCCACTGTAGCACCAATATACCACCATAACCACATATTTCAGTATCGGTCGTACAGTGTAACCGTCTGCCGCTGCTTCTGTTTGTTTTTCTCCGAGACACGGAATCAAGCACCCAGACTACTGGTAGATCCCAGTGAAGAGACCAGCAAATACATCCTGGTTCCTGACAACTGCTTTACAAGGACAAAACATGAAACAAACCAGAGGGTCACCACAGCCACCACCACCATTACAACTACAGCTTCAGGGATCTTCAAATGGACCAGTAACATCATTACGGACACGTAATCTAGACCATGACACTGAATACATCCTGGACTTCTCCAATCCTACAACTGTAGGACTTATCATTATATCATATCCAACCCTGCACTGACACCATTTGCAGGCTCACTCTACCCTGGAAGGGGGTCCCTCTCTGTATCACTCCTTCCCAACGTTTCTTCCTTTCTTTTTTTCCTCTCCTAGAGTTTTTTTGTGTGGAGTTTTTCCTTGTGTGCAGAAGGGTCAAGTGTGGGGGGTGTCAACTGTAGGGCCTGTCAAAGCCCATTGAGACTTACTGTATGTGATTTTGGGCTATATAAGAAATAAATGTTGTTGTTGTTGATGATCGGGTTGTGAGGAGTCCTTTATGATGTTTTGTGCTCTCTTTGAGGCAGCGAGAGCTGTGCAGTTAGTCCTGAGAGGATAAATAACAGCCAATGATTTTCTGGGCAGTCTTCACAATCTGCTGCAGTGATTGTTGTGCTGTTGTGCAGCTGGAAAACCGTATGCAGAGGCAGGAGCACAGGATGCTCTCAATACAACACCAGCAGTTTAAGAGGTTTTTTTCCCTGAGAACCTTCACCAGCTCAGTTGAGTTCGCACCCCAGGACAGGTCCTCCTTAATGTGAATGTCCAGGAAGCGGACGCCGGACACCCTCTTGATGATATGACTCCAGACCAGTCTCTCAAAGCTCTTCATTAGGACTGGAGTGAGCGATACTGGCCGAGTGTCATTCAGACAGGTCATGGATTTTATTTGGTAACAGGACTAAGTGGAGGTTTTCAGGCAGGGTGGGACAGGCTGGCTGAAGATCTCGGTGAAGACCGAGTCCAGTTGCTCTGCACAGTTCCTCAGCACACTGCTGGGACCTGCCACCTTCCTGGGGTTGACAGCCTTGAGCGAGCGTCTCACTTCATGTTCCTCCCACTTAAGGGTGGGGGTGAAGTTGCTGTGAGCTGCTGCTGTTGCATTTGGAATAGCTGCCTCTGGTGGTTCAGCTCCTCTGCCATTGAGGCATCACCTTCAGCAGCTCCATGACTGGTCCTGTAGTTGATGTGCTGAACTCCCTTACAAACCTGCCTGCTGTTGTTGCTGTCAAGGTACTTCTCGATCCTCCTCTTAAACAGGCCCTTCTCAAAAAATGAGCATATTGTGATATTCATTATTTCCTGTAATGTACTGATAAACAGACTTTCATATATTTTAGATTCATTACACACAACTGAAGGTAGGTCAAGCCTCATATTGTTTTAATATTGATGATTTTGGCATACAGCTCATGAAAACCCAAAGTTCCTATCTCAAAAAATGAGCATATCATGAAAAGGTTCTCTAAACGAGCCATTAACCTAATCATCTGAATCAACTAATTATCTCTAAAAGATTCCTGAGGCTTTTAAAAACTCCCAGCCTGGTTCATTACTCAAAACCGCATTCATGGGTAAGACTGCCGACCTGACTGCTGTCCAGAAGGCCATCATTGACACCCTCAAGCAAGAGGGGAAGACACAGAAAGAAATTTCTGAACGAATAGGCTGTTCCCAGAGTGCTGTATCAAGGCACCTCAGTGGGAAGTCTGTGGGAAGGAAAAAGTGTGGCAGAAAACGCTGCACAACGAGAAGAGGTGACCAGACCCTGAGGAAGATTATGCAGAAGGACCGATTCCAGACCTTGGGGGACTGAGTCTGGAGTAGGAAAAGCCAGAGCCACCGTGCACAGGCGTGTGCAGGAAATGGGCTACAGGTGCCGCATTCCCCAGGTCAAGCCACTTTTGAACCAGAAACCACGGCAGAAGCACTCAGTGGTCCAAAGTACTTTTTTCGGATGAAAGCTAATTTTGCATGTCGTTCGGAAATCAAGGTGCCAGAGTCTGAAGGAAGACTGGGCAGAGAGAAATGCCAAAATGCCTGAAGACCAGTGTCAAGTACCCACAGTCAGTGATGGTCTGGGGTGCCATGTAAGCTGCTGGTGTTGGTCCACTGTGTTTTATCAAGGGCAGGGTCAATGCAGCTAGCTATCAGGAGATTTTGGAGCACTTCATGCTTCCATCTGCTGAAAAGCTTTATGGAGATGAAGATCTCCACAGATCTCCACAGTGCCAAAACCACTGGAAAATGGTTTACTGACCATTGTATTTCTGTGCTCAATTGGCCTGCCAACTCTCCTGACCTGAACCCCATAGATAATCTGTGGGATATTGTGAAGAGAAAGTTGAGAGACACAAGACCCAACACTCTGGATGAGCTTAAGGCCGCTATCGAAGCATCCTGGGCCTCCATAACACCTCAGCAGTGCCACAGACTGATTGCCTCCATGCCACGCCGCATTGAAGCAGTCATTTCTGCAAAAGGATTCCCGACCAAGTATTGAGTGCATAACTGAACATGATTATTTGAAGGTTGACTTTTTTTTTTTTTTTTTTAATTGGTCTGATGAAATATGCTATTCAAGATAGGAATGTTGGGTTTTCATGAGCTGTATGCCAAAACCATCAATATTAAAAATATAAAAGGCTTGTACTACCTTCAGTTGTGCGTGATGAATCTAAAATATATGAAAGTCTAATGTTTATCAGCACATTACAGGAAATAATGAACTTTATCACAATATGCAAAAAACTGTCAGTGTGGAGTGCCAGGACAGGATGTTCAAAAAAAGTCTCAGTTGGTTCAGTCACAGCAGTCCTGTAGCTGCAGAGAAGCATCATCAGGCCAGGTTGTGATGGATCTTGTGATAGTTGGAGCAGATTTGTGGAAGGGGTGTATGATATAATCAGCAGCAGTGACATGTGGTCAGACTGGGCCAGGTGTGGGAGCTTGATGTTCATGTAGACCTTATCTAGCGTGGTAGCTCCTCTGGTAGCACAGTTTAATATGCTGCTTTTTGTCACTACGTATGCACACCAGTTGTTGATATAAATACACAAACCATCTCCTCTGCTCTTAACGGAGTATTGTTCTGTTGTGGCAGTTGTACTTTTTGTACTAAAAGTAAAACTCACATAAATACACATAAAATGACACTCCGGAGGGGAGAGCACCGAGCCGCTGCAACTGTGTGTGCCGGCATCTTGCAACCAGCAAAAAAGTTAGTCTAGAGCTCTGCTTTACTGGCAAATCGCATGGTGCAGAACACGAACTATCTAGCTCCAACAGCTCCAACATCTCCAACACTAGCTCCAACACTTTCACATTCACTGCTCAGTTACAATTTATCCTACACAGCTATTGTGCGCCAATTGGCTGACGTCAACGTATTTCAACCGCAAAGCACTCACACAGTAATCTGAAGGTTGCCGGTTCCTGAACCACCAAGGTGTCACTGAGGTGCCACTGAGCAACGCACCATCCCCACACACTGCTCTCTGGGTACCTGGGCACCTCATGGCTGCCCACTGCTCACTAAGGGTGAAGGTTAAAAGCAGAGGACACATTTTGTTGTGTGCACCGTGTGCCATGCTGCAGTGTATCACAATGACAATCACTTCACTTTTATTTACATTTTGCTTAGCATCCCAAGTTTTTTTTTTAAACTGGGGTTGTATTTGAAAGACTTATGAATGATTTGTGGCAAGGAGCTCTTGACACCCTGGAATAAAAGGAACTGAAAAACAGTTTTATGTTCACATACCCTTTCAGAACCAAATCTGGGATCCCGCAGGAACTTCTTCAGACCGTTAGCAAATTTACATGTCTCCACATAGCGGTGAAAGGTAAGGGTTTTCTGTTTCCCTCTTAGCGACTCTGAAGATAGATTATAACCTGCAGAGAAACGTGTTAAATTATACACAGTGGGCCCCACATCTGGACCAAATGTCACTGTAAATTCAGAGACCGACTATTGGCCTTAATTAGATTCCAAAGTGATTTAGAAACCCTTTTTCTATGTCTCATTGTACACTGAAACGAAAGCATAGAACAAAAAAAACCATTTGAAATCATGGAATACTTTTATAACTCAAAGTTCAATAGGTCAAGTAGTATCTAGCTGTACCAGTCTACACATGTAATGTTCATGAAAGCTAAAGTCAATTCTTCTGCCTGACTAGACAAGCCTGCTTGCAATTCCAAGAATGACTAAATTAAATGATCATAAGTCTGCAGTACAACAGCAGCTCACCTCTCATAGTGTTTAATATGAAGCTGAGTGTAGCACCCCCAGCTGGTGGAGGTGGGATATACATATCAAAATCTCCCAGTGGCACCTTCCACGCACTGGTCACAGATACTTCGAATGAGTTCAGGTCCTCCAAGGACAAGATTCCCCCTGACATTCAGAACCAGTGATACAAAGCCAGTTAAATCAGTTAGAAGTAGCACGTTTTCACTCTGCTATAATCAGCATGTCTTAAAACACAAACCACAAAAAAAGAACAAGCTAAGACATCATAACTGTAATAATGGAATGGTATGCACCTCAGAATTTTTTATTAATTAAGTGTTAATTCATAATGGGTTACCTGCATCCTTTATATCACTAATTAAGCTTCTGGCTATTTCTCCTGTGTAGAAAGCATCTGCACCCTTCTCTGCAATGACTTCCAGGGTATCAGCAAGTTTTTCAAACCTCAGGGTGTCTCCTTCCTTCAGCAGCTTCCCATTTTTATCTGTGAACAACTTCCTGTAATCGGAGCAGTTGTAAATATGTGTACTTTCATGTAAATATAAAAGGGTAATTCCAGCATCTTAAACCCAGTAGGATTATTTGGTCTGGTGAAAAAAACCTTCTCATTCACAAACAATGCCTAACGCGCTTCTAAAAGAAAGGTCCAAATTTTCCAAAAATTCACTTTTGCTAATATAGTGTATTTCTTTTCTTTACTTTACTTGGCAGATGCTTTTATCCAAAACGACTTACAAGAGGAAGACACCAGCAATTCTTATTTGGTTTTTGAGTTACAAAACTATGAGTCCTGATAAGGCCTGACCTGTCAGGAATAGAACATGCAGGGGAATTGTTAGGTGCTAGACAATTTTTTTTGTGAGTGTGTGCACGTGTGCAAGTGTTACATTTGTCTGAAATACTTGTGGGTTTTCAGCTGCTTCTTAAAGTTGGTGGTAGTCTCGGCAAGTTGAATGGAGCAGGACAAGTTGTTCCACCAGCCAGGGACAACAAAGGAGAACAGAGCCAATTGGGATCGGAGACCCCGTGAAGAGGGGATTTTCAGTCTGGTTTCATTTGCAGATCTGAGAGGGTGTGCAGGAGTGTAACTGGCTAGTATTGTGTTGGTGTAAGAGGGAGAACTTCCATTTACAGCCCTGTAGGCAGCATCAAGGATTTAAACTCAATGCGAGTAGCTACCGGGAGCCGGTGGAGAGAGGTGAGAAGAGGCATGACATGGGTGTGTTTCGGCTGATTGAAGATGAGGCGGGCTGGACCATTTTGGACCATCTGGAGTGGTTTATGGTGAATGCAGTGGCTCCAGCCAGGAGAGTTATAATAGTCAAGTTTCGAGATGACCATTGCCTGGAAGAGGAGCTGCATAGCTGCCTAAACAAAGTGGCCTACATCTTCCAGTCGTTCAAATTCCAGCTAAATGCTCATTAGCTTGTGTTCCTGTTTATCTCAGTCATCTAGTAGGTAATGAGATGTTAATGATGTACCCAGATTCACAATCTACATGTGAATCTCCATCTTACCGAAGCTGCAGTGTCTTGTCGTCTTGTAACATGTACAGAAATCGAGCAAGAACAGGTGACAGTGGGATACCCTCCCTGGCCATTTTGATAGTGGGCTGGAAGAGACTGGCCCAGGGCAGTTTCCCATACTGCCTGTGAACCTCCTCATAGGCCCGGACCTCACCGGGAACACCGATCCACTCAGTACCTGGAGTTAAGAAAACCATATTCTTCATTTAGCTGCCTTTTCCCTCATTCTGACCTTTATAAAAAAGAATGCAAAGGAAGAATAAATGTTCATGTGAGAATCTCATATGATTCCCCGTTTTCTTTGAATATAGACTAAAATCAAATTCCAAACCGATTTGAGCAAAACAGACCTGCCAGGTTTAAAGCATATTGTACATGCTTCTCAGAGAGGAAAACCACATGGACAATTCCCCGTTGAGACAACGACTGGGACTGTATATACACTGCTCAAAAAAAAAAAAAAAAAAAATCCTAGATATGATCAATAACATATTCTTATTAAATACTTTGTTCTTAGTTGAATATTCTGACAACAAAAGAACAAATGTATCAACCCATCAATGTTTGATTTGGAGTCTAAAACTGGAAAAACACAATACAGGCTGAGCCAACTTTGATGTCTGTGGCCTCCAAGTGCCTGTATGACCTCCCTACAACTCCTGGGCATGCTCCTGCTGAGGTGGTCTCCTGAGAGTCCTCCTCCCAGACCTGGACTAAAGCATCCACTGACAGTCTGTTGGTGGATATAGCATTGACCAGCATTCAAAAGTGACCAAAATATCAGGAAGAAAGCATAGAAACTGACAAGTGGTCTGTGGAACCACCTGCAGAACCACGCCTTTATTGGGGAGGTCTTGCTAATTTCCACCTGTTGTCTATTCCATTTGTACAACAGCATGTGAAATTGATGATCAATCAGTGTTGCTTCCTAAGTGGACAGTTTGGGGAGTGTGTGTGCAAGTGTGTCATGTACTGGTTGGTGTGAAATAATGAAGATGATAAAAATAATCATTCCGAAGACACTGCAGCATACCTGGAAGTGACTGAAAGGATTGTGTGCATTTCTTCAGCAGTTCAGGGTTGAAATTCTTTGGCACAGTTTCCCGGGCATTGATGATTTGAACTTTTCCTGTGCATGGACGAATTCTCAGTGATAGTATCTTCTTAACAGCATGACAAAAGCACATTAATGAAATTCTGATCTTACCACTTGCATCACGGATGGTGAAGATTGAGCCCCCGCCAACTCCCATACTCTGTGGGTGAATGACAGAAGTGCACAACAGAGCAGCAATAGCACTATCTACTGCAGATCCCCCAAGCTTCAGAATGTCTCTAGTTCAGAAAAAATAGAGTAAATGTTAGATAGAAATGGACCAATTCTGCTTTCTCAGTTCCAATTCCTGGCCAATCCTGAGGACTGATCGAATATTAGTATTTAATGAATAAACTACGGCCCCATAATCAGAAGGTTGCCGGTTCGAGTCCCCACACACTGCTCCCCGGGCACCTGTCGTGGCTGCCCACTGCTCAGGGTGATGGTTAAATACAGAGGACACGTTTTGCTGTGTCAACGTGTGCTGTGCTGCTGTGTATCACAAGTGACAAGTCACTGCATCTTTTTTCACTTGAATATTATGATAATAGTAAAACACAACATAAGGATGTCAGAAGAGCAACCAATAAAATGTAGGCCTATGTATGAGACAGATGTTCTACACTCTTAGACATGTTTTAAATACTTAAATGTCAGAGTTATAATAAAATCTTTCCTTTCCTACAAAATGCCGGATGTGCTGCTGAGAAGTGGGATGAGGAAGTTTACAGGGCCCGACGTCCCGGGGCTATTCCAGCCCTGCCCATCGGGCTACCGTCTTATCGCTCATTAGCTTCCTATTCAGCATGACGAGGGAAATCCCCCGTAGCGAGTTTCAACGTGTCACAGAGACCGTGTGCGTGTGTAAAATGGATGGATTTACGATGGATTTAAATAAGACAGGTTCCAAAAAAAAAGCGGAAAAGTGATGACAAATCCGACAATGAGGCAAAAAGCAAGCATAGCTTTCCATACAATTTCTGAACAAGCCAAATAACAATGTTCTGCCAGGTGTGTCGTGAGTTTCCAGAGCTTTCTGACTCGACAAGCTCCTCTGGGTCTTTCCTAAAACGACTGGTCCCGGCAACAATCACAACCCATGCGAGATCTCTGCAGCATCTTTCCCAGAATAAAAAACCACTAAAATAAACCCAACGGAAGACATGTAGAGAGCAGCGTCCTCCCTGGTCCTTCTGGAGTTCCTAATAATGAGGCTGCTTTCCATCTATAGTGAACTGCTGATACTGTACTTCATATAGAAATCTTTATTCCATACATTCCTCGTGGTTAAAACGTTTTGCTTTTCATTGTGAGACCTGTAAAATGTAATACAGGACGTTTTGCCTTGTAAATAAGGTAATTTTATTCAGAAATAGATATTGACTGCGGGGACCAGGCAGGACAGTATTGCGCGACAGAAGGAGATTAAATTTGAGCTGACGGGACAGTAAACTGTCGCCATTGCGAGCCGCCACATGCCAACTTCACGTTTCATACTTTCAGCTCGATATAAAACCGTATTCGCCGTCGTGTCCCCGAACTTACCGACCGACCTCCGAGCAGGTCCGGGAGTCCGCGGCCACCGCGGCTCTCCGGAAAGATCCGTCCGGACAGCCGTGGTCGTGGAAGAAAGTCACGCAGAGGACAACCACGAGCACCAGGAGGACGAGCGCCACACACACGCACACCTTCACCCGGCAAGGAGCCATGTCTGCAGACCCAGGGGGACCCAGGAGGACCCAGGAGGACCCAGGAGGACCCGGTCCTCACACTTCCGCAGGACCGCAGGACGGGCTGAAGACCCCGGACACCCAGGAGGACCCAGGAGGACCCGGTCCTCACACTTCCGCAGGACGGGCTGAAGACCCCGGACACCCAGGAGGACTCAGGAGGACCCGGTCCTCACACTTCCGCAGGACGGGAAGACGGGGGTGGGAGGGACATTTCAACAGTGTTACAACGACAATAAAAATACAACAGGTGACACTTTAAATTTGGTGTCAATTCATCTTTTATTAACTCGTAAATCTAAAGCTGGCTATGATGCACATTTTAAACCTGACATTCCAAATGGAATTTTGCACACATGGAAACTCTGTAGGGACAAGAAGTGCAAACTTCTGCCTTGTTTAATTCTCATCATTTCCTGGGGTGTTTGGGACGGTCCTTCTGGTAACACTTCCTGTGTTTGGTGACATGGGTGAACCCCCCTCTACCACTACTACCCCCCCCACACACACACAAAAAAAAATATTAAGAAATATGTATGAAGATCTTTTACTGAAAATCTGTTGTCTGTGCCATACTGAAATGTAACCAGATAAACATGTATTTGGCTTTGACCTTTTCTTGTCCATCTTCCATTGTGTTAATTTTGCACTCCAGTATTAACAGCCATCTTCCAACTCCAAGATCACCCCAAGGAATAGACACTTTTCCTCGAAGCGGCCCTGTAATCAGAAGGTTGCTGGATCGAATCACTGAGCAAAACACCATCCCCACACACTGCTCCCCGGGCGTCTGTCAGGCTGCCCACTGCTCACTCAGGCTGATGGGTTAAATGCAGAGGACACATCTTGTTGAATGCACCATGTGCTTTGCTGTGTATGACAATCAATTCACTTTAATGTGCAGATTCAGTTTGTTTCGTTTTTGCAGGACCCAGGAGAAATTAAGTGAAAGCAAAGTGATTGTGAAACACAGCACATGGTGACACAACAAAATGTGTCCTCTGCTTTTAACCCATTAGCCTTGGTGAGCAGTGGACAGCCATGACAGGCACCCAGTTAGCAGTGTGTATAGATGGTGCTTTGCACAGTGGCATCTTGGTGGATCAGGATTTTAATTAATCAATCGGTGTTATCAATAACACCGCAATTTCCCACTTGTGGGACTAATAAAGGTTTATCTTATCTTAATAGCTCATATTGTGGTGTTATCAATCAATAGCTCATATGAAAAGCTAAAACCTACCAAATGATGTTTAATGCTTTGAAATGAATTAGTTTCACTGAAAAAAGATTAATCATTTAAATCAAGACAGAAAGGTCAATTTTCGGTAAGACAAAAGTTTTGTCGCCTATACAGAAATTGTACAAATTTACTGCAAATACAAAAATGTCAGCAAATTAAGTAGCGGTGATTCATACAATTTTAAGTCATCAGGAATAGCAAAGAAAGCAGTCTTGCATGCCTCCCAGAGTTCAGCAGTATTCTTTGGTTTTGTTTTCCATGCTTCCTCTTTCATCCTACCCCACACATGCTCAATGATGTTCATGTCTGGTGACTAGGCTGGCCAATCCTGGAGCATCTTGATCTTCTTCGCCTTGAGGAACTTTGATGTGGAGATGGAAGTATGTGATGGAGCACCATCCTGCTGCAGAATTTGGCCTCTTATGGTTGGGAATATAAAAGGTAGCTAAGATTTCTTGGTGTTTCAGACTATTGATGTTGCCTTCCACCCTGCAGATCTCTCGCACACATACTGGATGTAACCCCAGACCATGATTTTACCGCCACCAAACTTCACTGTTTTCTGGGTGAATCTCGGATCCATGCGGGCTCCAGTAGGTCCCCTGCAATATTTGCGGTGACTGTGGTGTAATTCAACAGAAGATTCATCTGAAAAATCAACCTTCTGCCACTTTTCCAGCATCCATCCTTTTAGCAGGCTGTGGGCCTTGGCAGATGCCACACGGTTTTTCAATTGTCTTTTGTTTAGTGCTGCCTTCTGGGCACTGATTTGAACATGGTCATTTTGAGACAGAATTCGACAAACTGGTCTGGTTCACACAGGGACTTCAGGTGACCAGGTCTCGTGGAGCTCTGCTGCAGTGGAAAATGGGCCTGGATTTTCGAGCCAACAAACGGTCTTGTGGGGCCTGCCTGACCTGGGCTTGTCAAAAACGTCTCCAGTCTCTTCAAATATATATATATTTTTTTATCCATTTACATTTATGGCATTTATCAGATGCCCTTATCCAGAGCGACTTACAATCAGTAGTTACAGGGACAGTCTCCCTGGAGCAATTTAGGGTTAAGTGTCTTGCTCAGGGACACAATGGTAGTAAAAAAAAAAAAAGTGAAGTGATTGTCACATGTGATACACAGCAGCACAGCACACGATGCACACAGTGAAATTTGTCCTCTGCATTTAACCCATCACCCTGAGTGAGCAGTGGGCAGCCATGACAAGCGTCCGGGGAGCAGTGTGTGGGGACGGTGCTTTGCTCAGTGGCACCTCAGTGGCACCTTGGCGGATCGGGAATCGAACCTGCAACCTTCTGATTACAGGGCCGCTTCCTTAACCGCTAGGCCACCACTGTCACCAGCGGGATTCGAACCTGGGTCTTCTGGTTCATAGGCGAGTGTGTTACCCACTAGGCTACTACCACCCTACAGACCCCCCATAGTGCAATCATAAAAGAAAAATATACATGTATATACACACTAAACTATACTAACTTCAACTAAAACTTAAATACTGTTCAGGTTTCTCTATAGGAGAAAAGTAGAACTTTTCAGAACAATGAACAGGTCAAACAGGATATAACTGGATTACATCATGTAGGATGATTGTAAGTGGATATGTTGGCTATTTCAAACAGGACACACAAGACAAGACAAACAAACTGCAAGATGTGTAGGGATGTGCAAAACGTGTGAAGACAGTGACGGGCCAGACAGGTAACGTTGATACCATATCACCATAAAAGGCGCAATAGAAAACCTATCGGTGGCCATGCAATCACAATGTCAGGGCAGCATGGGCATGCACACACAAAAACCCCATAGATAATATTACTCAACATAACAGAGGTTGTGTGTGTGTATGTGTGTGTGTGTTTCAGTCTAAAGAGGAAAGGCTGTGAGTGTTCAGTTGTCTGAAGACCTGTGGACAGAAGCTATTGCAGAGTCTGGCAGTGAGTACCTTTTTCCACATGGAAGGAGGTTGAAGAACACATGTGAGGGGTGTGTAGAGGTAAATGCTGTAAATGTATCACTCCTTCCCAAGGTTTCTTCACAATGCTGGTGACTTTCTGGATTCATCATGTTTTGTAAATGTCCATTATGTAGGGAAGAGAAACTCCAATAATCTTCTCAGTTGTCCTCACTATCCTGTAAAGTCTTGCGGTCCAATATGCATGGTCATGGCCACATCATGCTGTGGGGGTGTTTTGCAGTTGCAGGGACAGAACGATTGGTTTGAGGGAAAGATGAACGCGGCCAAGTACAGGTATATCCTGGACTAAAACCTTCTCCAGAGTGCTCAGGACCTCAGACTGGGCCAAAGGTTTACCTTCCAACAGGACAATGACCCTAAGCACACAGCTAAAATAACGAAGGAGTGGCTTCACAGCAACTCTGTTACTGTTCTTGAAAGACCCTGCCGGAGCCCTGATTTAAACCCAATTGAGCATCTCTGGAGAGACCTAAAAATGGTGGTCCACCAACATTTACCATCCAACCTGCCAGAGCTGGAGAGGATCTACAAGGAGAAATAGAAGAGGATCCACAAATCCACGTGTGAAAAACTTGATTCATATTTCCAAAAAAATCTTGTGGCTCTATTAGATCAAAAGGGTGTTTCTACTAAATACGGAGCAATAGGACTATGTGATATTTTTCTTTGTTAATAAATCTGCAAAAATGTCAACTATGGAAGAAAACCTGTTCCATCGGAAATTTTATTAGCATTTGAATTTTTTGCCTATGAATATTGAATTTTCTTTGGTATTGAAATAATGTTGATGAATATTCAATATTTTTGTGTTTATTTTACATTGCCAAAAAATTCAAAGTAAAAGAACCAAAAAAAGGACAAAAAAACTATTTTTCAGCGTCAGAGATTCAACTCCAAAAATTTCAAAGTCAGATATTAAACACCCAAAAATCTGCATAATAATCCAGCAAATTAAGCATGAGCTATCGATCAGCAATCACCTCGACTTGGCATCCAGCCAATCAAGTTATGCTTCGACCAACACAGCCGACGTGCGTTAGGCTTTCAGTAGAGAAACATTTTGTGACAAATATTACCTCATTTGGCTCATTTGAAGATGACTGCAGTTAATGGAAAAAGTACAATGAGGCTGCGGTGGTCTTTATAAAAACCTAAACTGTGAGTTCATGGCAGACCTCAGGCAGGCAGGCAGGCAAGTTCCTTTAGTCTGTTTTACCAATCTCTGAATAAGGCATCAAATTGGTGTTCCGCCACGATACTTTATTAATCTTGTTCTGAAGAACATTTCTGTGGCATTAACTAGACTTTGCGGAGAACCGGAAGCTGTAGTCAGTTTTAGAGGATTATTTTTTTAAAGATGTAAAATTAGTTAGAGGGTTCGGCAGAATGGACCCAAGACTACAAGAGAAAATCTATTTAGTTCTCCTTTCTAAAGCACTTTAATATACATTTAGAAAACGAGTAGATCACGTGTGCATTAAAAAGGGAAACTATATTTTTCTTAAGGTAACATTGTGCATTTCCTTATTTCCAACGTTGAACGATATTGCAGTTTTCTCCTGTCCGCTAGATGGCGCTGAAGTAACACAACAGCTTTTCTCAGGCGTCTGAGGTCCTGCCATCAGATTGGAGGACAACGATAATTGTACTTGTGCCGTTTGTTATGGATGTACTGAACTGTTTTACCTTCATTAAAATCTGTCATGTAAGTGTTGTTTACATATTGGCAACTGTATATGACATTTCAATAAAATTTTTCTTGCATTTGTTAATGGAAACTTTTTTTTTTGGTAGAAGTTTTAGCAGCTATCTATAAAAGACCCCAATATCAAACCAAATATTATGTTATCATTAGTTATTTGATGATCCCCATAAAGGATACATTCAAATTTGATTTATTCTGTTAAATGAAAATGTTGGTCCTTGTTAAAATCATTCTACATATCACCCACAAAACAACCTTCCTTGTGCGCAAATCCCAGCTTGAGTGTTTATTGCTAAAGTTAAACTTTTCTTTTATCAACTTTTCTCCGGGGATTCATGATTCATGCACAAAGTATTAGTGTTTGCATTTCTGCCCGGGAAGCAGTGTGTGGGGACCGGCCCTTTGATCACCGTCCCCACACACTGCTCCCCGGGCGCCCACTGTCACTCAGGGTGATGCACTTCACTTTCACTTATTCATCATTCTTTACACAAAATTAAACTTGCTCAAGGGCCGAATGTAAAGCAAAGCCACTTTTTTTGGTGGAATATTTTACATTGGATAAATGTTTGACTTATTTACATATAAATGAAGATTGTTGTTAAAACTAAGTACATTTTAATATTCAGTGCCATGACATACAGTACATAACATAATGTGTTCATTCATAGTTCTGATGCCTTCAGTGAGAATCTACCAACGTAAATGGTCATGAGAATAAAGAAAACGTGTTGACGTTCCTGCTGAATGTAGTGGTGCCTTCTATGAATAATCTATACACCTTTAGCTTTAATTAAAACATGCATGGTGTTGTGGCATTGTTTCAATAACCGGATGCAATATCAGTCCATTTATTTCAGTTATATGAATTCTTCATGCTGAAGATGGATTGTGGATGGTGCTCAGGCTGGGCTGCTGTGGTGGTAAAATGGCAGAACATTTAACTCCTGACATGGAATGACCCCAGTGCACATTCTGCTATAAAGTAAGATGGAGAGTTTTCTTTCTTTCAGATCAGCCTCCTGCGGTCACGCCCTGGGGAGCGACAGACAGGCGCGGAGCTGCTGCGACCTTGTAGCTTTTCCCCCCGTGGAACAGTCCCGCTTTATAAGCGCCTCCAGCCGCGGGCCGCCGCTGTTCCACCCGGGCTCGACCCCATGAGCGACGAGGAGCTGACCCGGCCTGCCCGGTCCCCCCGGTCCCCGCCGCTGGCCAGGAGAGCGGCGCGCACCCCCAAGTGCTCCCGCTGCAGGAACCACGGCTACGTGTCGCCGCTGAAGGGCCACAAGCGCTACTGCAGCTGGAAGGACTGCCAGTGCCAGAAGTGTCGCCTGATCGCCGAGCGGCAGCGCATCATGGCGGCGCAGGTACGGCCTTCAAACGCAGCATGGTGTGTTGATCCAGGCTGGATCTGGCCGCGACGTGGTGAGTAGGCCGCTGGTGGAGGTGCGTGGTGAGGATCTGGTGGTGGAGGTGCGTGGAGAGGATGTGGTGGTGGTGGAGGTGGAGGTGCGTGCAGAGGATCTGGTGGTGGAGGTGGAGGTGCGTGCAGAGGAGGTGGTGGTGGAGGTGCGTGGAGAGGACATGGTGGTGGTGGTGGTGGTGGTGGAGAGGACGTGGTGGTGGAGGTGCGTGGAGAGGACGTGGTGGTGGAGGTGGAGGTGCGTGCAGAGGAGGTGGTGGTGGTGGTGGAGGTGCGTGCAGAGGAGGTGGTGGTGGTGGTGGAGGTGCGTGGAGAGGACATGGTGGTGGTGGTGGTGGTGGTGGAGAGGACGTGGTGGAGGTGCGTGGAGAGGACGTGGTGGTGGAGGTGCATGGCGAGGATGCGGTGGTGGAGGTGCGTGGAGAGGACGTGGTGGATCCTTGCTACAGAGTTTCTTCTTCTGATGCTGATGTTCCAGAGTGTTTCGTGTTTGTTTACTCTTGCCCGTAAATCAGGGCAACAATTACAATCTAAATAATGGGATCTGAACAGCTTCACTAAATGTTTTGTAATGAATTTATTAATTTCATTAACACTCTTGACAAATCACATCAAATTGTATTATTCACATTTAAAGTAATTGTTCCAGGAAATGTATATTGAATATTTACAGTTTCATAAGGTGCAGGAAATAATTGCATGTTGCCCAACACTGTGGTGTAATTTCGTGTATAAATCATGTGCTGTGCAGGGAAGTTCAGGAATCTACACAATAATAATAATAATGAATTTTATTCATATTGCACTTTACATTTTACCAAAAGCCTCAAAGTGCATTATAGGCTGTAAAAATAATATTGAGTCAACATACAACATTTAAGGCCAAGGGGAGTAAAACCATAAAAAATCAGAAACGTGCCCACTGCACGCTCTTGCTACCCTGGAAGGGGGTCTGAATTTCTTCCAGTTTTCTAGGGAGTTGTTTCTTATGTGCAGAGAGGCGTGTCATCTGTAGTGGTTGTTAAGCCCATTGAAACATACTTCTTTGGATTTTAGGATTTTTCTTAAAACACAAGAACCCATTACTTACCTGCTCTACCATGTGCACCGCAGAACAACGTTCTTCTACTAAATCATTTATACTGAGCCCAGCTACCTGTTGTGGTGTTGATAGGTGGCTCTACGTCGGCAGCAGGCTCAGGAGGAGGAGATGGGCATCTGTAGCCCAGTCAGCCAGTCTGGGGCTGAGGTTGTGATTAAGAATGAACTTTCTGGTGAAGACCTGCACACCTGTTCATCTTCATCATCTGCCACATCATCTGCCACTAACGTTGCAGCAGCATCAGGTAATTCATCAACTTTCTTATTGGCTTGATTTTGGCTTCTTGTTTCACTCAGCAGCAGTTGCCTACATGACACCCTTATCAATCAGTAATTGGGGACCAATATCTCTCATATTAAGTAATTAGATGTGCTATTGTGGCATATTTTCATTTACAGCATTTACCAGACGCTCTTATCCAGAGCGACTTACAATCAGTAGTTACAGGGACAGTCCCCCCCTGGAGACACTCAGGGTTAAGTGTCCTGCTCAGGGACACGATGGTAGTAAGTGGGGTTTGAACCTTGAACTTACTTTTGTATTCACATGAGTAATATCCAATCAACACAAGCCCTGCTGTCACTCACACTACACTCACACACAGCACGAAGCGTGAGAGAATGGAGAAGGAGAGGTGAAGACGTGCTGAGAAAGGAAGGTAAAGCATGAAACATCAGTCCATCTAACTGTATCTATCATACAGGAAAAGGGACTTCTACACTGTAAAGAGTTGGGATCTGGATCCATGGCCACTATGTTTTTGAATTCCATATTCTCACTGCCACCGTTATGAATGATTATGCTTCAGCATGTTTTTAATTTTGTATAGTTGATGAATCAGTTGACATTCCTTTAAAAAGTAACTTTCACTTTAAACAGTGTCTAAAAACAAAACTTTTTTTCATTTATATTGGTTCCAAATATTAGTTATAGGACCTCATAAACTAGCAATAATCTATATCAGCTATTAAAAAAGAATATACATTTTGTCCTGGGACTTTTGGGACGTTCACAGTTATAGATCTGCACTGTGATCACATGATCAACTGACGTATTTAACAGTGAGCTGTGACTGGGGACACACAGTATCAATCCTCCGCCCTACAAACCCAGTCAGTCGGCAGCTGAGACACACATTCCGTCCCAGTAACTCCTTGGGTATCTGTGCTCTGCTGATTGAGCTGTGCCAGGCTGTTCCTGTGGCACTGATAGGGCTCTCAGTAGAGGACCACTTTCCCGGTCAAGGTTGCCAGCACAGCCAGGGACAGCCGGATGTGGGATTGGTGACAGGAGGGTGGAGAGGAGGAGAGAACACACTGCATTCAGCATTGCTGCTGATAACGATGGGATCAGACAGAAGGTTCTGTTCCTCTATTGTCTTCATCCCCCTCTCTGTTTTGTCAGTAATTACACTTTCATAAGAAAGAAAGTGAACATTTGTTTGCCTTACGGACATGCATTTGCCGTACATCAATGAATAGATGTTTGGAGCAATTATGACATGTGACAGTTTCTGTCAGTGAATACATTTTGTTAATGATTCATTAAGACCAGCACTGCATGGGGGCACGGAGGTGAGCAATGTAGCCTCACACTTCCAGTTCATATATGTGAGTGTGTGTGCACTTTTTAAGACCGAATAGATGCAAGTACTACAAATATGTCTGAAGGGGATTTCGAGCAAAAGCTGTGTTAAGCTGTGAGGTTAAAGAGTAATATACCATTTAGAAAGGTTGGTTAAAGCATTCAGTAGTGAATGGAGTTACAGTAGACAAGGTACTGAAGAAGTACTTACTAGTCCTTCTGAAAAATGGGTACAGCATCCCTGTTCAGCCAGCAGGTGGCGCTGTATGGGATGTTTGAATTTTTGAAGCCTGGCTGATGAATATGATGAATGTAGGAAAAGTCATTTGGAAAGTCATGTCTGTCCATCAGGAATCGCCGTAACATAAAATGAACAGAATGTTGTGTTGTAATTTTTTATAATGTTGCATGGTCGGTCTGTGCTATTTCATCACTCTGTTTTAGGAGGGAATTCCACTCTGTCGTCCAGCCCTATCTCTGCGACCAGCAGGGATGTCAGCGATGGAATGTCTGACCTGATGGTGGACATGTCCTACTGCAACTTCTACCAGCCATGCCGCTATCCTGCCTGCTACAGTAACATCTACAGTAACTACCAGCAGTACCAGGTGACCGTGTGCTTGCTGGTCTCATTTATCAGAATTTTTATGGGAATGTCCATGTTTCTGGTTAAATCTGAAGTGAAAGTAAAGTGATTGTCACAATGTCATTTGACATTGTAGTTTGAAATGTACAGACAGTCCTATGAGGGGAGTGCCACACAGTCACTGGACTGTAAAAATAAGCAACGCAGGTATGAATAATGATCTCTGGGTGGCATGACCCCTCAGTTGAAGCACAGTTAGTCCGTTTTGAATATCATCCCCTCTGTTGGTGTACAATTATCCTTATTTATGTTGGAAAGTAACATTCATGTATCGCATCAGAGTCGCTCAGCTGTGAAGTAAATGAAAATGTCATTTCTCTCCAGGGCTCATGATGGGTCATATTTCAGTGCATTTGTGTGCTGTTTGTGTTCTTCATACGGGGGTCACTGACTCTGCCTTTTCACGCAGGGCACTAGCCTGAATTGCAAAGGTTAATGGTGCTGTCTGTCAGCAGTGGAACTTCACTGCTGATCACACCATGCATAATGCATCTATCAGATAAATAAAAATGGCCTCTGAAAATCCATAGTGATTTATTTTAGATGATTTGCATATGTCACATCCTCTGTCTATCAAGAAACTGAAGTTATATTTTCATGCATGAATTTAGAATTTTGTTGCAAGGATCACAATTACGGTGCACTTCAAGATGAACTAGGTAAAGGTCATGATAATAATTGCATATCTCCTTACATTCCCCCACTGTACTCAAACATATATTGTGATTTTTGTTATACATTTTTAAAAAACACGGTGGGTAAATGAAATTGTGCTTTAGTTCTTTCTTTAGATTTTCTTTAGAATTCAGTTCAGGTGAATGGCTGGGACCTTCTAGCAGCTTTATAGTCTTTCTCTTGGCTGTGTGTTTGACCTCCAAACTTTGTTCCTCCAATATTCTCCCAGTATTTCACAGGCTTGTGTGAATGTTCTGCAAACTTTAAATGCACTTCAACGTGCTTTTGCTTCAGCAATGGAAGCAGAGTGTGCATACAGACCATGGTGGTTCAGTATCTTCCCATAATTCTTTTCACTCCTCAGTCCGAAATCTTGTGGGCAGGACCTGGTCGTAGCTGGTTTATGGTGAAATTATGTTCTTACCATGTCTGGATTATGGCCCCAACATTGTTCACCTGAACCCTCAGTAATTTTGAAGCACCATCTGTATGTTTTGCAACAAAAAGTTGCAAAGAAGGTCCTTCCTTTTTTTTCTTTCATTTTGAGTGGAGTGTTTCCTTGTGTGTTGGGTTTCAACTGCAGGGATGTTTTTTAGCATGTGTGGAATGAGTTGGTTGTTACTGAATGAAAAGTAAGAGTTAAGGGACAAAATTTGACTATGGCAATATATGATTATACTTTGGTGATACATAATCAATATGCTGGTGTGGCTGTATCACACACACCATTTAAGAACCTGTGAAGTCAGCAATGAAAAAACTTACATAGTTTCTCTTCAGGTTGTTGTACATTTTTTACCATGATCATATCCTAGATAACTATATTGTCTATTGCAGAATGTCGTTGGTATCAGGTGCAAGGTATCAATATTGCTGGATTTTCTGTGATTTTTTTTTGTTTGTTCCCCAGTACTGATGTGCGTGTGTGTGTGTGTTCTTGTGCATGTGTGTGTGCACATGAGCATCCTTGTGTGTGGTCGTGGTGGAGACACTCTGGCTGCAGTTTATCTCAGCGCGCTCATCTTGCTCTTGCTCTCTCAGCTGCAGGCTGCAGGCGAGCCGGGCGTGGATGAGGGTGGCGTAGGAACTGATGGGCCAGATAACATAAACACCCAGGGAGGCAGGGGAGCCAAACCAGTCCAATCCGTCGCGTACTGGCGAAACGTGGAGCAAGAGTTTCAACAAATCCATTTGGAAGCAGTAGTGTGTGTGTGTGTGTGTGTGTGTGTGTGTGTGTGTTCAGTCACTTCTGAAGGTTTTGTTAAAGAGATGCTGCTGGTGTGTCCATTTGTCTGCTGGATAAAAGAGCCGATTTCTTTTGTTTCAGTCTAAACTGAATTAATCATCAGCTCTGTTGCTGAAATAAGACTTTATAAACTTGTCTTGAAGTGATGGCCTGGACAATAAATGGTGACATATTACAGGGTGACAGAAATCAAATTCCATAAAAGTGAAATTGAAAATCCTTGAAGCCTCTCGCTGCTCAGTTGACCACTCATTTCAGAAGTTGTCATGGCCACCACAGGGGAATGGCAAGAGAACCACATGAGAACTGGTGTGTCTGTTGCCATTCCGTTGTGGCCAGTTCCTCCCTTCTATCCCACTGTTCCACTTATTTCTATTATTTTATTGCTTATTTTTTTTAAGACTTACTTTACTGAATACTGAAATAATTATGTCTCCATATTTAAATGCTCCTGTATTATGGACACATCTAGTCATATCAGTCATAATTGGCAAAGTCAGGCACAAGCAGGTTATGTATAGCCAGTTATGACTTTATTGTTGGAGGTTTCTGGTGTCCTGGTAGGACCTTCAACAGGTTCTGAGCAGAGTATGCAGTCAGCTTCAGAGCCTGCCATGTTCTGTTTTAAATGAACAATATGGATATTTTGCAGCGTAACCCCAACAGTAGTTGTGTGAGTGTGGCTGAAGTGGAATGAATGTCACATCTTGACCAATACATTGCTTTTCTCCATTGCTTTTCTGAAAAAGATGCCCAGTGGTGATGGTCGCCTCCTTGGACACACTGTGTCTCCTCAGTACCATATAAACTCCTACTACTCCACCACATACCTGAGTCAGAGCCGAGGCAGCGTCCCGCCCATCTCCACCATGGATGAGACTGGAAGCTACGCAGAGCCCAGAGCATCTGGTCAGTACACATTGCTCTGATAAATCTGTGTGACGTATTTCTGTTGTGGGCTGGGGTAGTTAAATATCTTACTATCCCAGTTACAGTCTGAGATGCCGTGGAACTGTGGAAGGCCGCTCGGGTCTCATGATGCTTCATGATGCACATAATGATGCTTCATGATGCACATGGTGATTTCATTTATTTCACAGCACATTCAAACAGGGCTTCCATCTGTGGAACCACATTTTCATATTCAGCCACACATAGTATATACTGAATAAACTGCATTTATTAGTGTTTGGCTCAAAGTTTAATTAATCATTCACTAGTTCAGTCATTTCCCTCCACACACATACAGACGCTCACACACCACCAGCTCACTTTCTCAGCATCATAAACTTTAATCCAAAGTTTATCTACAGTGCACTTAAATACAACCTAGGGAGGCCCATGGCACAAGTCAAGGGCACCATAAAATGAATAAAAATTAATAAATTCAGAAGCCTGTGGTTCATTGAAGTTAATTGATTCACTCCTTGCCTCCAGATTTAAAGAGACAGGAAGATGGTGGCTGTTGTGCACCTAGGGTTCGGGTTCTTTTGACAGACACCGATCATGATCCTGCTCATGATCATACATTTCAGTCTACCGTAACATGTTAAATGTTTATTTGGGAGGTTTGGAGATTATTGAAAACACCCCCACCCGTACCACCCATCTCCAGCTCACTCCAGCTGCCTAATGAATTTTCCCATGCCCATTTCCTAAAGCTCAAACATGAGGGTCCCTATCACCCTGGGGGTGTCACGCTCCATTACAGCACAAAAACTCCAGCAGCGGGGTGGTCCCAGGAGAAGAACAGCCTCCTGCATCCCCTCGTTCTGTACAAGGACAGGAACTCTGATCACACACCATCATCGCTACTCACATGTTTGTCTTTAGGATTCAGAATATGAAATCAGTGACTTGATTTCACTGCAGTGGCTGAGGTGAGCGAGTTGGCTCTGACTTTGCATGGCTGCATTATCAGAATACCAGCAGCACTGCTCACTTTCACACACTCCATCCCTCAGTGTTTCCATCCTGCCCCTCACCCCCAAGACCGAGCTCAATGAGTGTCTACAGCCCACATGAGTAACCTCACCTTGAACCTTGCAGGGTTCTTCAAGAGGAGATGCATGGAGAAACGAGGATATGAAAAGAAGCTGTCTGTTTGGAGGTTTTAATCTCTAATCTAATCCTATTTCTAATCTTTATTGTAAAATGCGTTACAGGTATGAGTTTGTAGTAGAGTGTGAATCCCATTGTAAACATACTGGACCTTATTGCTGTCATTTTATCTGCTGCTCGTCTCCAGAGTTTACTTCCCTAAACTCAACCTAAATCCCCCTGAACCCATCACAGCAGCAGCAGTTCTGGGTCAGGGTGGGACACGGAGGTTGGATTCAGACTGATGGTCAGATGGTTGACATTCGTTAATAGTTTTCTTGTTATTTAGTCTGTCCGCTGTGTGTGTGTGTGTTTGATCTACAGTAGTATTTATTATCAGGCTTGGACATCAGTTGACTGAGTGTGAGAAGCTCCACTCTACTGTACTGTGTTTTTTCTGTGTGTGTGTGTGTGTGTGTGTGTGTGTCCTCCTTTCTCTGCTGCGCAGTATTTATTTCCCTGCCCAGGTAATCAGTTGGCCAAATAACCTTCAGGATCGCACTGCTGTCCTTCCTGCGGTGGGCGCTGTCGCTGGGAAATTGCCTGTGGGGTTAGTGAGCAGGAACAGTTAAGATTTACAAACAATGATGAAGCTTGTCATGCGTCTTTCTCCATCCGTCACGCCGCCGCTCTGCCAGGGCGTCCAAGTGTTCTTCATAAAATGCAGCTCGCTGTGAAATACGCCCCTCGCACGTTTACTGCCGGCAGCCCGTCACCAGGGCGGCGCCGTAAATTGTTTGCGGGAGGCGACACAGCACTCCATCACCTCTGCCGCGATCCCACGCTGTGAGCCGGCGGCCCCGGCTGAGACACAGATGAGCTGCCCACTATGAGTTATGGCAATATTCTGCAGTTATATGAGATGGCAGCAGCTTTTGGCCTTTCACTTTTTTAGAAACTTTGTTTTTCTGTCTCCCCCAGCCTCATGCACACCGTTGTCCGGAGGAGGAGAAGTTAGGAGTTGTTAGGTAGTTAAAGAAATACGTATAATTCACCAGGGTTGTCTTGCTCACGTACACAATGGTAGTAGGTGGGATTTGAACCTGGGTCTTCTGGAGTGTGTTACTACCATGGGGTGGGAATAAACTGAAGACTGGTTCCCTGGACTTCTGTCTCTCAATGCACCATTGATGCTTTGTGTGATTTACCAGCGTGGCCAGAAAGGTGAGAGCCTCAGCTATGTAATGTTGGACTAAAGCTCATTCAGGAGTCTGCTTTGGGTAACTCTGTTGCTTTCCATGCAATCATTGAGGTTTCCATTTAGTTTTTCCATTTTTGCTCCATCCTTTGGGCAGCAAGCTTGAGTCAGTTTCAGTGCTATTTTTCTTACTATATTATATTTTCATGTGGGGTGTAAATGTAATAATTTGAGTTTAATTGCACAAGTAATCATTCAGAGGTACTGCAATATTGAAGCTAAGCATCAATACTAGATTGTGATTTGGTAGGGACTGGGTCAAACACTAACCGCAAGTCTTACTCCTATTACTCCAGAATTGACTTAAACACTGTTCCAATCCCCAACTATGATTGCTTTGTCTGTTATGAGGTCTGCAAACTCTTTCAGGAACTGTGTATGTGTGTAGGGTTTACTCGAGGTGGTCTGTAGATGATTGCTGTAGTAATAGGAGAAATATGCTGCTTTCCTGTTGTCATTTTAATAACACGAGAAATTTGCATTACCATGACTTCAAATTATGTAATTTTCCTTATGCTGTTTTATGACTAATGTTGCTGTTTCTTTCACCATTTGAACCTGGACTGTGATAATGTTTTTACCTAGTTTCAGTAAGGCAGGACAAATGAAGGAATTGATTGTTAATCATGTCCCGAATGAATCTAGTTTTTTTTATTTCTATTTCTATAAAAAACAAATATTCAGCTGACCAGACGCCTGTACAAAAATCAGGTCTGGTTTTAATTTGTATGTCAGTATAATGCATGTTCTGTTCTCTTCCTGATGGCTCTATGCTGTTAGCAAACAGTTAGTTAGGCCAGTTTGTGATGCCTGGTCTCACCTGCTCAGTTGCATGGCACTATTCCAGGATGGATTGACCTGGAATGGCCACAGCGACCAGAATAACCGGAAAATGACCAGAAAGACTGCTAATTATTTACAAAAACCCATGTTCCTTTTTTGGAACCAGTCAGACTGACAGCTTTTTAATGCAGATAATATACTATAAATTTCACTGCTCTGTTCATTGCTCGATTGTTCCTCCCCCACACACTGCTCCCCGGGCGCCTGTCATGGCTGCTCACTGCTCACTAAGCGTGATGGTTAAATACAGAGGGCACATTTTGCTGTGTGCACTGTGTGCTGTGCTGCAGTGTATCACAATGACTCACTTTCACTTTTCACTTTCAGGAGTTAATTATGATGGTTATTATTGTTATTGTTATTATAATCATTTCTTGTTCCTTTCTCTCTAATTGGTCACTGTGGGATGTCAGAGTCTCGACATCCGAGTTGTCAAGGGTCACGGGTTCAGACAAGGTCCTGTTGGGAGCCACTCGGTGCTACTGGCTGAAATCTCCACGCGGTGTTAAGTGCCTTGCTTTCTGCTCAGTGATTAAATAAATAGGCCCTGTAATTGCCTAGAGGGGCTTCAGTGCAGTTGTAATGTGCTGTTCAACATTGCCATTAACACTTGCCTGAGGCTGCAGGCACATTAACCGGACAAACATCTGTGGTTTATGTTCCCTTGTCTTAATCGAACTTCACATAGTGATGTCATGCACTAAGAGATCAAAAGCCAGGGGGTGTTGACTGGGGACCTGTAGGTTACCAGTACCAGTATCAGACATTAAAGTGGCTTCATTCTTTCAGATAATTTTCCCTTCATTAATGTAATGAGTGAAGTGACTTTCTTGAATGGTGATGTTTATGGCCTTTCTCCACTGCTGCCAGCTCATCTGACGTCTGGAGGAGCTAATGCACATTACTTATGCTTTAGTGCTTCTTTTCTCCTGATCATTTTCTCTCATTCATTCAGACAGACTGACAGAATCCTTTGTGCATTGATTCTGTGTTTGGGTTCATTATAGTATATCCATAATGTTTCGACAGATTAAACTGAGGGCAGAAAGATAGACAGGTCATTTGGAGAGTTGATGGTGCAGATTATATCGCTGATGGAGATTCAGCCAGGTGGGAGGAGACATATCCCATTTTTCAATGGCATAGCTGCTCTGGGAACAGATTGGTTAACAATGCAGGAGCTGAGGTTCATGTGTCTTTAATTAGCCTTTGACCCCAGACAGGAAGACACGCACCAGATTTGAATATATGCTGCAAACCCTGCCCCACTGCTCATTAGTTTGGGATATCTGAAGCTGTCCTTTCCAAAAAATGCATCTTTTGTAGAATAAAACTAATGTTTCAGAAGCATGAATTTACATACAAATGTTAAAATGTATTTAAAATTGCAAACAATTGCAGAAATACTGGCTTTGCTGACATGTAGCCAGCATTTATGTTATTTTATATTATTTTTTGTGATGCTTTTACCTTCTGCTTCTGTCCACTTTCTGCCGTGACAAGTGCAATTTCCCACTTGTGGGACTAATAAAGGTTTATCTTATCTTATCTTATCTTATCTTATCTTATCTTATCTTATCTTATCATGTCTGGCAGATGCAGATATCACCTGCCAAAATGTGTGAACCCTCTGCACATAAAGTAAATGCATTTCGTTGTTTGTGGGACTGATCATGTGACAAAGTGTCGATTATGCAGTTCTACCAGATATTTTGGATCTTTGAGAATGTCCACTGACACTCCTGCGAACAAGATTTATTTCCACGGACAGAGACCAGAGGTAGATAGAGCAGCAGGGTATGGCGAGAACCTTTAACACATTCCAGTCCGTAATTACATAAAGATATCCATTCGAACTAGTAGAAATAGTTAATCTGAAACATGTTTGTCTATTCAAGTTAGGGTTAGGGTTTTACTGAAAACCCCAGTAGAAATGTATGGTGATTCCTTTTGCTCTGTTTTATGCATGTAGCATGAATGAGAGCTGTCAGTCATTGCTGTTTTAATGGTGTTAATGATCATTAACATAATGATCGGTTTTCCGCTCATTGGAGAAAATCTAAAGCCGCTTTCAGACCCAACACGGCAGGCAGCGAGTGCGGAGCTTTTCTAAACTCCCGGTAAGATTGTTGTAGATCTCTGTACATTCAGAGAAAGATCAACTTTTTATCCATTCCCACTTCGTGTGCATGTTTCAAAGTGGCAAACTCACCTGCTTGGATTCTATTGGTTGCGGGAAAATACGTTCAACGAAATACCGCGGTGCGAGAACATCTGCATCGCGGTTTGCATTGTTCTGCCTGGAAACACTAGTAACTTTTCAAAATGTCTCATTTCACTGCAGTGACAGAAGGGAAAGAGTTGAACTGACGTTATTGTTCTACTGTAATACAAATCAACAGTAAATGTCAGTTTGTCAGTGTTTTATCGACTCAGTCACACCATAGAAATGAGACATGTAATCACTTTGAAAAACTTAAATTAAATAACATTTGTAATAATTTGATGTAACTATAGACCTGATTTATAGAACAATCATTTATTTTAATGTCATTTTTAATAATAATGTCATTTTTATAACATTACCAATTTTATCGGAATTAATAATAAAATAAGGAAATGCAAGTCAAAATTTTTATTCAAATATACATAACAGCGATACTGAGTGTAAAAAAAATCCAACCATGACGTAGTTCTGACATCTTAGTTCAAAACAGTATTCTTTACAGAATTCCAAAATTCAACTGTGTTAAACTAAACATCCCATGTCACATGACCCTGAAGGGACTATTTAGACTGTATGCAGATTGAGAGCCATACACTGTGTGGAAAAAAGTAAGCGTGGTTTTCTAAACTGTCGTGCTGTAGATCTCTGGACACTCAAGAGAAAGATGACCTTTTCCTCCATTCCCGAAGTTGTAAAAAGAAAATAACACCGCCAGAAAATCACCAAGCAACGCCATTATGATATGATCGATTATGTTCTGCAGTGCGTCGTGCACGAATATCGATGCATCAATTATTCTATTCATTTCAACACCCCTAGTAACATCCAGTAGCAATTTCTTTTTGGCTAACTTGATGGCCTTAAATGTGTAAATGTTACTGTATGTTACATTTATTTTTCTTTACTGTGCTGTATTTGTACTATTACAAAATGTGGTTCCTTTATGGATATCTGAAATATAACACAGATTTAACAGTCTTGTATCTTGTGCTGAGTGTGTGTGTGTGTGTGTGTGTGTGTGTTTTCTGCATCATTAAGTTTAGTCATGAATCTAATAATTGAGATGCTGTGTTGTTCCTAAAGAGGGACAACACTAATTCACTCTTCTCTTCTCTTTATCCTTCACCATCCACTCCACTGTGGATGAAACATCCTACCTGGGGAGTTTTCCAGTTTGGAGTGATCACGTGACATGGGGCGGTGGTGGCCTAGCACTTAAGGAAGCGGGCCTGCAATATTTCATTGTATTTCATTGTAATTCAGCACTGACCAGAGGAGAATGGGTTCTAAGGTCTTCTTCCTGTTCGAGGGAGTTTATTCTTGCCGCTGTTGCCTCTGGCTTGCTCACCTGGGGCTTTGAGCACTTTTGTATTCGTAGGGAGCGTTGTGACAATGAACATTGTAAAAAGTGCCACTCTCACATATAAAAACACAGACACATGCTCTCACATACATTTTCACTGTATCTGATAGTCTTCTAGAATTTAGTGTGCAGATTGTTTCTACTTTTATTTACTGTGAATTAAACCTGATGAAGTTTTCTGTGTGTGTGTGTGTGTGTGTGTGTGTGTGTGTTTGCTGACGTGTGGGTGTTTTCCACCCTCATGGCCCCTCTGGTGCGAGTGCAGCTTATCCTGCACAGATCAGCTCTGAATTACATCTCCCATCACATCTGGGCTTTTGTTCACGCTTGGCGCTGGCAGGAATGATTGGGCCCCTTTCACCTCTTTGCCTTTTTTCTTCACACTCTTTAAAAAAACTTCCTTTTGTTAACCAAACAAAGACTGTTTAATAGTTGAGAAATCTAAGATAGTTGGTTGAACGCTGGTGAACAGGGCAAAAGTTCAGTGGGAATATAAGCCTTCAAATCCTCTCCTTTCACCTCACTGAGCCTTGTCACCGACGGATGTAACATGCGGCTAATGCTCTGCATTGTTCACTCGGAGACTATTTGTAATAATTTCATACAAAACTATTAAGTCTGATATGAACATTTCCTTTTAAGGACTTGATGTGAGTGGCATGTTTAGGAAATTTCCTGAAATTTCTGACCATCTAGAAATTGTGTGTGGGCATCTTTTCCTGCATTGCTCTTTATTAATGAAATACCTGCAATAAGCAGGTCAACACACCCAAACATCATTTCCCCTCTGATGAAGTCCTGCAGGAAGCAGCGGTTGCCACATGGATGTCACCATTACTGATTGGCCAGTTTGGAGTCAGTGACAGACTGCAGGCCACAGAATGCTAAGGCAGAAACCTGTCAGGAAGTTAATGAGCTTCACTCCTCCTTAATGACTTTCTCAGCAGCACATGCTGGGACGAAGCATCATTCTGATTGGCTGTCTGTACGCCGTAGTACTATTTCTTTTGTGCCCTGATGTGGCTCAGTGCCCTGATCACATTAACAAGGAAGTATAAAGGGCTTCTTCTGTGGCCCCAGGGGTCATTTAATTTGTTGGTGGCCTAATAAAAAGTGTCATTTACTGTAAAAGAAACAAACAGGAAAGAAAAATTAACGTGCTGTAACACAGCCTGCATAACCAGAGCCGTGTACTTGTAAGAACCCCCCGATTTCCACGTCAGGGGGAAATGTTGGCGCGTCAGCAGCTTGTGGAGCTCAATTTAAAGGTGCTGCACTGTGCGCTGCGGCTGCCCGAGTCCGGATTGAT
Organism: Denticeps clupeoides; assembly: GCF_900700375.1. NCBI lineage: Eukaryota > Metazoa > Chordata > Actinopteri > Clupeiformes > Denticipitidae > Denticeps > Denticeps clupeoides. The sequence continues at coordinate 589,545 of NW_021630069.1, read as the reverse complement.
TTTCAGGTGATGGAGGTGTGTAACAGAAAACTGCAGCACATCTCGACTCCGCCGTGCCCTCTGACACCTGTTTTTATTTACAGTCTTTCTCCCCGCCGGGAGCCCCGAATCCTCCGGCGCCCCCGAGAGCAAGCCCGAGTGTGAGCAGAGCGTGGACGCCATCGCTGAGAGATTCGGAAAATGAAGTCACTCAGTCGGTCACACAGTACCCTGCTTTAAATCTATGTCTTGAGTTTGGACTGTTCTGTTCTTTTGTATACAATTCATTTTGTAAAATTAATATTTGTTTTGCCAAAAAGCACCAGCAAATATGATGGGGAATTCAATTAATTTCTCCCCATATGCACCAGCAAATAATATGAATAATATGAGGATTTATTTAACTAAAATAATACAAAACGTATTTCTAACTCCCACCCAGCCCACTTGTCATTGAAGTTTGATTGAAGATCTTCTGCTTTGGCGCCTTTCATTATTACGTTGCGTTCATAATGAAATGCTGCTGTGTTATTGTGGAGCTACATGCCAGTAAAATATGACTGTGCCTCTTCTCCTCCTCCTTTTCCTCTCTTCCTTTTTATCCTCTTTTTGTTTTTCATTTGCTTCATCTCCTCTTCCAAAAAAAAGCTGTTAAAATTTGGATGTTTTCTTTTACCTGTGAAATTCTAGTCATTTTTATTGTTCTATTTTAATCTTCTGTAAAAACCGGTACTGTTAATGGCTGATAATCACCAGTTCTTTTCTGTTTCTACCTGTAAGCACAGTTCACGTGTTGTCTTGTATACTTTCTATAGTATAAAACATATTGAACTATAGTATAGAAAGTTGATTTCTGTTTTCTTCCTGATGGAATTTTTGCTGTTTTTCTTTTCATATTCATGTTACAGAAAGCGTGCTTGTTCTCTTATGCTTGTGTTTTAATAAAACAGCAACAGAAGCTCATTTGAAATACTCCCACATTTATGTTCTGGTTCTATAAAATGGAGGCAGCGAGGTATAAAAGCCAAAATGAAAATTACTTGTATTTTTTTTACTCTCCTCTTTGAAAACATTTATTTGATTCGGCCCCATCTGTTGTAATCAATAACCCGACCATCTTGTTTTTTATTAAACGCACTTACTCTTAATTTCATCCACCAGTGGTTTTAGAGAGAGCGCTGTGGAGTTACCTATATTGCTTTGACATTATAAATCACTTTCTGGCAAGCGGATCGTACAGCAGTATCGATTGATCCTGATATATCACAGAAATTTACTGTCACTTCTGTTTTCAATTAAAGATACAATCAGTCAGATAATGACTTAATTGGATTTTACAGAAGATTGAGTTTTATTGCTATGTGCTTTACGAGTTTAGTTAAAGAAGGCCATTTTTCCACACTGTCAGGAGGCCGTGTCCTTCTGTAGCCACTCTGGCTGGGTGTCTGGCATGCCGGGGAATATGTCCGTGGATTTGTTTTCCTTGAGATCCTACTGCAGCATCAATCACCATAGCGCCCCTGGTAGATAAAGCCGCGCCCATCCTATGCCCGTGAATAATGACACGTGGGCACTGGCTGCTGCAGTAATATCAACACCAGGTCCACGTTTTTACAAGAAGGTTACATCGCTGACGCCGCACTGCAGTCTCCACACACTCAAAAAGGAATTTAGAAATTTCACTGACTGACTGCATGTGCATTAGGTCATATTATTATTATTACTATTATTATTATTAATATTCCATTTAAAAGCTTGTCTTTTGTTATGCTGAGTGGGAAATTGGGATGTGGCTCTTTCAGGGTGACCTTTATTCAGCTTGATGACCTTCCTGAGTGAACATGAACAGCAGGGTTCATTAAAGTCACCAACCCAACACGTTAAAGAGCTGCTCCTTTAGAATGAATAGCTATTACAAGCTTGATCAGATCCAGGAGGGGAAGTAAAAAAATGTCCCCAAACTAATTACACAGCATGGATTCTTTATTAATTTCAGTGGCGTTTTTTCTGCTGAACAACTTCATTTTAGAGCAAAATTTCATTAGAAAACTCACTTGTAATTTAGTTGGAGTGGAGACTGTGGCAGATGAGGACTTCTTTTCTGGCCAGCATGAGGAGACAGTGCTTCACGGGACAGATGTCCTGCAGTTATTTACTGCCTGTCACTTGAGTCAATGGGGGACACGCCCACCCAGTCCCAACTTCACTGGACACAACCGATAAACCCTGAATGGTCAGTCACATCTGTGCAAATGTTCCTCCGGTGGGATTTAATGTAGTAGACTGTAATAAACGATTAAAAAGACTGCTTTATTAATAAAAACCATTATAAAACCACAACGACTGCTCCATGCAGGACTACTTTTAGTTTACTGTAGAACAAAAATGGATTTAAGATTATAGCACCTCAATTTAGCCAGCAAATCGCCATCACCTCAGCTTGACCCATCAAACTCATTTCTAACTGTAGTGGCAGATAATAATAAAAATACACCATGTTTGAGAACTGTTTTAATTCTCTTTTTTTTTTGAAGATCGAAATGTTTTAAATGTATTTTGGCTCAGTTTGAAAAATGTAGAATTGTGATGGAATTGAATTTGAAATTTCGGCTGTTGTATGATTATTAGTCTGTATGTGCGCGACCAGCATTTAATTCTTGTGTATTTCATTTGTGTAGTTTATGTCCTGTACAGCATAAATAATTTATTCTTTTATTGCTCCTCCCACGGCTGTGCGCTGGTCACCTTGAAATTAAAAGCTTAACGCGCCGTTCAGGTCAGGCCGGTTCTGCCTGAATTAACGGGACTCTTCTCCTCATTTCAATCCAGCAAATAGCAGGAAATGGGAAAAAGAATTCGATTCTGTTTTATTTTATTCTATTTTCCAAGATTCCATTTATTCAATCCAGCCCGCCAAACACACACACACACACACACACACTTCTCAGACTCCTGCAGTTCATCTCTTTGACTCCAGAATTCTGCAGTTGAAAAAGTTGATCGCGCATTGAGATTTTTTTCTTTTTTATTCACATTTTAATAAATGTACCGAGTGCCGCGTATTCGTGCAGACTGGAGGTGAAGAAGCTGGACATGCTGATGCGTGTTTTTTACTGCTGGAAGAAGGTGGAGTCCACACCTCTCCACGCCATCATCACCATCATCATCATCATCATCATCACCACCTCCACCACCAGCAGCAGCAGCAGCATTAGAGGGTCTGATCTCTCCATCTCTCCATCTCTCCATCTCTCCGGGATGAACGGATACGGGTCGCCCTACCTGTACCTGGGAACCCCGGTATCTCAGCCACGGGCTCCGCTCCAGCGGACCCCCAAATGCGCCCGGTGCCGAAACCACGGGGTCCTGTCGTGGCTGAAGGGCCACAAGCGCTACTGTCGCTTCAAGGACTGCAGCTGCGACAAATGCATCCTGATCGTGGAGCGACAGCGAGTGATGGCGGCGCAGGTGGCGCTCCGGAGGCAGCAGGCGGCCGAGAGCCTGGACAGCCTGGTCCCCGGAGCGCTGGAGCCCGACCTGCGCTGGAGCGCGGAGCCCGGGACCAAGCAGCCTGTCCGCGGTGAGCTTCACCTGGTCATTTACTCTCCACCCCCCCATCTTTATTTTTCATCATCTGTATCATTTTACATTTCTTCTCCGGGAGATTCCGACTTGAGATTCTGATTCTGCTCAGAAAGTGAATATCTTTAATCTAAAGATTCAACTGACATTTGACCGTTATCTTTATATTTTTTTTTATGGTCTTACTAGATTAAATGAATAATTGGATTGTTGCTGTTCATTTAGATGGAATTTTTCCCTTTTCTGGACGTTTACCGCAGTCTTGGTGATTTTGTAAATGATTCTTCACCCTTATCTTCACCCACTGTGATGTTTGAAAAATGAGTGACTGAAACGTTTCCTGCTTGTCAGAACTTAGCGATGACGTGTCCGGGGAGCAGTCAGGAGGAGAAAACGGCAGCAGCACCAGCGATAAGGAGCAGGAGGCTGCCAGCTCTCCTGAGGAGTCCAAGCCCAGTTCCTGCTGCACCCCAGACACGCCCGAGGCTCCTCCACCATCTGAGGAGGGTCCTTACAGCCCGGAGCCAAAGGCAGACAGTCCAAAGTACCCAGGTGAGCAGAGCCTGGTCATTAAGGGCCCGTCAGGGTCGGTGTCCCTGCCCTTCAACATGAGGGCCAACCGGCCACCTCTGGAGGTGCTGAAGAAGATCTTTCCAGGCCAAAGGCCAGCCGTGTTGGAGCTGATTCTGAAAGGGTGCGGCGGGGACCTGGTGGGGGCCATCGAGGTTCTCCTGTCTAGCCGCTCCACCATGAAAGCACATCAGCCCCAGTCAGACGCCACTGACAGCTTCATGTTTCCCGCTGGCAGCTCCCTGTTTGAACATGCACTGAGCTCCTACCCGATCTCCTCCTCCTCCTCTTCCTCCTCCTCCAAGTGGTCAGTGGGCTCTGCGTTCCGGGTGCCTGACTCCCTGAGGCTGTCTTCTGATTCGTCAGGGATGCTACCCAGCCCGCTGGCGGTGCCCCTGCAGCATCCCTTCCCTCAGCCGCCCCGCTACCCGCTGATGCTCCGCAGCTCGCTGACCCGCGGCCAGGCCGCGCCCTTCATGCACAACGACGTGACTCTGTGGAACACCATGACCCTGCAGCAGCAGTACCAGCTCAGGTCCCAGTACGCCACGCCCTTCTCCGCCAGCCCTGCGGCCGGAGTCTTCCGCACCTCTCCTGTGCTGTCCGGCCAGGCATCTGACGAGCACCAGCTCTCCATACAGGAAGAGGCCTGTCCCCTCGTCCCCAAACAGACAATATACGCTGCAGATGAAGAGTATGACGAAAGGTCCGATTCATCCGACTCCAGAATTTTAAATTCGTCAGGGTGAGCCTGTGCTTGTAGCAATTAAAGCACCAAAATGTATTGTGGTTGGATGTAGAGCCCTTCAATGTATCTACGTGAAAACACGGCAGTTTTCATCCAACAGTCGGAAATATCACCAGAAACACGCTGGGTCATTTCCCGTTCCCATGACAGTCCCTCTGAAACCGTCAAACTGCCTCCAATTATGTGTTTAATGCTAGACCAATTAATCAGTGTCTCTGGAATAAAACCAATATGATGAATTGTTGTTTCCTCTCCTAGCATGACGTGTTCAGTGAATAGTTCCTAATGTAGAAATAAGATATAATGCATGGCAAAATATGTACAATAAATGTCTGATATTAACACAGTTTGTGTCATCTACTTAACACATGTCATTTATTTCCTGACCAGGATTGTTAAGTGGATTTTTACCTGCTGTGAGATACATTTGCTGATATTATCCCTGTGGTCATTAAAATGGAACTTGATTCATTTCCTCTAAGATTGAGTAATGGCGCCATCTAGCGGTGGGTTGAAACTCTACAAATCGGACACTTCCAAAGCAAACTAAACCAAAGCGGAACTGAACCAAATAAAAAGACCAAAAGCAGGAATTTCTGTAAACACAAGACAAATACGGGCAATTTAATCAAATGTTCCATCTTTCTCGCAATTCCACCACGGATTTGAAATAACGGGCCGGGCATTTAGGGCCAAAGCTGCAGGATGATTGCAGTGTTGCTGCTTGTTTTAGGACGACAGCGTCGCCACCGTGTGGCGCAAAATCCAGTGGTCAAAGCATGCTCTTCTAATGTCCTTATATCCAATGACACACACACACACACACACACACACACACACACGAATTCCCCGCATTACAGGTGCATTTCTTCAGCAGCCTGCAGTGTACCCGAGCAAGGGAATTGTAGAGTATCAGGCTTGCAAACTCTTCTTCTTATTGCCCTTCGTCTTATTATTTTTTAATTAAAAGTAATAAACGGATTAGTAGTGGTATTATTACCGTATTGTTAAGATGTTACATTTTTTTGTTGTTATGAATGATATTTTTTCAGGTTTCTCTCCTTCCGTCCGTTGAACAAATGAAGCCTTCGGATTCGTGGCGTGAAGCGCGCAGTTTGTATAAAAAATGAAACGTGAGAGAGTCGCACATTCAAATGCGTGATGATGGATTCAAAGCACCGGCATGATCGGAGTGTGATGTGATTTTCATACAGACCGATCACCTTCCAGCAGAGACAAGCAATTTAATACAGAAATATAGATGACACGTATGTATGTGGGTATATACATATATATATAATCAACAATAATACACAATAAACTCTCTTATATAATATACCTTCTCTTTTATTTGATATATATAATATAAATATACACACATATACACAAACATACTGATCAACAAGATTTTCTTTGTTCATTTTGATTAGTTTGTATGAACGTCTTCAGCATTTGGGGTCCCCGTATTATAGATATTTGAATTCTTCTTCATGCGCATATGTTTGTCTTTGAAACTACAGCATTACCTGTGAAAATTGCTGCGAAATGTAGTTACTTTGTGTAAATGAATTATTATTATTATATTGATAATAATTTGGTCCTCTGTTGATTGGTGCGATTGATTATTAATGTGAAATGACTCGTCAGTAATACGTTTCTCTTTTTTTTTCTTTTCTTTTATGGCCCTCATTTATTAATTTCTTTATTTATCTATCATTCCGCGGCTACGGGATTTGATATTGCACAAATTATACAATACATGATTAAGGGTTTTCAGGTTTAAATATTTCAGGTTTAAATATTTACATCGTAATAAACACAAATTCAAAATAAACAGTAAATGCAGTAAAGATTCCGCAATATTACAGAATGTTATACGTTTATTTCATGTAAACCATTAATATATATTTTAGCTATTTTTTCATTCCAAACGTGACTGTTAAAAATTCTGAAATGAATTTACTGCTTTTTCTTCTCTTTCTTGTGTTGGATATGTGCGATATGACACGAAACCACGATTAATGAAACATTTTTCAACAGTCCCAGTTATAATCTTCAAGCAGTAGGTGGGTCTAATCTCTCATATCAACTCATATTCTGCAGATGCCATAAACGTAACTCGTTATTGCGCGTATTGTTTTAATAAAAACTGTCACCTGCGTCCTAAAGTCCAGTTAAAGGCTTCCCGCTTTGTGACTTTGTAATGAACTCTTTCTTTGAAGTACGGCGCTCCGGCGTCAGCCAATCAGCGCAGCGCTGAAGAAGAACCAATCAGCGGGAGGCAGGGGCGGGGCCAGGAGGAGGAGGAGAAAAGCGCAGATCGCGCTGGACTGACAGCAGCGGAACGGCACATGTTGGAGTTGGTCGGGATCGATAGTTCGTTTTATTCCCAGTGGCTGGCAGTAAAGAGGAAACCACGCGTTCCGGTAGGTTTCTTCCAACTCCGAATTAACGACAGAGATGATGATGATGATGGTGTCTTATTTCTAAAGAAAGAAAGGCTCTCCGTTAAAAGTTTCTATGAGTTCTTGTTTTAAAATGAAGATGCTTTATTGATCACTTTTTTGCAGGTTGCTAAGTTTGCCTGTGGACTTTAGAATGTTGTAGAGGCAGAGCTGAAAACCCCTCCAGATCTCCAGCAACATCTCCATACTCCAAACAAAATGAGCGACCTCTCCAGCCCAGAGTTTGAAATTGATGTGGAGTCTATGGATGCAGAGTGTGATGACCAGGTGGCATTCAGCACTCTGTCCAGTGCCGGGGAGGAGGACACAGGGCCCAAAGATGAGGACAAGCCAGGCCACACACACATCAGTGCGGGAGACCAAAGGAAACTCAGCCGCACCCCAAAATGCGCCCGGTGTCGGAACCACGGGGTGGTGTCCTGTTTGAAGGGACACAAGAGGTTCTGCAGGTGGCGAGACTGCCAGTGTGCCAACTGCCTGCTGGTGGTGGAGAGACAGAGGGTGATGGCAGCACAGGTGGCGCTGAGAAGACAGCAGGCAACAGAGGTCAGCCCGTCTCCCCCAGCTTCCAGCAGAGACTTGCTTTTTTCTGTGTAATTCATTGCAAATTCACGTAATCATTCATTTGGTCTAATAATACTTCCCTGAAAGTTCTTTATTATAGATAAAAAAAGTGACTTAACGATTTATCCTTTATTTTTAGGACAAGAAAGGTATTTCAGGGAAGCCAATCCCTGCAGAAAGAAGAACTATCTACCAACGTCACATCCGACCATCAACTATACTGGCCAAGAGTATCTTGGAGGGTGAGAGACCTCAGTCTCATCTTCCATCTAAAATGCAATCTGATGTTGTCTTTGTCTCAGCTTCTCACTCTTCACATTGTCCTGTTTGGATCATTTAGTAGTCGTCTCTATACTTTCGCCAAAAAATCCTTTTTTCAGCTTGAAAAATTGCATGAATTTCCTTTCTTTAACGAAATATTTGATATTATATTTCGTTTTATGTCTCACACCAACGTCTTGCCCCCCAGGCTACAGGCCGGTCCAGGCTGACCCGTTTTTTGGGGGCAGCCAGTCTTTGCCCCCTCCACTGAGCGACCGCATGAGGAAAAGGAGGGCGTTTGCCGACAAGGAGCTGGAGAGCATCATGCTGGAGCGCGAGTATAAGGAGCGCGAGCTGCTCGAACCCACCCCGCCGGCCTCAGGCCCGTCGCTCTTCCTGCCCGGAAGCATGGTCCATGCGGCCGAATACAACTCTTACAAAACCGCCTCGCTGGAGCCCACGCCCAAAGACATCTGCGGATTCCTGCCCAGCTGCCTGGACCTGTCTATGCAATACACGGGGTCCAGCAACGTCGAGCTCATCTCCTCTAATGTGAGTGTGGCCACCACATACCGCCAGTACCCACTGGCACCGCGCTTTGTCATGTGGCCACGGGGAAACAACCTTGGCGATGCCCTTCTATACCAGCAGTGCCTCCTTAACGCCACCGCGGTGCAGAACCTGAAACCCGGTGCTGTGTGGGATCCCAAAATGATGCCTGCTTCTGAAAGCCACTTCCCGGAGCACGGCGGATCGGCATCAAAACTGGAGGGATCACGGGCAGCTCCAGACCCTGCCGAGCTCCAGGGGGAAAGCCAGGTTGGGCCTCCTCAGATTCACAGGGAGCGTTCAGCCTTTTCTCCCCCAAAGAGACCCTTCAGCCAGGTTAACACCAGCATGTCGGCCAACCACGAACACATCCTGAACAAACTGAACAAAGACTGCACCAAGCATCCCATGTCCATGGCGCTCAGCTCATTCCACTCCCTCGTTCAGCAGACACTCGGAGAGAAGCCAGACCCACCAGCCAGAGGCCTGTCCAAACCCGCTGGAACCAAAGTCCCGCCGAACGAGACCCTGTCTTTCTCCGTGGAGGCTATACTGAAGAGAGCCACTCCCTCAGGCAACCGGGCGTCGCAGTAAGGCCTGTAAAGCAAGTTGAAAACTGCTGCTAATGTTACGCTTTTTTCGGTATTCTTCAAGTACTGTAAATGTTCGTGTAAATACTACTCAAAATGCATGATGTATGTCATTTGGAATATTTTAATAGGCCACTTAAGATTTCAAAACTTTTTTGTACCAACAATTAAAACTGTCCTCCTAAAACTGTCCCTTTTCTATATGTTCCATATATTCTAAATTGACGCATTCAATTTTGTATGTGATTAAAAATGTAATATATACCACAATCACTGTATTTCAGTTTAGCTTTTTCACGTGCACTCATTAATGCTGAAAACTATTTACTATATATTAACTATATTAACTACACTTAAATTAGTCCGTGCATAGTTGTAATTTACATATCTTAAAATATATTTAACTGCTGCAGAACCACAGCTTATTCACCATATTCATCAGGCATTTTATTAAAATATAAAAAAATATCTAAATAATTATGACTTTTTAAATGTATTATTCGGTGCACATAAAAAGTCCAGTGAAATGTTCTTATATGCAACAAAAAATGTACGTTTGAGAGCCTGGTGTCAAAAATCAGCATACTCAGTTCAGCATGTGTAAACACATTCTTTTTTATATATTATGCAGTTTCTTTAATCACACAACATATGAGAAGTGCGTAGAGCCGCTCTGTAGGAATTTTGGCCTGGTTGTAGTAAGAGATTCTATTCCAGGTTAACACATTAACCCCAATAATGGGACCTGATTATATAAATATTCACATTTTAGTCCTTTCACACAGATGATATTCACCAAATGTAAAGGTGTGTAAAATATACACATCCTCACACACAGAGGAGCTATTTGGACATGGAGAATGAAGGCACATGTTGTATTTTGCATTTACGCTCAGAGAGCATGAACCGCTGAGTGAGTCCATATTTATTTCCTGCACCAGCATCCTGCAGTAGCCATGAAGCCCAGTCCCCGAAATCCGCAAGGGTAACACTGTCAGAAACGTGTGGAGCACTTAATTACCTTGATGATCAAGATGACTGATGTGGGTGCACTCCACACACATACACACACACACACACCCATTTGAGTTGCTGGGCCTTTGTGCTGTTAGGAGCTGGGTGTGTGAAGCTGGGTTGCAGAGTACAGAGAGTGTTGGGTTCTCATGCAGCTCGCTGCCTTCTGCTGGGTTTGCAACATTCACAAGACATGCAGGTAAATAAGCAAATTGTTAAATTTGATGCAAATGTGTGTAAATGGTTCAGGAACTAAAGTCAAGGAAGGCCCGTCTGAATCAACAAGCTATCCCCAGCACCCGACCCCACCAGAAACTTCGCTTCATTTTGACTTCTCAGTAGATGCAGGCAGCACTTTCTGATCCATGTGATGGAATTCAGACATCTGATCCTCATTTGATTCGCCATCAATCAGAGCACAGAACTAACTACTCCCACCACTGGTGCATGGGAAGGAATTTGCTTTGCTAAATAACAGGTAAATGATATGGAAATTCATCAGAAGATAGAAGACGTTTTCTTGTTTATTCATCCAATCCTTCAGTCACTCAGGTTCCTACAATTCTAGTTCCAGTGGTCCAGTTAGCGCAGAATTTCTGTGGCTGTGGCCCTGCAGAATATTCATTACGAGCCATCACCCTCACAAGAGTGGAGAATAATGAGATAATGTGATCAGAAGAGCAGTGAGGGAGATGCTGGAGAGGAAAGTCCTTGGCTGCTAATATGACACTTCATGTTTACAATGTCAACATCATGTCTGCTTTTCTCCTTGTTTCTGCATAAACAGCGATTGTTGCCAGTACAACGATTACTGAAGAAACAGGTTTAAAGTTCTCCCTGTCTCCGATTTCACGGTCTCAAGCCTGTTCTGTGGTCCTTAACCGCAACAACCCACACTGTAAAAAACGTAAGGCAACCGGCTGCGAAGCATTTTGAAGTTCTATCAACTTCACCTCTATGCCAACTACATGGGCGTGAAGCTGAGCAAACTTGGAAATGCTTCGCACCCGGTCGCCTTACGTTCCTCCAACTTTTCCAGCTTCTTGGGTGGTTGTTCTTCCTGTTAGTTTACTACAGTGTTGCTACTTTGAGGCGTTTGATTTCTGTAATTTAAATAAATTTGACTGATAATATTGATTAGTAATTCTGTTAGTTGTTGGTACACAAACAGTATCTGGAATGAATCTATATTTATAATCCATCCATCCATGTAGCAACTCGTGATAATGTTCAGCTCAGGCTGAATATAAAATATCTTAATGTTCAGGTGCATTCTTGTATCTCTTAAATATAATTCCCCAGTAAACGGCATGATTTGTGAAGTGTGTCGAATTCCCCCTCTGACATGAAGGAAGACTAAATGCTGGTATCTGAGATTTAGGGGCCTCACTTGAATCGAAAAGGACACAGAAAATGCTGTTACTAAACTAATCCATACCCCGTCTGACTACGAGAACCCACCACCTGTCCAGCACTGCCAGCCAGTGTAGCGGTCACGGAGTGGGAATGGTACCTGAGACCTTTAAATATGACTTAATATTACAAAAATTTCTAAAAAGTCAATACTTAACCAGCTTAGCAGGTTTTACAATTATTCCAATGTTAAAGTGACATTAATAGTAAGAACCTGATTTTTTTTTTTTTTTCATTTACATTTTTTTTATTATTGGTAATTCATTTTCAATCTGCTTTTAGGATCTTAGCTATTTTTTTATTTGTTGTATTTTTATACTGTCTGATTCTTTAGTAAATTCAACGTTTACTGTACTTTTGTTTTTAAACAGTTAGAATGAACTTAGTTTTTTACAAACAATTATATAAGATTGGTAAAATAAGCCTTTTATATTTCATATTTCATAAAATTAATAATAATTAAAAAAAAAAAGCCAAATGCCTTAAATGAAACATTGGGGCCTAAAATATTTGCACCTCCTGCTGCATTATTTTTAACTGAGGGTGTACTAGACTGTATGAGTAACACTTGCTGGGTTCTTTTATCCAGTGTTCCAGATGAATTCTCCTCTGGGGATGAATATAGATACATGTTTTTGTGCCAGAAAATATGTTTTTGTGCTTATGTGCCTTGTAAGATCGGTGCCACATACAAAATTTATCAAACGACCCTCAAAAGCAACAGGGGGTCCAACATGTGTTCCTCAGCTGCTCACCCAAGAAAACGGTACAAACAACAAGATTTACTCACCCTGCCCAGTGGCTGACCTCTCCCAATAGACCAGTTTTGGGGAAGCAAATGGGAATATTTTTTGCTCATCTCCAGCCAGGTGTTGACACCTTCAATGTGCCAGGTCCTCAAATGGGCATAGTTTTAACACAGTGGAGCAAATGTATGGCTGCAGGTGAATGGCACGATTTGGGTCATTTTAACAGCCAGAGCGACATCGGGCTACAGCAAGAGATTCAGCAGCATGCATGGTGCTCTCCTAAAAATGTTCATTTTGTCATGTTTTCTCCTCTTTACTGGCAATTTGACCTGGCATTTACTGCTCTCTGCTCACACTAACCTCTTTCATCATTTTCATGTCTTCATCATAAAGAATGGGACAAAACAAGGTTTATCATGCATGCCTTTGATTTCTGTTTATGTTGCCATGGAGCAGCATCCAGCATTGCATACAACTAGAAAGATGATATATACATATACATAAACACACACATACATGTATGTGTTTTTCAGTGTGATTGAATGATTTTGAGCCCTGGAGGATGAGTGGTGATGAGATGGAGCTGTCGGCAGAGGTGATGGAAAAGCCAGAGCACATGTGCTGCTTTTACAGCAATGTGCCGATGCTTTCCTGCTGGAAACTCCTGCTTTGGGCCGCCAAGTGCTGCAGACGGTATTCCATGACATGTGTAAGTGGATATTGGGTGCATTTGAAGTTTTAAAAGCTTCTGCCTGAAAGATTTAGGATTAAGGGGGGAAATTGTATACGACACCCTTGCAGAACCCCCTTATAAATTGGAATCAATTTTTCAAAGGAAATAATAAAAAAATTTCTGCTCTTGGAGTGCCATGCTGATGACTTCTTCCAAGGCTGGTTTTTGACATTCCTTTATGATTACTGCTGAGTATCCGCTTCCAGACATGTACCTTTAGTGACCATGCTTGCAGGCTGTGCAAACTCTTTTAATGATGCAATTTAACAGGGTCTACATTGTACTCGTGTTGTTTGAAGGAAGCTCAGAAAAATATGGGACCACGGAGGATGACAAAGCTGCTGACATCTTATGAACAGACTAACTGATGAGAAAAACAAAGAGTACATAATAGCTTTGTGAGCTGTGCAGGCTGTAAAGAACCAAGCTCGATGAAGCCTGAAACAAACGTGACCCCTCTGAATGAGTAGTGATGCAATCACCGATCAGTGGTGAATGGAGCAACTCAACTCTTTCATCCAGACCCAACGGCCTTTTCCAGCTTTTATCACCCTCTCCTTAATGATGCTCTCTTCTGTGAAGTTCTGGACACGCAAGTGAGATCGTGCAGCAACATGTCTGCTTGTCGTGCAGTGGAGGGCTTTATGAAAACCTGGTTTGTTTCTATTTATTCCAGTTCTCGTCACTGAAGTCATAATGGACGTCACATGACATGATATCCATTTCACATGACTTTGCCCACCCCACAGCTGAACTGGGGTCCTGCATCGAACAGTCATCTCTGACTTCTGTGCAGCACCTTGTTCAAACATTTTTGCCCACGTTTCAGCGGAGATGACAAATTAGCTGGACTGAGCCAATCAGATCCTGCCGCCTTCCAAAAAAACCTTCATAGCCGACCTGCAGGGGCTTTAGCATGTCATTCCCACCGTTACAAATTCCATCCAGAACGGCAAACACAGAAGGCAAAGCCATTCGTTCCTGTTCCAGCAGAGGGACATTCCTTTCCTTTGATGGTCTGGGATAATGCACGCACACACACACACACACTAAATAAATACATCACAGGGGATGAGAACCACCCTCCTCCCCTGATCTGAAGGAATATAAACTCTGCTCTGCCTTATCAAAATGAAATTCTCTGCATCTGCAATAAGTATCAAAAAGATGCGTTTCTTCCTCCCCGGGTCCCGGAAGGAGGCAATATTTACGGCCAGCCTTTCACGAGTCTTTCATTCTTCGGTGCGAACTTTAACACTAGCAGCTGTGTCTTGGAGCAACATGTCAAGAGGGAGGTGTTCCAGGAGATGAGCCCAACCCCTACTGCCTCTGGCACACACACTTTCCAGGGACACCCTGATGAGCTCAGAGGGCGTCCTGACTGTCCAATCAGCTGCCAGGACATCCCAGCATCAGCCTGGTGACTTGTACAATTAAGAACAGAGCTTCTCACCACGCCATTCCTCATTCATTCCTGTCATCCCCTACCCACCCACGCCCTAAAGCGCTGATTCTGCAGTTCAGGTGAGAACCAGGTTGCACAGCAAGATTTTAGGAGCAACTTGTATGTAATGACTGTATGAAATGAGGTCAGTTCACTCAGGAATTTTCTTCTGTTCTTCAAACCCAAACGCTCCTCATCCCTGACATCTCCAAGCCTATTTGATGTATTGTATTACAGCGTGTAGAGTGTATGGAGGTAAAATGGGTTGATGAAAGAATTCCAAGAGGCTGATTTGCATTTTCCATGCGGAAGGGCACCTTCCAGTAACAGAAAAAAAGTACATCACCCAGCATGCTGAAGGTTGCATAGTCTTGCTGAAAAGTGGGTGGGGTCAAGTGGAAAGATTGGAAATGACAGACAAAGGAATACAAGTGATCATGAATCAGTGTCAAGGCAGGAGATCACTCAGTATCCCGCAGTGCCTAAACGTCATTTCCACCGGAATTTCAGGCTGAGTTTGTCTGTTTGTTGCGCAACACCCCTGATGGGCTGCTGATTGATAAGCCATCAAGTGACCCTCCCAGCATGGTCAGTGTGCTTCCTGTGACCAAATGTTACTGGCCAGACCTGCTTTTGTCACCAGGACAGGGAGTAAGTGAGCAGAGACACCATCTTTTCTAACAGTCCATACATCCTGGGAACAAAACTTCATTTTACTGTACAGTAAAACCATGATTCAAAACACAAAGCGGCGCATGGCCATGACCTCATATAAACACTTTCCATAAAATTTTATGTGCAGGGTCTCGGCATGAAGACGGACTCTGCAGACCAGACCCCACTAAACACCCCAAGTAGCTTTATAGTGTGGGAGAGGTGTGGCCATACAATCCAACCTGGTCAAGATTGATGCTGCTGCTTTCACATTGTTTGAGTGATACAAGAATGCAGCAGAACCGTTAACAGATCCCTGTACCTGCAGTTTCAGCCCTCAGAGGTTCTGCACTGTACTTAACTGTCCAGGGATGACCTCTTTGTGTCCACCGCCAGTTTTAACAAGCCATCTCCTCCTTTCTGTCCGCTCTCATATCACAGAGAAGAAAGAGGATGTTGGGTGATGTGATCTTCTGAACTGGACTTGTTCTTAGATATTCCAGCCTTAAAGGCTTAGAATAAATCAGTACCAAGTTCCCCCACCTCTCCAACCTCCACGGTGCCACATGTGCTCAATATATCATGTAAAGTGTATCACCTTATCCCTTTGTTTATCATCTCCTAGGATAGCCATGTGGAATCCTCATCTTCTCCAATGTTCTTTGTCTGTAGTATTTCCAAAAGTATTTTACAAGCTTTGGTTACTCAGGCTAATGCTTCACAGGAGCAGAGCCAGTAGCCACATGATATCTTAAATGTAACAATCAACAAAGCAAACAGGATTTTGGAATTTCTGTTGCCTTGCAGAAATTCCGCAGATTCCCCATCCATAATATATAATGTCAGTTTGGGAACAAATGACACTTTCAAAATAAAATCTATATGGGGTGTTTAAATGAATCATATAATCAATGCATCCCGATAAATACCTGGACCATATTACATCGATGGTGTGCAGAACATAATTGATTACATCATAATGACGTTGGTTGGGGATTTTTCTGGAATAAAAAGTAGTGCTAGTAGTGACTGTGGCAGCCTGGTCGGAGTACAGCGCCGCTTCAGGTAGGAGTTTCATGCTGTGTGATGCAACACCTGACGGCCTTCTTATCACACTGTGGTCATCTGTTGAACTCTGAACTTTCACCGCTGCTCTGAGACTTGATTTTCACGCAACCAATAGAATCAAAGCAGGCGGGTTTTCTTTCTACCACCTCGAAACACACAAGTGGAAATGAAGATCAACATTATCACAACACGACATTATCATCTTACCGGAACAGGCATACTTTTTGTGCTGAGCCCTGAACCCCGTGGCGCGGTCGGCCTGAAAGCGGCTTTAGATTTTCTACAGTGAGAAGAAACACAAATTTTAAAAGAAAACTTTCCTAATATCAAATGAATTATGACTTTGAAATGTAAATAAGAGGTTGGAATTTTGACAACATACGTTTTTGATTATATCTTGCTCTTCATTTGCCTTGAGCTGTCACTCAAATACGTGCTGGCCAATGAGGTGAAGCCCCGCCCTCAAGTGCAAATTGTGCCAAAAACTGTACAAGAAGCGGAACTGAAAGTGAAAAAGTGAGATGTAAGCAAAAACATATGTTGTCAAAATTCCAGCCTCTGTTTTTACATTTCAACGTCGCATTTGGTTTTTTATATTAGGAAAGATTTGTTTCAAATCAGATCCCATATTTTTCTGCCGTTTGCGGTGTCAGGGGAGTGCAGACTGAACACAGATCGTTGTTCTGCTCATTGTAGTAAATTTAAGCGTCCACACAGGTGAATGAGACCTTAACTTTTGTAACCTTAACATCATGTGACTAAGTAAAAAAATGATGGGCTGCATCGTGATGCATCGATATCGAGGCATCGTGAGACCAGTGAAGGGTCACACCGCTAAAATCCGACAATGAAGAGCATGAGTGCTGGCAGCCCGTCAGCCTACATCAGCATCAAAAATCTCAACACTTTATGAGGCAAAACCCAAGACATACAAGTGCCTCCAGGTTTGAGAAATGAATTGAGGAAATGAAGTGAAGCTGTACATCACACACAGGTGCCATAAGACCAGAGAATGAAGAGCATTCAGGTCTCTATTCACATGCACAGCAAAATGGCCAGTGTTAAATTAACACTGCAACGCTGTATTGTGTTACTAGTTCAGGTCACAAGAATTAAACTGATAAACAAGCATTACCACTTAAAACAGCCAGTGAGGTCCATGTTGGTCTGAGTCTTTTACATGATGGTGGGTTAAACAGAGTAAATCCTGCTCCTCATATAGGTTCAAATTGTCCGTATTGAGACAGTATACCAATATAAACAATATAGGCATATAACGAAGACCTGGTGGTTTTTCATTAATTAAAAAGTTTATTCAGCTCACCACTAGAATATGTACCTTATGCTCTACAAGCAAGTCTTATCAAGATATCACCTCATAAAAAATCTGTCTTTTTCATGACAGTGGGTAAATCAGGAGCGACTCTTACTCCTCATCTGGGTTCTCGGATTTGTTATGTGTGGAGGGGCGGAGTCACTGTGATTTAACACTGAAATGTGTCAGTTTTACAGACTTTACACTGTGAAGTGTTAAATTTAACATCGTCTTTGGTGTGGATTATATAAACACCATACAGTGTAAATTTAACACTGACTTGTGAGGAGCAGTTTTGCTCCTCCAAATTTAATTGTGTGGTGATGTGCTGAACATTTATTAACAATAGGAGTAAACCAATGATCTATTCAAGTAGTAATACAGTTTAGAATTCAGTTTAATTTAACTTGTTCAATACACCAGGTTGATGGCTTCAAACATAAATGCATTTTAAGAAACATTTCAGGCCAAACGTTTCCTGTTTTTGCTTTGTAGATGAATGCACTTTGTTGTCATTGTGTAACAGAAAGAAAGGTGCACTGGGGAAAGGACCTCTTGACCTTCCCTGCCTGTCTCTGTTCCAGCACTTCAATGCATTGCACAGCTTCTCTCTAATTGGGTGCTGTGGCTCCACACTCCACCCTGTGGATGTAAGTACATCCAGCTTCTCACAGCCTACAGTGAACTGTGCAAAATGTGTTTGAGGACACAGAGTTGTGTTTGCAGAAAACAACAAATGCTGATAAGGGCCCCTATTGGCCTTCCTTGGCACCCAGCTGGGAGTTTCCATGAACTGGCTACTTTTATCCCTCGCCCTGCAGACAGGTCCAGCAGGACAGGGTGGAAAATGTTAGCTCTGTTTGGACAATAAACAAGCATGTGTCACATTAGATGGGTCCTTGTCAATCACCTATGCGTTCAGATTCCCATTAGGAAAACCGGCTCAGCCATGGCCGGTTTGGAACGCTGACGGCACGCCCTGTCAGTGAGAACGTGTGTGGCAGAAATGTGATTGTTCCCTCTGCCCTCATCAGCAGGTCTGCAGGTTCTATGAATCTATTTTCTACATGAATAACAATATTCACCATGACAATGTCAAGATTTACAGTTGTGTGTCCGTATGTGATGACGAAGACATTTTATTATACATTCATCCATACCACACACACCTCGTCCACACATGAAAGCGGCCAATGTTAAAGCCAATCTGTGGGTCACTCATCATGATGAAAGTGTGAAAAGGACTGTTTTCTGAATGGATTCCAATTTATTTTGCCAAAATAATTCAGGGTTTAGGTTAAGTGGTGCAATAATCAAAGCTCGCTGACAAGTGTTGTTGGATGGAATAGTTCTTGGTCTGTGAGGTGGAGGTAAGATGAAGTCATTAGTGGTGGTGGTGGTCCTAGTAAAATAAGTCTAAAATGTGACCCTGAGAGCATAAGTCCTGCCTCTTCCTGCCCAAATGGCATTTTAACTACACGGTGGAAACGGTGTTTCTAATGCCTGGCACATGTTCTAATTCTGTAAACAGAGGAACATCAATACTGTGAGAATTAAAAATCTGCATCTCATAAATGGTCTCAATGTTGTGCTTTCACATCACACTGCCTAATTATCATTTGATTCTCATATAGATGGTTAAGAAGTTACTTTTTTGTCTCAGTGAAGATGGCTGAGGGACTCATTTCTAACCAAGGTGTCATACTGCTCCCATCTACACTACCTGTCCAAAAAGTCATCGCCTTGATTAAAATACATCAATATTAAATGTATTCTCTTACATCCAAACATTTGTTATCAATTCATAGCTGCATTGTACTACAGTTCCAACATTCTGAGTGATTTTTTGTGGACTGTGTCAGTGGCCAGTGCAGTTAATAAGCAGCAATTAGAGGGGGGCTTTCCAAGCGACCCCAGAAGTGTACAGATCTTAAACCCCTGGCATTTGAGTAAGTGCAGTTAAACCGAACTTCATTAATGGCTTCATGTTGTACACTGACCTGCAGTGTGGCATGGAGAAGATTGGGGAAAGATAACAACCTTCCACTCCCCCGACCCACTGGCTTGTTAAAGTGATAAAGGGGCTTCTAATACTCTAGTTTAACGTCACCTTTGCTCATGGCCGCCATTCCTTTGTTTGCTTTCTCAGGCCTGCGGGGTTGTGCGCTGTTTTCTCGAGGTGGGGGCTTATTTACCAGCTGCACCTGTTGCGCTCTATGGGGTCTGCTGCTGAATTCAGGTTTAGAAACCTCCCCCACCCTCCATATGTCCGCCTTCATTTGCCATTTGCAGATGATGGAGCAGACAGAAGAGAGGTAACCCAACACTGCATTAGTGCTGCATACTGAAGTGAAAGCATTTTACCAGACTCGTCACCCTCCACATCACAAGCCTGATCTCCTCCAAGAGATGCACGCGTTTCTTTCTCTGACAATGATAATGACATCTAAATCAGACACTGTTGCTTTAACATTTGCTTGCTTCTGTTTTACTGCCAGGTGGATTTTCAGCTCCCATTTTCCCCTTCAGAGGCCAACAGACTGCACCAAATGTTTCACATTACCCAGTGTGAAAATTCGCCTTTTCTTTCAAAGATTTTTACAAGTTCATGCATCCGTGGAAACTTGATATTTCATATTTCATTCTGGTTTGTGGATGTCATTGAGAGCAACACTGGTTCTCATGCAAGTGCCCGACAGCTGCTTTGATCAAGCTGACCACGACTAATTGCAGATGGAGTGCAAATGAAAGGAATATCGACAGATTTCATGGGAATTGGCACCAGTGGGCTTAACTTCCTAAAGCTGCCATTAGCTGAGCGAGTTGCCTGTGTTTCCTACATGAGAGAGGGAGGGCTCTGAGGATGAGCTGAAAAATGCTTTCTGGGAATAAATTGTCCTGTTAATATTTTCATTTGGCCACTAATCGATGGATGTAAAGGCAGTGCAGGAACTCTCAGGTGGTTGGCTGGAGGAAGAGAATGCATGACAGGTTGGGTGTTCATCTGGAGGGCAGCAGGTCACGGCCTGGTTAAGTGACCAATGGACGAGAGTGACATACACCCTCCTCTTACTTCTATTCAGACATATTTGACCTGAAAGACACACAGCAGCAGAAACACATGACTTAACCACCGATTGTACCATAAAAGTTTCAACAATCTATCAGGCCTCAGGTATTAATGTTATGTTTTGTCTCAACTGCTCAGAAGACAGCTGCATTCATTTTAAAACTGTCAGGCTAATGATGGACGCCTAGAAGCTCCCTGCCAACGTTCTGAGCGCTTTCTTCCGCTGGGATATTCAGTTTGTGTTGGGTTTCATTTTACACTTTCACTTTTTTCCTCATTCCCTCCCTCCCTTTCAAACATTTTCTACGCCTGTCTTTGTGTTGTGGCCGCTAAGAATTAAGAAAACATAAGGACATGTCTCTATGCCTTTCATTTTTACCTGTTTGTATGGCAGTGGAGTTCAGCCCCTCCACCAGTGGGTCTGAGAAGGTCGAGAGCTTCAGGAGCCCAGTCCACATCCAGACATGCAAAAAGAGAGTTTTCTGTGACAAATGTTCCTCCTGTTATCCAGTATGATTTATGGAGTGTTGGTGTAATCCACGCCCCCTGGAGCAGATGAATGGGCTTGATGAGTTTCTTTGGTCAATGGATGTCATAGTCCTGAAAAAAATCCTTGACTTTTGCTGTTCAGAAATAGAATTGAACTGATCAATTCATATTTTTATGTATATTTTACATAAACCGATCAATTGTATCCTATTTTTTTCCAGAAATGCGTTTATTTTTTGTTATGGACCAGGGTCTTGTGTTAGGGTCAACTTTGAGTTCAACTTCTGTCTTAATTCACTGGCCCCCTTGCCAAACATCAGACAAACTTGGATGACTCTGAACAAATGTAACAGCGCATACCACAGTTAACAAGTATCTCACACTGTAACCAAGTCAAAACACATGGTTCTGGGTAAGACAAAAGCCCATATGCTGATAGCTAAAGGTTCAGAAGTGCAAATAAATCTTCATTTGAGCCATCTGTACTGCAGTTTCACTTATAGAAGGTTAGTAAATTGCCCATACTGGAAAACATACATAGTCTGTGTGTATAATCTGTAGATGTAAGTGTAAAATTTTGTGTAAAACTTTCCACACATTTGAGTGAAATGTGTGGAAATGTAAAATGTAGAAGATTCTGCTCCGTTGGCAGAGTGAAGATAAAATGTGTTGACAGTTGCAATTTAAAAAGTAGCTCTGTCCAGCTAAAAAGATAACTGGCACTCAATCCCTCAGCATTCCAGCCCACAGACATGCAAACTGTCATAGTTCTTCTCAGTATGGTCATTCAGAAACTGGGACACCTGGCTTCAATGTGGGATTTTCAGATTAATTCCACTTGGATCATCAGATGTGTTCTCAAGATGATGCACCTGATACTAAAAAGAAGTTCAGAGAGCTGCAGGCTGAGATTGATGGGTCCCTGGGGCATGCCTTCCACCCTCCTGTTCAACGTTCCACTTAAATTTTTTGCTGCCAGTCTCCCACCTAACACTTCTCACGTCTAAAATGTGTAGAAGTGTGTTATGTGACCCCACCCCTATTGGTCAGGAGGCAGCGGCCAACATCTGTCAAAGGTTCAGGTCAGAGCAGTTACTGATCAGCACATCTGTAGAACAACCCAACAGGGTTCCAGTTCATGAAAAACAAGAGATTTGTTTTCTAAAATGCCTTCTCCATCTTGTCTTCTTCAGTCTCTTGATCAGCAGTTCTGGAATTAATGTGTTGATCAGGGAACCAGTATTCATTTGGTGGGGGCTCAGCATGTTTGTTGATGACCTGGGGCATGGACCACACTGGATGGCCACTGTTGACCATTGATGTTTCCCCTATTTTCAGCTTTATTGGCAGATCTTGTACAGTAATAAAAATGTTCACCCAACTCAAAATACAAAAGGCAACGTGCTTCACTGTAGGCCAACTAAGTTAATCTAAGTCCAACTAAGTTTTTTAATTAATTATTAAGTTAATTATTAAAGTTAAAATACAGTTTTGTCTGTTGTTTGGATGAAAGCATCTGCAAAATGCACATTATGCACGGTGAATATTGTAATATACATGCATTTAATAGCTTTTCATGCAGGATTATGATGTGGATGACGCAATCAGCAGACTTCAGCTCTATACTCATTTTACCTTATCGTATTTGTTGATGCTGTCATGTCAAGTCTTCCCTTTGTCTAGCTGCATTTTCAGCCAATCAAAAAGTAGAAGTGTTCATGTTTCCACACTGAATACTACAGAGTTTTGAAGAATGTTTTTTGCAAATAGGCCAAAAGATGAATAAAGCCCAGAAATACCAAAGTATCAGTCACACAGCAGGGTACCTCATACCTGAGCTCAGAAGCAGACGGACCATGTGTTTCCTCACTCCTCTTCAGTCTTTCAAAGGATGTCAGGCCCTGCATGGATCTGGTTTGAGGACCTTCCCTTAACAACTGCATCCATTTAATGTATTATAATATCACCTTTCATCTTATTATACGAATTCTCTGTCATTTGCCAGCGACTCAAGCACATGAGAAGAAGGTATTGGTAGTGGAACCTGGCATCTGGGTCTCTTGTGACAGAAAGTTCTGCTTCAGTTTAACTAACATTGTTGACATTCATCAGGAGCCAGTGCTGTTGACCTGAACTGCAGATCTTCAGAGAGCCACCATAGTGTTAATAATGGCGTGAACAACGGACTCACAGATATCTCTCCTAGAACTCCCCCAGAATGCATATTTTCATAAACAACACAGTAGGTAACTTTTCCAGATGGGAGCGGGCAGTACCTGCATGGAGAAAGTCTCTGACATGCTCCATGATTGAGTCAAAAGCAGTCAGATAAAAATGTTCAGGGGCTTTTCCCTATAATAATACCAAACAGTCAAGTGACAGAGCAAACCTAGCCTGACACACCCTGTCCTGCAGATGAACTGGAAAAAACTGGAATGGACATAAGTGTCGGGAATAACATTGAACTGATAAAGACACCTGCTGTAACTAAAGATACATGATACTAAATGTCTTTTCTCCTTTCACTTCCTGATTAGACATTAATATGCATATTAGCTATTGCCTTTAGCTATTGACCATAGAAGTGACGGCAGAGTGCAGTGTGTGCTGTTTGTGGTCTCTGTCACTCAAACATTTATTGGAATTGTGCGATGGACACTGAAAGAAAATAGTGCAAGAAGAAGAAGACCCCATTCAACACCTCGACTTCAACCCACAAATCCTCAGTGGGAATGCATGACCTGTCATATTTCCCGAGGAATACTCTGGCCATTCACCCCCTGCCATTGTCATCTGTCCTCCTCAGGCAAACATGTATCAGTTAGTAATTGATTTGCATAGCTTTTAAAGTGACACCAAATGAAGAGGTTTTGCATGGGGTTCATGCGTTTGATTGAGTGCAGATGTCACCGGCTGTTTACTTTATGCAGTCATGTTGAGAGCTGCTGCTTTTCCTTTCTCTGCTTCACTGGCTTTTGATGGCCTGAGATAGCAAATGAAAGCACAAATTGGAAATTGAAGCAAGGTGTAGCTTGTCTGACATGTGGTAACACGGTCAGCAGTCCTGAGATTTTTCCCGTCAGCAATCTGACCTCACTGCTTAAAAAAGAACATTTTCACTAATTTTTCTTGTTTTTGAGCATTTTCTTCTCAAAAAGATTTTTTAAAAATACAGGCCATGCTTGTTTACACAGCAGCTTTTCAGCTTTCTTTTTATACAAAATCTCCGTTTACCACCAAACTGTGGCCATGTTGAATATATAAATACATCAGGATGCTTCCTCCGCACCACTCTTCCCATATATTCATCCAAAGCTCCTGACTGCAGTCAGAGAAGAGAGGGTTTGCTCTTATCTGATCATCAGTGTAAACCACAGCGGACATGCAAAGTTACTTAAATGCTCTTTAAATCATCTACATTTCTCTCCGTGCTTTCTCCATGTGTAAAACCCCTGTGAATAAATTGTAACAGGCATCTTCCTTTGTCTGTCTTGTCAAAGTCATATGGACTTGAGAAAAGATTGAGAAAAGATCACTTTTCAAGCAGTAACACAAACGCAGTTTTAAAAAGCAACACATGGCCATACAGACAGACAGTGGTTGGTGTAGCCCCGCCCGGCACCTTTCTCTCCATTCATCACTGGCCAGCTGATCTGCATCCTACTTAACTGCATTAAAGGCTGCTGAAACCAGAGATGATTTCTTGCTAAATACCAACATTAGTCACAGGCACATCCTTCAGGATTCAAGGGAGTCTGGGGGAGCCATTGAGGGCTGTGCTAATACTCACTTTATGTTTCTTACTATTTAAACCTCATTTAATGGAGCGGTTTTACACATTTCTGGTATTTATCAGACAATAGTTACAGGGACACACATCCCCCCTGGAGACACTCTGTAAGTGTCTTGCTCAGGGACACAATGGTATTAAGTCAGGTTTGAACCTGTGACTTTGTGAGCTACTGCCAACCTTTACCATCACTGCTGCAGCAGCTTCTGAAACAGCCAGTAATTAGTAAGTACCAGATTGATATTAATTTTCTTTCAGAGGAAGGGATACGGTATTGCTTGAGTGAAAAAGAACAGTTTGTGCGGAGCTAGCTCATCAATACTTTCAGCGGGTCATTAACGCGTCTGTCAATGTGGAAAGGACGTGTTTTCAGTGCAAAGCAGGATGGGACCTCTGGATCCGAGCACCGATGGTCTGGTGGTGAAGCTGAACTCTGAGTGAACTGGCGCTTTGTGGTTGGAGACAGGTGGGCTCAAGCCAAAATGAGGGCTCTGGGGAAAGCCCAGAAGTTTTGTTGTGTTATTTCATGCATTTCCTTCAAGAATTCAGTGTTACAAGTGCAAAGGTGCCTTCACTTTCACCTTCATGCATACAGCATGAAAGCAAACTTGCTTTATAGTAAAAAGAAGACATAAAAGAAATGTGAAACATTATTTCTAAAGTGAAAGAGATGGGGTGGGAAAACAGAAAACACTGGAGTTTGACAGATTCAGGGGTGAGAAAAATGTGAAGAGCGTAGCACCAAGCAGATGCCTTTCAATGCCACTGAAAGTGAAAACATTAGCAGGGTCCACACATGCCGCCAGCCTGTAATAGCCTGTTTAGGAGGGAAGGACATAAACTTGCAATGGGAGTGACAGGAGGAAGATTAATGGCAGCATTCTGGCAACCTGCACTGTCCTCGGAAACTCTCTGAAATCTCACTTCAATTTTTACTCTCACTGCTTATTAAGAATTACAGGATTTATTCAATGTTTTAGCGTGTAACTATTTTGACCCACCCCAACATGATCAAATCCTCAATCCACCAGCTCCATAAACACTCAACCCTGTGGCTTTTACGGATCTAGAGGGAGACATTTTCAGCAGTTTATCCTGACTGGCTGTCCTCCATGCTGCTGGCAGAAGATCACACAAGCCCCACAGCAGAGAAAAGTCTTCATCAGTGCCGACCAAAACTGCTTCTAAAACTCGTACTGATCCACAGGAACATGCTGGAAATTAGTGGTGTAATATAAAATCCATAATTTGTTTAAATCGTTGTCATAAACTGTAAAAAAAAATTTGGCCCATGTAGCATATTGATAATCTTTGTTAAATAAAAAAAAAATTACTGTTGTTTCAGCTCATTTGAAAAACAAACAGTGTATCGAGCTTTTTCAACTCTGTTTCAGAGATGTTAACACACACTGGATTTCCTCGCATGAGTAATGAGCAGATTTCTGCTGCTCTCTTCTCTTCAATCAACAGAACACACAACCCTTCTGTGAGGGACATTCCTTGGACAACCCTCAACTGGTTTTGGCCAATAATGGTCCCTCCATGTAATCGCTCTGTTTCTCACGACAGTGAGGAGTGTCCTGAAGGTGCACAACATACCCTGGTCACCAGCTCTCCTCTTTACAATTCTCATGGTGTTAATCAGGAGAAGTGTAGATCATGGCGGTTTTATTGAGTTCTGTAAGCTCAGTGGAGCTCAGATCTGCAGCCTGTCCAGACTTTATCCAGGGGAGAGTTTGATTACCTTATGTGCCAGAAATGTTTTATTCTCTTTCACATCTGGGGGAGCAGAACACATGTTTCATTGAATCCAGCTGTCACCTTTTACCACGACTGGCTGTGAAGGGCTGTCACACCAATGGCTCTCTCCATAAAAACGCTTTCCCCGCATAGAAGTCGAATAGATACGCCGTCTGCAGACAGCCTCATGCGAAGTCAGCTGATTACATCTGCAGGTTAAATACACCAATAAGAACAACTGTGACAATGTGTTAACACATGCAACTGTGTTCAGCCCAGAGAAGATCTTAATTTGAAATATTAGAAGCCTTTGCGCATGGTCCAGAACAGCGAGGATTCACTTTTTCGTGGGTTAGGGTGGGGTGTTTTGATAGATCACTATGTACAGAAGGATGGAAAATATATTACTGCAGATTGGAGCAGAAGCTCCACCAGAATTCCTGGATAATCCCAGCCCATGATTCTGAGTATGAAAGCAAGGTACATCTGGCAAGTGATCAGTAACTGCTTAGAACAAAACCTGTCCAAAAACCAGGACAGATCTGAATGTGGTACTTTTTTACAAAATTTTTACAAATGTTTTTCTCCAAACCACAAAACTACAAAATTTTAAATTAAGTCATTTCAGCAGAAAATATCATCTTCTGGCCAGCAGCCATTATACCCTAAAGGGATGACGGAACACATTAAAACATCTAATTGTTCATTTCATGAATGGATCCATGTGCAGCAAATGCTTAGGCAGGTTGCAATCATGAACAGACATGGTAGAGATCACCTGCAGAAAAGGCAACTACAAAGATACCCTGACTGACAGCACTTCCCCTCCATCAGAGTCCAACATGACCCCTCAGGAATCCAGCACCATCTTGGAAAAAGATTTCAGCCACTGCGCTCACTCACATGTTGGTCCCAGGAGGCCAGTTGAAGCCGCTGTTTGCAAATTGAGCACCAGCACAGCGAAATGAGGGGTCAAGTGATGGGGGGGTTCACACCTGCCCGTAAATCTCACTGGCTTTTCAAGAGAAGTTCATGAAGAGCTGAGATCAATAATGAACAGATTAAAGAGACAGCGGCAGCCGATTGGCCACAGGGGACATTTAGGGGATCTTTATTGCAATGAGACGCCCAAATAAACACTGTGGAGGCACACAACTGGTGACTTTGTGTCTTTAGTTTCTCAACTGAGAAATGTGCTGACTGACTTTTTAAAATGAGTCATATGACCAGAGCACTCTCCACATCCAGAAACTAAAACGATGGTGGATATGGTCAACAGGCTAGACTAGTTATACAAATTTAGTCCAGTGGATTCATGCCGAAGGGCATTCAGTAAATGGGACTGAAATACCTTCCAAAAGCCACAATGAGGTGCATTTAAATGTGAAAGACTTAATAAGGAGGATTATCCACCTGGAACTTGCAGCACTGCAACCGCACTTCAGATGTAAAGCAAATAAAGTGCTGCAGCAGATGTCACATGTAAAGTTAAATATAACATGCCATTTGTTGACTCACACCTGGAATACAGACATTAGCCAAAGCTGGACGCTGTCGGGTGTTAATTCAATAAAGCAGCCGCTGCTGTGCAAACAAACGCCTCGCTGTGTCTCAAAGTTGTGACTGATTTTAATGTAAAGCTACAATAACCAAATCAAAGCATTAAAATGAGTAAGACACAGATTTGATTAAATAATAAAAATTACTTCATTTAAATGAAATACACCAATATATATTATAATTCCTTTAATGAATTAATTTCTTTGCTGACCTTCATTGCTTTTACGGTGGTAAAAAGCCGCAGGGCTTAAGGGGAACGCCAACCAAAACCACTGGCGTTTTCACTAACAAATCAACCCTGATGTGGCCTTTCCTGGTAAATAAATTTGAGGTGGTGGTTTCAACCATTCAGGTCAATTAGGTTTTTTTATTTGGTTTTATTTACATTCAGGAACCTGCAGCACATCCTTTATGAGAAGAATAAGAATCGTCAAAGCAGGAAAGTGGGGACAGAAGCAGTACCAAGTGCTTTGTTTATGTCTCCTGTCCTAGTCAAATAATGCAACTTCAGGCAAGGCCAGGTCACATGACCCCAGTGGAGTCTGCTGTTCAACTTGAAATACTCCTGTTGTGTGTGTCGTGATGGGAAGTGAATCCCATCACCTGCACTGAATCAGTCATTTCAACAATGTATTTAAAATCCACACTTTTTGCAATGAGCTCTGGCATAATTTTACTGTAAATTTCCCACTTGTGGGACTAATAAAAAAACATCTTATCTTAACAGCCCCCATATGTCGTCATCGAAAGAGGTGGGAATAGATAATGGGTCCTGATTATTAGCACTGTGCTCATTATATTGGTTTTGCTTATTCATTATTCACCACATAAGATCAACCCTGAAATATTAAAATATTATGAAATCTAAATTTGGTTTAAAAATGATAAAATCACTACACTGTAGTGTGTGCTCACTAATGCAAATGATCTACAATAATAACAGGTCCATGTAGACAGCTTATGAATTCATATCCATGGCTTGTGGAAGCTTTGTGTGAAATAAACAAATGTGTTTATATTAGCGGATGCAAATGTAACGGATGTGTTGACATTTGCCTCTTTAAGTCCTGCTTTTCTGCAACCTCCATGAGAACATGACCTGCTTCTGCAGTCGCCCTTGCGTGCTCGGGGCACGTACAAGAATGGACCGACTGCGCCCCCGAGCGGCCACTCACGGCCAGAGCAGCGACGCAGATGCTTTTATTTTCATCCACCATTGAAGCTAAAACCTCTATCGCGTTTAATGATGGATTCCCGAGCTCAGATCTGCCACTTCGAGTATTCGATGTTCCTCAGCGGGTCTGCGCGTCCCACCCATTGGACGCTCTTTTCAATCGACGTATTTGTGAACCAATCACGTTGCGGTGAAGAGCACCGCCTCTCCGTTTCACCAATCAGCAAAGGTAACACAAACAAACACAAAGTTGAACATGTCAGCGGATCACAGGGGGCGGGGTTCAACTAAAGACAGCGGTCATATTTTTGCAGCTGAAATTATGTTCTGTTTTTGAATTTCATGTATGTATATATAGATATATCTGTATATCTATATATATATCGATTTTTGTCAAGCACGAGGTAAACATTATTTCAACATTTGCGTTTAAGACGCTTTATACGTTTCAGGTAGGTGTCATGGTGTAGCTGTTATTTAATGTTCTCTACCTGTTACAGAGTTAGCTTATTAGCATTAGCGAGCAGTTTACATGCGTTACCAGGCCGGATAATGATAAAAACTACCGGAGCCGCGGCGGTTCTAAACCACGCCGTGAAGCCCTTCGCCGGGGACCCGTCACGCCGCGCGTCGCGGTGACTTTATTCGGAGCTCAAAATGTCCGCTGAACTTGTTCCACATTTCGACAGACAGCAATGGCGCGTCTGTCAGCAGCAGGAGGGGCGAACAGGGACCTGGAACTCCAGATCCAGGCCGAGGCGCTCAGAGACGAGGCCGCGGGGCTGATCGGGCTCGGTTCTGAGAGGAAAGACATGGCGGAACGCGGATTAAAAAAGTTTTCAAGTTAGAGGGCGCCCTGAATCACGACAATATCACAGTAAACTGTAAATATAGAAATACAAAGTAGGGAACTACTATTCAATTAAATACATAGAACCGCTAATAAAGCTCATTCTGAGCTTTTTCATATTAGATGGAATGTTTGCGAGGGGCCTTTATTTGCTTGTCATGTGGAATGTTAATTCAAATAAATGGAATAAGAATGTAAAAATCTATTATTTTTATGCTACATTGAAACTTTTTGTAATGTGCTCGGGCATAATTTTAAGGAGTGGTGCTTTCTGATCCCATCACGTCTCAAGCAGACATTAAAAAAGAAGTGGCTGTAACAAGCTCTAACTTTTTTCAAACACATGCGTGGTTTGGTGAGGCGCAATTCTAACTGGCTTCATGTGTAGCTGAAAGATCTTCAACATGTACATTGAAACAAACTACAGTTTCATCAGAGAATTTGTGGTTACTAATGTTCACCACAAGTTTCCACAACAACCCGATAGGAAATACTCATATCACTCTTACTTATCTTATCAGTTGTGAACATTATTACCATAGTAATTGAAATACCCTTTAAGGCCATTGATCAGTATTTCAAATATGTTTAGTAATTGAAGCGTAGCATTAACTAGGGGCATCTGAATAACTTCCGCTTAATAACTATAAATAGATTCCACTTACACATGGGGTCCTCTGACAACAGCATCTGCACACTTCATGATATTCATCATTATGTCATTGAAATTCATTTATTTATTTAAATGTAATTTATGTCATGATATTATTCATTTTGCCTTTTATAATGGCATTGGTCATTACTTTTTTTTTTCAGTTTACAAGCTTTTTTTTTTTTTTTTTTTTTATTGCTTAGTAGAACAAAACATTATATTCTGATCCTGTATATTAACATACAGCAATCTGTACATAGAATGATGTGTGAAATTATCGTTAATTTGAGTCTGCTTATTGCAGCACATAGATGTCTACCCCTACAGACCCATCCGGTGCCATGTCCAGCCTTGGACCATCACCGGGCCCTGGCCTATCGCCTGGGCCCATCTTAGGGCCCAGCCCTGGCTCAGGGCCTTCTCCTGGCTCTATGCATAATATGATGGGACCAAGTCCTGGACCTCCAAGTGGCCCCCACAGCATACAGGTGCATGGACATGTAGATTATCAGCAGGAGGGCATGCATCAAATGCATAAAGTAAGGGGTCCATTGGCAATTGCCAAAACATTCTCCTATTTTTACCATTTTTGATGTGTTCTTGTTTCCGGTCTGCTTCTAGCCACTGGAGGCGGGGGATGAGATTCATTTCGGCCCAATGAAGAATGTTGGGATGAGGTCTCTTCATGGTGGTATGGGTCCTCCTCAGAGTCCCATGGACCAGCATAGCCAGGGTAATTTAATCAATTTAATATTCCATGAAATTCAGTATTGCTTAATTCATTCATATGACACGAATAACTACAATGAAATAATTCAGATTAATCATTAATGAGATGTATCCACAGTTCTGTAGTTTTTGTTATGACTACTTACCCCACCAGAATTTTCATTGTGCTTTGGAATGATTAAATTAATTAGAGTTGCAGGAAATAATCATTTCCACAGACAGTGGAAATAACCCCTTGTCCTCTCTGTCCTGTGCAGGATATATGTCTCCTCATCCTTCACCAATGGCTGTCCCTGAACACGCATCCAGCCCCCTTTCAGGAGGGGGCCCCACACCTCCACAGATGGCCACTGCCCAGTCAGGCTCTATAATGACCATGGAGCCTCAGGTCATGGGTCAGCTGAGCCGTGGCCCTTCATCTTTTAGCCCAATGCAGCTGCAGCAGTTGAGAGCTCAGATACTGGCCTATAAGATTTTGGGGCGCGGTCAGCCTCTACCTGAGAATCTGCAACTGGCTGTGCAGGGAAAGAGGAGCCTTCCCACAATGCAACAACAACCAGTAAATACCAGTCCCTGCAACCGGACTACAGGTGATAAACAAGTAACAATGTAAGATAAATAATTGATAGCAAATAGAAGGAAAAACAGACTATTGCTGATGTAGTCTGGGAGCAAAACCTGTACTGACCTCTATGGCACGGCACAGAAGTTCTTATCACTGCAGAATTAAATACAGTTATTTATTGCAGTTATATGCATCAAAAATGGCACTTCCAGGCGTGCATGGAGCAGTAAGCGGGCCAGGACACTGGACTGCTTTGCTCCTTGTTTCAGCATTGTAAAGTTAGTTCGTTCATATCATTAAAGTAGCCATTCTTTCTCACAAGGAGAGGCTCTTAAGTAAACAGCAGTTCAGACCAATGTCCAAGACTGATTTGGTGCAAATATCAGGGAAAAAATAACAGGTCTGGTCAGCTCTCCTGGTATGTCACGGTGAACTGGTTGACTGGAAGTGCTGCAATCATGAAAATGTATTGTTGGCCATGCCTCTTGATGACACCATCTCAGGGAATGGGATATGTTTGGTCAGACGTGGGTTATGCAAAAGGCATGGAAAGTGCGAAGAACATGTAATTGATTTGACTTCCTTGCTCAGCCATCAGGAGTTGGCATTCAGGGGACTTGATGTAAGTAGCAGGGTTCCTATGGTTGGTAAAAACCTGGAGAAGAGAATTTTTCTGACCTTGAGTTTGGGAATAAGAAATAAACATATAAAGTCATGAAAAAGTCATTGAAATCTGATTGAAGTATAGTGCATCCGAAAAGTATTCATAGCGCATCATTCCAGAATGGATCAAATTCATTTTTGCCTCAGAATTCTACACACAACACCTCATAATGAAGAAAGGTTTACCTGAGGTTTTGGCAAATTCATTAAAAATAAAAAACTGAGAAATCACAAGTATTCACAGCCTTTGCTCAGTACTTGCGCTGCACCCTTGGCAGCAGTTACAGACTCAAGTCTTTTTGAATAAGTCTCTTTGAATATGATGCAACACGCTTGCCACACCTATCCTCTTTGCAGCACCTCTCAAGCTCCATCAGGTTGGATGGGAATCATTGGTGCACAGCCATTTTAAGCTCTCCAGAGATGTTCAATCAAATTCAAGTCTGGGCTCTCACTGGGCCACTCAAGGACATTCACAGAGTTGTCGTGAAACCGTTTAATATTTTGGATGTATGCTTTGGGTCGTTGTCCTGCTGAAAGATGAACCATCGCCCCAGTCTGAGTTCAAGAGCGCTCAGGAGACGGTTTTCATCCAGAATGTCTCTGTACATTGCTGCAGTCATCTTTCCCTCTATCCTGACTAGTCAGCTTTTTCTCCCAGTTCCTGGTTTTAAACTTCTTCCACCTCAAAGGATACTGGAGGCCATTGTGCTCATTGGGACCATTTCAGACAACATATGATCATGAACATTTGCCTCTGAGTCATTGAAAAGTCATGGTAGTTTTTTTGTAAAAATGTATAAGAACCCTGAAAGTAGAGAGTCAGGGAATTGAGCTTGTCCTGTTTGAAAGACTAGCAGCTGCCAATGGACCTTTTTAAGCCCTACTGACTCATCTGTGGTGCTTTGTAGGTATATCAATGCCCACCTCTGGGACATGTCAAGCCCCAGCTATGCAAGGACACCCTTCAACCTCTGGGCCAAAGTCATGGCCAGATGGTGAGAACAAACATTTATGTGAGTGATTGTGATCAGTGTATCAATCAGTGGGAGCTTGGAGACAGATATGATCTACAGTCTTCACATTTTAATCTTTTAAGTTCTTCATTTGAAGCTGGTAAAGTCAAGCTGAAAGTGGTAAACTGTAAGAAAGACCCTACTAGCCACTGTCTTCACCAGTACATGCTGTCTAACCTCTGACCTCTGTGTGCTTTCTGCTCCAGGCCAGAGTGCAGAGACTCCTAGTGCTCCACAGAAGCTTTTGGTCCCCACCCCCAGTGGCCGACCTTCCCCAGTTTCACCCACAGTGCCACCTGCACCACAGCAAATGGCTGGCCCCCCCATGGGGTCCCAGCAACTCCCAGGCCAACCGTCACTCCTTATCCAACTTCAACAGAAACAGAACCGCATTACTCCCATCCAGAAGCCACAGGGGCTGGACCCGGTTGAGATCCTGCAGGAGAGGGAATACAGGTAGGGTAGAACCTTGTGACTCCAAGAATGGAGAGATGACACAAGGTATAAAGTTAACAAAGGCAACAAAACCAAACTACTTTGGGAACCTAAAATCGAATGCTGATTTGACCTGTGATGTGGTCTTCCAAGCTGCCCGTGTCCATGCTGCTGTGTGTCTCACTCCCAGCTTATTAAAATGCATTCCCTGCCATGATGCCTGCTGCCGGGGATCATTAGCGGTTGACTGGTGTCTCCATTTCACCGTGAGCGGTGCTGATAATTATTGGTTGTGTGTGCTAGATTTGATAGGTGGGTGCCCCCGACAGCTTTTAGTCCCAGGAGAAGCATGCCGCCAGCAGCTAGTTCTTTTGATTTACGCTGATCTCACACCTACAGGCTTTTAGTGAGCTTATGGTGTTCACACCAGACGAAACGCTACGCACCAAGGAAAATTTCACTGTGTGCTTCGGTGAATCCAGTGCATCAGCAGATGTTTTCAAGACGTAACAGCGCTACATTTCGAAATGTGTGTCTTGCATAAAGTCCTAAATTCAAGTGATATAATATTGAAAGGGCAACAGCCAACACGCACACATTTACTCCCATCATGTCCCTCCAATTTTTTTCACAAATACAGTCCACAACAGCAGATCTGCTTCCTTTATTTCCTTTTGTTGTTCTCGCGGCAATATATCTGACCAATCAGCAGAGAGAAAGTTCTCGCG
Organism: Denticeps clupeoides; assembly: GCF_900700375.1. NCBI lineage: Eukaryota > Metazoa > Chordata > Actinopteri > Clupeiformes > Denticipitidae > Denticeps > Denticeps clupeoides. The sequence continues at coordinate 554,386 of NW_021630069.1, read as the reverse complement.
TGATTTAAAGTGACTCATTTGGTTTGCTTGGAATTTTTCCTGTGTGAAAGGAAACCAAACCAAGAGGAAAATGATAGAATGTTACAAACTCAACAACTGATTCAGACTAAAGCAAATGGACTTATGTATAAGCACCCTCAGAGCTTGACTTGAGCGTGTAAAAGACACAGTATTTAAACTCATCTGATGTTACCTGGACATGCAATAGAAGTTACGAAAATGATTACTATTGCAGTTACATGTAAAAATGGTACCAATATAACAGAAAAAGCCAAAATAAGAGAAAAAAGATAGAGGAAGAAAGACAAAGCAAGGAGCCAAGCTTCAGAGAGGGTAGCTGGAGAAACAGGGGGGAAGAGAGAAAGCCCCAGAAGCTGGGGGAGAACCCCCGATGGAAGAGGAAAAGAAGAGACCGCAGCAAGAGAAACTCCTCCATACTTGACATCCAACACAGACCAATCAGACCAATTGATGTTTCTGCCTGTCCAAACAGATGCAAGACCTTCCTGTCATGGCTCCTCAGGCTATTTGCTGGCCTTTTTGCACCCTGGTGACACCTCTTGTTTTCTTGGGGAGGCTGCAGCTTGATAAAGATACAAGCTTTCTTCTTTAAAGATAAATCATAAAATGCTGTGGACCTGGAATTTCCCATCTCACAATCATTAGACATATCATTTTTGAGGGTGTCCATTTTGGTTCATGCCAAATGTGTCTGAGCCAATGAGTTGGTCCTTGTTAAAAAAGTGTCATTGTAAAACAGCGCAGCACATGACAAAATGAGTCTTCTGCATTTAACCATCACCCTTGGTGAGCAGTGGGCAGCCATGAAAGGCACCAAGGGAGCATCGTGTAGGGACGGTACTTTACTCAGTGGCACTTTGGAGGTTCAGGATTTGAAACCTTCTGATTACGATTCTGCTTCCTTACCCACTAATCCACCACTGCCCACTGTCCTCTGATGGTTGTCATAGATAAATATATATGCAGAAGGACATTTTCCTAATGACAAACCATCTGTATTCTCACCTACGTTGTCTGCTTTCAACAGGCTCCAGGCTCGTATTGCCCACCGTATCCAGGAACTGGAGAACCTTCCGGGATCTCTGCCCCCTGACCTGAGGACCAAAGCCACGGTGGAGCTGAAGGCTTTGAGACTGCTAAACTTCCAGCGGCAGGTAAGCTTGATCTTGCTGGTGGTATTAGCCTAGTGGGTAACACACTTGTCTGTGAACCAGAAGACCATAAGTCATAGGTTCAAAACCCTTTAATCCATGTGATCAAACATTGCATAATGGACTACTTACACCAAACTACATAAAGCATAAAATGCACATTATTCCTTTTATATGATAAACACTTTCAAATGTTAATTCTAAGTAGGGCTGCACGATATTGGGAAAATATGAATGACCCTCAGCAGATCTTCTGATTTTTTGTTTGCTGTTACCATAGACCTGCCAACACAATATGAACCCTCTGCTCTGCTCTAGAACGCTCTGAATCATTCTCTGCCTCGAACCCCACCTTGTAGGGCATTCTGTGATGAGGGAGTTCTCCGGGAGGTTGTGCTGTGCTTTCTGTGCTTTTTTCAGTGCCATTTTCCCCTTCCAGGTGTGGGAGAAATGTCCCACTAACTTTTTATGCGCTCATCACCTTTAACAGCATTTTCTGAAGAGTTAAGAAGAAAACAAAACAAGGACATACAGGGTGTTAAAACACTGCAATATTATAATTACAATATAATATGTAATTATATTATATAAAAACAATATATTTTTTTATCATTGCAAATACAAACATTCAATACTCACCGATGGCCAGATGCAAGCGATGACCAAAGCATTGTAGTCTGACCCAATCATTAAGTTCGGTAGCCTTCACCATATTGGCGTCGTTGTCCGTTGTAATGGATTTTCCTCTTTTAAGTTCCAACTGGCTAAAACATCCCATGTGCTATGTTTCCGCTGGTGTGGGATTCGGGGAAGTGCTTTTAATTCAAATTCTTGAGTAAGAAAGTGAACGGTATGGCTCATGTAGGGCTCAGTCGTGCGACTGGACCACAGGTCAGTGGTGCTAGCGTAGAAGCTCACTGTCTTCACGCAAGTGTCGTACATCTGTGCAATTGCTACATGAGAAAAATAATTTCTCTATGGCAGCTGATAGCTTCGGTCCAATTTGTTAATTGGACCCACAAAGCCTTCTTTGGCATCATGTCTTTAGCTAAAAAGCGTGTGAGAGCATCTGTTAATTCCTTGTGGCGTTTTGACGTTTTTTCGTAAGCCGTTGCATTTGTAAAACCTTGATTTGGTAGATTTGGCCTGAGACTTACGTAAGTCTTCATACAGCTCCCTATTAGTTGTATTTCCCCTCGACTTGACCACAGTTTTTCGGCACGAATTACACAGTACCTGCATTTGTGACATGTCTTCTCTCTTGAAGCCAAAATATTGGCATATCTCTGACGTACCATTCTTTTTAGACACAAGTTCTTCGCTGCTGTCATTTTCCTCGCTTGTCTGTGCTCCTACTATATTTATTTTTCATTCTCTGCTCTGAGCCGCTAGGTTCACCTTTTGGCCCAGTCTAGCCAGTAGCATTATATTATTGCATTATTGGGAGGCGGGTATAAAGATAGTAAGGCCCCATCTAACTGGTCAAATTTGGGCACACAAATGCTTGGCACATAAATTAATGCTGCGTCTGAAATTTACCTTCACAGAGGGCATTTTCTCGCAAGTGTAATTTAACCACAATGAACAACGTTCTCCTAACACTTGAAAAGAGACGTTTCTCGCCATGTTTCGAATATGACGCCGCCTCTCCTGCTGCCTTATGGGATAGTGAAGTGTCCATCGAATGCCTACATCAGAATTTGGCTTGAAATAGTAGGTCATCCGGGTACTTCTCGTCTATGTATTTCGAATACTATGAATACTATGTCGGTGGAAGCCGGCCATGAGTTGGGACCAGCATGCCTTGCAGGAGAGATACACGCAGACGGGACGGGCGCGCCCATGGACTGGAAATAGTTAACCATGTTACGGGGAAATGTGTTCTGTTGGGGTTCGGGATGTGTGTGTTATGGGGATTTAATGTAGCGTGTGCAAGGGGAGAAACTTTTCCTCCAGACCTAGTCAACTACGTCCCGGTGTAAAGATGAGACGCCTCCCTGTTATTTGGAAGCCGAAGGAGTAGGTATTGGCTGTTGGCGCCACCTACTGGCTACCGTTCAATAAATAGCATTATTCCGAAACCCTTATGAAGGAGCCGATTTCTCCTTTCCTGACTTCGCGGCGACGGCTCGTCATAATAGTATATAGTATGAGATTTCGGACGCTGCATAAATTTCATTTATCGCAACTCTTTGCAATACTGATAACGCGTATACTATTATCGTGATAATGATATTTTTTTGATATATCGTGCAGCCCTAATTCTGAGTATTACTATTACTTAGTTGCAAGTCCGTGAGTTCTTTGCAATTGCCTCCCTTAAATTGAATAATTTAAGGTGGAACTCAGTACAGTAATTAACCATCTTAACCATTTTCTGCTGCTTGTATATATTTTTTGCGGCAGTGTATGTTGTGCGCGTAGTGACGTTGCAGGGTCTGCATGGTCTTTGTCCAGTAGGGGGCAATCAGACAGCTAGAAATCAGCAAATGAGTCATGAGCTGCACCAGATTATGTTCAATTTAGGAGTTTAGGGGGTTTTGTCTCAGTGGAGAGAGAGAAAGTGAACCATTTCTAGTCCATTTCAGCACAGAGCTCTGAGACCATTACTGCTTTCCATTCTGGGTTCCTGGGTTCCAAACACAGACATGGAGAAGAAGAATTCTGTAGTGATATGACAAACTGAACACATTGTTTTTATATACTGTACATTTTTATGTTTTCTTAGTATTTGAAGATGTGCTATAGTCTCCTCCTTGGACCACACTATTCCTTGTCCAACTAGTGGCCATTCTTCTGTCCTAGGGCTGTACCATGTGATCTGCCTATGGCTAGACTAGAGGGCCAAAATTACGAACCATTGTTAAACAAACTGAACTGAACCAGACTGAAACACCTTCCAACATGGTCTCAGTTCATTCAATGTTCATGTAACACAAATAATTGGGGCTAATTAATTTGAGTTCACTTTAAAGGATGAGACCAAGTGTGAAAATGAAGATCATAGGTCAGTGAAAAACGTATGGGACTGTGTATAGATGACATTTTAATACGTTCTCACTGATCAAGGACCAATATGCATTAAAGTGCAAAAAGTGCAGTAAATTAGGTTTCATCACTTGAATGATGTCTTGGTATCCTTTGTGTCCTCAGCTGAGGCAGGATGTTGTGGCCTGCATGCGCCGAGACACAACGCTGGACACGGCCATCAACTCGAAGGCATATAAGCGCAGCAAGAGACAGACCCTCAGGGAGGCGCGAATGACTGAGAAGCTGGAGAAGCAGCAGAAGATTGAGCAGGAGAGGAAGCGTCGGCAGAAGCACCAGGTACCACACTGAGGCTAGTCAAGAAATGATGACACTGTGATATCCTCACAGCCCCAATTCCCATCAAATCCGTTCAGTGACTCCCTGCTGTACATAAATTTGAATGGAAATGAAATGTCATTTCTTCTTAGGAGTATCTGAACAGCATCCTGCAGCATGCCAAGGACTTCAAAGAATATCACAGGTCCATCTCAGTAAAGATCCAGAAGCTCTCCAAAGCCATTGCCACGTGGCACACCAACACAGAGCGTGAACAGAAGAAAGAAACAGAGCGGATCGAGAAAGAGCGAATGAGGAGGCTGATGGTGCGTAGTCAACAACCAGATTTCACCCATCTGCATATCACATCAGCAAGAATAATATTTAAAGATGGAAATGTTTAACTGCCAGAACTTTGGTGACAACACTTATTACAATGTCTGGTAGTAAAGATATTAAACAGGGTATCCCATATCCAGAGGAATATATAACTATCTACTTTTCTATTTTTTATTTACATTAGTTTTGAAGGACATGGCTGCATGGCTTCTTAAGCGCTAAAACATGGTGCATACTTGCGGCTTGAGGTTCTTTTTCCAGGTGCGACCAGATAAAACGATTTAAACTTCTTAAAAAGCCGCAAGTGGACATTACCACAAGACATGTAACAATATATTTTTATATGGGTGGTGAAATACAGAATTTACCTCTGTCATTGCTGACCCTAACTTTGATCTTTTTTAACTGAGTTTGTTGCCCATATGTGTACACACTCAGGCAGAGGATGAGGAGGGCTACCGTAAGCTGATTGATCAGAAAAAGGACAAACGCTTGGCGTACCTGCTGCAGCAGACAGATGAGTATGTGGCCAACCTGACTGAGCTGGTGTATGAGCACAAGGCAGCCCAAGCTGCAAAGGAGAAGAAGAGGAAGAAGAGAAGAAAGAAGGTATGAAAGTGTGTCAAGTGCACAAGTTGTTGCATTTGATGTGATGTTTTATTTTGTGGTTCCACTGAATCTGTTCGTGGGTGCTGTTCCTCAGTCACAGAAATCAGACGAGGCTGCTGAAGGGTTGGGAGCCATTGGACCCGATGGTGAGGTAAAGTATGAGGCTAGACTTTTTGCTGCAATCGGTGGAAATGGTGTGGCTTCAGGTCTGAAGTGTGGCAGGTGTCAACATTATAGAAGATTTCCCCATCAGCTGCTAAGCGAGTGTATTTGGAACCAAAATGCCTTAGAAAATTTTTGATTGAATTTTTCTTTTAGAAAATATAGTTCAGTATTAACTGCTATATTACCTGTTCTACCTGTTTAAATGTTTTTGGATAAATGAAGGAAATGAGAATGGAGGAAGCCAAACAGGAGAATTCTGACTGTAATTCTGAAAGATGCTCACATGAATTCATTTTTAACTAAATGTTCAGCATACAGAAATGCTCCACTGGCTCATAGTTGAGGCTGGAGCATGATCAGCTGGGATCAATTTTGGGGTCAATTTTTATTTTTTTAAATATGCTTTGGCACAAAGCACCTCACGTTATAACAGTGTTCAAGGCCCCTAGTGAGGAAGCCGTATGTGGCGATGGCAAGGAAAACCTGAAAAATGAAGAAACCTTGACAGGAACAAATGCTCAGAAAATCTCCAGGAGAGATTAACCACCCACATGAGAGTGGGCGGTGAGGAATAAAGAACAAGAAAAGTTAACTAAAAGTTAAGTTAACTAGAATGACAGTCGGTGAGATGAGGAATAGGCATTTCTGGCAACACGAACTACTGCAACATTACTAATGGTGAGGGGAGTGTTGGTAAAGCTCGACTGTATAAGTATGTTTTTAGACTGGATTTAAATATTGAAACTGTGTCTGATTCTTGAATATCCCATGGAAGGTTGTTCCAGAGATTTGGGACTCTCAAAGCAAATGCTGTATTTTGCAATATTGCAATATTTCTTAGGTGAATATACTCCAAATAAACCAATTGTATGTGCATATGTAGAACAATTAACTGTAAACCTATATACAGAAATATACATACACTATTTTACTTTACTTTACTTTACTTTATTTAGCAGACGCTTTTATCCAAAGCGACTTACAAGAGGAAGACACCAGCAATTCTCGTTTGGTTTCTATCGAATATTCAGTTTACAAACTAACTTGTCAGCGAAGAGCATGCTCAGAGATTGTTAAGTGCTAGACGAAGAAAAAATTATAATGTATATATACATTTTTGTGTTGTTTTGTGCAATGACACACTATTTTAACACACTATTTTGTTTTAATAGATATATACACTATATATTGCGTTGAATGGGGCATCTATGTGAGCGAATGCGTCCAAAGAACCACCTTCTAGGGACAGGGTAGAGCTCCTTTTAAATGAATGAACGTCTATCAGGGCCAAGGTTGAATTCAGAATTAAAGAACCATAAACGGCAAATTTGAGAAGCGATTTTTATTGTCTTTGTTCGTCATATATTTTACGACCGAGCCAAGAATTAATTGATTGAGAAGACGTTTTTGAAAATATAGCATAATTTTATGTTCAAAATGTAACCTGCATATAGGTATTTTTTCATTCATAAACTTAAACTACACTCCTACTACATGAAGGTCAATGTTTACTGAAAGACCCTGTCAATCTTCATGATAAACTCTGTAGAATTACTCATACATTTATATTTACACTTATATCCAAAGCATTAAGCATTTGTATGGATTTGTAGAAAACTCTAGAAAATGAGCTGTACACAATACAATTTTACAAACAAGGAAAATACCTTATTTTTTATATTTAATATGAACGATGGAAATCTAAAGAATAACATTATTTGTCGAACACAAAATTTTGTAACATATATGATGATAAAATTAAATCTAACTTCTGAAATGTTATGCCTTGATCCTTCGTTATTACATCCATACGCGGTGCAAAAGTCCCGCATCTTCACTTGTATCGTCATAGAATCCTGGTTGAATGAGCTTGGAACCCCGTCCAATATGGCGGTGCTATTGACACGTGCGGAGTGGCTTAATGTGACATCTATACTGTAAAATATATACACTACATTGACTCAATAAAATTAAGGCAACACTACACACAATAATATTAATTAAACATATATATATTTTTTTATTTTAAGTTAATTAAATGTGTAGATTCCAATAGAAGACAAAGGATTTTTTTTTCTATAATTCTGTCAAAATACAGCCCCTGACAAAAGTCTTGTCACTTGTGTACAAATTGACCTCAAGAGCCGCTGAAATATATTTTTTTCCATTCCAAAGAATAATGATGAACTCTGGGAGGCATGCAAGACTGCTTTCTTTGCTATTCCTGATGACTTCATCAATAAATTGTATGAATCCTTGCCAAACCGCATGCATGCAGTCCTTCAAGCTCATAGAAGTCATACAAGATATTAAATTTGGATCTCACAGCACCACTACTTAATTTGCTGACATTAGTATTTGCATTAAATTTGTGCTTTGTCTTGCCAAAAGTTGACTTTTTCTGTGTTCATTAAATGATTTATTTTTTACAATGAATCATTTTGACATTAGACTTTATACATTAAAAATTTTATGTAAATACACAATTATAGGGTTTTCATTTTCAGATTTTTCTTAACAAATACAAAAACTTACTTACAGGTTCAAACAGTGGTGCAGTGGTGGCCTAGTGGTTAAGGAAGCGTTGTCGGTAATCAGAAGGTTGTCTGTTCAAATAAGTTCTGCTGCAGCCATATTTAACGCGACGTTTTAAGATGAAATAACCGTGCACATAAGTTTAAGAGAAAGTTTAATGTGATGGAGAAGGGTGTATTTTTTCACACGGCAGTTGTCTGGAACTGCAAAAACAGTCGTGCAGCACTATTTTTTTTTTTTGCTAAAAAGCTCTAAAAGATCATGGATTCCAGCGATAAAATGTATGAGTCAGGAACATTAATGTGGAAGAAGAGGGATACTCACAGTCTGCAGTTTCCCCTCTCCTAACCGTCTATGCCTGGATGGTACTATTAACTAGAACTGACTAAGCTAAAATCAAAAGGAATGAGAATAACACTCCCACTTCTCTTCAACAGTTCCATTTACATGGACTCGAATGTCCGATTATCCTGGTGTTAACATGGAACCAGAGAAATCGAGTTATTTATACGTATACACAGTATCCTTGCTACTGTGTAATTGTGTCACGTGCCAAGGTGAATGTGCCTGTCACATGTGCCAGGGTGAATTTGTCCCCACACACTGCTCCCTGGGCACCTTTCGTGAGAGTGAATATTTCTGTGAAATTTCATCCTGATAGCTCAAGGTTTAGAGTAATTTATGCTTTCATTTCCACTCCATGTCGGCTTGCATGGTGAACTTGTGTTACCAAATTTGGAGTGAATTGGACAAAGGATGACCTTAGTATGAGAAATTAAACCATCCCGACTTTCTCACTTCCTCTTCAGCAGAGCAAATGGATGTGGGTGTATCATACGTTTGTTTTAGTGAGGGTGGTAGTAGCCAAGTGGGTAACACACTGTTTGTAAGTCGCTTAGTATAAATAAGTATAGAGAAACATGACTAACAACAATTGAGGAGTTTATTAAGTTCAGATGTGGGTTCCAATGTTGCACAATGCATTTTTGCAACGTTCACCTGAACAGTGAAGTAGAAGGACTGTTGAACCAAATTTTTTCACATTTAGCATTTTTTTACACAACAACCTTGTCATTTTTTCGCATGAGATTTTCTATTGGCCATTTGCTATGAGTAAGGGTGCCCTCCATTTACGAGGTGTGCCTGCAGCTTGCTGCAGATCGATGAGAGGGGTCGTTGGCAGGGATTCTTTAGAGGAGGCGGGGGGTTGCTGAACACCTTGGTACAGTCATCTGTCTATCTGACCGGTCAAGGCTTCTCACCTAGTTAAGCACAACACATGAACAAGGGGAGTTGGATTTATCAATAACTGGAACACCAGTTGTAATGAAAGTGCCGTGTCTAACGCTATGGTTGTGTGTGTGTGTGTGTGTGTGTGTGTGTGTGTGTGTTTATGCAGCCTATTGATGACAGCAGTCAGATGAGCGAGCTGCCAGTCAAAGTGATCCAGACAGAAACAGGCCGAGTCCTGCAGGGTACTGATGCTCCCAAGTCCAGCCAGCTTGAGGCTTGGCTGGAGATGAACCCTGGGTGAGAAACATTTACCAGTTTGGTTCTCCATTTTGTTCTGCTTTTTGATTGTTTTTTTATATATATAAAGCTGCTAAATTAGTTCAGCATTATCCCCGTATGTAACCATGCTGCCTGGGAAACAGTAGAATGTTAGGACCATGATTTAAAATATCTCACTGCCACAGGAAAATATGAAGTCCATATAGAGATCACTCGTGTCAGGTTAGGTTCTGACTGAAGGAATGACAGCAAAGTTTCAAATGCCAGTTGAAACGGTGGTTTGAGAAGTTCTCTATAAAGACAAGCAGGTAAAAAGAGGGTAAATGTTTACTTTGATGTTGCTTGAACAAAAACCTTCTTTGCTGTTCAGTTATGAAGTGGCGCCACGCTCAGACAGCGAAGAGAGCGGCTCAGAGTTTGAGGAGGAGGTGAGGAGCAGCTTCATTTTTTTTTTCAGCCCTGGGGCATCTTTTTCCCAGTGATCTAACTCATCATTACGTCTCTCACTGTGTGTTTAGGAGGAAGAAGAGATTGTGTTGCACATCGAATCTGGAGAGAAGAAGATTATTGACCCCAACAATGATGAATATTCTGAATCAACCGCCAAGCACATTATTGAGTAGGTCACTCAGATACACTTTATGGAAATAGATAAAAATGTAAAGTAGTTTAATAAAAAATACATATTAAAATAAAAGTTATGTGTTGAACAAACGGGGGAAATTGCTGGTTATGGCAACTGACCCCTGACCTCAGCTCCTGGAAGTGTCTCTATGTTAATATATATGGAAGACTATGCACAAAAATTCTTACAATCTTTTATAATAATAAATTATAAATAATATAATTATAAATTATTATAATAAATTATAAATAATATAATCCATAGATATATACCTGACTCTGATTGCTTCCTAGGTCAGCCAAGCAAGATGTGGATGATGAATACAGCGTCCAGGCTGGAAATACCAGCTCCCAGTCGTACTATGGTGTGGCCCACGCAGTCATCGAGAAGGTGGAGAAGCAGTCATCTCTGCTGATCAATGGCTCACTCAAGCACTACCAGGTTTGTCAGCTGTGGAGAGGGGTGATAATGCATGATTCTCCTGAGTTAGTGGTGGCCTAGCAGTTAAGGAAGCGACCCCGTAATCAGAAGGTTGCCACTGAGCAAAGTATCGTCCCCACACACTGCTCCCTGGTCACCAGTCATGGCTGGGCGATGGGTTAAAAGCAGAGGACACATTTCGTGGTGCTGCAGTGTATCACAATGACAATCACTTCACTTTCACCTTCACTCATGCTCTATCTGTCCTAGTTATAATTATTTTTATGAGATATAGAAGCATTTTTCTTTTTTTGTTATTCTCACACCCCCACTCTCTGTTCACCATCTGGAGCTGGGGGCTGAGAGAAGGATCTACTACCATGGGTTGTAGTAGCCTATTGGGTAACACACTCGCCTATGATCCAGAAGACCCAGGTTCAAATCCCACGTACTACCATTGTGTCCCTGAGCAAGACACTTAACCCTGAGTGTCTCCAGGGGGGGGCTGTCCCTGATTGTAAGTCACTCTGGATAAGGGCGTCTGGTAAATGTAAATGTAGGAGCTGGTCTAGGCTCCTCCATGTCGGCTTTATGTCCTGCTGGGGGCAGGGCTTTGGTTCGCTACATACACCATTAACCACTTACCTGCATGGGTGCACAGGGGCAGTGGTGGCCTAACGATTAAGGAAGCGGTCCCATAATCAGAAGGTTGTTGGTTCGAATCCCGATCCGCCAAGGTGCCACTGAGGTGCCACTGAGCAAAGCACCGTCCCCACACACTCCTCCCCGGGCGCCTGTCATGGCTGCCCAATGGTCATTCAGGGTGATGGTTAAATGCAGAGGAAAAATTTCACTGTGTGCACCGTGTGCTGTGCTGCTGTGTATCACAAGTGACAATCACTTCACACTTTTTTACTTTTTATTGTGCACACGGACACACACTGTCTGGACCGAATGAACATTTAATTAACATGCAGTTAAATAATATTTAATATTCATTATTTACTGTGACTTATACAGATGTTGGTTGTTGCTGTGGGTTTTTTTGTTGCTTCTTTTTTTGGTTTGTTTAAGCAGGTACTGAAACCGATGATCATTTTCTATCTTTCCCCTCCCTCATTCTTTTTCTCTCTTCTCTGTATGTTGACTTCTCTATTTCTCTCACAGATTCAGGGACTAGAGTGGATGGTGTCACTGTACAACAACAACCTGAACGGCATCCTGGCTGATGAGATGGGGCTAGGCAAAACCATACAGACCATTGCGCTCATCACATACTTGATGGAGCACAAGCGACTCAATGGGCCTTACCTGATCATCGTCCCACTATCGTATGTAATCTGACCTTTCATTGTTTTGCAAATGTATTGAATTATTAATAGGCATTTAACCAAATATTAAACCTGGCTCTCTGTTTATTTTTTTAATAATTGGGAAATGGAAAAAGAAAATACTTCTTTATTTTTTATTTTCATGTTGGGTGATGAAATTGTGACTTCTTGGTTAAAACCTTGTCTTAAAGTACGGTAGAGTATAGTACTGACATTTCTGTTAAGCTCCTCTTCATTCTTCTAGGACCTTGTCTAACTGGGTGTATGAACTTGACAAATGGGGTCCATCGATCGTTAAAATTGCATATAAGGTGAATATTCCGTTTTGCCCTATAAAAGGTTTCAGCCGTTATTTATTTCAGTAATTTTAAATTCTGTGGTGTAACAGGGCACTCCTGCCATGCGCAGATCATTGGTACCACAGCTTCGCAGTGGCAAGTTCAATGTCCTATTGACCACGTATGAGTACATCATCAAGGACAAGCACATCCTGGCCAAGGTTAGCTCTCCAGCTATGGAAACAGATTTTGATTCTTTGGTAGCACTCATCTTCTATCCTTTCTCCTGCCGCAGATCCGCTGGAAGTACATGATTGTGGATGAGGGCCACCGCATGAAGAACCATCACTGCAAGCTGACCCAGGTGTTGAACACCCACTATGTAGCCCCACGGCGGCTGCTGCTGACAGGGACACCACTGCAGAACAAACTGCCTGAGCTGTGGGCCCTCCTGAACTTTCTTCTGCCAACCATCTTCAAGAGCTGCAGTACCTTTGAACAGTGGTTTAATGCTCCGTTTGCCATGACCGGGGAAAGGGTACGAGGTGCTATGATTATGATTACATCACAGTGACAGACATGCATTTTATAGAAGTAAATGTTTTCTTTACATTATGAGGCATTGGTGGTTTAGTGATAGAATTCTCGCCTTCCACACAGCAGGTCCAAGTTCAGTCCCTGGCCAATGCAGCCAAGTGTTTCTGCTGGGGCAGTGGTTGGTTTAGAGGATAAGGTGGCAGTAGCACGCTCGCCTATGAACCAGAAGTCCCAGGTTCAAATCCCACTTACTACCATTGTGTCCCTGAGCAGGACACTGAACACTGAACCCAGGTGTTTAACATGTGACAACTAATCACTTTCACTTCTCATTCTGAATCTGTTTTATCTTTAATTCTGGGCCAGTGGTGGCCTAGCGATTAAGGAAGCGGCCCCGTAATCAAAAGGTCCACCACTGAGGTGCCACTGAGCAATGAACCGTCCCCACACACTGCTCACCAAGCATGATGGGTTAAACATAGAAGACCCATTTCGTTGTGTGCACCATGTGCTGTGCTGTGTATCACAATGGCAATCACTTCACTTTTACTTCTCGTTCTGTTATTGGGGAGTAGGTGGACCTGAATGAGGAGGAGACTATTCTTATTATTCGGCGCTTACACAAGGTGCTCCGCCCCTTTTTGCTGCGCAGGCTGAAAAAGGAAGTGGAGTCCCAGCTCCCTGAGAAGGTCAGTAATACATTTTTTGGGAAGTCATGTGTGGTGACAGAACAGCATGGCGATGTCCTAGAGGAGCTCAGAATAACCCACTACTAAATCTTAAATTATTTACCTATATTTCGCCACCATTAATAATTTTAGAAATTATACAGTGGATAGCTAAGACTCAGTTATACGTAGATAGATATATAACTTTATTGTCACTATAAAAGTACAGTAAGATAACGTTTGGAGCAAAACAGCTGATTCACATTTAAACTATGGTTTCCAACAAGGATAAATAGAATACTAGAAGCCAAAATTCCAGGGGAAATTTTGATGGGCCTGTCCGGGCGTTTTTCGTAGGAGCGCGGGCATGCTAACATCATAAATGCTAACAGGGCTTGGCCAAAGTGCTTGACATGAAATTTGGTGTCGTTTGGAGCATGTTGAAAAATTAGCATGTTAACATGCTAATGCTAGCATGCTAACATCGAAAACGCTAACCGGGTGTGGCCAAGATGCGTCACTGTAAATTTGGTCACGTTTGGAGCATGTTAAAAAAATTAGCATGTTAGCATGCTAATGCTAGCATGCTAACATCAGAAACGCTAACAGGGCGTGTCCAAGATGCGTGACGTTAAATTTGGTGATGTTTGGAGCATGTTTAACAATTAGCATGTTAGCATGCTAATGCTAACATCAAAAATGGTAACAGGGCGTGGCCAAGATGCGTCACTGTAAATTTGGTGACGTTTGAAGCATGTTTAGAAATTAGCATGTTAGCATGCTAATGCTAACATCAAAACCGCTAACAGGGTGTGGCCGAGATGCGTCATGTTAGATTTGGTGATGTTTGGACAATGTCCCTAATAAAGCAGCCAAAGGACCGGGCGGTCTTAATAATGTGTTTGATTGGCATCCTAATGAAGCTGCTGGTTTAATCTGCCATTGAATTACAGTGCTGGCGCTGCTGCTGTATCAGTACCCCTTGTAGGACCCCCTTTGCTGGCAATGACACAGTAGCAGTACCACTTATAAGGGGCCCCATTTTACCAATGCTACCAATGCTAAAATTAGCATTCAATGCATTCTAATGGGAAAATGACCCTGTTTGAGCGTTAATAGCTCGGCCACGCCCAGTCCGATCGCTTATATAAAAGTAATACCACACCTCACACAATATAGTACTAATTTTTGATATATAGCACGCCGCTGTGCGTGGTTCGGTACGACCCGCATTAATTGCCGAAGAGTGAGGCTGAAATAATAATAAATAAACTTTTTTTCGCCCATTGACACTTTTTTGTTTTTTCAAATTTGTCAATGATCCGTAAATCAGACAGAGAGAAACCATACGTCAAAGCGTCGGTTTTGGAGAGATCTACGACACAACATCAAAATCTTTTTTCTATGTCAAACCATCTGGACACAAAGTCCAAAAAAGTCCAATTTTGGACTAGGATAATAAACGCGTTCCGAAAACGCTTTTTGGCGAATTGCGCGCGGACCGTAAATCCGGCCGAGCCGAGCCATACGTCAAACCGTGCGGAAGGAAAAGCCGCACGACCTGATATGAGACTTGTGTGTGTGCTGTGAAGCGTTTCATCGCAAGTCTTAAGAAACCAAATTTTTTCACACTTTTAATGTTTTGATCACAATTTGTGGCCCTCCTGTAGTCCCCAAACAAGCAATCAATATGTCATTTTGTGCGTTTTTTTTGTGCGTCTCACGGCCTTAGCGTGGCAGCCACAAATGCGAGACATGGCCTTTTTGGCCTTCTTCCATATTTCCCATGTTTTCCTGACCACTGTTGGTGGTAGCAACACATCCAATATGTCAGATTGTGTGTCTCGGCGAGGCCTTTGGCCTCGCCTCGACTCCCGTGTCTCTAGCTTTTACGGCTGGTCACTGGGAGCCAAAAACGTGTTCCCAGCACGATAGTAAACGGTACTTTTTACACTTTGAACCCGATTTGTGGGCGGGCCGTACGACCTGCCAAAATAAACAAGGCCTGACCACTCCGTTGTTTCTGTACGTTTCACGGTTTTTGCGTGGCAGCCTTGAACGTAAGACATGTCCTTTTTTGCTGGTCCCAGCACAATAGTAAGTGGTCTGTCATGCTGACAGGCCCAAATAAGTAAAACTGAAATAAATGATACAGTCTAGGATATTTACAATTTAAAGTAAGCAGTGTGTTAAAGTGCAGGTAAGATGATGATTGAGCAAAAAAAAGAGGTGTGATATTGCACAAGTAATTGCACTTCAAAGTGGCATAGAATGGGGTAGAAAAGTTAAAATAAAGTGCACATCGATTTTTACCACAGCTCTAAATAATAATGAGAATTGGTGTGTGTGCATATACAAGTCCAGGGTTCCAGGGTAGATGTGCGCTTGTGTTACAAAACACAAGAAGGTGAGGACTCACGCTTAAGTAAGTGCCAAATATTTATTTCAAAAAACAACCATCTGGGGCTTTACTTCGGGATAAAGGAGTGAGGAAACGGGGACAGGAAAGGATTGCACTCACTTCTGCTTTTAATGGTGCTGTGTTATGTTCGCCGGCCACAACTGGTCCAAACTATGATGTTCTATTTGATTTCCGGCTTTATTTTAAGTTGTAATGCCCATCGGAACTACAGACAAACACGTCTATAACCACAAACAGCTCTTGGATTTTGGAAAATGCCAGAAAACACAACAAGATGAAGACACACTGGTGGAACAATCTTCTGCGCATCTCAGCGCCTGCCTGGAAGTTTGTCGAAAGTGGTGTGCAAGGAAGTGAAAGTGGCGTAGGTAGTATGCTTCCATCCATTCTGCTCTTCAACGTGTGCTCAATAGACAATACACTGGACAGTCTAAGACGTTCTGCCAGACTCTTTTGAATTGATGAGGATGAGGATGTCACCGTCTCCAAGACAGTCATCGCCTGAGCAAATCGCCTGAACAAACCAGAAAACCCTGATTTACACAACCTGATGAGACTCTGCCAAATATAGGGAAGTTTACACTACAGCTAGAGCAAACCTATCACGGGCCATCAAAGAGGCAAAGTGGGGGTATGCAGAGAAGTGGTAGTGGTGGCCTAGCGGTTGATGAAGCCCAGATTGATGTTTCAGGCCAGGATGTTGATCTTGGTTATTGTATTCTTTCAATTGAGGGCATTGACTAGCATTACATCTTTTATTGAATGCTGACTCTGGCTTTATTAGGAAAAACAAATTGCTTAATTGTTATTAAAAAACCTAACAATAACCCAGTGATAACACACTTCACATTCATTTACACACCTTTTTTTATGTATACCAAGACTGAGACTGCTACACGAATAACTACTCCAGGGTCCTTCCAGGGTAGCAAGAGCATGCAGTGGGCATCACTGCAGTTTTACTGTTGCAGGCACATCTAAGTACTGGGGAACAACAGGTGCCATGACTTAATGGGGCGTGGCCTGCATTCAGTGCCCAGGGATTGTCCTCATGTGTGTGAGGGCCTTGGGGGAGCTGCTGTTACAGCTTGTGCCCATGCAGAAGTCCAGGGAATCCTGATGTTAATCCTGACTCTGTGCTGGGGATTCCCAATGATGCGCTTCCTGTTCTCGGAGTACGTTTAGAGAACCATGCTGTTATGCATTGTGTGATTGTGCACCTGTAGAAGTTGGTGAGCAGTTTCTGCAGTAGTTGAGCCTTCTTTAGTGTCCTCAGAAAGGACTCTGTGGACACTTAGGATATTGGAGCTCCAGTCCCTCTACAGTCCCTCATCCGATGCTGATGTGTTGGTCATCATTGCATCTTAGAGTCAAGACAAGATTTTTTGTCATGGCTCCAGCACTCCATGTTCCTCACTTCTTCCCTGTTGTTTTTGGAGAGGAAACCGATCACAGATGTATCATCTGCAAACTCGTTGGAATGTTGGAATCATGTATGGTTTTGCAGTTGTGTGTGAAGGAGTACAGGAGAGGGCTGAGCTTGCATCCCTGCGGCACACCAGTGCTGAGGGTAATGGATTTAGAGGAATGTTTACCTATGCGCACATTCTGTGGTCTGCTTCTAAGGAAATCCAAAATCCATTTACATAGTTTAGTGTCCAGTCTCAGGTTGTAGAGTTTTACAGTCAGTTTTATTGGAGGGATGTTAAAGACAGAGCTATAGTCAACGAAGAGCATCCGCACATAGCTGTTGGGTTGTTCTAGGTGTGACAGGGCAGTATGAAGGGCCAGTGATAACTTCTTCAGTTGATCTATTACTCCTGTAGACAAAGTGATGGCAGTGAGGGGGGCTGTTTTTGATTATATGTTCAAAAGAAAGTTCTAAGTATATCTAAGTACTGCAACAACTCGCATGGTTACTAGAGGTGAACCTTCACTGAGCAAGCCCATCGATTGCCCGGCAGCGAAAAGCCACTGAGGATGAAAAGGATACATTTTCTCCTGTGGTCAGTGTGGAAAACATGTCTTTCCCTCAAAGTGCTACAAAGTAAAAACAGCTAAGAAATCTAAAATCTACAAGGGTATACTCTTTTAAAAAGGTGGGATTTCAAGCCACACTGATCCCCCATTGTGTGAAGCTTTGTGCTTGGGGTTTTGAGGAGGTTGATTGAGGAGGAACAAATGGAGCGTAAGCTTATTTAATGAGTGAGGAGATCCTTGAGAAAGTTACAGTAGTCCAGCGTCAAGGAAACAAAGGCGTGGACCAGCTTTTTCGCATCTGCCATGGTCAGTTAAGTACAAAGTTTGGCTATGTTGACCATACCGGTGGTAAAATTAGGTGACGTGAGTCCATTTTTACACAAAGGTTGTTGATAGGATAGTGGAACGTCTACAAGGACAGGGACTCCCTTCCAGGTTGGTGTCAGTGCAGGGTAATAATTTGGCCACTAAAAAAAATGTCCATTATAATGCTATTAGTCTATTTGAAGATCCCTGAAGCTGTAGCCATTATGATGTTTGTGGCTGTGGGGACCCTTTGGTACATTTTATGCTGGGTTGTCTTGTCAGAAGCTCATTGCCAGGAACCAGGATCTAGAGCAACTCAGAGAGAAATAGATTAAACTTGGGTGGCTGGGACTGAGGGATTAAGGTAGATGCCATGTTCAGTGCAACAATGATAGTGGCCTATTTAGGACTGCCTGGGTGAGATAAGCATCATACTATTTAGGAGTTTTAACTGTGAAGGAATGTCTTTAGCCTGGACTTAAATATTGACTCTGTATCCGAGTTCCGAACATTAGCAGGAAGGCTGTTCCAAAGCTGGGCAGCTCTGTAGCAGAAAGCTTATTCACCTGCTGAGAATTTGTTAATTCTCGGCATCAGTAAGAGCCTGGAGTCTTATGAATGTAATTCTCGTGTAGGGGAGTACTCTGTTAACAAGCCACTCAGTTTATCAGTCTATGCTGAGCTTTTTATGTTAATAAAATAATTTTGTAGTCTAATTTTACGATGTGTTCAAATCTTCTTGTTCCAGCTAGAATGCTTGCAGCGGAATTTTGAACTTGTCGGAGTTTACTGAGAGATGATGCCGGGCTTCCAATAAATAGAGCATTGCAGTAGTCTATTCAGGACATTAAAAAAGCATGTACCAGATTTTCTGCATCATGCCTGGTCAGTGTTTGTCTTAGAAATATTGTGGAGGTGAAAGAATGCAGTCTTACGAATGTTGCTTATGTGATTCTTGAAAGACAAATCACTGTCTGCACATATGGTGGTAGGACTGAGAGCTAAAATTATATTTCTTCTGCCAGCTTTAGGTCCAGGTAACAATAATTCACTTTTTCGAGTTTAGCATGAGGAAGTTGTGGTTCGTCCAGTCTTTAATATCTTGTTTTTTGAATGTCACTGTCTTCTCTGCGCCTTGTGGAGAGCTCTATAACTGTGGTAGTTGATGCTATGTTTCCAAGTGGAGGCATATACAGAGAGAACAGCCCATTTAAGTTCATGGCCTCTGATTCCCACAAGAAGGAGAATGCAGTCGTCAAACAGTATTGAGAGCAACACTGAGATCCAGTAGAATGAGTATTGAAATGCAGTCATTGTGTGATGACATAAGCAGATCATTTGTAAGTCTGACAAGGGCGCTGTGGAGTGGTGTGGTCTTAAAACATGACAGGAATTTCAGTGAATAATCTGGTTGCAGCCAGCCGAAAGGCTTTCAGGACAATCACTTTCCTTTCACTTTCTCTAAACAATTATGCTTTACAAAATTGTTAAAAATTTGGGAAATATTTACAATTAGGAAACTACCTTGGAAATTGAATTCCACAGGGCATTTGTCTTCTATATAACCTTTATTTTGTAACTGAGTGATTCATGGAAGAATCTCCCAACAATATGGCAAAAAGAACTTAAATGTGAAATAGATGAGGAAAGTGGGACAAACATTTTTTTCTGAAACAGGGAAAACATTCAGAGAAGTAAGGGGGAAAATAACAAATTATTACACAGATTCTACTTCACAGATTATACCTCCATTCTGGAAGAAAACTTTAGAATGTTTTGGGAACTGGGTGAGATTCTCATTACCAGTACACCCAAGATTGTGTCTCCTTGGAAACAGAAATGTGATTCCTCACAATGCAAACAGCAAATTTGTCCTTAAGCTTGGCTTTGTTACAACTACTACTGTTACCTACTTCTGTAGGACTTTTGCTGTGTTTTTGTATGAGGTCAACCTGAACAATATATTTATATTAAGTTTTATTTGTTAATAGTTATTTTAGAACTTCCTTTTGTGTTTTTTAATTGAACAATCATCATCTAAGGTTTCAGTCTTGAATAAATGTCAAGTACTCACTTGTTGCCACCCAGTGTGCACTGAAAGAATGCCATTTTCTATCCGCTCAAGTTCATTTGAAACAGCGGTGTTTACCTTGTCAGGTGGAGTATGTCATCAAATGTGACATGTCGGCAATCCAGAAGGTTCTGTACAGGCACATGCAGGGGAAGGGCATTCTGCTGACTGATGGCTCGGAGAAGGACAAGAAGGTAAAAGAAAAGACAGCTGCAGTCATAGAAATTGATGTGTCTAATATGGTATGTTTAGTTTTTGCTCTTTCTATCATCCTTAGGGTAAAGGAGGAGCAAAGACCCTAATGAACACCATCATGCAGCTGAAGAAGATATGCAACCACCCATACATGTTCCAGCATATTGAGGTGAGGAGCAGAGCCAAGAAGATTCTCCATTGTGACATTTCAACAAATTTTACATCAGACTATTTCTTCTTTTGTTTTAGGAATCAATTGCTGAACACATTGGATATTCAAACGGCATCATAAATGGGTGAGGGTGCAGCTGAGATGAGGTTTCACAGTGGTTGGTCGGATTCTGACGTTGCTCTGTTCCACTGCAGGCCGGACCTGTACCGCGCTTCTGGCAAGTTTGAGCTGCTAGACCGCATACTGCCCAAACTGCAGGCCACCCGTCACAGAGTCCTGCTGTTCTGCCAGATGACCTCGCTCATGACCATCATGGAGGACTACTTTGCCTACCGCAACTTCTTGTACCTTCGTTTGGATGGTAGGTGGTGCCAACAAAATACATTTGGGTTAAAGTAGAGATATTTCAGTTTTATTTGTGAGAGGGATATTTGCACACAAAACACTGATATTAGGGGTGTAACAATATATCGCAGTACAATATTTGGCGATGCTAAAATGTTGGCGATACGTTTACGATACGACGTCAGTTTAATCCTATTGGTTGAGCTGCCGACGTGACCTACTCTGCAACAGTCATCGCAGCCGCAGAAATCGCTTGAACATTAGTAGGGCAACATGAGTTCGGCTGAGAGTGAAATTGAAGATGCCCCGGGCGTCTTCTTATAAGTCCATCGTCTGGTTTTCCAGTCATGCAACAGGTCGACTGGACCATTTAAAAAAGAGGTAGTTCCAGCGCTGTACCGTGAAGCTAAGGCAAAGGTGGTCGACGGTGTGAAAAAAGCAGAGGATGTGGCAACTGATGGGTGGACCTCGCGGGCTTGTCAGGGCTATATTACTATCACGGCGCATGTTATTACCACGGAGTGGGAAATGAAAAGTTTCGTGCTTCAGTTTTAAAAGCGGCTGTACAAGAGTGGGAGCTTGATGGGGCTCCTCGTAGTACTGCAGTTGTTACTGACAACGCACGCAACATGGAGGTGGCAGTGAGAGAAGCCGGGCTGTCACCGCATATGAAGTGTTTCGCACACACATTGAATCTTGCGTCGCAAGCAGGTTTAAATGTGCCTCGCGTCAGTCGATTGCTTGGTCGCGTAAGAAAAGTCGTAGTGCCACCGCAGTGCCACACCGCAGTGCCACAGCTGTGCTCACGGAAAAAAAAGATGCTTGAGATCGCATTTTTACTGCTTTAAGAAGTTCTGTCTGAGGTATCTTTAATTTTAAGTTCATGTTAAATTTAACAATTTTTTCAGTGACAGAAAGAGATATTCAGTTGTTATTTTGAATACAGAAGATTTTTTTTATTAAACCTTGAAATGTGTATGTACGTACAACAAAGAAAATTATTGACATTTGTTAATGCTTTTGAAATAAATCTGTTATTTAAATTTCAGCTTCATTTTTCACTTTTGTTCAAAATATCGTTATACATATAGTCTCGTGAAACCAGTATCGAGATACGTACTGTATCGTGACCTAGGCATATCGTTAAACCCCTAACTGATATATTCAAATTTTTACATTTTCTGTGGTTTACATTGAATGAACTGTATGTGAGATATGCTACAATGATAAATAATGATTAAATTCTACTCCATTACTTGACCAATGCAGGGACAACCAAGGCAGAGGACCGTGCTGCCCTGCTAAAGAAGTTCAACGAGCAAGGCTCTCCATACTTCATTTTCCTGCTTAGCACCCGAGCAGGGGGCCTTGGCCTCAACCTGCAAGCAGCTGACACTGTAGTGATCTTCGACAGTGACTGGAACCCCCACCAGGTTGGGCTATTTAGTTACAGGGTCATTAACAGGTTTGATGTCCTTGACGTGGAGGAAGGGGTGGGCGATACGGCAAAAACCATGATTTGTAACTATAGAGTTTTTAAATATTTTACAAATGAACAGTACAACCAAATCTATTTTCCTTTGTAAAAATATAATCCTAAATAATTAAACAGCATTTAGGCTGTTTAAAAGAACATTTAGGAACATAGCAAGTTATCAAATAAATGAGAACAGATTGGCATTGAGGGTGTTCATCGTCCCACATATTGTGCAGCTTTGATGTTGCTGTCTTTTGACTGTCTGCAGGATCTCCAGGCTCAGGATCGAGCCCACCGTATTGGTCAGCAGAACGAAGTCCGTGTACTCCGTCTCTGCACTGTCAACAGTGTGGAAGAGAAGATCCTGGCTGCTGCCAAGTACAAACTCAACGTGGACCAGAAGGTCATCCAGGCCGGCATGTTCGACCAGAAGTCGTCAGGCCATGAGCGCAGGGTCTTCCTGCAAGCCATCCTGGAGCATGAGGAGCAGAACGAGGTCAGATATGCTGTCACATAAGGTTGAGGTTAACACTACTCAAAGATTTTCCATTATGCCCTTATGCCCCATCTAATCATACTCCAGAATAATCAACAAGCAATAAGCTCCAAATTACATAAAAGGGAGGAGCAGTAGAGCCAGTGGATTGGATCAGGTGAAGCTATTCTGAGGAACGCTTAGGATTCTTTGGAGTGAAAGTAAGTGGGTAGCATGAAGAGTCCTGCTGACAGCCTTCTGAAAAAATGCAGGAATTGTAATGTACACTGCTCAAAAAATGAACGGGAACACGAAAATAAGACATCTAGATCAGAATGAATGTACTTTGAATTAAGTACTTTATCTTTACATAGTTGAATGTGCTGACAACAAAATTACACACAAGTTTTTGGAAATCAAATTGATCAAATGATGGAGGTCTGGATTTGGAGTCACATTCAAAATTAAAGTGGAAAAACACACTACAGGCTGATCCAACTTAGGGCCAACTGCACTAGCATGTAGAGCACAGGGCACCAGTGGTGAATTTACCAATCTTTGTGTTCTCAGGCAAATGCCAAACGTGCTGCACAGTGATTGGCTGTAGGCACAATCCCCACCTGTGAACCACCCTTATTCAGTCTGTTTCTGACCGTTTTAGCAGACATGGCCACCTCCATGTCTCCTGATGTACTGGCCTGTCTACGCTGATAGTCAAAGCAAACCTTCTTGCCACAGCTCACATTGATGTGGCATCCTGGATGAGCTGCACTACCTGAGCCACTTGTGTGGGTTGTAGACTCAGTCTCATGCAGTCACCAGAGTGAAAGCACCGCCAGCACTCAAAAGTGACCAAAACATCAGCCAGTAAGCATAGGAACTGAGAAGTGGTCTGTGGTCACCACCTGCAGAACCACTCATTTACTAGGGATGTCTTGATAATTGACTACAATTTCTACCTGTTGTCTACTCCATTTACACAACAGCATTGTGTGTTTAAGGGTTCTCTTTATTATTTTGAGCAGTGTATTTATCAAGCACACCTGCAGGTGGGGTGCAAAAAACTAAGTAATTTTAACAGGCAATAGGAAGGCTAATACCAATAAAAAAAATCTATGAAATGAAAACAAGTAAACCAAAAGTCTGGATCAAGTGACAAGTATAGCTGTTTTTGGTGGCCTGTCTTAATTTTAGTTTTCATCTAGTCTTTGCTTCAAGCTGTCATTCTACTTCCTATTAGTCTAAGTCTAAATCCATTCTTAGTCTAGTCAAGTTATATTTACATGCTCTTATCCAGAACAACTTACATAAGTGCTTAAAATATAGTATTTTAGACAGAATTATCCATGATTATTTTAGTCTGGTTTTAGTCAATGAACATTTTGTTTTTTAGAAAGTCTTGTACGGATTTCCAGGTGTCCGTGCTTATGGAATATAATTTTTTATAAAAAGTCTAAAGCTAACAGGTTAACATCTGTTGCTAATGTTAGCATGTTGACCACAGTTGGCATGAGCTTTCTAAAATAGAAAGTATCATTACGTTAATGTCTTTACTTACCTCAATGTCATTGTGGTGAAAGTGCGTCCACAGGTATGAAATCTAAATAATGTAGACAAAGGAAATGAAACTACTGCCTAATAATAACACTATTAAACGAGATGAAATAACGTCTCATTGTCATCAGTGAAAATGATCTTTTTTTTATTTGGTGCAGGTTCTACTAATTTTTCTAAACATTGACAGGCTTACGGGTCATGACAAACTGAACATTGGGTTGGTAGTAGCCTAGTGGTTAACACACTCGCCTATGAACCAGAAGTCCCAGGTTCAAATCCCACTTGTGTCCCTGAGCAAGACACTTAACCCTAAATTGCTCCAGGGGGGGACTGTCCCTGTAACTACTGATTCTAAGTCACTCTGGATAAGGGTGTCTGGTAAATGCCGTAAATGTAAATAACGCCAAAACAGATTTACCATGCCAGCCCATAGTCTTGCTTTTATTTTTTGTATACATTCAGACCCTAAGTAAGTAATAAATTGTCTCCAAATGAAAGCACATGATCAATTTTTGAGATTCATCTCAAATAGAAACTAAGGGCTTCAAGAGACATGAATTCTAACACGATGCTTATCCACTGTGAGATGCTAGATACTGCCTTTGTCAGACCATAGAATAAAAGAACTCTGCTTGAGACCAGGAAGGAAATGTGGGTTTAAATAAAGAGCCACTAATAGAGATACCACAATCTTCCTAGGAATCCTTCAAACTTTTTTTGTAAGAGAAAGTTACCCTTAACAGCCAGATTAACCCATTTCCTAGAAATATCCAACACATTTGAGTCTACCTTCAGTCAAGGAAAATTTAGAGAGAATATGCAATAGGTACAGCCATTCTATCCTGTCAAATCCCTTTTCAGCATCTAGAGTTACCACATACAACCTTTGTGTCCCTGATGTTAAGTATCTGAGCAAGACACTTAACACTAAGTTGCTCCAGGAGGGGACTGTCCCTATAACTACTGATTGTAAGTCCCGCTGGATAAGGGCGTCTGATAAATGCTGTAAATGTAAATGTTCAATAATGTTCAAATGCCCACTCACTGCTCCCCAGGCGCCTTTCATGGCTGCCCACCGCCAACCAAGGACACATTTTGTTGTGTGCACCATGTGCTGTGCCGCAGTGTTTCACAATGAAAGGAAGAACATTAATCAGTTGGTCTCCTCTTTTCATAAATGAAGGAAGTTCATGCCTTATTTGTAGAGCTGGGAAGAAACGTTTCTCATGAGGTCAACTTGTTTATGGAATCGGTTGTGGGATTCGTAAGGAAGCTTGAGAAAGCCATCATCAGATGAGTGGATAAAAGCAACTGCAATGCAGGGATTTCACTCTGGGAACATGAAGCTATGCAAGGCAGCATCCTATCAGGCGCGCAGTGCGCTAAGACGGGCAGTTTTCAATGGTGCTGAGCTGGACATGTTTTATGCCCGCTTCGATGCTGCAGCCAGATCAGGTCCAGATCACAGGTAGCACCAGTGTTCAATGAGATCTTCAACCTGTCCCTGGCTGAGACACTAGTCCCCACATGCTTCAAACAGTCTATCATTGTCCCTGGACCTAAAAAACAACAGCCTGCTTGCATGAATGATTACCACTCAGTAGTACTGACCTCAGGTGTGATGTTGTGTTTTGAGCGACTGGTCAGAAACTTCATCACATCATCACTTTTACAGTGAAGTGATTGTCACTTGTGATACACAGCAGCACAGCACACGGTGCACACAGTGAAATTTGTCCTCTGCATTTAACCCATCACCCTGAGTGAGCAGTGGGCACCATGACAGGCGCCCGGGGAGCAGTGTGTGGGGACGGTGCTTTGCTCAGTGGCACCTCAGTAGCACCTTGGCAGATCGGGATTCGAACCGGCAACCGGGCCGCTACTTAACCGCTAGGCCACCACTGCCCCTGCCACTTCCTGCCACTATGGATCCACTACAGTTTGCATACTGGGTGGTTGCACCAGGGGGACTCTGATAAATGCTCTGAATATAAATGTACTGGACTAATCGTCCACCATCTCCCATCTGCTGCAAACAACCTGGACATGGGTAGCGGGTATTATGTCAGAATGCTGTTCATGGATTACAGTTCATAATTTAATACCAAAATCCCTCGAAGCTCTTCATCAAGCTCTTCTCTCAATCCATCACTTTGCCAGTGGATCATCAAATTTTTAACTGTCAGTGAGGGTCAGAAAACATGTTTCCTCGTTTATTTCTCTCTGCACCGGAGCTCCACACACTACACACATGTACACACATGACTGTGGTGGGCCTAATCTCTGACAACGCAGAGAAGTTTTACCTTCTTGGAGAAGATTAGGAACCTGGAGATCTCCTAAATGTCAGCAAGACTAAGGGTGTACTCATACTAGGCAGTTTGAACTAGGGCTGTATACCTTGGAGAACCTGGCGATACGATACATACCTCGATACACAGGTCACGATTCGATACGTACCTCGATACAGAGCTGTCTCGATATGATTTGATACAATGTGACATGATTCGATACGATTCAATAAAAATACATGGGCCAGAGCCAATTAGTTAATGCTGAACACATTTGCTCAACAAACAGAACTCAATTTATTGAAGACAAAAGTGCATTATAACAAAGTGCATATTTGCAACTTTAAGTGCTCTGATTAATTGTACACAAATTGTATTAATCTGGAAATTACCACAAGTCAACATTTAACTTTCCAAGGGTACAGTCTGAGCTCACACAAGCACAAAATCTTCTTTTTATTCTTAACTTCTTATTAAATCTTCTTATAATTCTTTTTTGTGACACCATGTACTGCCATAACATATTTCACTATGAAATCACTTAAATGCTATATCTTGCTTTAACATTTGGCACAACAAATCTACCTCATAACATGATGGACAAACCAGGTTTGTCCTCAAAAAGGCAAGTTGAACAAAAATCACTGCAGCAACAAAACAATAACCTGAGGATACTCTTGGTAATGCTAGCTTTATCCTATGACTTAAGATTTTTGTTCAAAAACAGAAGTTGGTCAACATGCTTTGAGCTTAGTACACTTCTCTGTGCTGTTACGATATCGCCTGCCGTAGAGAAAATGCGCTCCGAGGAGACACTAGTCCCTGGAATGCACAGGTACACTTTGGCAAGGCGTGACATTAGTGGATATTCATTCTGGTGCTCTTTCCACCAACTGAGTGGACTTCCCTCAGCAAGAGACAGGGGTGGTGCCTCCTTGTACCTTGACATCTCCTCTTCTGCCTGGGCCTGTGTGGTTCTGTGTCTCACCGCAGGACCTGCACTGTAAGTTGAACCAAGCAGATCAGCCAAACAGCACAAGTCCTTTTTCTTCTTGGGTGGTGGGCTGGCAGGAATGTCATCCTTGTCTTCCACATGATTGTCCTCCTCTCCTGGTATCACTTCAGCCTCTTCCTATTATGCAAAATACAGATTTTTTTATCAATAAACCCATAGTTAATTCTATAAAGAGCATATTCAAAGACATATAATAGTTAGTTTGCCTCTTATTTAATGCGATCAACTGACAAACCTTTACAATATATTGTTTTCCTAATATAGTGCTTTACATGAAGTATATGTTTGAAACCATTTAGTTTTTTTAAGCTCTGACATACTATTATGAATTTGAAATTATGAACTGAATATTTCGTTTTATTACACTTAGTGTATATGTATGTGTGTGTGTGTTTGTTTTTTATGTTTTTTAACCATGTAATGCTAATGTTAATGACACAGTGAAAGGTCTTACCTGAAATAGTTCTTGAATTCTTCGAGCTTCTGCAGTGATTCTCAAGTATATTTCCTCTCGTTCATCATCAGGAAGGAAGGGCAAAGCTTTGAATCTTGGATCGAGTGCTGAACATACATACATGGTCTCTTTCTGCTGATCCATGTACCTCTTGCTTAAATCTTGATTTCTTTCACAATCTCACTATCTGCTCTGCTCTCTTGGAAATCCTGGATGAGCTGAGCATGAAGAGGGGCCACAACTGACAGTGTTGGAGAGCTTTCTTTTGACATTACAAGAGTAGCAATCTTCATGGGCTTCATTGCATCCACTATCTCCTCCGCAGATGTAATGTCGGACTCACATAGGGTGCAAACTTCATTTCTCGGTTTTCCTAAGCTCGTTGGACAGAAGAGCAGCGGAGACAGCGGGTTGCAGCTCAAGAAAGCGCTCGAGCATATCATGCGTGCTATTCCAGCGCGTCACGACATCGGTGATCAGTTTATGTTCAGGCAACTCGAGCAACTTCTGCTTCTGTCGAAGTACGTGGCTGGCTGTGGTACTGCGCTTAAAAAAGGTGGATATCTGTCTAACACGTCCCAATAAACGAGCGACAGCAGGAAGCTTCAGTGCACGCTGCGAGCGAAGCATCTGAAATGCAACATACCGGCAAGCTCCGCTGCGACGCTCATATTTGCGGCGTTGTCAGTCACAATAGCTGGGTCTTTGGATACGAGGTCCCACTCCTCCAGCGCCGCTTTCAGTAACTCTGCAATGTTTGACCCCGTATGGCTCGCGTTTGTAAAACATGCGACATCAGTTCCCACTCCTCGTGAACGTAATGGCAAGTGATTGTAACAAAAGCTTCCGTGGCTCACGATGTCCACCCGTCACAAGTCAGTGCCACTCGTGGGGCAGAACTCAGGGCTGACTTAACATTGTCTTTGACTTTGTCATATATTCTCGGTACTGCTTTGTCGGTCATGTAGCTGCAGGTAGGGATCACGTAACGGGGATCTAACGTGTTGATCATAAAGCGAAAGCCGTTGTCCAAAGTAGTTTGCGTGGGGTCCCCTGTTTTTTTGGGCTGCGGCGAAGCTAGCTTGTCCGCATGGTGTCTTTGCAGGTGGGCGCGCAGGTTAGTTGTATTACCGGTGTAGCGTATAGAAGTCTGGCAATGCTTGCAGATTGCATTTGTTTTATCGATCCCTTGGTTTCCTCCCTTTGCTTTAAAACCAAAATGTGTCCAAACATCTGCCTTTAGGGACAACGGCGCTTCGAAAATCTTTGACATTTTCCATGAGTTTTTTGAAACTCGTGGGCGCCGCTGCGCCCCCTAATGGCTGGGCGGAGTATCGATACTAAGGGCTAGAATGTCGATACTGTATCTTTTTTTATTATATCGGTATGTATCTAAGAATCGCTATTTTGAGCACACCCCTAGTTTGAACCGTGCCCGAGTGCGTTTGACCAGTGTGAGTGCGTTTTACTAGTGTGAGTGCTCCGAGCCGTGCCCGGGCGTGGTTTGTTTAGCTGGCACTGGTCCGGTTGGAAGAGGTGTGCCCAGGCGCGGTTCAGTTGGACTCTGGCGTGGTTAACATGAAGTGTGACCGCTAACCGCGCTGAAGCACAGAACAGTACGCGTGATGTCACGTTTTTGCATGGCGGGGAAAGGCTCGCTTTGGTCTACTGCAGAGGTGCAATGTTTGTTGGGAATTTGGGCAGATGAAAGCATACAACAACAGCTGGACAAAACGCACAAAATCCAAGAACCACCGAGCAGTGCCGAGACCAGGTTAAAAAACTGCGGGCACAGTATTTAAAGGTGCGGGATGCACTCCATCTATCTGCCAGCTCTGCAGATGAAAAAGATAACATTTTAAAAAGCGCCGCTCTTCCTGTTTATCCTGAAACCCCGCCCACCATAATGACGTAAGCGTGCTCCGTAAGAATGCTGAAAGCACATGTGAGTGCAGGCCAGAAGGGGAGTGGGGAGAGGGGACAATCGTGCCTAGTGTGAGTACACCCTAAGGAGCTGACTGTGGACTTCAGCACAAGGCAGGTGAGGAGCTACATCGTCAGGACGACAGTAGAGGGTGGAGAGTTTCCCGGATCTGGGTGTTAACATCTCTCAGAACCTGTCATGCACCACTGGTGAAGAAAGCTGCCCTAGAGGGTGCTCGAGAACTTCTACACTTGCACCATCAAGAGCATCCTGATTCAAAATCTCTGCTGCTCGGAGCTCCCTGACCTTCAGTACATCTACACCAAGCGGTGCCAAACTAAAGCCAGTAAGATCACCCCAACAACAGACTCTCCTCAGTTTTGAGGTCAGGGAAGCGCTTCAGCTCCCTTAAAATCCAAAACAGAGAGAAGGAGGAACTGCTTCTTCCCTCAGGCTATTTGGGCCCAGAATCAGGTGCAGATCCCAACTCTGTCTCCGTAACCACATTCTGCACAGTTTCTACACAACAATTACGTTCACACTCGCCTATAAACCAGAATACCCAGGTTAGGTTCAAATCCCACTTACTACCATTGTGTCCTTGAGTGTCTGATAAATGCTGCAAATGTAAAATGTAAAAAATTTTTAAATGAAAGTAATTTGTTGAACACGTGTGGTCTCTGCATTTAACCCATCACCCTTGGCGAGCCATGGGCAGCCATAACAGGCGCCACTTGTAAATACAGTTTCCTTTTCTTATACTGTTTTAAGCTCGGCCATTTTGATATTAAAACATGATCAGAAATGATGATGCTACCTTTTGAACGTGAAGCCAACTCTGTCTAGTGAGGACTTAGGTGAGAAGAAATAGTCTTTTAAACGCTATTTTAAACAGCACAGCACTGCCTGCTCTAACGTTTCTCTCTTGTTCTGTCCCTCTGATGGCAGGAGGAAGATGAGGTGCCTGATGACGAAACCCTTAACCAGATGATTGCCAGAAATGAGGATGAATTCGAACTCTTCATGGTAAGTTCAGTGTTTTCTGCTGCATGAACAGTGCGGGGTGCTAAACAGTATATTTAATGCTTTTCTGGGCCTCAGCGAATGGATATGGACCGACGCCGTGAAGATGCACGCAACCCAAAGCGCAGGCCACGGCTGATGGAGGAGGATGAGCTGCCATCCTGGATCCTTAAGGATGATGCGGAGGTGGAAAGACTCACCTGTGAAGAAGAGGAGGAGAAAATCTTTGGTCGTGGCTCACGCCACCGCAGAGATGTGGACTACAGCGACACTCTGACTGAGAAGCAGTGGCTGCGGGTATGCCTGTCTCTTTGCCCTTTTCTCACTTCATTTTATTGCCCCCATCTTCTTTTCTGATTCAGTTGTGCCAGTGGTCCGGAGTTGATGGAACCAGTGCAGCATTTTTGTATATGATGGTTCATAAAGATGAAGATCCACATGTTTCTCCGCATCTCAGCAGAAAAGTTCTGCTCACTTCCTATCAGAAATGCACACACACATTCTTCTCCTTCTGAAATACACAGACTTCTCTTTCGTCTGTCTGGTGTGTCACTTTTCTTAATTAGATTTACACGTACTGATTACATATTTCATATCATATATCAACAATAACACTAATCTATAACCTACCTATTATAAACCCTGATCCATGTAGGCATTGACTCCACCAGACCTCTGATGGTATGTTAATACACTCGCCTATGAACCAGATGACAGTCACTGGTTGAAATCCCACTTGAGTAAGACACCCTGAGTGTCTCCAGGGGGACTGGCTCTGTAACTACTATGGATAAGGGCTCCTGCTAAATGCCATAAATGTGAATGTGAATCCTTTAAGTTCTGTATGTTGCAAGATTGGACCTCAATGAAATTGCCTTTTTCTAGCACATCCTACTGATGCTTGACTGGATTAAGATTTCAACACCTCAAACTCATTGTCAAAGTGGCATCCACATGAATGGCAGGACCATCTTGCTTTCTTTCTGACGGTTCTGACTGTCTGATGCCTACATGCAACAGTCATGACAACCCATAACGCAGTTCAGTAGTTTCCCTTTTCCCATCCACTGCCATGTGCCATTGAATGTCTCTCTGAGCTTGTGTTTGTGCCATTATCACAGAGCCGTTAGAAAGGTTTTCCTTTGCAGGCCATGAAGCGGTATAAGGAGAGCAGGAAGGCATCTGTAAAGGCTCTGTAGTAGATCTAGGTGCAGGTACCTTTTGGTCTTACACTTGTACAAAATCCCAAGGAATTCACACAAAGGGCATGCACCATACAGGACATGGTAGGCCATTGGTCAGGCAACTTCAGTAAGAATTTGGGGCCTGATCTCCACTGATGGGGCTGTGCTAATGCTGGTAAGGGTAGCCCCCTAGTGATGTGGTCTGCCGGATTGTGACCTGAATTCACTCACCTCCAGCTGGCTTGTTAGTCAGGCTCCGGAGACCTTGTAACGGCAGGAATCTAAATTTAGCCAGTGCTGCACAGTGGTCGAGTCTGACCAACAGATGATCTGGCTAATACAAATAGTTAGCTTGGTCTGGACCACTCTGGCTAGTTGAGCTCCGGTTAGTGCCGCACTCAGCTCTAGGCGGGGCATGGGCAACACGGGACCTGGCTAAGATGAAGACATCAGTGTTATTGTCTGTAGAAAGGCACACCATACCATAAGTTTTTTCACCACTGTGTGAGGATCTGTGAGGGCTGGTGTGTGTGGTTGTGGAAACTGTACCTGAGTGTGATACTTGAGTTTGCTGACCCAGGTGAGCCATTGGTTTCACAAGCTCTGGGGCTTGATCAAGTCATCCTGCTTCTGGAGGTCTTTGGTAGTGAATGGCACAATGAAACCCAGCGGGTCATACTGGCTGGCCAATGTCTGGTACAGGTTCCTCATGTTAGGCAGAAGATTCTCTGGAGTGCATTGCAGTTCCACTTCAAGCCAAATGTTGGCTCTTGGATGTTTGAGGTGTTCTTTAACAGCCATAGCTCA
The DNA here is from genome assembly GCF_900700375.1 of Denticeps clupeoides. NCBI lineage: Eukaryota > Metazoa > Chordata > Actinopteri > Clupeiformes > Denticipitidae > Denticeps > Denticeps clupeoides. The sequence goes on along the minus strand of NW_021630069.1, from coordinate 521,191 downwards.
CTGCTAGGGGACCTAGCATCAGGTGGGAAATGTTTGATGACAGAAGATAAGCTACTCGCCACACTGTCTGATTTCAAATCCTCTTTTGGCCATGAGCTGTCTCAGGCCGTCCACCACTGCCTTGTATTCAGGCGTATCTGGGGTGCTGCAGAGGTGATGTTCCACATGGTGCTGGAGCACATAGAATGAGCAGCATGGGCCAAACGGGAGTACTTGCCATTCGTAGATGGTCGGCTCCTCATCCATCTGCATATTTCTCCCCAGAAAACACAGAATTGATCAGTCTTGAGGTAACAATCACAATTGGTGAAACATGCTTTGTATGTCGCCGTGTTCTGTGCTGCAGTGTATCACAATGACAATCACTTCACTTTCACTTAAGCTACGTACCCTGCTTCCTCCAGCTTGAGAATTTCAGAGCAGCAACTCTGCCTTGCCATAGGCGTTGTACATGCTGGTGTAGCTCAACATTACCTGATGTATTGGTAATATGCAGGCACTGCTGATGTCCACCACATCTGTATGGGGATCACTGGACCTTGGAGTACCCAGCCAAATTGGGTACATACTGAATGGGCCCTCTTGCTGCCCTTGGCTTGATTGGAGTAAGTAGATATGACATGTCCCATCTGATGAGGAGCAATATTTGGGTGTCCTCTACTGAAGCAGTGGAAGACCTCTCAAATGATGATAGGTTCTCTGGAGCGCTGTGACAGGATAGACAATTTTGGAGGAAGTAACACTTTAGTTTAAATTGGTAAATTAGATTTATTTGTGATTTTTTTGAATTGCACAGGAATTGCAGAGAACATATGGTCATGAAAAATTAGAATAATTGGAAAGTCATGAAAATTCTTTTGTAATGATGTGTAAGAAGATTTGAAGATTTGAAATTTCACATTGAAAATCATATAACTATAAAATCGATTGGATCGTTAATTGATATGTAAAGTAATACATGTTTAGCCATTTCAATTCTGAGTGGTGTCTTAATGATAGAAATTAGTGTCAATCTGAGATTTGGATGTTTTAAAACAGTTTAGGTTTATTTACAGTGTATAAGCATTATATATGTCCGTATTACAAATTACATGTATGGGTTTATTGTTGTTTGTATTAATGTCTCTGTGGCCTTATAGAAAGAAAATACATAATTACAGATACAGATTTTCCTGTTTTTTGGAAAGCCATAGGCTGCACAAGTATGGAAATAAAGGGGAGCTTTAATCTGTTTGATTGTCTTCACTGTAATCCTGTTTATTTGTGCCATAGTGTAACAGTGGTTCTGACAGCATCTTGGGGTCGACATGGTTTTTTCTGCAAACCTTTTGGCAGATGGCACAAAGTATAGCAGCTGTGGGGGCAATTTAGCTACCTTAACACCCCCAAAATGTTGGTCATTAGATTTGTTTTTAAGAATAAGAAAATACTTTATCCTGAAGGAAATGATTTTGTCCTAAACACATGCTCAAAGCAACAAAAGAAAATAAGAACAGAACAGTATTAATAGTGCTGAAACCGTGATGGGTATCGTAAGTTACATGAATTAGTTAAGTGATTTGAAAAAGTGACAGATTCTGGATTAATGTGCCAGCAAAAAAATATTTTTTTATAAAAACCAGGTTTGAACACTTATCTTTTACACTCAACAGCTTTCACACTCAACCACACCAACAATAATGCCTACTTGCAAATAAGCCAATTAGAAATTGGGATGGAGGGACCTTGGGTCTTGGCCAAACAGTTTAACAGTTTTCCATGCTGGCAATGCAAATCGTAAGTCATGGACAGCACATTTATGAAGCCAGATAGAGGCTGCTGCCAAAAGCTCTGGCAACCAGGAGGATGCTTTTGCACTTTTTGCTGCTATGGAATTAGCAGGAAAAAATATCTTTATGTCTCATTTCCACAATGCCAACTGACAATGTAATTTCTGGTCATGTGATTACTATTACAAAATATATCATTTAATGTTGTTTACAATAAAAACTAGATTAAATAGTGTTTAATAAATAAAACTTTAGTTTTGTTGACGAAAACGAGACATTATTTCCTCTCGTCGTATTCGTAATCGTGTTGTTTTTATGCAGTATTTCTGTTTTTGTGTCTCTCATCCAGTTGCACAGATGATGTCACTTTTGCGACATACATTCCCAATATTAATTCGGTTTTAGGATACTTGTGATGGTTTAGCAGGTGGCTGGGAAAAAATGACAAAGCGATCTTCGGAGATTTTCTTTAGAATGAAGTGGAAAAGTAAACAGAATGTGTGGTTGAACAAATCAGAGCGTCTTCCATGTCTGGAATGGACATATTAGAACAGTATTCTATTCTAGAGTATGTAAGGTAACAATTATATAATAATAAGATAACCTTGTTTTAATTGTGAAGTGGGTTTGACTATTAAATTTAAATGGATTACTAAAGAACTAAATTACAATTGACTAAAACTAGACTAAAATAGTAATGGAAAATTCTGACTAAATTAACACTAAAATGCTCAGACTTTTCGTCAACTGAAACTTGACTGGACTAAAATTAGTATGGACGCGACAGCTTGACATAAAGATTACACTAATCACAATAAATTAGGGATATTGTTATTTAGATTAGTGATTTTCCTATTTGCTCTGAAAGTGAAAGTTCGCTTTGATATTACTAATAACGTATGAGAAGAAACACCATTTTCATTAGTTTAATCTTTTGTAGCTGCAACAATTCTGCCATGATGTGGTGGAGCATTATCATCCATGAACAGAAAGTTGGGGGTGTGTTGGTTTAATTGGGGGATGGTGATGGGTTCTATGATGTCTCTGAGGTAAGAACGTGCAGTGACTGAGCCATGTACAATAACCAAATTTGTTTTGCGCTGACTGGTGATGCCTGCCCAGACTGTTACACCTCCTCCACAAAAGCAAACCCTGGAGACCATGTTGACCTCAGTGTATTGCTCACCTCACCTTCTTCAGCAACACAGGACTGTAGACCACTGCTACATTGTCCAGGTCACATGAAGCACGTTATGACCAGGTGACACTGCTCATTTGTTAGGTGACGTCATGTGTTCATGGCTGTTTGAATGATGAACTTGAAATGACAAACTGACAATACCAGCTTTTTGTACCCAGAGAATGTTGAAATTGATGCCACATTGAGAAAGGTTGTCTCTAGGTATTGGCCCCAATATAAGGCACAAACACAATGAGACAATGAGATATGGAAAACACAAAATGAGGTGTGTCTATCAGCCCAAATACAATTGCCTCCCTATCCCAAAAATGTCTGAAGTGAAACGTATGTATGACATCCTTTAAGTCTTTCACAATATCCGTAACTTATTGTGAGTGGTGTAAAATTAAGACAGGCTGCCCAAAAAACTATAGAAGTAATGCAACACACCTCACATTTGGTGTTCAGGCTTGAAAAAAAGTTCAGGACTACTATCATGCTGTTGCAGGCAGCAGAACGTTCTCCACGGTATCTCCAGACTCTGTCACCTCTGTCACATGTGCTCAGTGTGAACCTGCATTCATCTGTGAAGAGCACAGGGTGCCAGTGGTGAATTTTTCTATGTTGGAGTTCTCTGGCAAATGCCAAACACGCTGCAAAGTGAGGGCCTATAAGCACAACCTCCCCCTGTGGACATTGGGCCCTCATACCACCCTCATGTTGTCTGTTACTGACTGTTTGAGTCTCTGGTAGTGCTTCTCCTGTTCCTCATTGCACAAAGGCAACGAGGAGCTGGGTTGTTGCCCTCTTTTGGCCTCCTCCACGTCACCTGATGTAGCGTCTCTATGCTCTGGACACTACAGCAAACTCTCTTGCCACAGCTCGCATTGATGTGCCATCCTGGATGAGCTGCAATACCTGAAAGCCACGTGTGTGGGTTGTAGACTCAGTCTCATGCTACCACTGGAGTGAAACCACCACCAGCACTCAAAATTGACCAAAACATCAGCCAGTAAGCATAGGAACTGAGATCTGTGGTCTGTGGAACCACCTGCAGTGCCACATCTTTATTGGGGAGGTCTTGATAATTGACTATAATTTCCACCTGTTGTCTACATTTATGGCATTTGTACAACAGCATATGAAATTGATTGTGAATCAGTGTTGTTTCCTAAGTGGACAGTTTGATTTCACAGAAGTACGATTGACTTGGAGTTACATTTCTGTAATATTTGCTCTTGTCCAAATATATTTAAAATGGATACTGGAAGACCAGTATTTGTGCCAGTTTGCTGCTTCTGCTTTATTATGGCAGTTTGCATATACTCCAGAATGTTACAAAGAGTGATAAGATCTTTGCCATGATAATGAACTTACTCCCCCCAAAAAATCTTTTCCGCTGCATTTCAGCCCTGCCATAAAAGGACCTGCTGATATCATTTCAGTGATCCTCTCATTGTGGAGATAATTCGGAGTTAGAATAGCAGACGGGATGCTTTAAAGGGAGGGTCATATTGCAAGGTAAAATATGCAGTCATCATTGTGTAAACAAGCTTCACAGGCGATTGTTTGGGGCGCCTGGAAAAATTATTGTCTGCGGAAGAAGACGTGAGTGCTACCATCAGCCCTGTCCAGAGGTGGAAAGAGTACTGAAAAAATTGTATTAAGTAAAAGTATCTTTACTTTGCTTAAATTCCACTTAAGTAAAAGTACCAATCTAAAAATGTACTTAAGTAAAAGTAAAAAGTTACTTCATTTAAAATCGAGTAAGTTTCTTAGTTACTTTCAATCTTTTGATGTAAAATTAGCACTAGTCATTTTTATTCAAGATTTAGGTTGTATAAATGTACAAACTATGGCCCTCCCGGGAGAGAAGGGCCTTAGTCATGGAGGCGATCAAGAACCTGATGGTCAATCTGTCAAAAAAGGAATGCGCTGTATTTATACTGTATTTCCGGATGCACTACCACATGCTTTCAGGCTGCTGGCAAGTTGTAGTTTGTGTCTGCATTTAATGTATGCCAGGGTGAACTGCAGAGGTCTTGAAAAAAGGGCCAACACTGTAAATATTGACTCTTTACATAAACTTGATGTAATTGTCAATAAAAGCTTAAATTAATAATATGCTTATACATTATGCTTCTATACACCACAGACAAAAATATCTAAAACACTGAAGCAGCAAACTTTGAAAACCAGTATTTGAGTCATTCTCAAAACTTTTGCCTATGACTGTACTTTCATGTTATCTATTTCAGGCAATTGAAGATGGCAATTTAGAGGAGATGGAAGAGGAGATTCGACTGAAGAAAAGAAAGAGGAGGCGCCATGTGGACAAGGATGGGAGGAGAGACAATGAAGAGAAGGCCAAAAAGAGGCGTGGCCGTCCACCAGCAGAGAAAATGTCACCCAACCCTCCCAAGCTCACCAAACAGATGAATGCAATTGTGGACACAGTGGTCAACTACAGAGATGGGTAAGAGTTAGAGATCCTTATGTGTTGCCAGACATCAGCAAAAAAATAGTCCCAGGTAGAACCTTTTAAAACCGAGTTAGAGCTGGACATTTCAGATGGAATCCATAAAACTTTACTGTTACATGATCCCAGAGTAAGATTATTTTTATGTCAGAACCTGACATTCATGTTAATCAATCAGAGATATGAATCCACAAACAACAAATACATGACACGCTGGTAAACGTTAAATTTGTGGTGCCTTTGTCAGTCAGAAGTAGTCATTCATTGTCACATTGTGAATGCTTGGAGCGCAAGAAAACAGTAAGAGAAAATGCTCAGAGTGGCTTTTAAATTTTCGGTGGTGTCGGAATCTTTTTGACCTTGAGTAAATAATGTTAAAAAAAGACACATTTTTGAAATAAGGCAAAAGAGCTCACCAAACTAGGAGAAGAAACACTTGGTACTCGTTCTGTCTGGAATTCGAACTTTTTATTTGTAACAGGGTAGGCAGAGTTGACAGTATAACACACCTAGCAAATGGCTGCTCTTACTCTGTTGGCACCTTGCTGTGTTTAACACACATATCAACATGCAACATTCAACTGTTTACATCCTAACCTGCTCATTCTCCTCTGCATTTCCTTTCCCTCTTAGTCTAACACTCATATTGCATGCAAACGTCCAGTCAGGCTGGCCGCCCTCTGCCGCCACAGTAAGTCGGACTGTGATCGTGAAAAATGGCAAAAACGTATCACCAAGTTGAGTTTTATCGCAATCAAGATTATATAATTACCCAACACTTGTAATAATCACTTTTATAATCAAAATTATGTATGTGTGTGTATGCATGAACAGAAATTTCAGAGATCATATGGTCATGAAAATTTCCCTCAGTCATTGAAAAGTCATAGAAAAGTTATGTATTAGTTATGTAATTACGTAATTTAATTTAGAATAAAATGTAATATTAATTCCTTACAGTACTGTAGGAAAATAAGTAGTTAAATTACAGTTACCTATTGAAAGATTCATGATTACAATTTTAATATTGTAATCATGAATTGCTGATATGTTTGGATGTTGGAGCTGGACTGTCTGTGCACTGTAACCTTTTTAAAGGGTGCCCAACCAGTTGATCGTGGAGTAATTTTCAATCGATCGCAGAATGCATCACAATTGTCCACACACTTGCGTGTGCACCCATTTTTAGCGTCCAAATCATCGTATACTGTGAACATTTAACACGCAAATCAAGTTAACTGCTGTTAAAAAATGTGAGAACTGGAAAGTCAGTTAGCAGCACAGCAGTGAAATTGAATCACGTTTTTGCTAAAAACAACTTCTCAGGTCTCAGTGTATTGCTTTATAAGCTAAACACGCCCAGATTACAACATTTTCTAAATGGTTAAGAATATTCATTAATAATTTTTCAAAAGTTCCACATTCACCTGCTTGACCTATCTGTACATTCACAGCAGAGTGCAGTAATTACGCTTAAGTCTGTCCTGGAGACTTTTTTTTTGTAGTTCCCTCCAGACAGCTGCAGTCTGAGCAGCCTGACCTTGGCTGAATCTCAGTGAATCAGAGCTACCATGCTGTGTCCTTGACGTTCCTGTTGACAAGAGAACAGTCCAGTCAGAGACACATACAAAGGAAGGCAGAACCTCTCTGCATCTTGCTTTAATTGCAGAATAAATAGTTACAAATGTGAGTGTGACTAGAGTTCAGCATTACCCAGCCTGCAGCAGCCCTTGGTTCATTTTTAATGTTTTAATTTTCTTACCTCATTTGTGACTCAGTGGGAAGAAAGTGTAAATGTTAAAACTCATTTAAAGGTTTTTTGGCCAGACTTATTGCGCTGATGCAGTGATTTAAGTCTTTCAAGCTTTCAATTTACTTTTTAGATGGTGTGTAAACAACACAAAATTTCGTTCTTCTTGAACAACCATTCAGACACTTTTCCTGATCCCACCATTCCTTGCCCCTGTCAGCAGGTCGGGACGACAGCTTAGTGAGGTCTTTATCCAACTTCCGTCACGAAAGGAACTGCCTGAGTACTACGAGCTCATCCGCAAACCAGTAGACTTCCGGAAGATCAAGGTGGGACCCTTCATCATTGGTCATTACTCTGCCTGTCTATCAGGGCTTTTCTGCATAGATTGTGTATTGTTTTCTTATGGACTTAGTAGAGTGCAGAGTGTCATTTATTTAAAAAATGGCACTAAGCACAACCCCACACAACCAGGACAACCCAACCATTTCTAAGGAAAAAGAAAAACCTGACACCTGGGATAAAATATATCCCTCCCATGGGTGAAATTGGGGTGGTAGTAGCATAGTGGGTAACACACTCGCCTATGAACCAGAAGACTCAGGTTCAAATCCCACCTACTACCATCGTGTCCCTGAGCAAGACACTTAACCCTGAGTTGCTCCAGGGGGACTGTCCCTGTAACTACTGACTGTAAATGATTGAGGAAGAACAGCTTCTTTAGCAAACCCAGAATATAATTAGCATTCTATATAAACGTTGTGACGTTCATGTGAGTCGGGGTGATTCCCTGAATTAGGACATCAAAAGGTTGCCGGTTCGAGGTGCCACAGAGCAAAGCACCGTCCCCACACACTGCTCCCTGGGTGCCTGACATGGCTGATCAGGCAATTTTATGTTGCTCCTTAGTCTGCACCTGCTGTGATCAAGCACAGGACGCATTGTCTCAAAGTCTAAACTTTGCAGTTACAGTTAAAGTCTAATATAAATCCTGCACTTTCCTAGTCAAAACACACTGCAGCAGCAATGACCACACATTGGACGGCCAGTTTAGCATAAGAGTGACTTGTTCGATATGATTTTTCAACCTTTTGTTCATTAAAAAGTGGCACCATTTGAATATAATGCCCAACGTCAAATGGTATATGGGACGATGACTCTGTTGATGTAGAGCTAGTCTCAAAACTGGTATGATGCACAGCAGTACGAGAAACAATCCCCATATGGGCATGCAAATTGGAACTCCAATTTTTTGAGAGCAAAGTCGCAATCACGCTCACGTTGAAATTCACTTCGTGTTCAAGCTTTTTAAGGTCCAAATTTGTTTTATTTCTATTTTCTTTATCTCCTTTTTACACTCTGAACTTAATTTTGCAACTTCAAAATGTAATCACCTCTCCTCTCTTAAATTCTGTATCAGTGTCACTCCTCACCAAAATGAGTGGTCTTCAGGAGGCGCAGCAAAAACGTTTCGCTCTACAGGGTTCTTTTTTCATGAAAAACCTGGATTTTGTATGTAAGCGGCTTTCTTCCCAGTGAGTGTTTTTGTTTTGCATAAAACCTCTCCAGCTCTAAAAATGTCCAACATTCTAGTCTGGGTCGAAATATGTCCTTACACTTACCAAACACTAGACTTGCATGTAGAGGATGTCAGAGATGGAGTTGAGGTTTTGGTATGTTCCATTCAACATGCCAACAACAACACTTATTTCTTATATAGCGCAAAATCACATAGTATTTCTCAATGGGCTTCAACAACAATGACGTAAAGGCAGTTTTGAATTCTGTAACCCCTTTAAATGCTCTTTTCTGAACAGCATTTAGATGTTCTATTGGATATTTCTTTTTACAGGAAGTCATGGATATTCTGCTTTTTGGTCAGGGAAAGTCATGGAAAAGTCAGGGAATTTTAAGCCCGAATTAAGAACCTGGTGCATCTTGTGCAACTCAAAAATGACTTTCTTGTCTTCACTGGATAAACCTCATTTTAATTTGTACAAACTGGTCCTTGCTACAGTGCAATAAGAGAGCTTCTGATGGATTCTACAGAAACAATTCAAGCACCGACCATTTCTGAGGCCAGGAAGCTGAATGTAAGCACTCAAGAAAATCCAAATAAAAACACATCAAAACGGTACCCCGCCACCAACCTCCAGTCCTGTCTGCCTAACCAAACCCTCTAACTGAGCTAGCTAGTCTTCTGAGCGAACCAACGGCAGGCGACTTTAAACGCAGCCCTGCATCCTTCAAGTTGAAGTGCATAAAATAACTTGGCATACTTGGGACTTGGACACTAGGGCAAGATAACTACTGCAAATAGCTACACACTCCAAAACTACTACTCTCTCAACAACTATCCTCCAAACTTCAAACTTCAGCTGATGGGGTAGGCTGGGCCAATCATCAGATGGCTCCTCCCCTCCGACAGCTTAAAAAGAAAAGCACACACAAAGACCTCTCTCAGGCTTAAGTCATGAGTTGAAGAGGAGATGCAGGCCACTCAGTCAACCCCTAGTGCTGCAGGGGTTCATCAACCCTGTTTCGGTGCGCTAAGCTGGAGGTGGAATGCCCTCCCTCATCACCTCAGTCACGCTGCTCCAGACCTATCAGGCATGTGCTTAGCTGATATGGGCAGCGCATTCTAGCTGGAGCAATCTCTCTTAGGTGAAGCATGGCGCCTATGGCCATGGCCCAATGGCATCTATGACTGACAGACATGCTGGAATGTGATCTGGACATTCCAGCTTTTCCCAGGGGGTTTATGCAGCCATTTAGTTTTTGTTTTAGAGAAAACAAATGGAGGCTCTCAGCGGTCCTCTTCAGATATGTTAGGCAGACATGTGTAAATACTTCAGGAAAGCTCCCAGACTAGACAATATCTAAAGTCATGCTCTCAATGCATGTGTCCACAATGTCTTCACAGACATTTTCAACCTTTTCCTGCTCCAGTCGGCTGTCCCAACACTACCAACCTCAGGTTGTTCAGATTGGCAACATCACCTTCTCCACATTAACACTCCCCATGGATGTATGTTTAGAACACCCTGTTCTCCCACACAGTTCCACCCCAATCTCACAGCTGAATCATCTTTAGGAGACTGTCCAGGCGCTTGCTGGACTTTCTTGGGCACCCTGAAGCCTTCTTCACAACACTTGAACTTCTCTTCTTGATGTTTTTGATGATTCGATCATTGGTTTATTTAGGTGCAATCTTAGTAGGTGGGTGGTAGTAGCCTAGTGTCTAACACACTTGTCTATGAACCAGAAGACCCAGGTTCAAATCCCACTTACTACCATTGTGTCCCTGAGCAAGACACTTAGCTCTGAGTCTCCAGGGGGGGACTGTCCCCATAACTACTGATTGTAAGTTTGATAAATGCTGTAAATGTAAATATATTTGCAGCAATATCCTTGCCTGTGAAGCCCTATTTATGCAACACAGTGATGACTGCACATGTTCCTTGCAGGTAACCATGGTTAACAGAGGAAGAACAATGATTTCAAGCATCACCCTCCTTTTAACGCATCCCGCCTGCTATTCTAACTCAATCAGCATGACAGAATGATCTCCAGCCTTGTGATCCTCAACACTCACTTGTGTTTACGAGAGGATCACTGAAATGATCTCAGCAGGTCCTTTTCTGACAGGGGTGAAAAGAAATAGAAATGTTATTTTTGGGGGGATTAAAGAGGGACTTCATCTGATCCCTCTTCATAACATTCTGGAGTATATGTAAACTGCTATAATAAAATCAGAAGCCGTAAACTTTGTGAAAACCAGTATTTGTGTCATTCTCCAAACCTTTGGGCAGTACTGTACAAACAGCGCTGTAGGAGGAAGACACACTGTTATGCCATCCCCTCTGGGCTGTGCTAACACAAACACTTATTCCAAATGATTATGCAAATTATATTTTTCTCTGATTTTCCTAAATAGTCAATGCCAGGTTGGAACAGATTTTAAGTCAGAGTATAAATGTTACCGAACAAACCTCTCAATATTTTTTTAACATAATAGTCGCACATTGAAGCTAATAAGCAGTATGGTCAAAGCACTCTTTTCACCTATCGTCATTTATAGCTTCTGCAGGACCAAAAACAGGCTAGGGGAACTTGTGTTAATGTTAAATAATCTCACAAAGTCACATTTTCATATTAGGGGACCTTTAAAATGTACAGAAATCAAAAGCTATTACATAGGATGAATTATTGGATAACAGCTTCACAATTCTTGCCACCCACTGGGCCAATCCTCATAGGCACCAGCCACTTCAATCAAATACCCATTTGCTGCTTTGTAATTGTATTTTTGGCATCTGATCTCTTAATCTGATGTATTTGTCTGTCAGAAACATTCTTCATTGTGCCTTTAGCTTCACAAACCCATGTGTGCTGTAAATCATCCACAAATTTTCATGAAATATCTAAGGTGTTCATATTTGTCTTAGGCATGCAACTATTTCATTTCTTATTCAGATGTGTTCTGCATAGAATGTCCTTCAAACAACGAAATATTTCATCTTTGACACTTAAATACAGCAATACAAAATCCCCATCTGGGGCTTGAGATCTGCTCCATCACTGATCACTTTATTCTGAGCTCTAGGGCATCTTCTGGGTGGAGTGTGTATATACAGTGCTCAGCATAAATGACTACACTCCACTACATCTGTAGTTTCCTTTCAGAATCATAATTTTCTATGAGATACCATTCTACAAAATACTCCCACAAATGTGGGCCATTGATTGCAAACAAGATTTGTTCATTTGCACACACAAAATGTTGATTATAAATCCATTCTAGCCCATGTTGCAAAAGTGAGTACACTCCAATTAGTCTTAGCACTAAAGCCACACCTAAGACTTCTAAATTCGAATTAACAGGCATTCAACCACTGGTCAGTCTAATGATTCATTTAAGAGGTGTCCAGCAGACAGGTGACTAGAAAAGCCCTTCCCATTTTATGCTGTCAGCTATGGCTTCACATGGAAGAGAAATGTCACAAAATCAGAGAAAGGAAATCATTTCTTTACACAAAAAGGTGTGGGCTACAAGAAGATCAGCAAAGCTTTACATATCAGTCAAAATACTGTAGCAAACGTGATCCAAAATTTTAAGATGTCCGGGCCATCCACAAAAGTTAACATCTCGACAGGAGCATCTTCTGATGAGAAAATAGTCATGCAAGTTCACTGCAAACTCAAATCAAATTCAAATTTTATTTGTCACATACATAGTCATACATGGTATGATATGAAGTGAAATGCTTTGGCGACAGCTACAGACAACAGTATTGCAAGTATATGAACAGACAATATGCAAATATTGCAAACATAACCAAATATTAAATTTTTATGTCTTTAACATAAAACATAAAATATGTGTAACAGGTAGGGTGGAGGTGTGCAAATGAGTGATGTCAAAGTATAAAATGAAAAAGTGAAAAAAAAATGAGTGCCTGAGTGAAAAAAAAAAGAGTTTGTGCAAATTTTCTGGGGGGATTGAGTCCAGAGTGATTGAAAGTGGAAGTGAAAGTGCTGGAGTGTATTGGAGTTGTATGAAGTGATGTGATTGTGGGAAGAAGCTCCTCCTAATTCTCTCTGTGTTGGACTTCAGGGAGCGAGAGAACAGTCCATTGCTTTATCAGTTAACTAAAGCAGTAGAAAGCCAGAAAGTAGAATTCTGAAGCGGCAAGTTGAGCATCGCTCTCCATCCAGGCTCTAAAAGAGGTTATTCTTGAAGATGTTCCAATATGTTGCCAACTTGCTCATTCCATGCCTAGAAGGGAGCAGTGGTGGCTTAGAGGTTAAGGAAGCGGCCACATAAATCAGAAGGTTTCAAATCCTGATCCACCAAGGTGCCACTGAGAAAAGCACCGTCCCCACACACTGCTCCTCGGGCGCCTTTCATGGCTGCCCACTGCTCACTAAGGGTGATGGTTAAATACAGAGGACACATTTCACTGTGTGCACCGTGTGCTGAGCTGCTTTGTATCACAATGACAATCACTTCACTTTTCTTTTAGAAGACTTGCCGCTGTCCTTGTAAAACACAGTGGTCATACAAGATGTGGTAGTTTTTGTTGCGGGGTGTATTCATTTTTGCTTCGACCAATTTTAGTAAAACTGATTTTAAAAGATTGTAAAAGATTTTGTGATCTAAGTTATATTATTGGATTTAAATATAACCCAGCCTTGTGAAATTTCTGGAAATTGTTCTTTTGTTTATTGAGCTACTGATTAAATTAGTACTTTTTAAAGAGGGTGTACTCATTTATGCTGAGCACTGTATGGCCCATACTTCTTGTACAAAGTCAACCAAATGAAAGGGGGAATGTTTTATATCCATATAAAAGGAACAAGGTACTTAGAACCAATTTGGAAATAGTGTTCTTTGTTGTTTATCCTCCTTCTCTTCACTGTCAAGACTGTGTGGGATTGATTGATGACATTGCTGTCTCTTTAGGATCGAGTGCGTAATCATAAGTACAGAAGTATGGGGGATCTGGAGAAAGATGTCATGCTCCTCTGTCTCAATGCTCAGACATTCAACCTGGAGGGATCTCAGGTAGGTCTTCATTAATACTTGACTCATAGCTACACTCACAAATATCTGCACCCAGACATGGAGCCAAAATGCAGTCACAGGGATCAACACTTCATTCATTTATTACTGTCAAAAACATAAAAAAGATAAAAGTGAGTGGAATGTTTGTGTCCTGGACTTATCCTGTTGGCACATCAAAAAATGACCAAGTAGCAGGTGAAGGCTAATTAGATGCAAGTTTTGTTCGAATGAGCTGCAGGAATCGGGGGGGTTCAATAATCATTTTATTATTAGTGTTGTTATTTACTGCTCAGACTTGTAAAAGGAAAGATTTGATGTGTTTTCATTGGTTGTTGTGTTGCATTTTCTCAATACTGCTCCTCTCTGTGGAGACGTGCTTGTTTTATCGTGAGCCGCTACTGTGCCATGGTCTGAGAAATGTTGGGCACTGCGGCATATTAGCCAACTAATTAATTTTTCGTGAAATACAATGTGTGGCGGGAGTGTGTGACAAAAGTGTTAAGTATTATGTTTTCATATGTTAATTCATGTGGGCTTGTTCTTGTCATAGTAAGGCACATAAAACTCTTTAATCCTTTCTCGATTTGTGGCACACCCTGAAGGGATTGCGCCCTTGGCACTTGCCTATATTGCCTATGCCACGGGATAGCCCTGGTCTAAGCATGGAAATAAGCACTGTTTGGATACAACTCTTGGGAGTTTATTCTACTGCCTGCACCCAAAGCCACACCTGAAGATGTGCTAATCTGCCATTCCCATGCCTCACAAACCAAAGGGCAGCTGCTTGCTGATGGAAGGGGTGCTGGAGCCACAAAATGTACCATTTACAGTATTTGCCCCAGGGAGCTATGGAACAGTTTCCGAAACTTCTTCCCAATGTTTGCTGCATTAATGAAATTTGATATAGTCAAACATTCATCATTTAGTGACAATTTGCAATAAAGAATAGACCAAAATCCCCCAGGAGACCTGTGCAAACCTAACTATTCTGAAGAGATTGGTTATTACATATCCTAATTAAACTTATTGGACATTGTTATATATAGATTATTAGTTTCCAAAATAACAAACTTTTGTTGTTAATGGTCATTTTCATTGAGGCAATAAGTGTTGATCTAATTATAGAATGTGGGCTTATCATTTTTGCCTCAACTGTACATGTGAGACCTTAGATGTCCTTAAACTCACCAGGATTTAGATCCTATTTACTGTCCATTTAACCAACCTTTTATCCTGACTTGTGGACCGCTGATTTTTGTCTTTTATCTGTGCATTTAAATTCACCGGCTTATGGTCCTTGTGTATAAGGTCAATATTCTTCCTGCAGATCTATGAGGACTCCATTGTGCTGCAGTCTGTGTTTAAGAGTGCCAGACAGAAGATTGCCAAAGAAGAAGAGAGCAACGATGAGAGTGACGATGATGAAGAAGAGGAGGAGTCTGAGTCAGAGGGTGACATTTTAATCAGGATTATGAAATCACAGAAATAGTTCATGCTTTCCCTGACTGTGTTTGTGTGATTCCTCAGCTAAGTCAGTGAAGGTAAAGATCAGGCTGAGCAAGCGTGATGAATGTGGCAGTCAAGAAAATGCAAAGAAGAAGCAGGGCCGGACAAAGTCCAAACCTGTGGTCAGTGATGATGACACAGATGACGACCCAGAGGAGCACGTAGGTTGGCCTCTGCAGAAACCTGGACTGTCCTTCTCTACCCAGGAACTCTGATCCAGATCTTTTAAAATGGTGTAAACATTATATTACATTATAAACTCCATAAACATTATAAACATTTAAACTAAACCTAGCCATGAATATTATGTAGTCCTATTGGTAGCTGGCATACTTTCAACAAAGCTGCCAGGTAGGATGGAACTTTGCAATAGTGTAACCTCTTTAATCCAATCCCCCAATGTCAGAGGTAGACTCCTCTTCCACAGAGAACAAAAAGCAATCATATTAAACGTACCTATTTAGACATCACATCAAATATTGAAATTGTGCGTGCGTGTATGTGTGTTTATTAACAGGAACAGTCTACTGGGAGCCAGAGTGAAGATGAGTGAGGATGAGGAGCAGTGAAGCACGAGCAACTTGTCACCACTCCATAAGGCCGAATTCAGATGCCTCTCCTGTTTCACTGATATATGACATATGTTCAAAATAATGCTTGGCCAATTTGTAAAAAAAAAAAAAAAAAGGATCATATACAAAAGTTATACAATATTTACAAAAGATAAAGAACATGCTTTTATGCGCTGTTTGACATTAAGTGCTTCAAATGTAGTCATTTAGATGAGTGTGAGGCTTTAGCATTGCACCATTTTATGTCCAAGTTACCGTTGATTGTTTAAATAAAAAAGAAGCCAGGTTGGAACAGATTTTAATTTGGCCTGTGGATCATGACATGGTTTCATTGACAACACCAGTTCCAGCAGTCTGGAACAGATGTGGTGCAAAATAACCTCTGCTCATTTGCTGCTGGCTCAGTATTCTGCCTCATGGCTTGCATTATTTTTCTACTTGGATTTATAAAAGTCTTTAAATCATAGCCATATATTTAAGCTCCATAGCTTACTCTGTACTCTGTCCTGGCACTAAGTGCTGCAGCTCTCTGTATCGCGGCTTTCTTTACACATCATCATTGTGGTTGTATTCTCACAAAGCAAATAAATATTTCAGATTTGGACGAGTTGAATGCATGGTCTATATTTTGTTCATGCTATAAAATGTTTCTTATTTAGAACGTTAGTGAAGATGGAACAGATTTGAAGCTGGAATGACGAGCCTTTTTGGTTACTGAGTGGATTTTTTTTTTTTTTTTATCAGAGAAGTTTTACAAATTTCACTCTTAACAGAAAATTTTGAGGATTTTTTCATGTCACCTGCCACTAACTCTGAAACTCTGTTTTGAAGCTAGAGAGCCCTTCATCAAGGAATCATTCGCATTTCTCTCCAAAACAGCAAAATGAAAGCCATTTAGCAGACTGTGCACATGGACTCAGCCCAGTTTTTCAACATGCTTTGAAGTCACTCACAGTTAGGATGGCGGCAAGCTTCAGAAGATGGAGATAAATTGGACCCTAATCCCTGTTACAGAGCTTGAGATGTCAGCTGGAAATAGCCAGGTGTCTGTGCAATTGCTGCTTTTGTCATTGGGGTCAAGCCGTCCTTGCTGCAACACAGACAGTGAGTCCTCACAATCCCTGCCATGCTGTTCTTTTTGAAGAAGAAGAATGTTCTCAGATCCCAGTTCAGAAGGAAGTCATGTATGAATAAATGTAAGGACCAGGTGACACCTATTTTTAGCAATAATTTTCTTTGTGCAATTTGGTAGTTATCTGGATTCTCAGGCCCTGAAGCAAAGTTTGCAACACATGAAAGGGTTATAAAGTATGAGAAGAAACCCTGAGAAGAAGATTAGTTTTTGATTGATTGTAGCTACCACCCAAGAACATAAGGGTGTTGTTTGAATTGTAGACGAAATGCTGATCATCTGGTAAGAGTGGACCGATGGTAAAAGCATGTGGACATGAAGGGTCTGTACAGGACGAGTGGAGTGGGCGAACGTTTTGGGGGGGATTGTAGCGTGCAGAGGTCATGACCACGCTGGCCAGTCAGGGCCTTGGTGCTCAGTTTAGGGGATCTGGCTGAAGAAACAGTGGATTAAATCAGAGCATCTGCAGGTGTCTGCATTGTGTCACCACCTCGGTGGTGGATGTGCTCTGGTCATCGACAGCTTTTTTAACTCATTCCTGCCTCCCATTCGCTCTGAGATGCATCTGTTCTTTCCTTGAAAGGAAGTTACTAATAAAGATCAAGTCACATCTAACATTATACAGGGTACAAAACTCAGTTAAATGTATGCTGAACTGCTCTTATTAGACTGTGCACTATGCAATTTTTTAAAAAAGATAAGTAAAAAAAACAAGAAATTAATGTTCACTATGTAAAATAAACACATACATCACTGGGTAGTGGATATGGAGACCAGCTAGCTATGTTCTCACTGACACCTTTAACATCTCACTGAGCACCACTGACATGTCTCAAGGACAAAATCATTGTGTTGTGCTGAAGATGAAGTGCTATGAGAGGCTGGTCATGAAACATATGAAGACCCTGCTGCCCTCCACCATGGACCCACTATCGTTCGAATCTGTCTGGATCTGGAACAGCATCTCCAGCACCTCCACACTGAGCACTGGAGCTCCTCAGGGCTGTGTGCTCAGTCCAAGGCTGTTCACCCGGCTAACCCACGACTGTGCAGCGATGCACAACTCCAACCACATCAAGTTCACAGATGACACGACCGTAGTGGGTCTCATCAGCAAGAACGATGAGTCAGCATACAGAGAGGAGGTGCAACAACTGACGGACTGGAGTAAGCTGAACAATCTGTTTCTGAAAGTGGACCAGATGAAGGAGATGATTGTTTACTTCAGAAGATAACTGATGGGTCACTCTCCACTGAATATCATTCTTGTGTGGAGATAGTCAAGATGCCAAATGCCTTAAAAGTCAAGAACACAAAGTTCCTCTGTGTTCATTTAGAGGATAACCTTTCCTGGGCTCTCAACACCAGCTCAACAGCAAAGAAATTCCAGCCACATCTTTACCTCCTGCGGAGGCTGAGGAAAGCCCATCTCCCACCACACATTCTCACCTTCTATAGAGGGACTATTGAGAGCATTCTGATCAGCTGCATAACTGTCCGGTTTGGGAACTGCACCATATAAGACTATATCATACCAATACCCTACAGTGGATAGTGAGGACAGCTGAGAAGATTATTGGAGTCTCTCTTCCCTCCATAATGGACGTTTACCAAACACGCTGCATCCAGGAAAACCATTAGCATTGTGAAGCACACCCCTGACATGCACCCTTCACCCTCTTACCATCCGGAAAAAAGGTACCAAAACATTCAGGCCTTTACTGCCAGATTCTGCAACAGCTTCATCCCACTGGCCACCAGACACCTGAACACTGAATTTCCACTCTGACCTGACACACACACTCAGGGAATTTGATCATTTTTATAAAATATATTTAGTAATATGATCTATCTGTAATATGATCTATTTTTTATTAATTTCACTAGTGTAGCGCTGTCTGTCTCATTGTTGTCTACGTTTTTTTGTTAACTGTTCTTCTTGCACTGCCTGTGTCCCCTGTTTGTACTTTTTGTCAGTGTGTAACTTTGTTTAATTGTCTAAAGTTACATGTAGCACCAGGTTCCGTAGAAACGTTGTTCCGTTTTACTATGTACTAACATGTATATAGCTGAAATGACAATAAAGCATAATGTGAAATTGCTAGGCTTAGGTTCATTATGCAATGATTGGCAACTTGGAGTGTGAACAACTGCAGATGAACAGTGGGACAAAAAAGTATTTGGCAGCTTCCGATTGTGCAAGTTGTCCCACTTAAAGAGATGAGTCTATAATTTTCATCATCACAGGTACACTGTGAGAGAAAGAATTTTAAATCCAGGAAATCACATTATATGAGTTTTAAAGAATTTACTTGTATTAAATCTTTGTTAATTGTACAATTGCATAATTTATTTTGCGCAAATAAAAACAGCTTGTTCATAAATTCCTTATAGTTTTATGCTACTGGCAATTTCCTGACAGCTGCTCTGTGACACTGTTTGTTCTCGGACTCTTCATTTTACACTATCCCAACTGCCTCTTCTGTTTCCCACATTGTTCTACACCACCCAACACCACCCCCCCGCAAGCAGGCATGACCAGATAATAATATTTCTAATGTCCAATGATTCATTTTTTTAACATCAATGAATGTAAATATGAAGTTCAACGTTTCCTTCTCTCATCAGCCCAGCTGCTTTCCCTTTACTTCTGCACAATCTACAACATCCCACCAACCTCTGAAGGGATGCTCCAGCTCTTCATACTGCTGATGCACACAGGCTGTCATGACACTAACTGTGGTGTTGTTGAGAAATGACCCAGTCCATTGAATGAGTCAATGAAGTTTTTTGGCTTCAAATGGCATTTTCCGCCAATACATGTCAGAGCCTGGCAGTCCCACCCCACCAAGGAATAGCTCATCTGGTAAAACATGATTGCAAATGAGGTTAATTTTTCATCTTTTAATATTTGGTTTTATTAAAAAATGGGTTGATACAGTGCATCCAGAAAGCATTTGCAGAGCATCACTTTTTCCACATTTTGTTCTGTTACAACCTTGATTGATTAAATAAATGTTTTCCTCAGACTTCTACACACAACTCCCCATAATATCAATGTGAAAAATTTCAGGTTTAGGCAAATAAAAAAAAATGAAGCTTCCTGTTTCCCCTGATCATCCTTGAGATGATTCTGCAGGTTAATTGGAGGCCACCAGTGGTAAAATAGTTAATTGGACATGATTTGGAAAGTGTCTGTAAAGGTTCTCAGTCATCCAGGTCATGGTTATCTAAAAAAAGGTTATTGCCATTATATATTGGCAACTTGACTTGATTTGGTTCCAGAGAGCTTTCTCAAATCTGACTGGTAGGAGTAGCAGGTTTATAAACCCTGTGAAATCTTAAAGGTAGGTGGTCACCTGTGGGTTGTCCATCTCCCTGGCTTGCATGTTAATAAGACCCCCTAAGCCAGAGTGTGAAGGACTGTGAAACTTTCTGGGTACAGCATTGTAAGTGGGTGATAGATTATGTCTAAGGCCGCCTCCTCTGTTTAATGATGGTTGCTAAATCTTGCAGTAAAATCTTGCTTCTCTCACACCTGGTTTGAACCAGTCAGCTTCCCGGTCCAAAATTCTTACTTTGTTGTTTTAAGATTAGTGGTGTTTGTCTTTCAGATTTAAGTGGACTGCTGATTCCTGTCCTGATTAGCTGGCTCCATGCGTTTATGGAGCTGCCTTTCGGTTTCTCCTATGTACAGATCTGTACATTCCTCACCATTCATCACGTTAAGAATTCACAGGACTTTGTCAAGGTTCAAAACCTTAAACCGGGCATAGATGAACCCATGTCACATCTCTTTTCACCCTCATCCCCATAAGCGGTCCAGACTGTGAGGAAATGGATGCTTCAAGACTACTCTCTCTAACAGAACCAGCTTCAACCCAGACATCATATGTGCTCACAAGCACCTATTTCAAGTTCATTGACTGTTTTTACAAGCTGTGCCATGGGTTCACCTGTGTCCCCCAGTGTGTCCAATCTCTACATGAAAGAAGTAGAGAGCAGAGCCCTGAGCTTGTTCCCAGGGATTACACCCACACTGTTGCAGGTATGGGGATGATACCTGGGTCATGATTAAAACACAAGAAGTGGAAAATTTCCACTTTAAAACACATCAACACGGTGGAGTTCTTTCAACTGTACCCACAGTCATTCACACTCTGACTCAGTTGGTCTCATTAACATACATGAAAGCCAGGGAGAAGGACAACCCAAAGATGACCACCAATTACCACCTTCAGGGCTCCACAGGGTTTATAAACCTGCTTCTCCTGCCAGTCAGTCAGACATGAGAAAGCCCTCTGGAATTGAAGGCTGAAATGTTGTCAAGGAATCAAAATAAGTCCTATTGGAATAAAAAATTAAGATGATTTGAAAAGGTACACACCTGTCTATATAAGGTCACACAGAAGACAGTTCATGTTAGAGAACAAACCAAGCATGAAGTCCAAGTAATTGTCTGTAGACCTCTGAGACAGGATTGTCTTGAGGCACAAAATTGAGCTAACTGGGAAGAAAAAATTTAGTCACAGAGGTGACCAATGGTCACTCTCTCAGCTCCAGAGGTCCTCTGTGGACAGAGGAGAAACCTCTGGAAGGACAACCAGCTCTGCACTATCAACGAATCAGGCCTGTATGGAAGCCACTCCTTAGTAAAATGCAGATAGCAGACTCTCAAACCATGAGAAACAAAATATGGACAATATTAAATATAGTAGCTAAAAAATCCACTCAATCCACACAAATTTTGGGGTAGTTGTGGCTTAGCGGTTAAGGAAGTGGCCCCATAGTTGGAAGGTTGTCTGTTTGAATCCCAATTTGCCAAGATGCAATTGAGGTGCCACTGAGCAAAGTACTGTCCCCACATACTGCTCCCCGGGCGCCTGTCCAGCTGCCCACTGCTCACCAAGGGGGATGGGTTAAAAGCAGAGGAGACATTTGGTTGTGTACACCGTTTGCTGTGCTGCAGTGTTTCACAATGACAATCACTTCACTTTCACAAATGAGATGATTGGTTGCACCTCTTTTGATCCTTTCCTCCATGCTCTGTGCAAAGAGATCCCCCACTCTCCATCCCCCCAGTTAGACAGCCAATCACTGTTAGTATGCAAATGATCTGGGGTGGTAGTAGCCTAGTTGGTAACACACTCGCCTATGAACCAGAAGACCCAGGTTCAAACCCCATTTTACTTTACTTTATTTTACTTAGCAGACTTACAAGAGGAAAACACCAGCAATTCTCGTTCGGTTTCTATAGATTTTGAGTTTATAAAACAAAGAGCCCTGATAAGGCCGAACTTGTCAGAAAAAGAACATGCTCGGAAATTGTTAAATGCTAGGAAAAAAATTATAAATTGTGAGTGTGTGTGCATGTGCGTGTGTAAGTGTTAGATTTGTTAGATTTGACTTTTTGAACAAGTGGGTTTTCAACTGCTTCTTAAAGGTGGTAGTAGTCTTGGTTAGTTGAATGGAGCAGGACAAGTTGTTCCACCAGCCAGGGACAACAAAGGAGAACAGAGTCGATTGGGATTGGAGACCCCGTGAAGAGGGAATTTTCAGTCTCGTTTGAAGTCTCGTTGATCTGAGAGAGCGTGCAGGAGTGTAGCTAGGTAGTATTGTATTGATGTAGGAGGGTGCACTTCCATTTACAGCCCTGTATGCAGCATCAAGGATTTAAACTCAATGTGAGCAGCTACCGGGAGCCGGTGGAGAGAGGTGAGAAGAGGCGGGACGTGGGTGTTTTTCGGCTGATTGAAGATGAGGCGGGCTGCCACATTTTGGACCATCTGGAGACCCTCTGACGGCAGCTGTGTAGCCTCTTGTGAAAGAAAGGCCGAATCTTGCGAATGTTGTAGAGAGTGAGAGTGTAGATATTGTGTCTGTTCCCTGCGCTAGAAAAGCTAAATTAATGAAACCTAATAGTGCTATTTGTCATGATTAATCTCAAGATGAACTCCAGCAGTGGCTCTGTAAAATATTAAATATTAGGTCTCTATCTCAGAAAACTTACAGAAAAGTCTTTAGACCTTCTCTGTCTCTCAGAAACTTGGCTTAAGCAAAGGTGACTTCATTACTCTGAATAAAGCAACTCCTCCTGGTTACTGTTCTAAGCAAAATGCACAATATGGTCGGTGTGGTTATTTACATTCACATTTATGGCATTTGGCAGACCCTTATCCAGAGCGACATACAACATGCTTTCATGTTACCTTTAATGAAGTGATCAATTCAGGTTCACTAGGATTCAAACCCTGAATACAGGTATAATAAGGGCTCTGAAGTAGGATGGTGCTACCTCCCCAGTGGAGGGAGCGTAGCAGTGGGGTGGTGTGGGAGAATTTGGGAAGGTTGAAGATCAGTCGTGCTGCTGCATTCTGTATTAGTTGTGGAGGCCGGAAGTCATTCAGAGGTAGACATGCATGGAGGGAGTAATCAAGTATCTGGGTGGCCTGTGCTGATAAAGGCAGCTTTGTCTGATATTGTAGATCAGGAATCTACATGAGTGGGAAAGATTGGTCATGTGACTCGAGAAGGAGAGTTGGTTGTCTATATTTACTCCAAGGTTGCGTACGGTTGTAGAAGGAGAGATCTGTGCATTGTTCAGGTAGAAAGCAAGATCATAATGAGGTCATGAATACTACTTCTGTTTTGGTGGGATTGAGTTTTAGATGATGGGCTGCCATCCAAGATGAAATGTTAGTTAGACATGCAGAGATTTTGGAAGCTGCATGTACATCTGAAGGATGAAAAGAAAAGATGAATTGTGTGTCGTCAGCATAGCAGTGATAGGATAACCCATGTGAGGAAATGACCTCACAATGTGATCTTGTGTAGAGGGAGAAAAGGAGAGGACCAAGTACTGAACCCTGAGAGACACCAGTTGAGAGTCTGTTTGAAGCAGACCAAGTCATACCCAAGGTAGCCCCGAATTCCAAGTCTCTTCAAGATGGACAGGAGAGTCTTGTGGTTAAATGTATCAAATGCTGCAGAGAGGTCGAGGAGAATCGGAACAAATGAGGGTTTTGCTGATCTGGCCACATGTAGCTTCACAGAGACAGCCAGAAGGGCTTGGGATCTAAAAAGTTGTTCTGAGACAGATGAAGTTATAAATGATTGTAAACACAGCGCTCAAGGACTAAAAAAAATAATGAGAGAAAAGACACTGGTCTGTAGCTGTTGATATCTGCAGGATCAGCAGTGGGTTTCTTGAGGATTGGAATAACCCTGGCTGTTTTAAAGACAGATGGTACATGACTAGATATAATTGAACTATTTATGACGTGAGAAATGAAGAGGATAAGGTCAGGAGAGCTTTGTTTGGATGGTGTATCCAGCCTGGGGAGTTTTCTGGTTCGGAGTGATCACGTGACATGGCCGACCTCCATGGACTGTCCTATCTGGCCCTCTGCAGACCCCATCTGATCACCAGCTGGTACCCAAACACTCTACCTAGATGCTAATTCAATATATGCAAGTGGACTGTTTATAACCTTCATATGCCATCATTTTTTGGTATTTCAGTGTAATCTAGTGCTGACCAGAGGAGAATTGGTTCCCCTCAATGTTTTCTTCCTGTTAGAAGGAGTTCTTTTTCCTTGTCACTGTTGCCTTTGGCTGTCTCACCTGAGCATTGTTCTGTTTGTTAGGTGCTTTGTGACCATATACATTGTAAAAAGCACCATATAAATAAAGACTGATTGATTGTTGTAAATGAGTAAATATTAATTTTCTTAGTCTAGCGCTTGTAGTGCACACAAAGAAAGCCTGGCTTTTAAAAAGCTTGGCAGGAGGGTGAAGAGTGCATGTGAGGGGTGTGTAGAGTCCTTCACAATGCTTTTGACTTTTCCGGATTCATTGTGTTTGGTAAATGTCTGTTATGGAGGGAAGAGAGACTCCAATGATCTTCTCAGCTGTCCTCACTATCCGCTGCAATGTCTTGCTGTCTAGTACGGTGCCGTTCCTAAACCAGACAGTGATGCAGCTGGTCGGAATGCTCTCAATAGTCCCTCTATAGAAGTTGGTGACGATGGGAGGTGGCCGCTCCTCTGGTGTTGAGAGTCCAGGAGAGGTTCTCCTCTAGATGAACAAAGAGGAACTTTGTGTTCTTGATAATCTGCACACAAGATCCGTGGGGAGTGGTCCCTCCGTTGTTTTCCAAAGTCAACAATCCTCTCTTTAGTTTTGTCCACATTAAAAAACAGATTGTTGACCTTACTCCAGTTCGTCAGTCGTTGCACCTCCTCTCTGTATGCTAACTTGTTCTTGCTGATGAGTCCCACCATGGTTGTGTCAGTGGTGAACTTGATGATGGTGCTGGAGATGCTGTTCCCGATCCAGACAAACTGAGGTCTCTCAGTCAGGAAGGAAGATCCAGTTGCAGAGGGAGACAAGCCCAGAATCTCCGCTTTCCAATCAGGTGCAGTGGAATGATGGTGTTGAATGCTGAACTGAAGTCTATGAAAAACATTTGAACAGTATGTGTCCTTATTGTCCAGGTGGTTGAGGCATCATCTGTGGAGCGGTTTGGACAATGGAGTGGGACCAGGGTGGAAGGCAGCAGGGTCATCATATGTTTCATGACCAGCCTCTCTAAGCACTTCATCATGATGGGCGTAAGTGCAACGGGACAGTCGTCATTAAGACACAGGTCTTAGGGTAGAGGCCTGATAAAGTGCAATCCAGTTATATGACAAAAATAGTTATCAAGAGCAACCTTTTGATTACGGGGTGCTTCCTTAACCGCTAGGCCACCACTGCCCCTAATGTACATGTGCTTTCTAACTTTTTGTTTTTTAATAAATTTGCTAAAGCTTCAGGGATCTTCAAATGGATCAGTAGCATTATAATGGAAACACAATGTACACCATGATACTGGTTGGACTTTTCCTTTTCTAGAACAAATAATCACAAACCCTGCACTGACACCAATTGCAGACTCTACCTTGGAAGGGGGTCCCTCTCTGTATCACACCTTCCCATGGTTTCTTCCTTTTTTCTTCTTTACTCTCTCCTAGAGTTTTTCCTTGTGTGCTGGATGGTACTGTACTTGTGTACTGTATGTGATTATGTGCTATATAAGAAATAAATGTTTTTGTAAAACCTTTTCACATTCTCATTATTGGGTGTTGTATGTAGAATTCTGAGGGGAAAATGAATTGAATCAATTTTGGAATACAGCTGTAACAAAACAAAATGTGAAATAAGTCATGCGCTATACTTTCCGGATGCACTGTATGTGGCCCCATGCTATTGATTGATAGATTAATTCATTACAACATGATTTCATTTCCCTGCACGTGTAGGTTGTGGATCAGCTCTGATGGAAGACATCTGATTGAATTCACTGACTGAAAAATGATGTGTTGACAAATTCTATGATACTCAGTGTCTACCATTTTGGTTTCTATTTTGCATACATCCACTGTACTGTAGCCTCTTCTCAGGGTCAAATATTGAACTTTACTGTGGTCTGACCTTCAGACGACTGTCCATCTTGCCAATGCAAACATGGGCATAATGGCGCAAAACAGGATGTGTCTGGCCTGTGGAGAGTTGGTTGTGGTGCCAGGTAGGTGGAGCTGTCTTCCTGTTCCACTGTGATGTACATCCTGAAGACACAGAGCTGAATAAATGTGAAATGTAATATTTTATGGTGATGATAATTAAAGCTTGACATCAGGAAACTATCTGTTGATTATTAAAGGTTGATGATTTTGTTCTAAAGAGGTGCACAGTGCAATAGTGGTTTGCTAGCAGCTGCTGCAGGTTTTCTCTGTTGGAATGATGTCATTGCCTGGCTGATGATCAGCCAAATGAGCACAGCACTGATCAGATGGTCCGCTGAGGGAACCAGGATTTGGGCACAGATGGCAGGTTAAGACACCAGGTTTGTGGAAGGGAACTCAGGCTCACCATATCTCACCCCCATCTGTCCTTTCACCCCTCCACCTCAAGAATGGGGTAAAGATGGTGGGATGCCCTCTACTGGCTATTTGAACTTTTATAGGCTTGCTTTCAAAGCTTTTTCAGCATTTCGTCAGCATCCAACTAGGTGTCCTAAATCCTGAAACTGTTCCTGAAAGCGAACTTGTCCCTGTTGATGAGAAGATAAAGAGTGGCTTTGGGTGTGGCTCTCACTCCAGCTGGAGTTTTTTAAGTTTCGGAACTGTGTGGCGAGAGCATAAATAAATCTGAGGAATGTCTAGAGGGAACACAGCAGTGAATCATTCCACTAACCTAGAGAGAGAAACTCATTAGAAAAAGTCTGCTGGTTTTGAAATATCGTCCTGCGTTTCAGCTCTTTCTTTTCTGGCCGTTGTTCTGTTGTGCAAAACAAAACAATAAATTACACTCCAAAAAGACCCAAATTGTCAGTGGAACCATAATGTTTGAATTATGTCAGAACTTGGCAAGAGTGGCGATTACTGTCTCTGGTGGTCAGTTGGACCAGCATGATGCCAGCTGCCACTGTATTGGTCAGTTTAGTCTGAGGGCAGTGGAGGAGAAAGAATCCAGACATGGAAAGCAGCTGTATGTGTAGAGGTTCTATGTGGGATGATCTTTGATAGAGATGAAACAGGACGTTTCTGATGACCAGTTGTGTGCCTGGATTTGTGGTCCTCGTGGTGGGGATGGGAATTATTCTTAGGTCTGGTAGCCACTTTACAGCCTTGTTTAAATGGTTTATGGTCTGAGTCTGAAGGTCTGTGCTTTACCTAATCAAATCAAAAGCAGCAAACAAAGACCTGCTGGCATTCTACTCTAATAAAAAGTGGAAAAGGCCAAGCAGAGATGGGTTCTCAGGACCTCTGGCTCCTCCTTCATCAGAGACAACAATGGTGGAGGAATTTCTTCTGCCCATTCCACATACTTCACTCTTCTGGCTTTTTTCCATGAAATCCTGGAGACAGGCCAGAATAGGGAACTATAAATGCCGCCCTTCCTATTCTTCCAGCATGTGGTACAAGACAATACACACAAAACACCCCCATACACAGTTCTCTGTGTCTTCATACTGTGTTGTGTCACCGCAGTACAGGGAGTTTTTCTGAGACCCCACATCACCAAGACTCTGGGTCTTAAAAGCCTGACCTCTCACTGCTGCTCATGTAGGGGTGTCTGGACCAAAAGGGTTGCAGATGTGAATGATGATCACATTTCCTCCTCAGCGCTCACCTGCATGCCAGACACCAGGACACATGGCCTCGAATCACGGCAATGCTAAACCTGCTTACCACACAGTCACATCTCACCTCCAGAGTCGGTGACGTTTAGATGACCTCAGAGCCCCAATGTTCTGTAATTCTGTAGCTGCTGAATTCATGGCAAGGAGCAAGATCACTACATCCTGGACAAATAAGACACCGTGACAGCAACTTTATTATATACTTTTTATTAAACACATATAATGTACTGGCAAGTACGCATGATGCTGAATATCTAAATATGAGCATATTAACAAAGAGTACTCTGACAGGACTAAAAATGTCAAATTGAAATTTTCATCAGGAAAAGATTTGCCTGTAAATCTCAGTATATGAAAGTTGAAGTAGAGAAGAACGCAGCTTTCATCGTTTCCCCCTTTTTCCCCCTCGGAGCTGTGACGTCACGCTGGGCGGCCTGCAGCTTATTAGCGCGAGCGGAGCGCGAGGGGCTCAAACTCTTTACCCGCTCGCTCACACTCACACACTCACACTTATACACTCACACACACTTACTCACACACACACCCCTACTCACTCACTCACTCACTCACTCACTCACCACGACAAGTGATCGCTCGCGCTCAGCAGACGTCGGTTTGAGGGCTTCCGAGTCACTCGTGATGGTCGCGCTGTCACTCGCGGTCCGTGTGACCCTCGCGCTGCTCGCGACTCTGACTTCAGCCGCGCTGGTGAGTGGAGCTGGACGCTGTTTCTGGTGGCCGCTGCTGCTGCTTCTGGTGGCCACTGCTTCTGGTGACCGCTGCTGCTTCTGGTGGCCACTGCTGCTGCTTCTGGTGGCCACTGCTGCTGCTTCTGGTGGCCACTGCTGCTGCTTCTGGTGACCGCTGCTGCTTCTGGTGGCCACTGCTGCTGCTTCTGGTGACCGCTGCTGCTTCTGGTGGCTCCTGCTTCTTCTGGTGGCTCCTGCTGCTTCTGGTGGCCACTGCTGCTGCTTCTGGTGACCGCTGCTGCTTCTGGTGGCTCCTGCTGCTTCTGGTGGCCACTGCTGCTGCTTCTGGTGACCGCTGCTGCTTCTGGTGGCTCCTGCTGCTTCTGGTGGCCGCTGCTGCTTCTGGTGACCGTTGTTGCTTCTGGTGACCGCTGCTGCTTCTGGTGGCTCCTGCTGCTTCTGGTGACCACTGCTGTTGCTTCTGGTGACCACTGCTGTTGCTTCTGGTGGCCACTGCTGTTGCTTCTGGTGACCGCTGTTGCTTCTGGTGGCCACTGCTGCTGCTTCTGGTGGCCACTGCTGCTGCTTCTGGTGACCGCTGTTGCTTCTGGTGACCGCTGTTGCTTCTGGTGACCGCTGTTGCTTCTGGTGGCCACTGCTGCTGCTTCTGGTGGCCGCTGCTGCTTCTGGTGGCCACTGCTGCTTCTGGTGGCCACTGCTACTTCTGGTGGCCACTGCTGCTGCTTCTGGTGGCCACTGCTGCTGCTTCTGGTGGCCGCTGCTGCTTCTGGTGGCCACTGCTGCTTCTGGTGGCCACTGCTGCTGCTTCTGGTGGCCACTGCTGCTGTTTCTGGTGGCTCCTGCTGCTGCTTCTGGTGGCCCCTGCTGCTGCTTCTGGTGGCTCCTGCTGCTTCTGGTGGCCACTGCTGCTTCTGGTGGCCGCTGCTACTTCTGGTGGCCACTGCTGCTGCTTCTGGTGGCCACTGCTGCTGCTTCTGGTGGCCACTGCTGCTGCTTCTGGTGGCCGCTGCTGCTTCTGGTGACCGCTGTTGCTTCTGGTGACCGCTGTTGCTTCTGGTGGCCACTGCTACTTCTGGTGGCCACTGCTGCTGCTTCTGGTGGCCACTGCTACTTCTGGTGGCCACTGCTGCTGCTTCTGGTGGCCACTGCTGCTGCTTCTGGTGGCCGCTGCTACTTCTGGTGGCCACTGCTGCTGCTTCTGGTGGCCACTGCTGCTTCTGGTGGCCACTGCTGCTGCTTCTGGTGGCCACTGCTGCTACTTCTGGTGGCCACTGCTGCTGCTTCTGGTGGCCACTGCTACTTCTGGTGGCCACTGCTGCTGCTTCTGGTGGCCACTGCTGCTGCTTCTGGTGGCCACTGCTGCTGCTTCTGGTGGCCGCTGCTACTTCTGGTGGCCACTGCTGCTGTTTCTGGTGGCTCCTGCTGCTGCTTCTGGTGGCTCCTGCTGCTTCTGGTGGCCGCTGCTACTTCTGGTGGCCACTGCTGCTGCTTCTGGTGGCTCCTGCTGCTTCTGGTGGCTCCTGCTGCTTCTGGTGGCTCCTGTTGCTGCTGGTGGCCACTGTTGCTGCTGGTCGCCGTTCTGTCCAACTGTTCTGGGACCTGCCGTCATTAATGACCTGTGTGTGTTTCTGTCTTTCAGGCTGGCAAAGTAGATAAAGAAGGTAAGAGGCCACAATCTGTCTGCTCACATCTTCTGATATTCCTTTTGATGTTCTAAAAGACGGTTGTAAGGTGTCAGAACCTGACTATGAAAAAACCTACGTATTACTTTTAGTTTACCCCCTGCTCAGTCAGGTCTGCGGAGTCTATGGCTTCTCACCTAGAATATACGAAGTTATGAACAGACTTGCAGGTGTATGTGGTCTGCTGCTCAGCAAGGTATCTGGTGATTTGGAAAGTTAAGATCAGCATCCTGCATCCCTGCATGTCAGACTACTGTTAATTCATCTGAAAGCAGGGAGATGTTTCTGGTGCTGAAGAGCTCAGCTCCCAGGTTGGCTCTTTTCAGGCCTGTGCTGAACGCAGATGAGGTACAGTGCAGATTCTCATGTTGGTTCTGTCCTATGTTTGCCATTTCCAGACTTCTTAAAAGGCAGGCTGAAAGAGTATGGACTGGTCACTCCCATCAGCACAGACTCAGAAGGTCACTTCCTGTCTCACCTGCTCTCAGCCAATCACAAACAGCGCATGAAGAGGGACGTGTCCCTGGGCTCAGAGCAGAGCGAGAGGCTGTTCTTTAACATTACTGTCTTTGGGAAGGAGTTCCATCTCCGGCTTCATCCAAACAAAAAGCTGGTGGCCCCTGGGGCCACGGTAGAATGGCATGACGAGGCAGAAGGGATGGTGGTGGAGGGCAACTATACGGAGAGCCAGAATCGGTCCAGTGTCAGGACGGAGCGGATACTGCAGAGGGAGCTCCTGAAATCGGACTGCACCTTTATTGGAGACATCAGTGATCTGCCTGGAGCATCGGTCGCAATCAACAACTGCGATGGCCTGGTGAGTCTTTTTCCCTCCTGCATCCTCACGACACAGCAGAGCAGCATCGAGTTGCTGTTGTGGACGTTTCTGGAAGGATTTTTGTGAATTTCTGTGATCATGTGTTGTACCAAGGCCAACGCAAAGTTGCTCAATCAAATGCACAAAATCACAATTTTTAAAACTCCAAGCACATAAACAAGCAAAAAGCTGTAGGCGTATGTCTAAGAAAAGATGACCAGCGCTGACGTTAACAAGTCAGACTGGTATTACCACTCTGAAGCAGCAGCACTTAATAAGCCATAACAATAAATAGTCTGTAGCCGATGCACCATGTGTGACCCGGAAATGGTTCCAGGTGCAACTGGCCATTGGTCAGAACTGGGGGAGTTCAAGAAAGTGAAGTGTCATTGTGATACACAGCACACGGTGCACACAACAAATTGTGTCCTCTGCATTCAACCCCTTCTCTTTTAATCATAAAGGCGCCCGGGAGCAGTGTGTGAGGATGGAGCTTTGCTCAGTGGCACGTTGGCGGCTCCTTGTGATTGGTGAATGATGTTACTTACTTTCATTGTGGGACATCCTAAAGTGAGAATGACCATTAATTCCACCACTTAACAGAAACGTGACCATTAGAGAACATGTATGAGAAACAAAGCATGCAGCAGAGGGCACACTTTCTTTTGATTGTTATTGTGTTGTTTAATTGTATTATATTGCGCTATAAGCAAATCTGCATCAGTTTTTTAACTATTGGAATTATAACAATTACAATGCTTTATAGTTAAACAATGTGAATATATTCATATTGTATCACTATATTTACATTACACTTATATAACTATTTTATTATAATAGCTATAATAGATTGATTAATCGAACAACTATAATGAAGTGAGTGTTCATAGTTCGGGTCCTAATCTCTATTATTTGTGTACTTAAATCTCACTTTTACCTTTTGTAGCAATATTTTATGGTGGTTATGGTCATGCTTATGATGGATTGCTTGAGGTTTGCAGCTGCCAAAGCTAAATCACTCTACCATTAATCTTATTTTTTTATTTTCTTCTGTGTTTCAGTAACACGTATATGCTGGAGCTCTGCAGTAATCTTAGAGTATAAAAAAAATTAATTACTTTGATTAAAATCTGTTACATACTATTAACCTGATGACCACAAATCCCTTTTACTACCACTGTGAGTGTCTCCAGGGGGACTGTCCCTGTAACTACTGATTGACAGTTGTTCTGGATAAGGGCGTCTGATAAATGCTGTAAATGTAAATACCAAAATGATACTAATAGATCTAGTTTTTGTGGGTGTGCCGCTCCTGAACAGGGATCTCTGAAAAGGAACCAGGGTTCTAACAGGTTAATTTCATTAAATCAGTAGCACTGCTCCAGGCCAGAGTGGGGCAAAACGTTTCTTCCAATCAGTGCTAACCTTGGGCTGCAATGCCAGTGAACCTTGAGTGAACCTCGAGTCACTCTGGATGCTCTTTCGTCTGTTCTGTCTACTTTAAATGTCTCTGAATTGCTAGAGATGCTGTTTACCACAGTGTGGATGTAGAAGGACTCGCTGTGAATTGAAATATTTGGTTTAATTATGTCAAATAAAATACGTCCTGACATTGACACCTAAAAAAAATTTCACTGGATGAGTGTTTTAATGTGAAATGTCGAGGAGTGCTGTCCTCTTCTTGAACTGTGGATTATGGCTGTTACTGATCAATAACACATGTTGGGCTTGCCTGGTTTTATCATAATTCCACAGTTTCCTCTACGTTGCCACTGACTTGAAGGTCTCTGGAGGAAAAACACCCTGAAATCGGCTCAGCTGGACCAGATTCCTCTGTCACTCTGCTGTGGGTCCAGGGTTCACCAGATTCTTACAGGTTGCTCAGTGTCAGCAGGGTGGTTTGTGTTTCAGGTAGTCACTGATGTTCTGGTCTCAGTACGTGCACTAGAAAACGTTCTTACCTGTGATCTCAACTGAAGGTCTTGGTCTCTCGCTGTGTGTTCCTGTCTGCACAGCTCTGCAGCAGTGAGGAATCTCTTCTTTTCTGAGTGACTGTGGGTGGTTCTGGTGTTTGTCTTTAAATGTGTGTAAAGGTTTGAGGCAACTCAGGATTTAAATTTCAGCACAGGTTTAACATATGTGTTATGTGGCGCAAAGAGGCCTGAGCCTCCAAAGGCCGCAATCCCCATGGAAGCGAGTTGTGCCCCAGAACTTCCTAGTACCAGCATAATTATAATAATGACTTTTATTTATATTGCACTTCACATTTTACTCCAAAGCATGTCCTTCAGGGATCAAGGCTCAGCAAATCCTCGGTCATACACACTCACTACATACACATAAAAAAACGTAGCACGAGGAAATATGATGTGATACTGTATGTAAAGTCAGTTCAAAAGAGAGGACAGGTGGCCAACATGTAAATGTTGTATAAGCATGCATATTCAAACAGATAAAAAAAGTCTGTTGCTGTACGTCTCTCGTCAGGCTCCCACCAGTTTTCATCAGTTTTGGAGGGACATCCAGTTCTTGACAGCATCACTGTTGTAAAGGACTGCATTTCATGGTATATCTAATGCTAATTGAGGCTTGATTTATGAATTAGACTGTTTATTTGTTAAAAGACACATCACTGCAAGCCATTGTGACATGAAGTCACAGTTGTAATGCAGATGCAGTCACATTTATAGGGGTCCATTTGGGGGCTGAGTTACAAGTAAAAAAAAACCCCAAAAAATACGCTCCTGTGACAGAGACCCTAGTAGAACAGAAACTGAACTGAATACAAACCGGGTTCATTGTAGTTTGATTGCGCATCGCTTAGTCAGATTGCATTTCTGAGAGGTTCAGCTTGTTAAAGAGTCAAGTTAACGGAGTGGTGCGTTCGCTTTTCCATTCCTCCACTCCGGTGGACAGCATTCTCAGTCATAGCCGATTCAGGCAGGCTTGAAGTGGCCTTTTGATGCAGCAGAAACAGCTGATTGGCTCATTTGGCGGCACACAAGCACTTTATTCACCCTCGCCGTGGATGCCACTTGTTGACTCAGGCTGACCTCTGGCAGTTCTGGTGGACATAAGAGGAGGCCACAGAAACTGGCTGATTAAAGAAAAATTATTTTGGGGTACAGTGGTTTCTTTACACCACCGGAGAGTGATGAGTAAATGCTGTGTTTACAGGCGTTTTACTATTTTTTCTGATTTGGAACCAGGCTCTTGTTCAAATTTGATTTTAAATTTAATTTGATTAAACATATTTATTAAATTTGAAGGTGCTTTCCTTCCTCACTTTGCACAAAGCTCATCTCATCCAGATCAACTTTGGGGTCATTTGCTTTAATTCCTTCTTTTCATGTGTCATTTGTATTAGCTTCAATATCAGTCATTTTCTCATTTGGACTTTTGAGCAGATTCTCCTTTTCTTCTTTCCCCTTTCTCATGTGGGCAGAAATCAGTGTAATTTCCCCTGAAAGTTCCTTTTAAAGGAGTCTGAAAATGGCAGGTAATGATGACGAAGGTTTGCTCAAATCTTTAAAGCAAACAGGCCTTTAAACAACATTGGTGCAACATTGCTTGAATGGGTCTCTGTCTCGCCTGAATCCAGTGCCTTCATGCAGATCCTTAAGAAGTTTGGGCTGCAGGAGCAGAAAGGTGTGGCCTTTCGTCCAAACTGTGAATGTTTGTGTTGGCACAGGTGTGCCGTCTGCCTGGCCTGTGCTAATGCTGGGATATTAAACCCATGAAACAGATCTTTTGATGCGTTCAGATGGTGCGGATGCTGTGATTGTTCATTGACTGCATGGCGCTGAGCTGTCATGGATGTGATCCAGGACATGAATCCGTTTTGAGGGGAGCACTGGGGAGATTTGAAGGTCTCTTGATGGGACCAGATAATTGCTTGTTATGAGCTAGGTGTCAGGTTTTTAAGTGTCATGTCCAGTCAAAAAACATTCAAATTGTCAGTGAAATTATGACCTTGAGTGAGTCATGTCTTGTAAGATGAGTTATTGATCCTGTTAACATTTTGATAAATGAGTGAGAGCTGAATAATCTGTTTTTCATGTAAACATGGCAACAGGACCTTTGCTTTTGGTGAGGCTGTATGTGGCTTTTGGGAAGGAATTCACAATAATGCAAGAAGACCGTGCTACTTTATTTTATTTTCATTATTTAGCTCACTGTAATATCTTAAGCGTCACCCATAAATATTTAAATGCCAGTTTAACTTAATATGTAGTATATATTACATTAAAGCTTCACCTGAGTGAACATTATGTTGACATTATGGGGTGTTGTGTGTGAAATTCTAAGGGTAAAAAGTAATTTAATAAATTTTGGAATAAGACTAACATAACAAAATGTGGATGCACTGTAACGCACTAGATGTTGCATAGTGCTGTCTATGGGAGCGAATGTACCATCTTGGGACAGGGTAACGCTCCTTTTGAACGAATGCACGTCAATCAGGGTTAAGATAAGATAAGCTAAAATGATCCTTTATTAGTCCCACAAATGGGAAATTTATATAGTCACAGCAGGACATGGACAGTACAAGATAAGAGCAGCAAAACAATAGCGCAGACACAAAGTAAGCAAATAAGAAAAAATATGAGTATTTGTGAGATTTTACATTTGTACAGTAGGTAAATATACACATATTGCACTTAAGAGAAAGGGGGCGATGGTGTATTGAATGTGTGTTTTTTTCTATTTATGTATGTTTGTGTGGTCAGTTGTTGTAGAGCCTGACAGCGGTTGGCAGGAAAGACCTTCTGAATCTCTCCGTCCAACATTGTGGGTGCCACAGCCTGCTACTGAAAAGTGGAAAATTTTAGAAGCGATCTTTGTCTTTTCTCATTTCAAATGTCAGCCGTATATATGACCAAGCCACAAATAACTAGAGAAGCATTTTGTTTAATATTTTTTTCAAAATGTAATTTGCATATAGTTATTTTTTATTCAAAATAAACGTAAACTTGGGGCAGTGGTGGCCTAGTGGTTAAGGAAGCGGCCCCGTAATCAGAAGGTTGCCGGTTCGAATCCCGATCCCCCAAAGTGCCACTGAGGTGCCACTGAGCAAAGCACCATCCCCACACACTGCTCCCCGGGCGCCTGTCATGGCTGCCCACTGCTCACTCAGGGTGATGAGTTAAATGCAGAGGACACATTTCACTGTGTGCACTGTGTGCTGTGCTGCTGTGTATCACATGTGACAATCACTTCACTTTGAGATTAAACTACGCTCCTACTGCCTTCAGAACAATGCAAATACAAACACCACAAAATAAATACTTAAACACCACAATGTTACTCAAAGTCTACCACACGCCTGTGAAATCAAACTGACAATCAAGTTCACATGCTGTTGTGCAAATGGAAATTGTAGGCAATTAGCGAGACATCTCCAATAAAGGCGTGGTCCTGCAGGTGGTGACCACAGACCACTTCTCAGTTCCTGTGCTTTTCTTCCTACGCTACTCTGTCAGAGTGAAATATGGTGGTGGAATTAACGCATGCTAAGAGGCTGAATGTGACATCTAAATGTTATATATCATATGCATCACCTGCAAAACAGGATACCACAATTCTATGCAGCTGATTAGTCCACTGCAAAGCTGTTGAGTATTAATTAATGTAACTTAATTCATTAAGTATTCCTAGTAATCTGGGGGCACACTTGCCAATGAATCAGAAGACCACAGGTTACAGGTTCAAACCCCACTTACTACCATTGTGTCCCTGAGCAAGGCACTTAACCCTGAGTTGCTCCGGGGGGGCTGTCCCTGGGACTACTAATTGTAGGTCGTCCGGGATCAGGGCATAAATGTAAAAATGATATCTGAATCAACACCTCCAAACACACTGTAATTACACCACACTGTATGTGTGTGTATGTGTTCGTCTTATGTGTGTGTAAACCAACACGGACAGAGTGTTTTGGCATGTATGTGTGGATTTACACACAGGGGTGTGTTAGTGTACACAGAATGAATGTGTGTGTATGTACACTGAGTAGGTGTGTGATTCGTAACACTAACTATGTGTATCTGCAGGCTGGCCTCATTCGGACGGACACTGATGAATACTTCATTGAACCCCTGGAGCGTGGGACGCAGGAAGTGGAGGAGTGGGGACGGGTCCACGTGGTTTACAGGCGTTCAGCAGTGCTGCAGGCTCCCTCCGACATTTCCTTGGACTACCAGACCAACGGTATGACTGCCAACACACCACTGACACACACAAATTATCATGTGCTTTTATACCACACATTCCTGCACATTTTTATGTATTATGTAATAAAGGTGAAATAAGGCCTAATTAGAATTTTTATAGATTATTGTCATAAGAGCCAATCCCAATGCTGGATTGTTTGATTTGGTTGAATAAAGGTAAGCGTTCTTTTCTGGTCTCGGAACAGCAATGCGCTGCTTGAGAGTCTGCTGATAAAGATTCCTGTCTCTGTGAGTTGAAGCTCTAAATATTCATAATCAAAATTACTCTGTAGCCGAGTCCCACCCCCCAATGGCTTTTATTTCAACTTTTATAATATTTATTAAGTAATTTTTTTATTTTATTTATTGTCTTTTGTTTCTGACATTAAAGCTGCTAGTACTGTATACTTTTCTCATGATTAAAACATAGGTCAGGTTGCTTGTTCTCTCGCAGCATCCCCCATCTCATTGAAAGGAAACCCGTGGCAGATGCTGTAATGCGGAGATATATGCATATCCATCTGTGTTTATTGTCACTTTTGTTGCATGTTTTGTCCCTTTAATGTTTGTAGTGTACTTATCACAAAGCCCCTAGTCAATGCTGGTGGTCCGGCAAAGTTTCCGGTGGGTGCCGTTGTGGGCAGTGGCCTAAGGTCAGCAGGTCGCCCCTTTTTTGTTACACTATGTTAATAATTGTAGTGGCATTGGAAGACTCTCAGAGCCACCGCAGTCTTTGTCACTCGTTGCTCTAATTCATTCAGTCACAGGCCTAGGGAGGAGGTGTGAGCCTGGTTTCTATGGTAATGAAAGTGAAGCGATTGTCATTGTGATGCACAGCAGCTCACACGGCGCACCCAACGAAATGTATCATCACCCTTAGTGAGCACTGGGCAACCATGACGGTGCTTTACTCAGTGGCACCTTGGCACCTTGATTCGAATCACCAACCTTCTGATTACAGGGCCGCTTCCTTAACCGCTAGGCCACCACTGCCCCAGTGGTGCATGACGCACAGCATGTCCAGGTGTCCAGGCTAGGTTCATTAGAAATAATTCAATTAACAAAAATTATTCAGAATATTCAAGATAAGTAAAAAAAATTAAAGACATTGTGATGTAGGTGATGCTGAATTTGAGCCACCACCTAGCTGTTTGGTGTGTTCCTTACAGAGACTCAAGTTAGTCAGTTACAGACAACAGTTTCTTATTCAAATGGACATCATGAGAAGTCTGGAAATACGTGTCAAACACACATTTATCTGCATAATTAGTAAAACATGATTTCTTTTGGAGGTTGACTATGAGAACGAATATTATTTTAACTACTGGGGCCAGAAGGATTCAAATTAAATGGAAATATTAATTTATAAAAATATTATAGAAATAAATATTTCTCCTAATTAAGGATGACTGATAGAGAGAAGTATATATCTGATGGGCAGTAAAATAAGGTAATATCAGATTAATGTATATTTTATGGCATTTAGCACACACTTATTCAAAGTGGTTTATAATGTGGACAGTCACCCTGAAGTCAATCCAGTAGTCATCTGATTCAAAGACAGATGTGTTACCCACTAGGCTAGTACCACCCTGCCAGGGGATGGATGTGCTAAATCACAGGCTTGTGAGATGAGTTAAATATAGATGCAGAGACTGAGGCAGAAGCCATTACTGATCACCTGAAGCCAGGATTCACAGTTTCATCTTTTTCTCAGCTCTGGTAATAGATTGGTTCCTCAGCTCTAGTTTAGATGCATGTCTTTCCTCAGTCCACATGGAGGTCATTGCCCAGGAGTCAGGGCTCTTCTCTGGAATGCGGGGGGGGGCAAGGTCTTTTAGTGATATCCCATCAACTGAGGATAATCAGCCCTTCGGCCACAGGGTGAGAAATGGTTGGCAGGTTGGAAGGGAAGCGAGGTGAACAGCAGTTAAAATGCCTATGTTAAAATGCCTATGTTAAAATGCCCTAATCATTTGACAAAGGGTCCAGCCTAGATATTTGGACCAACATCAGGATTGAAAGGGTTTTGAAGTGTCATTCTAATGAAAGGACTGAGTCCCTTTCTCTTTTACCATTGTATGGAGGATCAATTACTAAAACACAGTGACAGAGGAATATCAGTCATCCTTTGCTGAAATATTACATTAGCAAAGCTAATTGGACATGTGCATGGGCAGTTTTTAATGTGCATGGGCAGCATTTTAAGCTCTATTTTTTTCTTTGTCTTTAATTTGATTCCTGTCTGTCCTGCTTAATCAGCTCTGCAGTGTTTTGTTATATGCCAACAAGCCCATAAAGAGAAAACATGCAGTAAAGTGTTAACCAAAACTGCAGGTGGCCCTGTATCTTTGGACATAAAAACCATAACTAAAACTAAAGAACAAAGTTTTGTGACAAATTGATTTATTTGATTAATTCAAATATTTATTTTTAGACAAGGTAATGACCATAGATGTTCCTAAAGTACTGTATTTATGAACATTTTAAAACCTTATGACCTCATTAAAATAATGGCATAATGGACAACTCTCTCTTAAGCCATATCTACCATTGTAGACAAACAGACAGTAAGAGCAGCACACACATCAACAAGTCTCTAACACTGGATTTCATCAGTCATTCTGTGGTGGTTTGGTTATGGTAAGTCTGATATTGAACAAACTACTGTCTGAAACAAAGTTTGTTACAAAGCTACTAAAGAAAGCAAAGGTTGACAGTGCCTTTTGTGTACACTTTTTGTGGCCAATGATTTGTCTCTGCAAAGTCTCTGCCTCCATCTGTGTTTCTTGGTGGCCATACAGGTAAATAATCATCAAGGAGTTAGAATGGAAACACTCTTGTGTGTGTGACTAAGGATGGTGGTGTTAACATAATAAATCAGGGTCTGGAGCCCATCTCTAGGACACGCACCATTCCCTCACACATATGGAGTCACCAATACACCTGTTGTGCACCAGGAAACCAGAGAACCTGGAAACCAGAGAACAAAGCCAGACCCAGGGTTTGACCTCTGACTGGGGTGAGGCTACAACACAGTGTGGCAGCATTGTTAAAATAAAAACAATTGAATGATGGTTGAATAAATATATTGATAAATAAAGAAAATGTAAAAAAAAGTTTTAGGTTGATAGGTCATATCTGTAAATGTGGTGCCTTTAGACTGAAAGCATGTTCAAGTGACACCAATATTCAAAAGGGAAACTGTAATATAACTGGAAAACTGATAGAGGCATACCTGTATGTCCAGGGAAAAATAATTGCATACCTGGATACTATTAAGATTCCAAGAGAAACCCAAATGGTTTAAAATTTGTTTCTGACTAATGTGCTTGAGTCCTGCTTAACCTCAAAGCAGTGAGAACTATGAACTGATAGGAGGTTTGGTTGGGGGTTGTTGCCTCAGAGCTTGACAGGACAAATAATTTTGCAAAACACTGCCTGGTTCAATTTAAGTATTGTAATTTACCTAATGATATTTATATTACAGACTGGATCCAGGCTTGGTCAACCTCTCAGGAAAAAAAGTATATTTCTACTCTTAAAAGGGTTCACTGCAAGACTACAAGA
The DNA here is from genome assembly GCF_900700375.1 of Denticeps clupeoides. NCBI lineage: Eukaryota > Metazoa > Chordata > Actinopteri > Clupeiformes > Denticipitidae > Denticeps > Denticeps clupeoides. The sequence continues at coordinate 480,062 of NW_021630069.1, read as the reverse complement.
AGAATTCCTGGACATGCAGGGCTATCTTACAAGGAGATTTTTGTGAAGTGCCATTGTGATACACTGCAGCACAGCAAATGGTGCACACAACGAAATGTTTAACCCATCACCCTTAGTGAGCAGTGGGCAGCCATGAAAGGCACCCAGGGAGCACCAGCAACCTTCTTATTATGGGGCCGCTTCCTTAACCACTAGGCCAGCATTGCACTAATCTGAAGTAATCTGAACTAAGCAAAGGAGACCAAGTACACAAGTATACAAAGTATACAAGATTTTAACGGGTATAAAATCTGTTAGTCTAAATTCTTGTTTAAACATAGTAGTATTACTTGGTTAGACACTCGCATATGAATGAGAAGACCGCAAAATCACAGGTTCAGACCCCACTTACTACCATTATGTCCCTGAGCAAGATGCCACTTAACCCTGAGCTACTCCCTGGGGACTGTCCCTGTAAGTGAAGTGAAGTTTATTGTCATTTCAGCTATATACGTGTTAGACAGTACATACTGAAACAAAACGTTTCTCTGTAACCTGGTGCTGCATGTGACTTTTGAACAGATACATACTGACGTAACCTGCACCTAACATAACCTGCAGGTTGGCCTGGCAGTTTGAATCCTGAACCGCCAAGGTTCTACTGAGCAAAGTACCGTCCTCACACATTGCTCCCCGGGCGCATGGATAAATACAGAGGACACATTTCGTTGTGTGCACCGTGTGCTGTGCTGCAATGTTTCACAATGACTTCATCCCCTCACAAAAAAACACACACAGACAATATATTAAGAATGGTACATTAACATTTTAATTGTAAAACCTGTTGTTGGAACATTTGAACTTTTCCTGTCCATTTTCCATATGTGTTAATTATGCACTCGAGTATCAACAACCATCCTCCAACCTGAGGATCACCCCAATGTAAACTAATAGACACTATAGTGCACAGATTATTTATTTTGTATGATTTCGCACAATCCAAGAAACATTCATTGTAACATAATGAGCTTGGAATTACACGTTTTATTTGGAAGCATCCGAATAATAAGTCTATATCATAATGTCTTTTGCTTTTGTGTTTGTTTTTATTTTGTTTAATTATGCAAACTGTAAAAAACTTTATCTTCAGTCTTATCTTTATTTTACATGTTAAAAAGGATTTGCGGCTCCCGATGATTTCTCTTTTGTCCAAATGGCTATTTCAGTGTTAAAGGTTGCTGAACCCTGTACTACGCAATGAAATGTTGATGGTGAACTGGTGTCATTAGAATTGTTCCCATCTAACCAAGCTGTGCAGTTAAATTCTCTGTGAGCTAAGGAGACCTCTCTGGTCCTCCCAGTCTTCTGACTGGCAGGTCTGCAGTGCTCATTTCTCTGAATCATCCCATTACACCCTGGTACTGGGAAAGGAAGGGATTTTATTTCTTGTCAGTTTCCCTCAGAATGTGTTCAGACCTTCATCCTGAGGAACTCAGCCAGTCACTTCTGTCCTTCCTCTGATGTGTGGCAGTGCACTCAGCACAGAGTGTTAATCAGTCACATTCATTCATTGGGATTTTGAGTGTGCCAGGACAAGTTCGTCTGAGTGCTGAAATCTCTGGTCTTATTAATGGAGCCATAAACTGGGGGTTGTAGCGAGTTGAAATAGCTGAGTAACAGGAGGGTTTGCAGACTCAGCGCCACTTTCATTTACAAGAGTACCCAGAAAGCACTAAAACATTTCTGGAGACTGGGAACGTCTCGTAACCCTGCTTGAAGGTGTTCAGTTGGGGCTGGTTGTGGAAATAATTTGGCACATTTGCTGCCAGTGTAAAAAGCTTTTGCGTTGGATGCTGCTGGTGTTGATTAGTGTGCTGTTGCCACTGCTAATTTTGGGCACAGTAAGGGGGAAGGCAAATCACCTTCTGTCATCAAAGACACGGTCGTTAACATGCAAGATGTTGAGGAAAATAAAATCCAGCTGCACAGTGAACCAGTTTAACCAGCATAGCTCACAGTTGGATTCAAACACTTGGAAGCACACAGCCAATGAAACAGAAGTTTCTGCTATGTTTCATATTGAAGTAAATGAGTAGCCATGATGATGTGATCGCTGCCATTCTGCTGGAAGAATATGGAGTCAGGATCTGGGGAAACCAATTGAATCCATGCATCTCTAGTGTCACTGAAGGGGAAAGTACAGAGATTTCTGTGCTGATATCAGACAAGTTTAGCAGTTTTCTGTCCCCTCTAGCTCCAGTTCTGCTTTATTGATGAATGCATACTTCATCACTCTTACACAAAGTCTAGTAGATGACCTCATGCTGAATACAAACTGAATGTATGATGCACTAGTGTGACAATCGGCATTTATCAGACGCCCTTATCCAGAGGGACTTACATGTAGTAGTTACAAGGGACAGTCCCCCTGGAGCAACTTAAGGTTAAGTGTCTTGCTCAGGGACACAATGGTAGTAAGTGGGATTTGAACCTGGGTCTTCTGGTTCATAGGCGAGTGTGTTACCCACTAGGCCACTACCACCCTATAGGTGGTGAGGACCTCTTGAAGCTCATCGAGAGAATGCCAAGAGTGTGCAAAGCAGTAATCAGAGCAAAGAAACTAGAATATAAAACATGTTTTCAGTTATTTCCCCTTTTTTGTTAAGTACATAACTCCACGTGTTAATTTGTAGTTTTGATGCCTTCAGTGAGAATCTACCAACGTAAATGGTCATGAAAATGACGAAAACACATTGAAAGAGAAGGTGTGTCCAAACATTTGGCTTGTACTGTATGTGTGTTTCAGCCATTGAAACCAGAAGTTACAAATATCATATTTAATTGAAAGATACATCTTGTGCATGCGCTGGGACACATCATCAGTGATGTAATCCTGGGTCATGTCGGGTCTTCCAAGCATCAGATACATTCGCCCTGCCCCAGGTCGATCAGACCCCAGCCTGTGTTCAAGCAGCATTTGCACATGAATCAGCACTCTTTATCCATAGCCACCTTGTGCTGTTTTTCTGCGGCTTAAGTTGCCTTTTTTTGCCAAGGTCCACTTCCAGTCTCTAGTTTGTGGCGGAAGTAAGGAAGGCCTGACTCTGCCCCTGGTTGCTTGCTGGGCTTCTCTCTGGCTCTGTGGAACATGATGGCCTTTGGTGTGTGGTGGCCCTTGATGGTGTTGATGACCTTGGCTATGCTGTCAGCAATTGCCCTGAGCACCCGATCAGGGCGCCAATGATAGCACCTGTCTTCAAGCACTTTGGGCCAGCAACTCAAGGAGGTTTTTCTGGGACCCCAAGGGATCTTGTGCTGCTGAAAATTCTTCCGTTTGGTCCATGCTCCATTCCAACCATATTGCTAGCTCGAGCTCGAGACTGTAACAATCCAGCTTAATTTGTATAATACTATTTTATTTTTTGTTAAAGTTTGTATTTTAACTTTAACTTTATGCCTCACAATGAGTCAAATGCACATTAAATTTCGTTGTTGACAATGACAATAAAGATTAACCTTGTCTTTAAAAAAATACTCACAGCCTTGAGCTCACAATTGAGCTCAGGTGCAACCTGTTTCCTTGATCATACTTGAGATGTTTCTGCAGCTTGCAGTCAATTTTGGAAAAAACTATTAATTGGACACACCTGTCTATATAAGGTTGTCAGTTCATGAATACAAACCAAGCATGAAGTCAAATGAATTGCCTGTAGACCTCCAAGACCTGATGGTCACTCTTAAACCTTTTCCACTTCTCTGGTTCTTGTGCCGGTTCCCATATTTGGAACCAGTGCCATACTTTTCCACTGACCAAATTTGCTGGTCTCGTAGCGAGAACCGGTGATGTTATAAGCAGTGATGAACTGTGCTGAACATGAACTGAAACCCCCTCCAATACTAAGTATTGGAGAATCCCTCCCACAAGACCAAAGTTACTTTAGGAGGAAACCAGGCCATCCCAACGGTGAAGCATGGTAGTGGCAGCATCATGTTGTAGGAATGTTTTTCAGCTGCAGGAACTAGTCAGGATAGAGGGAAAGATGACTGCAGCAATGACTGCAGACACATCCTGGATGAAAACCTGTTCCAGAGAGCTCTTGACTGGGGTTCGTCTTTCAGCAGCACAAGGACCCTAAGCACACAACCAAGATATTAAAGGAGTTGCTTCAGGACAACTCTGTGAATGTCCTTGAGTGGCCCAGGCCAGACTTGAATCCAAATGATCTTAAAATGGCTGTTTCTTTGAGTGATAGACCCCTTAATGAAAGGTGCACATAAACACAAACAAAGCAACAACACACTCAAATAAGATCCCAAACGGAGCTCCTTGCAGATCTCCATGGACCCTGGGGACCACCCAAATGAGTAAGGGCATAGCAGACCCTGGGGACCTCCCGGACACCATCCGAAGTCACTTTATATAGGTGGAGGTGACCAATAGGCAGATGGTAGGTGGAGCTGGTAGGCTTCAACTCCTCTCATGAATTAAACCTAAAAGAGACAGACACAAAAAACCACAGCCAGCCACAGAACATGTGGGAGCGAACGTCTGGGGATGTAACAGTCCCTCTATGTGTGGGGCTTTGAGCACTTTTGTATTTGTAGGGTGCTTTGTGACAATGAACATTGTAAAAAGTGCCATATAAATAATGATTGATTGATTTCTGTAGGCTGCCTCCTCCTCGTTTTGCCACTCTCTCACTCCCCAAAATGGTGCGTCCTGGGGAAATTTCATTGTGGGACAAGTTTCTGTAATTCTGCACCAAGGATGATTAAAAAAAAAAAAAAGATTTCAGAGACAGTTTTAAGAGAACACTATGACCTATATAAAATGTATATAGGTGTTAGTTGTCATTATGGGGTGTTGTGTGTAAAATTATGCATTTAATCCATTTTGGAATGAGGCTGTATAAAAACAATAGTTTCCCCATATATTCACTGCACTGATCTAGGATCAGCTGTAGTGATGAGGATAATGTCAAGTAATCATATACAAGACAAGATGATAAAACTGTACATTTCCACTTCTGTCTGGGTTCATTCTGATACCACAGATGTCAGTTTAGCAGCAGAGCTGGATGTGTGTGTATGTGTGTGTGTGCTGCTTTTGGTCTTTCTAAATAAAGAACTTGAGAGAGCAGCATTAAAGTCTTTCACACACATATATGTGCTTCTGGGAGTGGGAGGGGAAGCCCTGTGCTTGGAGTAGGTACCTTACCGGTGTGGCAACGTAGTGGTAATGCACCCCACAGTCCCAATTGGTGGAGGGGTTAATATTTGACAAGGAATAAATAGTGTGTGACAGTGAATTGTGTGAATGATGGATATTCAGTTCTCTGAAATGATGGCCTGACTGCCTCTTTCACTCCTTCCTGTAGAACCAGAGCTGGATGTCCCAAAGGTGCTGGACAACATTGCCAACCAGATCAACCAGACAGTCAGGAGGCGGCGCCACTCTGACTATGACGACTACAACATTGAGGTCCTGCTTGGAGTGGACGATTCAGTTGTGCGTTTCCACGGCAAAGAGCACGTGATGAACTACCTTCTCACCCTGATGAATATAGTGAGTGTTTTCTCTCGGTCCCTCTCTCTCACTCACACACACACACACACACATATCAGTGCTCAGGAATGAGGCAGGTAAATATTGCCCTCTCCTCCTGGCACACAGAGAGCCTGCCAGAGTTCTCTCTGTATACTGCACTCATCCATGGTGGGATTTGTACAATCAAATTGTTGCACTGCTGACTGGGTTAAACAAACGGTCTAAACCCAAATGGGGAAGCCAAAGAGACAAAAATCACATGAGCTGAACCCCCTGCCCCCCGGAAAATCCCATGGCGCCGCATGATATACACTTTGTACTTTTTCAAACACATTTTTTGTATGATTTATCAGTATCGACAATAACAACCTGAGTGAAAATCAGTGGTATAGCACATGCCTCGTTGAATCTGCTCCTGTAGAGATTCAGCTGCAGTGTAAAGATTGCATTTGGCTAGGCAACGGAAGCATTGCATCATGGGATCTGTAGCTTGTGTTATCAGCGCTTAATATCGCCAGGGCCATAAAAATAGATCAATATTAATTGATCTTGCATGATGTGGCCAGCGTGCCAAAAGTTCAGAATGACACAAATACTGGTTTTCACAAGGTTTACTGCTTCCGTTTTTTTAACGGCAATTTGCATATACTCCAGAATGCTATGAAGAGTGATCAAATGAATTGGGAAATCTCGCTTTGCTATGAAACTGAACTTACTCCCAAATAAAACAAATAAAAGGGTGCCACCAGTGCCACCACTTGCTCAGGAATGGCAGCAGGCAGGTGTGAGTGCATCTGCATGCACAGTGAGGTAAAGACTTTTGGAGGAAGGTCAGCAAAGAAGCCACTTCTCTCCAAGAAAGACAGACTGGACAAGGACTTGCCTTTTCCAGCATAATGAAACACCATGCCATAAGGCCAAAGTGATAATTAAGTGGCTCAGGGAACAAAACATTGAAATTTTGGGTCCATGGCCAGGAAACTCCCCAGACCTTATTCCAATTGAAAACTTGTGGTCAATTCTCAAGAGGCATGTGGTCATACAAAAACCCACATAAAAACCCAAAGAAAAACTCCAAGCACTGATTATGAAGGAATGGGTTGCCATCAGTAAGAATTTGGCCCAGAAGTTGATTGACAACATGCAGTGGTCTTGACAAAAAGGGCCAACACTGCATTCTTTGCATAAACTTGATGTAATTGTTTATAAAAGCTTTTGAAACTTATAATTATGCTTGTAATAATACTTCAATTCACCTGACAAAAAGATCTAAAAACAATGAAGCAGCAAACTTTGTAAAAACCAGTATTTGTGTCATTCTCGTCACAATACTGAAAATTCAAACTTGATATCGATACCATGGATGGCACTCTATACGTTTTTCAGTAATACAGGGGGAGACACAAGAAGTGCGAATTGATATCAAAAGTAATACTACATTTTAGGATTTTAGTATCAATTGGTTTCTCAGATTTCTTTGTCAATATTACATCAGACACACACATTTTATTTGTTTGACTAATATGCTGTCTGGTGAATGAAGGCTGTGCTTGGTGATTTTCTGGGGGCAGTATAAAAATTCAAATTAAAAAGTAGTGCTGGTAGTGACTGGCTTCCTGATCAGTGTCATGCTGCGTGGTGTGGCACCCGGAACTCTGACTGCTGCTCTGTGATGTATTTTCCACACAACCAATAGAATCACTTTGAAACACACACGATGCAGGAATGGATGAAAAGCTGATCTTTATCTGAGTGTCCAGAGATCTACAACAACATTATCATCTAAAAAAAAAAAAAAAAAAAACACGCTCACTTTTTGTACTTTTTTGGTCTGAAAGCGGCTTTAGATTTTCTACAATGAGCAGGAAAACGGTCTGTTCAGTCCACGCTCACCTGACTCCTTGGACGCCACTAAATGTAAAATAAGAGGTTGGAATTTTGACAACATACACTTTAGCTTATATCTCACTTGTTTTTTCCTTGAACTCTCACTCAAATATCTGCTGGCCAATGACACAAAGCCCAACCACCACAAGCAAATTGTGCCGAAGATCCAACCAAATCCTCAGGCAGCGTAAATGTAAAACAGGGCGGACTCACCTAAAAGCCTGCAGTGAAACTGTAAAAATGTGAAATGAAAACGAGCGAAATGTAAGAAAGAACATATTTCAACATTATATATATATATATATATATATATATATATATATATATATATATATATATATTTTTTTTTTTTTTTTTTATTAGGAAGGTTTTGTTTCAAAATTTTGGCCCCAAATCTGATCCCATATTTTTCTGCCATTTGTAGTGTCAGGGGAGGCACAGTAGCACCTAACAATTTCTGCACTGAATGTGTGTTCACCCAATGGATGCCAGCATCCTGCGGTATCCCATTTGTGCTTGGCAGAGGTGGGGGTAGGTATTCATGGCCCTGCCTTTGTCCATGGGTGTAGCCCAGATGTAGCCTTCCACACCTTTCTGGTAGGTGGGGGTAGATGATGATGCACATGTCTGTGTTTGTGGGGGTTGGGCTGCTGGACTTTTCATTTAAAGTGTGTGGCAGACACTCCAGAACCTTTTTAAATGTAGTTGTCTATGGAGGCCTATAATAATAATCTCAGTAGAATAAATGACAGAAAACAAACATTGCAAGAAACTACATGAAGTCAAATGTATTCATTCAGTAGCCAACAATTTCAGTTATGTAACTAATTTGAAGTAAACAGTTCTGTAATCTGTACTCTGGAATTTAACACAGAATGTCAAGAAACAGTGTATCCGGAAGGTATTTCCCACATTTTGTTATATTACAGCCTAATTCCAAAATTGATTAAATACATATTTTCCTCAAAATTCTACACACAACAACCCACAATGACAACTTTTGGCAATTTAATTTAAAATAAAAAAAGAGAAATCATATGAACATAAGTATTCACACACTTTGCTCAATACTCTGTTGACTCTATTACAGCTCTTTGAATATGATGACTCACATATTCTCGGCTTTTTTGGCAGCCATTGGTGGCCTAGCGGTTAAGGAAGCGGCCCCGTAATCAGAAGGTTGCTGGTTCGAATCCCGATCCACCAAGGTGCCCACACACTGCTCCCCGGGCGCCTGTCATGGCTGCCCACTGCTAACTCAGGGTGATGGGTTAAATGCAGAAGACAAATTTCACTGTGTGCACTGTGCTGCTGTGTATCACATGTGACAGTCACTTCACTTTATATTACTTTATTTCATTTGGATTCAAGTCTGGGCTCTGCCTGGGCCACTCAAGGACATTTACAGAGTTGTCCTGAAGCAACTCCTTTAATATCTTGGCTGAGTGCTTAGTCATTGTCCTGCTGAAAGATGAACCATCACCCCAGTCTGAGATCAAGAGTGCTCTAGAGAAGATTTTCCTCCAGGATGTCTCTATACATTGCTGCAGTCATCTATCCTGACTAGTCTCCCAGTTCCTGCAACTGAAAAACATCCCCACAGCATGATGTTGCAACCACCATGCTTTACTGTAGGGATGATATTGGCATTGTGATTAGCGGTGCCTTGTTTCCTCCTAAAGTGACGCATGGAATTCACACCAAAGAGTTCAATCTTTGTCTCATCAGACCAGAGAATTTTGTTTCTCATGGTCTGAGAGTTCTTCAGGTGCCTTTCAATTATTAATTGAATCCATAATCAGAATTGTTTGCACCGTGTGGTGTTCTGCAGTGTTTTGCAATGACAATCACTTTACTTTCACTTTCACTATAATAATACATTCTCAAACAGAGAATACATACCTTTCTGATGAAGGGATTCGAAAATCTGAATCACTATTGTTTTCCTCAAATTCTTCTACTCTTCATCAGCAGGATTGTGGTCCTGCACCAGAATATCCAGCACCTCCTAAGTCCTAAAAACCATAATTTTTTGCCGTGCCATCATAGTTTGTCTTCTTTCAGCATCTAAAGAAACAGCAACGTCTATTGTGTGTTCTGGACTGTTGTGCGTATACCATAAAGTTCTCTACAATATGCTCAGCAATAGCTCACGAATGCATTGATCAATTTTAATGCTTCATGCCTTGTTTGAATTATCAGCATTCATGGAGATAATGTCATCAGCATCATTCACCAACCACAAGGCTCCAAACATAGTAGGTGAATGAAGGCTAGTTTACAGTAATGTTTTTTCTCTCTCTGTGGATGCCCATCTGTGCAGCACAATGCAAGCATGCACAATCTACTCTCTACTTCCATTGATCTGATGTTTGCACCATTTATTCTGCACCTTCACAAAACATAAACATATGACAGGGCCATCTGGCCATCTGCCCCTGAGCTTATGCTATACACAATCCTGTAACATACCTCCACTCTACACACACATATCCATACACCACCAGCTGAATACACACTGCCGCCACACACTGCAACCTTTTGGGTGGGGAAGCAAAATAGGCCAGTTTAAAGGCCTGTACTGTTTCCAACACTGGGGGCTTTTCATCCATTTTGACTGACCACTGCAGTTCAGGGCTCTGGTCATTTCATTGGCACTGACCACATCCTCCCACCGCACTTCATCTCATGTGTGTGTTGATGTAGTCATTAGAACAGTTCTAATTCGCAATTACACAAATGATACATTTACATTTACAACATTTGGCAGATGCTCTTATAAAGAGCGACTTAAATAAGTGCTTTAAAATATCCATCATTGTAATCACTCACTAGGACCCAATCTGTTGATACCATTGTTTTAACACCTTTTTTATATAGAGTGTGTACGAAAAATCTCTTAGTCTAAATATTTTCTAAACAGGAAGTTTTTTCTTGTGTTTGAAGACCTTTAATGTGAGCAGCTACAAGAAGCCAGTGGAGGGAATGTCGCAGTGGAGTGGTGTGGGGAAACTTTCGGAAGGTTGAAAACATGTCATGCTGCAGAGTTCTGTAGTGTTCTGTTCTCAACTAGACAGGTCAAGTAGCGCTAATAACATTTATTTCTTGTATAGCCCAAAATATCATACAGTATGTGTCAATGGACTTTGACAGGCCAAGAGTGACATACAATAGTCCAGTTTGGAGATTGGTCAAGTATCTGAGTAGCCTGGGTTGATAAAAATGGATGAATCCTTCTAATGTTGTAGAGAAGGAATCGACACAAGTGAAAGTGATTGGAAATGTGAGAAGAGTAGGAAAGGGAATTGTCCATGATTACCCCAAGGTTGCATGCAGTGGGGAATTGTCCAGGGAGATTTTAAGGAATCAAGCGGTCATTTTAGTTTTTATTAGACTTAATCACGTCCATACTAATTTTAGTCTGTTCAAGTTTCAGTCAACTCAAAGTCTGAGCATTTTAGTCAGTATTATCCATGACTATTTAGTCTAGTTTTAGTCAACAAAAACTGATGACATTTAAGTGTAGTTTTAGTCAATTTTTAAATTTTATTGCAATTTTATTTAACCCAGTCAATATAGTGCACGAAAAGGCAAAAACAACAAAACAACCCATTTTATAATTAAAACAAGGTTATCTTATTATATTATTGTTACTTATTGTTATGGATTCAGGAATACTCTTCATCCATTGACCACTGTTCTCCCCATGTTTTTTGACCCCACATAGCTTCATCATTTTTTCCCAAGCATCCTGAAATCTAATTAATGCCGCAAATGAGTATTGTGGTAGTGACATCATCTGTGCAATGACGAGAATATACAGGAAACAGAAATACTGCATAAAAATATTAACACGTGAAATGGTGTATTGTTTTCGGCAATGAAAATGAAGTGACATTTAAGTATAGTTTTTATTTTGTTAACCATATTTAGTCTTACTTTTATTACATTATATATTTTTTTATAGTCACATGAAAAGCATTTTCATTGTGTCTCATCTCGATTTCATGACGTTAAAAAGGTTCATTTACTACGTTATTTAATGAAGGACAGGTTTAGTGTAATGGCTGCCAGTTTGGAAGCTGGTGAAGGAGAAGACTGATTGTAGCTACAGATTGTAAGATGCTCTGGATAAGGGCGTCTGATAAATGCTGTAAATGTAAAGAGGAGGTTTGGCTACTGGACTTTGTGTTTGGGTTCTGTCAAAAACTCACTCATCTTCATGAGATAAAATTCATGTCCAACATATTTTAATTAATTGCCTGTAGCACTTGCCATCTAGACACTGGGTCTAATTCTGTACAATACAGACTCTCAGCAACACTTAGAGGACCTCTTCTTGTCCATCAGACAACATTGTGCACAGTCACACATGGTGCCATGGTTGAACGCTGCATTAGATTGCTGAAGTGTGTGACATCATTTTGACCTGCCATATGGCGCTGGACAACCAGGTTCCATTTGTGGCTCTGCATTTGATAAACTGATGCTGAAAGAGCCATATTAGACAAAGACAGGACACCATTCAACATGTTCTAAAATGTGACTGCTAAATACTTATCCTTGAGAGACTGAAGACAGACTCTGCGTGGATGCATGGCTCCAGGCACTGGTGCTTGGGCTTTGACTCATCAGTTTAAAATCAAATCAGGTTTTCATCTGTTTGATCAAGGAACCACATTAGAAAATATTTCACATAAATTTGGCTGAGATGCAGGTTTGTGTCTTCCCCATCAATTATGGTGGTAATAAAAGCAGGACTGATGCGCACAGCCTCTTATTCCTCTGTGAAGTCTGGGGTCAAACTGTCCTCCTCCTGTCTGAATGCTGCTTCTTTTTAGCACCACAATGTGCTTTTTGGTAGCGAAAGGGAAATTGGAGGTGGGAATTAAATGTCAATAAGTGCCCTAATGGTAACAGGGTAGAAACTGCTGTTTAGTCTTTTAGTTTTGGTTTTATTGCTCCTGTATCATTTGCCTGATGGCAGCAGTTGGAACAGGTCATCAGTGGGATGTGAGGAGTCCTTTATGATGTTTTGTGCTCTCTTGAGGCAGTGAGAGCTGTGTTGAAGTAATGTCCTCTTTTGTGCAGCTAGAAAACCACACAGTACCTGTAGGCAGAAATGAGCCCCACCACAGGGGTGTCAACGGCAAATTTGACGATGTTGCTGTTGCTGTTGTGGGCGGAGCCTGAATAGCAGGCTGCTTAAGACAGATGGAATATGGGAGTCCCAGATCTGACCGTTTACACACCAATCTGTGGGGGAGGATGGTGTTAAAGGCAGAGCTAAAGTTTATAAAGAGGAGGCATGTATAGCTCCCCTGGTGGTCCAGGTGGGACAGGGCAGCATGAAGAGCAACAGCTACAGCATGTGACTCTGGACCAGTGTCTCAAAGCACTTCATCAGCACTGGGGTGAGCACGACCGACAGATAGTAATTCAGGCAGGGGACTATGGTGGAGGATTTCAAACAGGGTGGGACAGGGGCCTGGGACCGTGACAGGTTGAAGATCTTTGTGAAGACCCTTGGCCAGCTGCTCTGCACAGTTCCTCAGAAAACATCTAGGAATACAATCTTGGGGTTGACGGTGTGGAGCGAGTGTCTCACCTCATATTCTTGAAGTTGATGTGAGCTGCTGCTGCATATGGAACAGCTGCCTCTGGTGGTTCAGCTCATCTGCCATTGAGGCCTCACCTTCAGCAGGTCCTGTAGTTGGTGATGTGCTGGACTCCCTGCTAAACCTTCCTGATGCCTTTGTCCAGGTGCTCTTCAATCCTTCTCTGTAGTCTTTCTTGGCCTTCCTGATCCCTCTTTTCAGGCTGTTTTGTGCCATATTGTAGACGGCCTTATTGCCAGACCTGAAGTGGTGTTTCTCTCCTTTAGGACCTCCCTTGTCATTCAGGGCTTCTGGTTAGGGTAGACCCAGATATCTTTGTCCACTGTGACAGTGTCCATGCAGGTCTTGATATAGCACAGTACACTGTCAGTGTGGAGTGCCAGGACAGGATGTTCAAAAAAGTCTCAGTTGGTTCAGTCACAGCAGTCCTGTAGCTGCAGAGAAGCATCCTCAGGCCAGGTGGTCTAGCGGTTAAGGAAGCGGCCCCGTAATCAGAAGGTTGCCGGTTCGAATCCCGATCCGCCAAGGTGCCACTGAGGTGCCACACACTGCTCCCCGGGCGCCTGTCATGGCTGCCCACTGCTCACTCAGGGTGATTGGTTAAATGCAGAGGACAAATTTCACTGTGTGCACCGTGTGCTGTGCTGCTGTGTATCACATGTGACAATCACTTCACTTTATTATTATTATTTTATTAGGTTGTGATGGATCTTGTGATAGTTGGAGCAGATTTGTGGAAGGGGTGTATGATATAATCAGCATCAGTGACATGTGGTCAGACTGGGCCAGGTGTGGGAGCTTGATGTTCATGTAGACCTTATCTAGCATGGTAGCTCCACTAGTAGCACACTTTACATGCTGCGACGGAATTTGAATCCATATGATTCAATAATGAATACGGTTATGTCCCATGGTCATGTGATGTGCTGTCTGTGTTTTCCTTTCTGAAGGAGGAGCCTGTAATTACAGAAATCTTCCAATGCCTGACGCAGCTCCAGTCAGAGTGGGATTTTTAAAGATGGACGTGGGGAAGGAAAGGGAGAAAAACATGAGACAGATGACCTTTTTGCAGTAGCTGTCTACCCTGCGCTTCTTACTGCTTTGTTTAGTCTTTGTGTCAAGTCTAGAATGTATTTCTTTTTGTTCATTACAATTGTTTAATCGTTTCCCTCCCTTCTTATCTGTTTATGTTCCTGTCCTAGACCAGGACATAACACTGCGACAGGATACCTCCCCCACTGGCTGCTAATGCTGCTGTGTAATTGTCCCAAAGCCGCAGTAGAATTAGAAGCTGATGGTGTGTAAACAACGGTGAGCTTCACCACATTGAACTCCAGCAGGAATACAGTCAGGTCCATAAATATTGGCTCTATACACCACCACAATGGATATCAAATGAAGATGTGCTTTAAATGCAGACTGTCAGCTTTTATTTGAGGGTATTTACATCCAAATCAGGTGAACGGTGTAGGAATTACAACAGTTTGCATATGTGCCTCCCACTTGTTAAGGGACCAAAAGTAATGGGACAGAATAAGAACCATAAATCAAACTTATACATTTCAATACTTGGTTGCAAATCCTTTGCAGTCAATTACAGCCTGAAGTCTGGAACACAGACATCACCAGACGTTGGGTTTCATCCCTGGTGATGCTGTGCCAGGCCTCTACTGTAACAGTCTTCAGTTCCTGCTTGTTCCTGGGGCATTTTCCCTTCAGTTTTGTCTTCAACAAGTGAAATGCATGCGCAATCGGATTCAGGTCAGGTGATTGACTTGGCCATTGCAAAACAGTCCACTTCTTTCCCTTTGGTTGCTTTTGCAGTATGCTTTGGGTCATTGTCCATCTGCACTGTGAAGCGCCGTTCAATGAGTTCTGAGGCATTTGGCTGAATGTGAGCAGATAATATTGCCCAAAACACTTCAGAATTCATCGTGCTGCTTTTGTCAGCAGTCACATCATCAATAAATACAAGAACCAGTTCCACTGGCAGCCATACATGCCCACGCCATCACATTTCCAGCACCGTGCTTCACTGATGAGGTGGTATGCTTAGGATCATGAGCAGTTCCTTTCCATCTCCATACTCTTCTCTTCCCATCACTCTGATACAAGTTGATCTTGGTCTCATCTGTCCATAGGATGTTGTTCCAGAACTGTGAAGGCTTTTTTAGATGTTGTTTGGCAAACTCTAGTCTGGCCTTCCTGCCTAATGATGGCTTCACTGATAGTGACAGCTCTTTGGATCTCATCTTGACAGTTGACAGCAACAGATTCCAAATGCAAATAGCACACTTGAAATGAACTCTGGACCTTTTATCTGATTATTGTAATTGGGATAATGAGGGAATAACACACACCTGGCCATGGAACAGCTGAGAAGCCAATTGTCCCATTACTTTTGGTCCCTTAATAAGTGGGAGGCACATATGCAAACTGTTGTAATTCCTACACTGTTCACCTGATTTGGATGTAAATACCCTCAAATAAAATCTGACAGTCTGCAGTTGTTTGTTTCATTTGATATCCATTGTGGTGGTGTATAGAGCCAAAAATGTTAACATTGTGTCGATGTCCCAGTATTTATGGACCTGACTGTATGGGTCTACATTTGAGAGTCTGGAGAGCAGTAGATTTCCACTATCACTGCCTTCGTAAATACACACACCCCCTCCTCTGCTCTTACCGGAGTCATAGCGGCAAGATGTGTAGCCTGTTAGCTCGATAGCTGAGTCCAGAATGAATGAATGAAGGCGTTTCTGTTCACACCAAAAAGCAACGGTCCTTGATCACGCAACCTGTAGCGTCAGTTCATTTATCTTATTGACTATGGATCTGGAGGGAGGGAGGAAAAGGCCTGGAAGCGGTGGTTTGTGCGGCAATCTCCATAGCCTAGCTGGCACGCCGGCCCTGCAGCCTTGCTTTTGCTTCCTCTCTCTGCTCAGCCTTTGTCGTTGGCGTCTGCGAATTACACTCCCCTCACCACAGACAGTGTTGTTAAGATCGTGCCGGTTGTGTTCGTACGGCCAACATGTAGGGTTTACAAGTAAAACACACACAAAACACTCCGAAAGGGGTCTGCGCCACCATCTTGAAAATTGCACGTCCTTTCTACCAGAATAAATGATAGGTTTCATTCTTTATTGTGCTTTCAGTGGTAATGCTAGAAAAAGTTGAGTTCCTCTTCTGAGAATTCCTCTTCAGGGTTTCAACTGGCAGATTTATAAACCTGTAAAAATTCAAAAAGTTTCATGAATTATTTTCACGCCTAAATATATGCTTGTATTGATAAATGAAACTCTTTAGTTGAGCCCCCACAGTTTAGTAGGTTCAATAACAGGCTTTCATCTGTTTCACTGGAAAGACCAAGGAGCAGGTGGTAGACTTCCGCAGGCACAAACATCTTCCACTGAACAGCCAAGGTATGGACATTGACACAAGGAGAGCTACAGGTTCCTTGGTGTTCCTCTGAACAATAAACTGGACTGGATTCACAAATCCAATCCTCTCTAAAGACATTTTTTATGGTGTGGTCTGCTGGGGAGGTAGCATCTCTTCTGGGGACAGAAAGAGACTGAACAGGCTGATCTGCCCTCTGGACCCAGTGGAGGCTAAGCTGTAGTCCCTGTTGGACAACATCTCCCTCCCATCTTATCTTATCTTGTTTCCCTACAGGTGAATGAGATTTACCATGATGAGTCCCTGGGTGTTCACATCAATGTGGTCCTGGTCAGGATGATCATGCTGGGATATTCAAAGGTGAGAGCTGGGGGCCTGGGAATTACCAGACAGCATTAAAGAAAAAATAATGAATGAATAATAATGAATTTCTATACAGGATACAATATATACAAAAATCATTATGTTCCTTATGTTTAAAAAAAAAAGGTTATTCATGAAATTCAGTTTCTCCTTGTTTAGCTTTATTCTGTTGCTGTGCATTTATTGATGGTACACAAATTCCAGAATTGGTAGATATTATACACTGCTCAGAAAAATAAAGGGAACACTTAAACAACACAAAGTCAAATCACACTTCTGTGAAATCAAACTGTCCATGTAGGAAGCAACACTGATCAACAATACATTTGTGTTGTCTGCTGTGCAACTGGAATATACATAGATGAAAACCACAGGCAATTAGCACTTTTGAATGCTGGTGGTGCTTTCACTCTGAGTATACATCCCACACAAGTTCATCCAGGATGACACATCAATCCAAGAAGCTTTGCTGTCAGCGTAGTGTCCAGAGCATGGAGGCGCTACCAGGAGACAGGCCAGTACATCAGAAGATGTAGGAGGGCAACAACCCAGAACCAGGACCACTATCTCCACCTTTGTGCATGGAGGAACAAGAGGAGCACTACCAGAGCCCTGCAAAAAGTTCCCCAGCAGGCCACAAATGTGTATGTGTCTGCACAAATGGTCAGAAACAGACTGCATGTCGGTGGTTTGAGGCCCCGACGTCCACAGGTGGAGGTTTTTTCTTACCCCCAGTACCATGCATTTGCCAGAGAGCACAAAGATTGGCAAATTCGCCACTGGTGCACTGTGCTCTTCACAGATGAAAGCTGGTTCACACTGGGCACGTGACAGACGTGACAGTCTTGAGATGCCGTGGAGGACACCCAGGTGTTGTAGGGAGGTCATACAGGCACATGGAGGCTACACACATTTTGCCTCATTTTGACTTTTTTTAAGAACATTACATCAAAGTTGGATCACCCTGTAGTGTGTAGTCGCATTCAACACATTCAAAAAATGTTTTTAATTAGAATATTTAATTCATTCAGATCTAGGGTGTTATTTTTAAGTAGTGTAAGGGACTCAGATTGTCTTCATTGCATACTGCAGCATGGTGGTTCTAGTTCAGAATGTCTATAAAAGAAGTTAATTTTGTGTTTCTTAGTCACCTTTCTGTTGTTATCCTGATCAGTCCATCAGCCTGATTGAGAGAGGAAACCCATCACGCAGCCTGGAGAATGTCTGCCGCTGGGCCCATGTGCAGCAGAAAGATAACCCGGAACATTCCGAGCACCATGACCATGCGATTTTCCTCACCCGCCAGGGCTTCGGGCCCACGGGCATGCAGGGTGAGAGCTGCCTGTCTAAGCAGTTTTTATTTATTTAACATTAAACATTTTTCTAAAGAATACTCTGCTGCAGACAACCCAATGGGAACAAATCTTTTACTTTCTAAATTGTGAGAATCTGAAGTAACTATTAGCTTGTCACATGAGGCTAGAACCCTGCATTTATGTGTGATGAGGAAATCTCTTGGATTTTCAGTTTAAACCACGTACAATTGAAGTCCAGCTGTTTTTCAGTTAGCCTTCACTTTGTCATTTATACATCAGTGTTTAAGTGAAAGTGATTAGTTGTCACATGTGACACACCACAGCACAGCACCCAGTGCACCCAGTGAAATGTGGTTTCTGCATTTAACCCATCCCCTGAGGGAGCAGTGGGCAGCCATGAAAGGCGCCAGGGGAGCAGTGTGTGGGGATGGTACCTTGATCAAGGGGACCTCAGTGGCACCTTGACAGTTGGGGATTCGAACCAGCAACCTTCTGATTACAGGTCTGTTTCCTTACCCGCTAGGCCACCACTGCCCCTCTCTCCTGCACTCCCTGTTAAATAATTAGCAAAGAACCAGAGATTCATTTAGTTTAATCAAACTAAACACAGTTTCAGCTGAATGCTGAAGGACTCATGGCATCGCAGTCTGCCTCATAATTCTGGACATTAATTCAGTGCATATGGAACCTGGCTAATCTGACAGAAGAGCTCATAACAGACTGGCTTTTAAAAATCTATTTACTTGAAATTCCACCACTGATTTGTAGTAAGTTTGAAATCAGCTCCCATAATTCATTCAGGTCAGCTTTGTTCTCTCACAACTCCATAGAAATGGTCAGCGGCTTGGGGCTTGGTCACATGGTATATTGTGTCTTCTCATTTCTGCAGGGTATGCCCCTGTCACTGGAATGTGTCACCCTGTTCGCAGTTGCACCCTCAACCATGAAGATGGCTTCTCCTCTGCGTTTGTGGTGGCCCATGAAACTGGCCATGTGTAAGTTCTTTCTGAACTTAATCATACAGGTTCCACGTCAAGGTTCCGGATGGGAGCCTGCAGTTTTAATAAGAATCGAACAGAAGACTTGCTTTGAGGAATCTGCTCTAATATAATTGTGTGTATTTCCTTTGACTCTGCTTGGTTGCTTTTATGTTAATGTTTTGACAGGGATCTGATTTACTATGCATGAGAAGCGCTCTGCTCTTGCATTATACATTCATAATTACCTGAATGTGTCTACTTACAGTGCACCCAGGAAGTATTCAAATCCCATCTCATTTTAAATACTAAGTTATGATACAGCTTTATTCTAAATTGATTAAATGTATTTTTTCCTCAGAATTGTACACCCCATAATGACAACGTAAAATGTTTACTTGAGGATTTGGCAAATTTATTAAAAAAAAAAAAAAAAAAGAGAAATCTTTCTGTACCCATGTACAGTGGGTACAGAAAGTATTCAGACCAAGTATTACATTTTTCCCTCATTAATGTACACGCAGCACCCTGTATTGAAAAATACAGAATTGTTGACATTTTTGCAGATTTACTAACAAAGAAAAACTGAAATAAGTATTCAGACCCTTTGCTGTGACACTCATTTATTTAACTGCTGTCCATTTCTTCTGATCATTCTTGAGATGGTTCTACACCTTCATTTGAGTCCAGCTGTGTTTGATTTTACTGATTGAACTTGATTAGGAAAGCCACACACCTGTCTATATAAGACACTACAGCTCACAATGCAGGTCAGAGCAAATCATGAGGTCAAAATAACTGCCTGAAGAGCTCAGAGACAGAATTGTGGCGAGGCACAGATCTGGTCATGGTTACAAAAAAAAAAGTCAGCGTCATTTAAGGTTCCTAAGTGTACAGTGGCCGTTATAATCCTTAAATGGAAGACGTTTGGGACAACCAGAACCCTTCCTACAGCTGGCCGTTTGGCCAAACTGAGTTATTGGGGGAGAAGAGCCTTGGTGAGAGAGGTAAAGAAGAATCCAAAGATCACTGTGGCTGAGCTCCAGAGATGCAGTCAGGAGATGAGAGAAAGTTGTAGAAAATCAACCAATCACATACAGTATGTCTCAATGGGCTTTGACAGGCCCTACAGTTGACACCCCCCACAGTTGCCCCTTCTGCGCACAAGGAAAAATTCCACACAAAAAAGAAACCTTGGGAGTAATAGGAGTAATACAGAGAGGGAACCCCTTCCAGGGTAGAGTGAGCCTGCAAGTGGTGTTTGTGATTGTCCAATAATACGTGTCTATTGTACTGTGGGGCGAAACCATTTAGGGCTTTAGAGGTCAAAAGAAGGATTTTGTAGTCAATCCTAAATTTGATGGGTAGCCAGTGCAGTGAGTGTAAGACTGTGGTGATGTGGTCAAATTTTCTAGTTCTAATTAGAACTCTGAACTAGCTGGAGTTAAAAAGTTAAAGTTACTAGAGCATCCAGACAGTAATGTGTTGCAGTAATCTAACCTTGATAAAGGCATGGACCAACTTTTCTGCATCTTTCATTGAGATGTTTCTTATCTTTGCAATATTTCTAAGGTGAAAGAATGCTATCCTAGTGAAATTATCTACATTGAATGAGAGTTCTGCATCAATGAGGACACCTAGATCCTTTACTTCTGTACTTGGTGAGATAGAAAGGCTATCCAGAGTTATAATGTAGTCAGACAATTTATGTCTGGCTGCTTGAGACCAAAGTACGAGAGCTTCTGTCTTATCAGAAGAAAGTTGGTGAGCATCCACTGTCTAAAGACCTTCAGACAATTGTCTATTCTGTTTAGCTGCTGCCTCTCATCTGGCTTTGCTGATCAATACTACTGTGTGTCATCAGCGTAGCAATGAAAGCTAATACCGTGTTTGCGAATGACATCACCTAAAGGTACATGTATAGGGAAAATGGTAACGGACCTAGGACAGAACCTTGTGGAACACCAAAATCTACTTTACTATATGCAGATGAATCACCGTTGATGTCCATAAACAGATACCGATCAATCAGATATGATCTGAACCATACAAGGGCTGTTCCCTTAATCCCAATAACATTCTCTAACCTGGCAAGGAGAATAGCGTGATTGATTGTGTCAAACGCTGCACTTAGATCAAGCAGGACAAGCAGCGAGATGCGTCCCTGATCAGAGGCCAACAGCAGGTCATTAACCACTTTAACCAGCGCTGTCTCAGTGCTATGGTGAGGTTTAAAATCACGATTGATATACTTCATGGATATTGTCTAGGTATGCGCTCAGCTGCTGGGCTACGACTTTTTCTAAGATTTTTGATAAAAACAGAAGGTTGGATATCGGTCTATAATTTGAAAGCTGGCTGCGATCAAGATCAGGCTTTTTAATCAGGGGTCTAATGACTGCTACCTTAAACGAACTTGGTACATGACTGGTGCTAAGTGACGAGTTAACAATTTTGAGGAAAGAATTTATAACATCAGGTGCTACTTGTGGAACCTTGTAGGAAGCGGATCCAAAGCGCAAGTACATTGATTTGACGACGAGATTAGCTGAATTAATTCATGCTCTTTAAGAAGATTGAAGCATTCTAATCGGTGGTCAGATATTTGAATATTATTTTCCATGTTAATATCGACAGAGCTGTTTGTTATGCTTTTAATCTTATCTCTGTTTGTAACTATTTTAGTATTAAAGAAATTCATAAAATTGTCACTACTATGATGATATTGAGTGGTAGTATCCGTTTCTGTCTTATTCCTGGTTTTCTTGGCTATTGTGTTAAACTGGAATCTGGGATTATTTTTGTTCTTGTCTATTAACGAGGAGATACGTCGATCGAGCCGCATTGAGAGCCTTCCTATAGTTAAGTAGGCTCTCCTTCCACGCTATTCGGAATACATTCAATTTACTTCAACGCCTAATTTCCGGGCGGTCTTCTTAAGCAAGCGTGTGTGATTATTATACCAACGAATTAAGTTTTTATCTCTTACCATCCTTTTGAGGGGCGCGACTATATCTAACGTACTACGCAGTGTTAATTCTAGACATTTGGTCGCTTGGTCGAGTTCAGCGGGGTCTGATGGTGAGTTTATCAGCGTTGATAAATCTGGTAAGGTATTAATAAACCTCTGTGCTGTACTTGATGTAATTGTCCGTTTGTCTCTATAACGAGGGGGGTTGAGTTTATTGTGTCTGAGACATATTTTAAAAGCGATGAGGAAATTATGAGATTATTTCAGATTGCAGAAGAATGACTACTAATGACTTCTATATTTAAACCGAAGGTCAGTACAAGATCGAGCATGTGACCACCTTCATGAGTAGGTCCTGTTGTATTTTGGTTAACTCCAACTGAGTCTAGTATAGACAGGAATGCTGTTCTTAGCAAGTCTTCTAATTTATCACAGTGGATGTTAAAGTCACAGACAATTAAGGCTTTATCCACAGATACAACCAGGTTGGAAACAAAATCTGTAAATTCACTGAGAAACTCGGAGTAAGGTCCAGGGGGGTCTGTAAATAATAATCAATGGAATTAACTTTTTAACAACATTGACTACATGGGTTAAGTTGGTATAGAGAATCTCAAGAGTTAAATCCATGTTCGGGTTTATGAGTAATACCAAGGTTATCATTATAAATTACTGCGACGCCACCTTCTCTTCCAGTTAAGCGAAGTTGGTGTACATAGCTGTATCCAGGAGGGCTAGACTCGTTTAATGCTACAAATTCGTTTTGTTTTAACCAAGTTTTGGTCAGGCACAGTACATCAAACCCCTGATCTGTAATAATTTCATTAACAATGAGCGTTTTATTTTACACCTCTTAGTTCTACGCAAATGGCAGACGCTCGATTCAGCCAGTCTGTCTGCCGCCTGGTCTCGGCTCTGGCGAGTCATATTCGTTATTTGGTTCTAAGACTATGAGCCAGATTTTTAGATAACTGAGTGGCACCCGCCCAGTTGGGGTGGATGCCATCTCGCCCAAAAAGACCAGGCCAAAGGTTTATATTCCAATAAGACAATGACCCTAAGCACACAGCTAAAAAAATGGAGGAATCAACTCTATGACTGTTCTTGAAAGGCCCAGCCAGGGGCCCAACTTAAACCCAATTGAGCAATTCTGGAGAGACTAAAAATGGCTGTCCACCATTTTTTACCATCCAGCCTGCCAGAACTGGAGAGGATCTGCAAGGAGAAATGGCAGAGGATCCCCATAGATTGTTGCATTTTTTTCCCCCGAAAGACCCATGACTGCATTAGATCAAAAGTGTGCTTCTACTATATACTTAGCAAAGCTATTTTTTTGGCTTTGTCTTGGTCTCAGACATAGTGAAGTGAAGTGAAAGTGAAGTGATTGTCATTGTGATACACAGCACACGGTGCACGCAACGAAATGTGTCCTCTGCTTTTAACCCATCACCCTTAGTGAGCAGTGGGCAGCCATGACAGGCACCTGGGGAGCAGTGTGTGGGGATGGTGCTTTGCTCAGTGGCACCTTGATGGCTCTGGATTCGAACCTTCTGATTACGGGACCTTCGAACCGGAAACCTTCTGATTTCTGCTTCCTTAACGGCTAGGCCACCACTGGCCTTGATGGGATGGGGAAAAGAAAGAAAACAGAACATTATCATTATTTGTTACACGCCTTAATTCAAATGCAACCAGTCAGAAGCATCGTTATTTTGAGGGCTGTTTTCTATCAACCATTAGTGAGGTGCTCACTCCTTGCCGCAGGAGGTGCAGAGATGGCAGAGGGTGCTGAGCGGGTGCTGGGGGGAAAACACAATGAAAAGAAAGATAACTTAAAAACTGACTACCATAAAATGGAAAGAGGTTTTTTATCCTGTGTGCACAAGTTATTCTGTTCCATGTTCTGTGGGCTTTAGTTTGGGACAATATTTCTAACGCTTCTATAAAATATTTTCCAATAACTTGTGGGTCACTGATTGTTTTGTAGGAATAATTTTTCTTCATGAGATGCCGTCGATACACCCATTAATACCCATTATTTTAACTTGTCCTATGAATCAATGCGCCAAATGACCATGCATCTTCCCCAGACCTTGTAATTGTCTGTTTAGTCCTTCCATCAGCTGTGCCTGTTATCTTTCAGTATGGAAAAAGAGAAAAGAGCAGAAAAAGAATCCTTTGTCATGTGCAAGAGCAGAATTCATTTTATTGTATGACATTCCAAAATTTAAATAAATCTTGATCAGCTGAGTTCTTTTCACGACCACGGGCTGACGGGCGAAGGAAGCGCAGAGATGGGACGTTTGGGCAAATGGGATTTATTAATAATAACAAAGAAAAAAAGTGACACAAGGGCCAAAACCGGGGAAACAACACAAGAAACCAACATAAACATGTGGCGATTGCCAGAACTGAAAACAACTACTACACAGGTTATTTGTAGTCCACATAAATGCAGCACCTTCAGCCTGCTGCCAAACAGTTCCTTATAACAGGGCCCTAACCATGGGGCCCTAACCCTAATCAGCCGCACCTGTCCATGATTAGAGGCCTGCTGTCAAGCTGAGTGGTGCAGGCTGTGGCCCCAGCTGCACTCAGTCGTGACAGTCCTCTCCATCATGAGGTATGTATCTTAGAGTAAATTATCTTAAATAACTTGTGCGCATACATTTTTTCCAGTTCGTTATTCTTTAGGTACTTTGCTAAGTCAGTGAACCAGCACTGTCTTAATGTTAATTTGACTAATTTGCTTCAAGAAAATGTATTTAAGTGTGCCAGTGAACATTTGAGATGTTCAATGGACAAATGTTCATTGTCTTCAGTTCAAAACAAGGGATCATTACTTAGCCATATTCATAGCTTACCGGAGGCCACTGTCCTGTTACTGTATGAGAGACTTTTAAGAAAATCTTTCTGGTACATACAATCTCTTAACCCCCTTAGCGAGGTCTGATAAAATGGTTATAGGAGAGAATTGCTGAGATTATTATTCTTCAGGCCTTGTAACTATGACAAATCTGAGAGATGTGAAATGAGAGACATATCAACAAAATAATTGAAAAGATAACATGAATTAGATTTAACAAGTAATGACACTTTACAGCAACGCTTTTTTTCTCTATAGTTCATCTGAGTAATGTGATGTCAGTTCTAGCCCTAGTCTTTTTTCAGTCTTGGTCTTGGTACACTATATACCTTAGGCATATAGGCCAGATTTGGGCAAAATGTATTAGAATCACCAAAATGCTTACACTGGGGCTGAGCAGAGAGAGCTTTGAGGCCGTACACTTGCCTGACTGAAGGTAGTGCTAGCAGCAATGGGGTTTAATAGAAAACCACCTTAATAGTCACAGGCCTTGAACAGCACACTTACTGGCAGGCCTCAATCATCATACACTCTTCAGAAATCTGAGATAGCAAGCTGAGATAGCCATTAAATGAAATTGTCTGGTGAGTCCAGGTTTACCCTGTTTTAGAGTGATCAGCGTCAGGTAAGAAGAGAGGCACATGAAGCTTAGTTACTACCCTATAATGAGGGCAGTGTTGTGGTTGCTGCAGTTGGTCAGGTCAAGGATCAGAGAATAAAGAATGAGATCAACTGACTACTGAATATTCTGAATGACCAGAAAATTGCATTAGAAAATGTCTTCTTCCCTGATTGCATGGACATATTCCAGTATGATGATGCCTGGATTCATCTGGCTCAAATTATGAAAGAGTTGATTAAGAAGCATGAGACGACATTTTCCCACATGGATTGGCCACCATAGAGTCCAGACCTTAACCTTGAGAATCTTGTGATGTACTGGAGAAGAATTTGCGCTGCTTTCCAACTGTCCCATCATCAATACAGCTCTAAACCAAACACATCCTCCACACAAAGTTCAGGCAGCGATCGCAGCTCCACACTAACTCCACCACACACATCCTGAGAGTATGTACACGGAAGGCCTCTTGTCTTTAAAAGCCAATATTTCTGAACTAATATGACCCAAACTAGAAGGCATACTCGCTGAAGATCTCAGCTGTTTTAAAAACGAGATCCAAGCGGAGAGTACAGAAGAACGGAGATCATAACAACATGGTGCTAGTGCAAATGGATATCAACCAAAGGAAACTACCATTAAAGACATTGAAAGCAGTATATCTACATGGTCTGGTGATTACAGTGGCTGACCTGAAGACAGAATTAAAGGAGCTGCTAAATAAATGGGAGGATATGTACGAGAGAATGCGGAGGTGCAATGTACGAATGCTGGGATCAAGCTCCATGGAAGTGTTACAGATCCCAGCGCCCCGGGACTGTGACAGATTTAAAAAAAGTGTATTTGTGTCTGCGGTTTCTGTATTTAACAGAGAAAGCACAGGCAGGAATCGTTAGTGTCGTTCGCTCGTGCAGGCATTTCTTTATCTAAAGAAAAATAGATTTTACTCAACTTTACAAACAATTTACATACACTCACTTCCTGAATTACATTAAGTTTTCAGTCTTCTCACATGTTAATCTCAACAGAAATACACATTCGAACATTACATTTGTTCAATATCTGCTATCACTTTTACAGAATCAACCCACATACTTGTGCTTTCAGCCCATTGAACAACCATTTTCATAATAGTACATAATAGTATTACTTAAATGCAATAATTACTTTCAAAAACACCTTGAACAGAATCTTTCCAGTATTTTCCCATCCCACAGCACATCAGTGGTCTTAACATATGTACACATACACATAAAGAATACACTCAATCTACCTGGCAGTTGTAACATGAACAAAGAAACGCGCATGGCGCGGCCACCATTTCACTGAATTACACGTGTCTTACACTTTTACTCCGAACCATGTGATACCTGTCGCGTTTTCCAACAGCTTTTATGAGTAATTTCTCTATTATACCCAGTGGGTGTATTTAGAAATAGTGGTGCACTATACTAACCTGTATTTAACAGAGAAAGCACAGGCAGGAATCATTAGTGTCGTTCGCTCGTGCAGGCATTTCTGTATCTAAAGAAAATACCGCGTTAACGCCAATTCCCCCTTCCAGTGATAGATCCCCCTGGTGGTAAGACCGAATTCTTCCCTGAGTGTGTTACTGGATATGGGATAAAATACAAGAAACTAAACTTTTGAGCGCGTCATAGAAGCAGTGCACCTTGCAATCCAGGCAGTAAGCCGCATGTGATTGTGGTGAAATGACACTACTATCAGGACTGTGTTGAAGTCCTGCGACAAGCTCGAAACCACGCACCGCACCAAATCAATGGTGAACCGATTGCAATCTTCCCGAATTACACCACAAAGGTTGCCAAATCACAAGCAGCTTTTACAGAGGTGAAGAAACTATAAATGCCATAATTGTAAATGCATGGGGGATACCAAGAGATTCTGAACAACATGGCAGCCGTATTTAACCTTTGTCAAAAATATTAAAGCTGAAAGAGTCAATTAATTGCTGCCTGAATTGGGTAACCTCGATATGTCTACGTTACACATGTACCTGCAAGTCTGTCTTGTCTGGCCTCTTGCAATTGATATTTATTTGGATGTTTATTTATTTTTCTCTCTTTCTTTCTTCTTCCTTTTCTTTCTTCTCTCCCCTTAGTGGATTGGGGTTTGATGTTCATTTGTTCTTATTTGAAATTGTATATGTCTATAAATAATTGAAACAATGCCACAGTGAATGTGGGCTAAAGGCGTTAGAGTGAGTGACTTTGACCACTGTAAAATGAAATGAAATATTGCCCATTTTTCTAACTGCACTATGTCCTCTTCAGGCTGGGAATGGAGCACGATGGTCAGGGAAACCGCTGCGGTGATGAAACGGCCATGGGCAGCGTGATGGCACCGCTGGTTCAGGCCGCCTTCCACAGATACCACTGGTCCATGTGCAGTGGGCAGGAGCTGAAGCGATATATACAGTGAGTGGTGTAGGTGAAAGTAAAGTGAAAGTAATGATCCACAGCAGAGCACAGCACACAGTGCACACAACAAAATTTGTCCTCTGCATTTAACCCATTACCCTGTGAGCAGTGGGCAGCCATGAAAAGTGTGTGGGAGATGACAGTTTGGAATTTGAACCCGCAACCTTTGCTTCCAAAAGGCCACCACCACACACTCTGGTTTTGTTTGTGTGTGTGTGAGAGAGAGAGAGAGAGAGAGAGAGAGGGAGTGTGTATTATTCTCAACAGACATGAGGATTCATTCATTTAAGCAGTTTCCTTTGGGATTAATAAAGTTTTCTGATTCTGATTCTGAATCACTGGTAGCCCATAGATCAGAATACTTCTAGGGCAAGCATAGTTAGGGAAAGGGCATGACACACAGTCTGAGATAGGAAGAACAAAAGTATTACATAATTAATGTAAGTATTACATCAAAAGTATTACATGATCACCTGATTGTGATTTTTTCAGTTGATCACACACACTCTAAAATTTTGTTGGACTGCCTTGATTATAGCACACAATCACAAAGTCTTCTGCAAAGTCACAACATTCATTTTATGGCTGAATTCTTACCCTGATGTGCCCATCACTCTTGAACATGGTATATCTGAACTCATCAGACCACATGACCTTCTTCTATTACTCCATAGTCCAATATTGTTCCCTAGCAATGTGGAGCCTTTTTTCCAGATTAGCCTCGCTGATCAGGGTTTTACAAGCTGTATTGTATTGTTTTCTATTGTGCGTGTGGAAATACATGTAATGTTCAGCTGCTGTTTTTTTCCAGTTTGATTTTACCAAAATTTTAGTGATCACTGATCCTGATCACCAATCAGATTAACACCTTTTTGATTATGATAGGATGTGTCTTCCAACATCTCACAGTTAGAGATTAATCAATTGTTCTGAAACTATCCTTAACTATCTGAAACATCAATATCCATCAGCGATCCATCATCCAATGGTATGCTCTTATATTTGCTTTGTTAAATCCAGATGGTGACATTTTTTGGACAGGCTGTGTATATTATCACAATAACTCTGCGATGATTTTTTTAAATTATATTTTGCCAGCTCATATGACTGCCTTCTGGATGACCCCTTTAAACACGACTGGCCTCCACTCCCAGAACTTCCAGGCATTAACTACTCCATGGATGAGCAGTGCCGCTTTGACTTTGGAGTTGGATACAAAATCTGCACTTCAGTAAGTTCTAGAAAAACCCATTGCACGAATCAATTTACAGATCATTATACAGATATACATGTTGTGTGTACAAACAAAAAATCTTGTGGTGGGTTAATATAGGATATATGAACGTGCAGGAGGAATGCAAAATTGTATCATCTGGATGTTTATCTTCTCTTATCCTAATTTTTTTTTTTTCATTCATCGGAAAGTGGAATCTGCTGAGGAGAAATCATTTATAATTTATAATCCTACAGGAAGAATGTTTACAAACAACAAGATTCTTAAATGAATTTCGATCCATTCAGTATATATTGTCAGATTTTTTTTTGGTTATGTATATAACATTTGTTTCCTGAGGAAGAGGAATGAGGTTCAATACAGGGAGTGTGGGATAACTGCGTATCTGCATACCCAGCTGAAGATACATTTAATTACACCTATAGACAGGAGAATCTTCAACAGTCGGCGTCTTCCTCCGCTTATCCGGGTCCGGATCAGTAGGGAACCCCAGACAGCCCTCTCCCCAGCCACCTCCACCAGCTCCCCAAAGCGTTCCTAGACCAGAAACGAGATATAATTTCTCCAGTCTGTCCTGGGTCCACCCAGGGGCCACCTGCGGGCAGGACATGCCTGAAACACCTCCCCAGGGAGGCATCCAGGAGGGATCTTTTTAACATCTGCTGAATATAGATATGAATTTAAAGGAATTGAAATTGAGTGAGCCTCTATGGATACCCAGAATGGAGGGTGATCCTTCTCAAAATTAAACATTGCTGCTCTAGTTTGAGCCGCCCAGTAGAACCATTTTAGGTTAGGTAGGTTTAACCCCCCTCTATTGTAAGGCAAGTAAAGCAAGGATAGTCTGAAGTGAGGGCGCTTGTTATTCCAAATAAAGTTTGTAAAGGTTTTTTTAATTAGAGGAAAAAAAGAAGAATGTGGAGGAAGTGGGATGGATTGGAAGAGAAATAGCAATTTGGTCAAAATTTAAATTTTTTAAATATTAACACATTAAAATATTTTGTCAGCCTGTTCAGCAGACCAGTTATGATACAATTTCATTAACAGTTGGTGTAATTTTAATCCCAAGATAAATAAAACCGTCATAGACTGTTTTAGATTAGAAAGGAATATAATTATATCATCCGCATATAATGAAATATGATGTTCTGTAGGGCCAATTGTAATACCTGAAATATGTGTATGTTTACGAATTGCCTTAGCCAATGGTTCGATCGCTACGGTGAAAAGCAAGGGGGAGAGCGGGCAACCTTGGCGTGTTCCTCTATAGAGTCTGAAGGGGGCAGATATTATTCCATTCGATAATACCTCAGCTGAAGGGTTTGCATATAGAATCTGGACCCATTTCAAAAACTTATCCCCATTCTTTCCATAGTGTAGCCGCCAAATGTTGCAAGGTTAATGGTTGTAATATCCTAGGTGGAACACAGGGTGGCGCATGCAGGTATTCAGGTATAAAGGTAGCACAAACTATGTTGTTGGTAGGTGTTTGACCCAGAAGGGCAAAGGGTTTTTGACCGCTTGCACGAATGCTACGCCAGCTCTTACTGGACTGTTTGCTGTACCTCTAACTCCAACTGCTAACTGGTGATATCTGCAAAGTGCTTTGGAATAAATGGACATTTTTGTATTAGACATCGAGGTTCATTTAATTGTGTAGCATATAACGGAACCAACAGAGTATAGCAATGTTACATCAAGCGCGTCAGCCAGGCCACGTCCCGTGTCAGGCACCTCAGTAGTTCGGTAAAAGACCAAACTCCTTTAATACATAGTATTAAACAGGTAGCGCCACTCAATCCTATCAAACACTTTTTCAGCATCTAATGACAGAAGTGCATTATCACAAGTATTAGATTTCGAATGTAATATATTTAATACTCTACGAATATTATTGCCTCCCCCAAACAATGTCATTTTGATCCATATGAGCAAGCTTAGGCAAATGTATTTCTAATCTTTTCACTAGTACCTTGCATTATTAATCATTATTTAGGAGAGCGATGGGTCCATGTCCATGAACCACAGTCAGTTGGTGGCTTGCCTGGTTTTAACAGCAGAGTTATTATCGCAGTATTCAAAGAGGGAGGCCCCATTATCCAATGATTCCTGGTACATGTCCAGAAGGGGACCAGGTAATTCATGATGGATATTTTTATTTAACTCTATCGGTATGCCATCAGGCCCTGGGCTCTTCCCTCCTTTCATACAGGTAATGGCCTCACACAGCTCTTCAGATTTAGGTCCTCTTCGAGAGATACCATGAAACCCGAACCCGTGGTTTTAAAGTCCAAATCAGGCTATTTACAGCTTTGAATATTCGGAGAGTGCCGCAGAGCTGTAAAGAACCTGATAGTAATTCCTAAAGACGTAATTTATCTCAGTTTGATCAAATGTTACCTCTCTCTCCTTTATTTGAATAGAATTTATGTCCCTTTTAGTTTGTAGCTGTTTAGTACGCCAAGCCAGTATCTTACCCGCTTTCTCCCCCCCCTTCGTAATAAGTCTGTTTAAGTCTCAGAAAGCTAATGAATGTTCTAATGAAAGTTTATAATATTTCATTTTCAATTTGTGCAAATCCAAAAGATAAGTGTAATTATTTGATATACTTTGATTCAATTTTCTTTATTTTGTTTTCAAGTCCACCATTTCTACTTGACAGTGATTATAATTTGTATAACTAATCATTCGTCCTCTTATAAAAGCTTAAAATGCTTCCCACCGAACTGAGGCAGATGTTTGATTTGTGTTAATTTCAAACTAATAATCGATCTGTTTATCAATGATCTCTCAACCAGATTAAATGTAGTCACCATCTTGGGAATCTACACAAAAATTACTAGAGTAATAGAGTAGCATGAAAAAGTCAAATTATCCAGGTGTCTGTTCCTCCAAATATCTATTAAATTGAAATCTTGCATATATTGTTTTATCTCTTTTCTGGTCTGTGTATGAGAAAGGTCTGATTTAGTTGATCTATCTAATTCTGGATATAAAGCACAACTGAAATCGCCTCCTATTACAAAGTATTCTGGCAGTCCAGTAAAAATAGATTTATGAAAAAAGTAGGATTATTCACATTGGGTCTGTAAACATTTACTAAATTCAATCTAACAGAAAAATATTGGTTTGATTAATTATGTACCTCCCTAGTCTGTCCTTGATAGTGTTAATTATTTGTAAAAGTATAGATTTATAAGTGTAATAACCCCTCTAGATTGTTCATTAAAAGAGGCAGAAAACATTTGTCCTGGCCATCTCTTCCTTAGCATTGTCTCATCCCTGAATTTTTAACTTTCAATTGCCGAATTCTATTCATCACTTGTTTTAACTTTACAATTTTGTTGAGACCTCTTATATTCCAGGATGTAAATTTTATATCAAATAGGGGAGCCATTATTATGTACACTGCATATTCCCATTCTTGCCAAAAGTAGAAAAACAAGTATACAGACTATTGTTGTATATGAAGAAGGGGGGGGGTCACTTGTTATACACAGCACACAGTGCACACAGTGAAATTTGTCCTCTGTGTTTAACCCATCACCCTGAGTGAGCAGTGGGCAGCCATGACAGGCGCCCGGGGAGCAGTGTGTGGGGACGGTGCTTTGCTCAGTGGCACCTCAGTGGCACCTTGGCAGATCGGGATTCGAACCGGCAACCTTCTGATTATGGGGCCACTTCTTTAACTGCTAGGCCACCACTGCCCCATATATATATATCATGCAGGTGACCCCGAAGAGAAACGTCTTCCTTTAAGTCCTCCTGTTAAACATTTTCTTTCAGATCTTGCAAAAACCTCTGAGCATCTGGAAGCTGGAAGATTTTTGAACAAGTGGCGCTTTCCCTTGCATGTCATGCACAAAATACCTGGGTCCAAGATGCCACCCAGGTCACGAAGACCCTTCTTTACCGTGTCAAATCTTTTCCGTTTCTTGTGCAGTTCAGCTGACCCGTCAGAAAAGAACATTTGCTTTCTTTCGTTTAACATCACGGTGCCTACTGCTCGAGCTGCTTTCAGAGTACGGACTTTCATTATCACAGCTCTCAGAACGGACTTCGGAGAAGTTCCACTAGTCGGTGATTGGACAGACGACTGCGATTTTCCAGATCATCCACCGTACCACGCCATAACCAGAAATCGAACCACTCCACAACCTCCTGCAGAACAGGACCAGAGAGCAGGGACAGCAGAACTGTGTCATCAGCGTACTTGGGCTGGTACCATTTGGGCTGTCTAGCCCTGCAGTCGTCTGTGTATAAGATGAAGAGCAGGGGAGACAGCACGCAGCCTTGGCGTGATCCGGTCAAGGTGTAACGAGGTCGGAGAGAGTGTTGTTAACCAGAACTCTCATAGGGTGGTAGTAGCCTAGCGGGTAACACACTCGCGTATGAACCAGAAGAACCAGGTTCAAATCCCACTTACTCCCACTGTGTCCCTGAGCAAGACACTTAACCCTAAGTTGCTCCAGGGGGACTGTCCCTGTAACTACTGATTGCAAGTCGATCTGGATAAGGACGTAAGCTGTGGACAGGTGTTTAAACAGGTAATGAGTGAAGGATAGAAGAGCTTCTTAAAGAATAGTTCTGTGACTGCCAGAATTATTGCTTGTAGGTGCTAATTACTTATTTTTTGCACCATATACAATAATAAATTCTTTAAAAATCATACAGCGTTATTTTGTACTTTTTTTTTTTTTTTTACATTTTGTCTCTCACAGTTGAAGTGTACCTGAAATGAAAATTACAGAGTGTGACAACTTGCACAATCAGTGGATGCCAAATACTTTTTTTACCCCACTGTACATACATCCTAGACACTTATGTCTAATACCTACCCACACTAGCCACACTTATATACTGTATCACGAGACAGGAGTTTCTTGATGTAGTTCGATTTAAGCATCAGTATCGTCTGTCCTGGGCAGAATCAGTACTACCTCCTGGGCAGAACTGCCTGACCTATGTCCTTAGGTTTGGGTCCTTTCCTTTATTACATTAAGGTTAGATTACTGCAACACATTACTGTCTGATGTTCTAGTAGGTGCATGAGTGAACTCCAGCTAGTGAGTTTTTGTTTGCTGAATGTCGGTGGGAAGCTGCAACTTTTTAAGGTAAACTGGGATTTATTTTCTAAAAAGAGGGAATTTGAAACTGTGCGTGGAGCTCCTCACAGCAGCATGTAAAAGTGCAACCAATCAAAATAACACTGACATCATCCTCCCGACACATGACAGATTAACAGTGTATTATAAGTAGGCTTGTTGTTTGTAATGTGATTATATGTCTAATTGAGAAATATTTTTGCTGTTCTTAGAGACAAGTGAAATAAACTAAAATGAATCAAGTGCTCTCTTACAAAACTAATAACATTAGAACCATACTAAATCCCTGTACTTTTAATTGTGGTACAAAAGTTTAAAGGCAACCTTTTTTCAATTGTACTTTGAAATGTTATACCTTTTGTATCTGTCTACTTCTGCCACCACTAAGTACACGTGACAGAGTTAACTGTTGTTAAATGAGGAAATGCCTCCCCTCTCCCTCCTTCACTCAGTTTCGCACCAATGATCCGTGCAAGCAGCTGTGGTGTAGCCACCCAGACAACCCCTACTTCTGCAAGACAAAGAAAGGACCCCCACTAGATGGGACCGAGTGTGCACCTGGAAAGGTTAACTCTGACTCTGAGTCCTTTTTTCAACCTGAGTAACTTTGGATCGTACGAGGTTTTTAAAAAGGCTTTACTTTTCAGTGGTGCTACAAAGGCCACTGCATGTGGAAGAATGCCAACCAGTTGAAACAGGATGGCGCTTGGGGAGGCTGGAGTAAATATGGCACCTGCTCCCGGAGCTGTGGGATGGGGGTCCGTTTCCGAACGCGTCAGTGCAACAGCCCAGCGTAAGCGATCTCTTGTTGTTATTAGTAGTAGTAGTATAAACAATAGTACTATTCCCATTATTATGATAATAATATTGGTAATATTATAGCTCCTAAAAATCAGGCCCAAAATTCACAAAACTTTTTAAAAGTATGAATATTTATAGTTACCGAAAGCGTGCAGCATGTGTTTTAGAAATGGAAATGATTTTTTAATCTGTCTGTAGAATGTGTTCAGAACACTGCTTTTCTTTCCAGGCCGGCGAATGGAGGCCAGGATTGCCCTGGTGTGAACTATGGGTATCAGCTGTGCAACATGGATGATTGCCCCAAACACTATGAGGACTTCAGAGCACAGCAGTGTCAACTTCGAAACTCACACTTTGAGTTCCAGGGGGGCAAACACCACTGGCTGCCCTATGAGCACCCAGACAGTGAGTGGGGAGGACAGTATACATGCACATGCATATATACAGAGGTCGTCTTGCTCCTTTGTTCAGTGTTGTTTTTAAATGCTTTTTTTTATCCAATAATGCAGTGCAACAAGAGAATGATAAACTCTATCACATCTGCCCCTGCTTATATCCCACTGAAGTGGCTTATTCAAGTTTGTTTTTGAGCTGGTCTATTTTCATGGTGTTGATTGTGTCACCGGCCTCTTTTCTCAGCACATAAAAGATGCCACCTGTACTGCCAGTCCAAGGAGACCAGTGATGTTGCCTACATGAAGCATCTGGTGCATGATGGGACGCGATGCTCCTACAAGGACCACTACAGCATTTGTGTCCGTGGTGAATGTGTGGTATGCCATCACCATAAAAGCATCAGAAACCTAAATAACTGAATATTTAGAACAACTGGTCTATCTTCATCATCCTCCTCCTCTAAACAAGGACAGGATAATGATTATGATTATAATGATATTCAATCAGCTCCATATTCTTTAGAATGTTTAAAAACGTACATTTTTTTGTATTGTACAGAAGGTTGGATGTGACAGGGAAATTGGATCCAACAAGGTTGAGGATAAGTGCGGGGTGTGCGGAGGTGATAACTCCCACTGCCGAACCGTGAAAGGGACAATCACCCGCACACCGAAGAAAGACGGTAGGCCCTACTCCATTTTGTACCCTGGAACTTGGCATCTAACATATTCACAAAGAGAAGGTTCATCACTCCATATTGACAGGAAGAGTTGTGTCCCAAATAACATTATGAAGCAGTTCACTACTCTGTGATGGAGGAGATTGACTCTGGGCTGGGGAGGGTGGGGGTGTAAGGCTGAGAGGTGTGATGGGGTTCATTGTCTATAGTGGGTTGGGTGAGGGGTGTGAAATTTGTCAGTCTTTAAAATGCAGTAGAAGTTGTTAAGATCATCCAGCCAGACTTTGCATCCTTCAGCAAAGGTTGGGATTTGTCTGTAGCTAGTGATATCTTGCAGGCCTCTCCACACGTACGCAGGGTTATTCACGGAGAACCAGCTTGACTGTCACCACTTCTGTAAGCGAGCTCCTTGGCCGGTCCAAGAGTGAACCAGGGTTTATTGTTGTTTTATGTGCAGAAGGTCTTGGTATGCACACATACGGAGCATCTGGAAATGTTTCACAGTTTTGTGCTGTTACACCCTCTGAATTCTACAAAGTTTACGTGAGGTTTTGGAGAAAAAAACATTCAAATACCGTTTGCCCACTGATCAGACACTAGATCAATAAGGTGGAGCTCAGAGTGCAGCCTTCTCTCTCAGCCACACCAACAATAGGCCCAAGCCAATAAGCCAATCAGAAACAGGGGAGAGGTAAAATAACAAGAATTACATTTAACAAGTAATGACACATTACAGCAACACTTTTTTTTGTCTTCAGTTCATTTGAGTAATGTGATGTCGATTCTAGCCCTAATCTGTAGTCGGTCTTGGTCTCACCTTACTGTGTCTTGGTCTTACATTTACATTACAGCATTTACCAGATGCCCTTATCAAGAGCGACAATCAGTAGTTACAGGGGACAGTCCCCCCCTGGAGACACTCAGGGTTAAGTGTCAGGGACTGCTCAGGGACACAATGGTAGTAGGGTAATAGTAGCCTAGTGGTGGTAAAGGGTGGTAGTAGTCTAGTGGGAACCCAGGTTCAAACCCCACTTACTACTATTGTGTCCCTGAGCAAGACACTTAACCCGAAGTGTCTCCAGGGGGAGACTGTCCCTGTAATTATTGATTGTAAGTCGCTCTGGATAAAGGCATCTGATAAATGCTGTAAATGTAAATGTAGTAAGTGGGATTTGAACCTGGTGCTTCTGGTTCATAGGCGAGTGTGTTACCCACTTAGTTACTACCACCCTGACTTGGTCTTGGTACCCGCTGGTCTCTTCAGTGTCGTGGTCTTGGTTTAGGCGCTCTTGACTACAACACTACAAATGCAACACTACAAGCGTTTTGATGCCATGTAGGGCTAAGACAGGGGCGTGTCCACAGGGGTTGCCACCAGAGGAGTTAATCAAGAGAAGTAGTATTTCAGACTCTAAAGCCTCTTGTGGAGAGTAAACAGTTGTTTGTAATATTTCGTGTTTAATGATTTGCATATGTTGACATTAAGTTGATAAGTTTGTTGTGTAAAGTAAGCGTCTCTAGGTTAGGGTGACCAGATCTCTTTTTTTCTTTACTTTACTTAGCAGACGCTTTTATCCAAAGCGACCATCCAAGAGGAAGACACCAGCAATTCTCACCTAACATGTCCAGCTGGGTTTTTAGACTTGGGTGATTAAACATTTGTGCTAGTAGTAGAAAAAAAACTGCATTCTGACAGAATTCATATTCTGTCAGAATGCAGTTTTTTTTCTACTACTAGTACAACCCAAGAAAAAAAGAGATCTGGTCACCCTAACCTAGAGACGCTTACTTTACACAACAAACTTATCAACTTAATGTCAACATATGCAAATCATTAAACACGAAATATTACAAACAACTGTTTACTCTCCACAAGAGGCTTTAGAGTCTGTGAATTTTTCACAAATTGTTTCTTACATGTCCAAAAGAAATTTTGGCTCCGGTATTTTTCTCTTTTGTGGAAACCGGGTCAAGATGGCTCTTTGAGTGTTAAAGGTTGCCTACCCCTGGTCTACAACAACAACATTTATTTCTTATATAGCCCATAATCACATTAGTATGTCAGTATGTATGTATTTGTCACGAAGGGCTGGACATGGCGAGGAAGGAGGATGCATACGCACAATGTCACGGGACAGGGGTTTAATACACAACAAGGGAACATCACCAGACAATGACCTGACGGCGAACAGCTTTATACAATTATATAAATATACAACAGGTGACCACGATCAGGGAACATTACACGAGACTAACATGAAACTTCGGTCCGAACTCTAGACCCGGAGTCACCCCTGCCGGACTGGATCATGACAGTATTAGTATGTCATAATCACAGTATGTCTCAATGAGCTTTGACAGGCCCTACAGTTGACACAGGACCGTCTCATAAAGATGATTCAGTTGTGGAATCAGGGTGCCACCAGTGCAGTGCCACCACTTGCTCAGGAATGGCAGCATGCAGGTGTGAGGGCATCTGCATACACCGTGAGGTAAAGACTTTTGGAGGATGGCCTGTAAGGAAAGAAGCCACTTTTGTGAGAATGGTAAAGATTGGTTCCAAAACATCCTCCGACCACAACTTTTCCCAACCATCCAAGAACAGTTTGGTGAAGAACAATGCCTTTTCCAGCACAATGGAGCACTGTGCCATCAAGCCAAAGTGATAACTAAGTGGCTCAGGGAACAAAACATTGAAATTTTGGAATGAAGGAATAGTTTGCCATCACTCAGGATTTGGCCCAGAAGTTGATTGACAGCTTGCCAGGGTGAATTGCAGAGGTCTTAAAAAAAAAGGACCAACGCTGCAAGTATTGACTCTTTGCATAAACTTGATGTAATTGTCAACAATTGAACAATCGTCTCCGCACATTTTAAGTGTGGACCAGGCAGTGATCAGAATGTTCCAAAGTTGCCCTGGTAACGAAGCAATAGGCATCTTTTAAAGTTGTGTAACAATGGAATGGTGCTATGTTGTTCGTGGGGGGTATTTGCAAAGTTAGGTTTTGCTTTTTTAAAATACCAAAGAACTATAAAAAATTTAATTTATATTCCAGCGTAGGGATCTGGTCATCCAGTGTGTGCAGTGCGTTATTTGTGGTAGCTTGTGGAAAATTTTCGCGATGGAGCTGGGTGGGGGTACATTTATTGAGCGAAGTTTCAATAAAGCAATGGGCAGCCTAACGTGCAAAGATTTGTCAGGTGAATGGACGGGACCACAGTGCAAAATCCCCACTGACGTAATTTAACCAGTGCGTGCATCCCTCGTCTCTACCTATACCAAACTGCTGCTTCTCCAAAAAAACGGTCTGGGTTTATGAAAAAATTGGTGTGTAGCAGTTGAGTAGCGTGGTCTGAGTTACCAAGCACACAGAAAATAAACAAAAAGAAAAAAGTGCAAGAGAGCAAGTACCAAGAATGCCAGAGAAAGGAAAAGAGAGAGATTGACAAATAGAGACGGGGAGAGGGAGGCTGTCTTCATAGCAGAGGTGTGAAGAGGGCTCGAACAGGAATTGGGTCTGGTGCTGGCAACCCACTCAAATTTTATTTTACAATGCTTTTTACAGTGTACATTTTCATAAAGCAACTAACAATAGAACATCTAGTGAGCAAGGAACAACTCCCTGAAAATGGAAGAAACCTTCGGAGGAACCAAGACTCAGTAAGGGGCTACTCTGGTCAGCACTGGATTCCCCTGGGATATTTGTCTTGGAAATGTGGCATATAGAGGTTATTGCAGTTCAGTTATGTATTATGATGTAATATTGAGGTAGTATATTACAGTTCCAGCAGATGACTATAAAGTAGGATCAACAGATGGCTTTTAATGGTCAGTACGAGCCGAGAAGGGAAATCCATGAAGGTCGGTGATGCCACTTGATGACTCCACACCAGGATGTGGTCCAGGAGTACTATCCACATCCTCTGCATCCATATGAAAAGAGAAGCGTGTGTTAGTGATAAATAACCATAGGATTAATTTTTTTGTACAGTTTTGATTAGTGGTAAATAAGCTGAAATGACAATAAGTGAACAGAGGACTAAACATTTATTGTGGCAATAACTACTAATGTGCTGGTAAAAGATTGACTATATAAGTAGGTTTTAAGCCTGGATTTGAAACTGTGTCTGATTCCTGGGGAAATTGATTTGGGGCTTTGTAAGCAAATGCTCTATTTCCAGCAGTGACTTTGCATACATGGGGGACAGCAAGTGGGTCTTCTCCCATCTCCACTATGGTGTCATCTGCATGAAAGTTTAAATTTACTCCATGTCTATGAATCAAATGTCTGAGCAGAAGCATGTACAATAAAAATAAGAAAGGGTCCAGTACTAAACTCTGTGGAACTCTGTTTTCCTGACTGGTTTTTGCAGAGTTGCCATAGCTCAGTCCTATGAAGTGAAAGCGGTCCAATTAGTAGAGCAATTGCAAATATAAAAGAGAACAATTTGTGAACAAAGCATAGGATTCCTTTTTTGAACAGTTTTGATTATATAAATTACATTATATTATGTCAGTCTCAATGCCTCAAAAGTTCAATAATAGCAATAAATAACAAAAAGGGGAATGGTCGGGATTACTGGAGTGTGAGAGTCTTTACCGGTAAACCTGTGTAACTTCAGCTCTGGACTGGTTGTATTGTGCTCTGCAATGGGCAGAAATAGGGATTAAGACTATTTGATTTGATATAATAATAAGACAATTATTGCATAACTGTTCTGAAAAGGAATCCTGATCTTTGTTCATGCTTTGTTGTCTTGTGTATTTACAATTGCTCTTTAAAATAGCAAAAAAATTTCACATTTGAGTAAAATTAAAAAATAACAGGATCTAAAGACAATCCCTGTGGTGACTGAAAAATGTTTTAATCACTCACCTTTTTTAACAGGGAAACAATTAAGCAAGAGGTGTCAAAAAGATACCCCTATGTTGGAGAGCATAATCTGCAAGTATCATGAGTTCCTCCTGCTCTGCTCGACGTAGCTGCAGTCTGTAGATCCCTTGTTCCTGTCTTTTCCCCCTTAGTAAACACATGCACACCCACCCACATGCACATGGTAGTGTGTAATGTGTGAAGCTGTTGTTATCAGAATCTGTAGTCGTTGGGACTGAAGTGTCATGTTTTTTCCAGCAGGATTAGATTCAGGCTGCTAGGTTGTCATTGTTGTAGTTTAGGTAATGCTTGTTTTAAGAGCAGTATGGAGGCAGAGCCACTGCCAGCTTGTAATTGATGCCTCTTGTTTAAAGGGAAAATGAGAGGAGCATTCTTGTTGCCTAAAGGAGCGCGGAACGTGTTTTTGAACGAAACAGGAGATGCTAAGAATGTGCTCGGTGAGTGTGGGTCTACAGAACGGTGGATATACATGGCCGTGTACAGAAGGCTTTTGATCTTTGCAACTATGGCCTGTCCTGACTGTAAAATGGAGCAAGCATTCAGACACCAAGTTGATCATCATGATGTTGGAGTTTCCAGTTCTTTGAATGCTCCAACTGATTGATAGAACATGGGTGTTGAGTGGTCTGTCCATTTATTTAAAGTAACTCTGCATTGCAAGCGCTCCTCGATATGTTTTCTCCTATTCTATTGCTCATTAGAGTAAAGTCAGCACAATCATGTGGTGACTATCCAACCAATAGTCCCTTTACTAAATACGTCTCTTCTCTTCCCCCAAATTTCCCGCCTCTCCTGTCACTGCTCATTCTTGCGAAAGGCTTCCTTAAGATGTTTCTCATTCCATCTGGGACCAGGCACATCATCATCCAAGAGCATGAGGCATCCCCTCACATTCTTGGTAAGTGATGCCTGCATGTTACTAGACCCCATGGTCACATAGGTTGTTACAGGAGCAGTGGGATATAAAAAGCCTGAAGACACTGAACCTTCAGTTTGGGTTACATTTTAATAATGCCTGTCCCAATGAGATGGCATAAGTCTCAGCACTACCAGTACAACCCATGTGACCCATATTGAATGGTATCCATTCCATCATCCAGATGTATTCAATTCATGCCCCTTTCTAACCACTGTCCTCAAACCTGGTTCATGTCATTCCATTACTTCACACCAGTACCAATGCAACCTCCCATCCATCCATAGTGGTCTGCAGTAGAAAGACACAATGGATGATTGAAGACTTGCACAGGCAGATGAATTACTAGTCATCATATGATGATTTAGAACCATCTGCTCAGAACTAACTTTTATCTCAGCAAAAATACAGAAAATTACTAAAAATCTAAGTCTATAAGCTCAGATGCACTGCAATATGACATGGTCGTCATTTATCAGTGTTGATTTTCATCAAGTTGGTGTTTGCAGCAATCAAGAACCAGGCAACGGGACACTACATCCTCAATGGGAAAGGCGAGGAGGCCAAATCACGGAGCTTCATCGACCTTGGCCTGGAGTGGAACTACATCATCGAGGATGATGTGGAGACACTGCACACCGACGGGCCTCTGCATGACACCCTCGTCATTCTGGTAACAGTAGGGTTAGGGTCAATGTGTGTTCTGTGTGTTTCACCATACTTTGCTGTTCTCGACTAATAACACATGACTGAACATATGAGTGATTCTGAAATGCAGGTAAACTGTTTCTGTTCCAGCAACTATTCTTCTGAAAGGTCTGAAGAAATGATACTGCTTAGTAATGAGAATCTCTCCAGCCTCTCCCCAGACATGTGGCTGTTATTTACTATTATCTGCTAATCTTGCAGAAAGATGTCCTAAATGTAGTAACTGTAGTAAACTGTAGCTGTCTATAAAGTAATCAATGAACAAAATGGCATACAGAGTCAAAGTTCTGTCCCTAAATGGCAACAATCTGGGGATGGAGTAGTGTAAATCCTAAAGTAGTTTGATAAATTCATCCTCCAACTTTCAGTGGACCACCGTGTGACCGGCAATGGACATGTTCTCTATGGAGTGGCAAATCACATCACCCATAACCCTTGGTGAGCAGTGGGCAGCCATGAAAGGCACCTGGGGAGCAGTATATGGGGACAGTGCTTTGCTCAGTGGTTACCTTGGCGGATCGACAACCTTCTGATTATGGGTCCACTTCCTTACCCGCTAGGCCACCACTTGCCCATATAACGGTATTGCTCTGAATTTAAGGGGTTGGCCCATTAGTTCCAGTTAAAGAAAATTCTTAATGATTTAGCATATTGACAATTTTAAGAAAAACTCAAATCACGATTTTTTTTTACTTTTACAGACTTTTAAATTGAATAATATATTTGTCAAATATTCACACGTATTTTAATATGTGACAAATATATTATTCAATTTAAAAGTCTGTTCAGTATTCACTTTACTATGTGTATTAAAAACATAACTGTACATTAGTACGCTGTAACTAGCATACCACAAGTTGAGAGCAAATGTTTGTGTGGCCGTGGCTTTAACATGGGACGCATCTGATTGTGAGCATTATTGTTTATCACACAGGGACATTAGGACTCCCTCACCTATGCAGGAGGTGGCACTACAGTTGCTTTCAGACCGAACGCGGCATGTGCTGCTCTTTGCTCAGAAACCCATTATCTTCTATGGCTTGTGTGTGAGTGGTTTTGCACGACTAATAGAATCAAGGCTATGAAGCTGGCTAGTGTTCAGTCTGCACATACACACAAAGTGGGAATAGAGGAAAGGCTGGTTTGATCAGTCCCATATTGTCTAGAGACGTACAATGTGACATTATCATTTCACCGGGAGTTTATCACATTTTTAGTGCTGAGCCCTATGACAACCACAAGTGCTACTCACTGCTTTTTGATAGGAAGCGGCAACCTCGTGTCGAGT
This sequence comes from Denticeps clupeoides, assembly GCF_900700375.1. Classification (NCBI taxonomy): domain Eukaryota; kingdom Metazoa; phylum Chordata; class Actinopteri; order Clupeiformes; family Denticipitidae; genus Denticeps; species Denticeps clupeoides. Next base: position 436,056 of record NW_021630069.1, on the reverse strand, counting down.
GCCATACCATCCGCATTCGGTCAGAAAGTGGCTCACCGAGAAAGGGACAGAAATATGTTTTACTGCCTGAACTTTTTTCACTCTATGGCACAGCCCATCAGATGGACTTCATGGTATGGATTCTTTTGTGTAACAGAGCCATAGGTTACATTGGTCAGTTTTGCTAAACATTTTCAGTGAACTGTAGAATATTGCAATATGTTTCACAATATATCATGATATAATCATATGTATCGTATTGTGAGATCCTTGCCAATACACACCCCTTTAGGATGAGAGATCTTGCAGCATTGGTTGCCGAGATGTAATATCCATGGGCAGTGGTGGCCTGGCAGGTAAAAAAAAAATGGACCCATAATCAGAAGGTTGCTGGTTCGAATGCCGAACTGCCAAGGTGCCACTGACTAAAGCACCTTCCCCATACACTGTTCCCTCTGCTCACCAAGGGTGATGGGTTAAAAGCAGAGGACATATTTCGTTGTATGTACCTTGTGCTGTGCTGTGTATCACAATGACAGTCACTTCCCTTTTCAAAGTCTTCCAGTGGAGGTCTGTCAGTGTTGAGGGTTGTGCAGAGTATCAGCAGATTCTGATGCTAGTCAAGTTGAGCACGCACTAACTAGTTTTTCTGCTCATTGTAGCAAATCAAAGCATCCACAAAGGTGTACTGAACTCTTGTATCATGTGACATCATGTGACAATGTACAAATTTGTGGGATGCATCCCATTTCAAAAATGAGTGTGCAAGGTGTGTTATTTCTGTGTGTGCGGGAGTAGATATATTGGGCTCTCTATATGCTGATGGATGATCCAGCCAGTGATGGAAGCCATTTCAGGATGCGAGATTCTAGGAATGAAACAGCTCCTTCCTTTAGGTCGACCAGACAAAGGTTTGAGTGGTGACTTCTGTCTTTCATGGCAGTGATCTTAGATGTAAGTTCAGCTATTGATGCTTGCAGGTCGTGTACAGTTGCTTTGTTAGAGCAAGCTGAGACTTGAATATTGTCACGTCTTGACTGCTTGAGATGTTTAAGGGCCTGTTGGTTGATCCGGCAGTCAATGGAGGAGATCTTGTCCTTGTAACTGTGGTGTATATCATTTATCACTTGCCTAAGAGTTATCTTTTATCTTCAACATTGCCTTATCTAGTTCGTCCTTCGACATCACTGGGGTTTCTCTGAATTTCTTTTCAGTTGGTGAACTGTCTTCCTCCCGCAAATAAACCAATTTTGTCTGTCTTGTCATAATAGACAAGCTGGCACTATATATTAAAGTTTGCTATCAGATAAAGATGAAATTAGGCAGATTTCAAATGGAGCTTAGGTTTTAACCTTGCGTCATCATGTGCAGGATTTATATGTTCACTTGATTTAATTACTATATCACTTGTATTTTGGGTGTGGGGGGGGGGGGGGGCTGTATGCAGGGATTTAAAAACATAAAATAAATGATTACAGAAAAACAAGATGCTATTTTTGCTGAAATGAGGTGGGCAGATAAATCATATTTCAGTATGAAATGGGGAGTGGAAATGTGCTCTTCCATGCCCTGCCCAGCTTCACCCTTTTCTCTCCTGCTGTTTCAGATTATGCCCCAGGACAATGAGACACGCGCCACACTGATGTACAAATACATCATTCATGAAGACTCCGTACCACTTAACAATAACAATGTCATTCAGGAGGACACGTACGAGTGGGCTTTGAAGAGCTGGTCACCTTGTTCTCGGCCTTGTTCTGGAGGTAGGAGTGGTGTAGGCCAGATTTCTTGTATTTAAATGAATGCTCAGATCACTTCAATGGTTTTTTTTCTGGATGCAGGGTTCCAGTATACAAAATATGGTTGCAGGAAGAAAGGAGACACTAAAATGGTTCACCGCAGCTATTGTGATGTCAACAAGAAGCCCAAACCCATCCGCAGGATGTGCAACCTTCAGGACTGCACCCAGCCACAGTGAGTTTAAACCTGAACACTCTCAAGCTCTCCAGCTCAGTTCACATGGCATTTCTCATGCTTAGAAATTCCAACAGTGTGTTTTACAAACGAATCATAGCTTTCAGCTCCAAGCATGGATGTGCAGTGGAGGGAATCTGAGTGCATGCACAGATTTCTCAGATCGTGGACAGCAGCGCCTCAATATGAAACAAGCGCGTCTCAGCTGGCTCCTACTGCCTGTCACATGCTAGCCAATCAAAAAGAATGGTCCTAGACAACAGCCAATCAGAAAATAGCAATATTGTACCTGGGCAAAATGCAACACAACCACCAATGAAAAGGCATCCTTTAATTCTTTGCGTTATTCTGCTACTTGTAAAGAAATTTTTACTGTCTAGTGGACATTACTATTTGGCATATTTCACCATATTGTCAGTTCAGAGCAAAGGTTTGCATATGCTCTAAGTGGCCTCTTTAAAGCAGTAGCTAATGGGGGTTTAGGGGAACACGGCCACGTCCCAATCTGTCATGATATTGCTATGTAACGGAGTATGGAGATAGTTTAGTTTCAAAATTTCTGCACAGAAGGTAAAACACCACTAAAATCTCCACTAGAAAAAAAGGAAGGAAGAAACCTTGGGAAGGCGTTTGTCAGGAGTGACCCTTCCAGTGTAGAGTGAGCTGGGGTTGGTAATGATTTGTCCAAGAAACAATAGTCCAACAGGTGTAGTGGTGGAAAAGTCCAAAGTGCTGTATAGATCTGTTGTCCATGTTTGGAGGTACTGGATGGTGCAGAGTAGGTTTTTGTCTAGTGTCATGGTGTACATTACATGTCCATTATAATGCTACAGTTTCATTTGAAGATCTCTGAAGCTTTAGCCATTATGGTGGTGGTAGCTGTGGTGACACTCTGGTACATTTCATGCTGGGTTGTCCCGTCAGCAGCTCATTGCCAGGAATCAGGATCCCATTATGTGGTCTGGGTGCCCGATTCAGTGCCTCAGAGAGTACAAACAGAAACAGGGGCAGACAGTGGCATTGCACAACTGGGGCAGAAATACGTGGTTATGGTGGCACATTTGTATAATAGTGGCTCGGTACCCTAACTAAGACAGCCTAACTAAGGTGTATTAAATTGGACTTAGTAATTGACACAGTGTCTGGGACTTTAACAGTAGGCCAGAGCGAACAGATGTGTTTTCAGTTTAGATTTAAACACTGAGACTGAGTCTGAGTCCCGGACACTGACCGGCAAGCTGTTCCACAACAGTGGAGCTCTATATGAGAAGGATCTGCTCCCAGCTGTGATCTTCTGTACTTTGGGTACAAGCAGTGACCCCGCACTCTTTACAGTGATTGTAAGACTGGGGTGATGTGGTCAAATTTCCTCGTTGTAGTTAGAACTCTGGCTGCAGCATTCTGTACTAGCTGGAGTTTACTCATGCACCTACTAGAGCATCCAGACAGTAATGCATTGCAGTAATGTAACCTTGATGTGATAAAGGCATGGACCAACTTTTCAGCATCGTGCAGTGATATCATATGTCTTATCTTTGCAATATTTCTTAGGTGAAAGAATGCTATCCTAGTGATAAATTGTTTACATGTGAATTGAATGAGAGACCTGCATCAATGAGGACACCTAGATCCTTTACTTCAGTACTTGGTGAGAGAGAAAGGCTATCCAGAGTTATGATGTAGTCAGACAGCTTATGTCTGGCTGCATGAGGTCCAAGTACAAGATCTTCTGTCTTATCAGAGTTTAACAGAAGAATGTTTGTGAGCATCCACTGTCTAATTACACAATGAGTCACTGATGTTCCTAGTGTCCCTCGACTTTCATCTCTGCTCAGGTAATTCACACTCCTCTTTGCAGATGGATCTCTGAGGACTGGGAGCATTGCACCAAAACATGTGGGATGCTTGGATTCCAGATTCGCACTGTGCGATGCGTGCAGTTTCTTGTGGAGGGTGGCAACCGCACCGTGCACAGCAAGTACTGCAGCGGTGAGAGGCCTGAGAGCCGGCGTCCCTGCAACAGACTGTCTTGCCCTGCTCAGTGGAGGACAGGGGCCTGGTCTGAGGTATTATACACTTTCTCAGATCTATTCCTATTCATATGCAACTATATTAACTTAAATGATTTCTTAAACACTTCTTTTGCCTTTGAACTGCCTCTAAAGTAAAGGACAGCTCTGTATTAAGATTAATCTTTCACCCAACAAAGAAAATGTGTAGTAGCACCATTCCACAAGCAGCAGTTGAAACTACACTATGCATGCTCACCCAGTTTGTTTCGTTCCAAAGTTGCAAAATTGTGGACTTACTGCCTAGTACAGCAAAAATTTAATACATGAAGAAAGGAAGTTGCTAAAAGGCTTGGAAAATTACTGCCACTTAATATGCAAATTAATATAAACTGATTGCCTATAAAAATGTCTCATTACTAAGGTGTCAGACAAGAAACATCTCGTGATGGAGAATACCTTTACCTTTGTGTTGCAAAATATACTGATGGCATTGGTTACTACTGAAGAACCCAGTGAGCACTGTTGGAGGCATAATATGGAAGTGGAAAGAAAATAATTTCACAATGAACCAGCCGCTATCAGACAGATGAGTGAAAAGAAGATGAGTTGCTTCATTTATGAGCCATTGCTTTTGTGAATGACACAGGGAAGATCTCCCTAGAAATCTCACATGGAGGAAAAAAATTTAGAAACTTTGTGAACGAGTACTTCTGAGAGGTACCCCCTCCAGGGTGGCAGCCAGCAACCTACAGCATCAATCACATTATACATTTTGTGTTGGGCCTCATCACTGATATGATTAAGGTAACCCCAATGTGAACAGCACATTAAGACTGACTGTGCAAGCATACATGTCTGGATTAACTGCCTGACAGAAGCTTTCAGTATATCTGATATTCCCTGCTGCAGGAATGAGGTGAGCCAATTGGTCCAGAGGTGTAAAAAAAAATCTCCTCCTGAATGTATGTGGGGAAGGTTGTGGAGAAGACACTTGCAGTACCCTCCACCTTCTCACAATCAGCAGTAATTAGGCACCACATCACTTTCCATCACTGATATTGTGTTTGCATTAAGCAACTTTAGAGTTTAGCAATTCTACTGTATTATATTTTATTTTGTGGTGAGAGAGAAAAGCGTGTTTCACCTGTCGTCTTGTGCATGCAGGAATTGACAATAAAACAGACACACATGTGGGGGCAGTGGTGGCCTAGCGGTTAAGGAAACGACCCCGTAATCAGAAGGTTGCCGGTTCAAATCCCGATCCGCCAAGGTACCACTGAAGTGCCACTGAGCAAAGCACCGTCCCCACACACTGCTCCCCGGGCGCCTGTCATGGCTGCCCACTGCTCACCAAGGGTGATGGGTTAAATGCAGAGGACACATTTCACTGTGTGCACCGTGTGCAGTGCTGATGTGTATCACAAGTGACAATCACTTCACTTTCATATTAGTTATTTTAAATATAAAATTTATGGAAAGTTGTCTCTCTCCGTTTAAACCCACGTTTTGCCCTTTCTGCAGTGTTCTGTGACATGTGGGGAGGGAGTGGAGCGCCGAATGGCAACCTGCCGAATTGGAGACCAGTGCAGCGGGGACAAACCAGAGACCTTGCGTACATGCAAGGCTGGCCCATGTCATGGTGAGACCCATGATTCTTCCCCAGAGATTTTGAAGAATGAGTATATTCTGGCCTTGATTACTTGATGTGGGGGATTTTCGTTAAGACTGACTTTCAGTATATCTGATGTTCCCTGCTGTAGGATAAACTGGAGGCTATTTTGTTGGATTGCCCTTGGTTTTGGTTTTGGTTTTGAGATAATCACAGTTCAATTTCTTTTGTCTGCAGATGAGCTGTGTGCTGGTGACAAATCCATATTCTGCCAGATGGAGGTGCTGGCACGGTACTGCTCCATCCCCGGGTACAACAAGCTGTGCTGTGAGTCCTGTAGTAAGCGTGCCGGAACCCTTGCGCCACTGCTGTCTGAGCCTGTGAACCGACTTGGCAACAGCATGGCCTCCTTCTCCTCACCCCTCCCCCATCACGACTCCCGAAGGGCCCCGTCCCTTGTTAGGCCGACTTCCCCAGCACGGAGGGGCTCGTCAGAGGCCAGTAAGACCCACAGGCACTCAGGCACTCAGACCAGCATCGCAATCAGGAGCCTCCCTGCCAGTGCCACCAAGAGGGCCAGTTCCGTAAATGCCACCTCCAGGAGGCCAGATAGCCGGTGGCCCATGGTGCTCACTGAAGTGGAGAGATGAAGCTTTTAAACAGCTTTTACTGGACTTGGTCATCCAGACGTTTGCCTAACTGAGAGAGAAAAGTGCTGGTTCACTTTATGGACCCTTCACTTTACAGCCAATTATTTCCCAAGTCACCCTCACCAAAGACTTATATCTCCACCAAAACCATCACTCCCTCACAATGCCTTCAGCCAACATGATCCTGGCTCTCCATTCCCATTTACAACTCTCTTTTTTTATACGTCTGGATATTTATTTGTTTCTGTAAATACTGTGTGTAAAATGTCAGTATTATTTTAAAGAAACAGATTTTATAGGAACGGTGCTTTGAATATCTGGAGCGTTGTACTGTGCATCACATGGTGGTGAAGTCTCTTCAGATCTCCAGATCTTTCTGTTTCTCTCTGCTGAATTGTTTACAGAGAAACCAAATTCTCCAGAAGCTCATAGAAAGGCTGAATGTGGAGTTTTTTTGGAAACTATTTATTAAAGAAATAATTAAGGATTTTTTTCAGAACCACAATGCATCTGACTGCAATAGTTACAAGAATGAAAATGTATCTGTTTTAGAGAAATGTACACACAGCTGGTCACACCCTCACTGTATCTTATTCTTACTGAGCTTTGAAAGAGCTGAATGTGATCGATTCAGGCAGATCTTTTTTTATTGTATAGAGCAATTAGACATGAAACAGATTCAGTGTTTGAGTTTCCTCAAATGAAAGAGAAAGCTGTTCCACCAGTGGTTTTAGTGTAAGTTAGTGCCATGAGCAACCCCAACAAAGCTGTAACGTCTCAGCTGATTCAAGAATTTACAATGTTCTCCCACTGTTTTGTAGATTTTCCATCTTGATAGATAGAAATAAGATTTACCTTGATTGACCCATTTTCATTTTTAAATTTATGTTGACTTAACTCATGTTGACTATGGTTGAATTGCTGCTAATATTATGCAATGCTTTCAAAGTTGAAGAAAATACTAGAACTCTCTTAGAAGTAATGCTGACAACCCTTGAGCCTCAGATCAATTTACTGAAGAGGATTTAATGATAAATGCAATCCCAGTACCTCGCATGCATTTACAGTAGACATTATTGCTCTGATTAGTCAGACGCTTGCGAAGTTTGTACCTATTGTAGACGTATTTGAAGTGTACACTACTGATTCTGTTTGTTGTAATGGTGAGCACATAGCAATAAAGGTAAGATACTAAACACACCATGCAATGCATTTCATCTGTGGTCAGATTATTCTGATGTTGGGTTCTGCACTCAGAACTGCAGGGATTTGCCTGCAATGGAACATCCCTAATGCTTTCACAGCGAAATTGTGACATTTGCAATAAATTCATTGTTCTGTGTATGTAATTGTCAACTGTCTCTTATTTCTAGAGGGCAGGCACTTGCCCTTAGGATACAGTCAGGGAGAAAAAATTTAAGTATTGTAAGTTTGCCCACTAACAGTCTATAATTTCATTGGTAGATTTGTTTGAACAGTAAGAACAATAACAAGAAATTCCAAAATAATCCATTTCAAAAGACATAAAAATGAATTTGCATTTTCAGTAATTAAAATAATTAAAATTATTTAAAATAATTAAAATTAGTAATTAAAATACTTGATTGCAAACTCACTTTTCTTGTAGCCCCAAGGCTAACACACAGCTCCGGGGCAGTCCACTTTGCAGATGCTGTCCAAGCCATTAATATTTTGTGGCAGATGTCTGTCAACTCAAACCTTTAGCTCACTCTGGCCATCTCATTAGTGCTCCTCTCCTATGATATCATACTTTATTCAGCAATACCATGATTTATTTATTCACACATCAGTAGTGATTGTTAATTTTATTTAATATATGTAAGGGATAAACTTAAACTGACAAAGCTGTATGTCTCTGGTAAAGGTAGGGTTGCCGATAGCCAAAATATTACATATGTATTTATATATGTATTATATGTATTTCTTGCAAGGATCACCCTTGATTTTATTTAATTACCATTTGAGATGTAGACATGAAGTACTTCCCCCCACCCTTAAAGTGTTATTTATTTATTTACCTTACATATTTCAATTAATGGAATTAAATGGTTTTCAGTACAACTTTCTTAGAAAGCGCAAAACCACATGCAGGTACTGTATATCAAGGTAACTATCATCAGTTAATTTCCATTGACCTTTCATCTGTATTTTATGGTCTAAATACAGGTGGGCAAAAGAAAGTTGTGGAACTTCTGCACCAAAGAGGGTTCAGGCCTTCTGGAAGAGTGAGATATGAAACAGCAGACTGACCCGGAGGGACCAGGGGAAGAAGAGCTTGTAGGCCACGGGATTGACTCGTTTTGTGATGTGGAATGGGGCCTGAGCTTCTTGAAGTCCGGGGCATGGGGAGGCCATGGGTGGAGACCAGGATGTGATATCCAGGATGAAAGACCAGGACGAGATGGCTCCGCCTGATGTAGCATGTAGCTCTGCGGTCAGGTTGATGGCCCAATGTTGGCACAAACAGATGGACAGCCCCTCTGTGGTGTCCAGTGGAACAGCGAGAGCCCCGTGGCAGTGGAGAAGTGCTGATCACTGGGCTGTTTGACATGGAGTAGTTGCTTGGACCAGGTGGTGGGATGGGCAGAACAGTAGCAATGGAGATACTTCTCCAGCTCCTGATTGATGTGCTCTGTCTGCTTGTTGGATTCTAGGTGGTAAGCCAAGGTGAAAGCATCACCAGAATCGGACAGAAGGTTTGTGTGGGATTCATGCTGCCGAACAACTTACTAGATCACGATGTCCACGTTCAGGCCACCATTGTTTGGCCATTGGATTGGTGCCCAGTGACAAAATCGAGAGACACATGGGACCAGGGTTGATGGTTGAGTGTGAGCGGTCACAATGAGGTACAGCACCACGATCTCCTCATGATCACTGCCAATGTGCAGAGGATCTGTCGCAACCTGAGGTGCCGTCTGTCGAGCCCTGGGTGTGGTTGGTAACTGAGGGTGGGTGGCCAAATTAAATTAAATTCATAATGTTAGAACATAACTTAGATTCATGGCCTCCCCAGAGTCCATCAGAGGCTGCCCCTGGTATTTGCCAGGATCCGTTGTCTCTCTTGGGGAGTGAGATGAGGCCGGTCCCAGCCGAGCTGCATGGGCTCTCCAGTGGCTGGCAATGGAGCAGCTTGGGGTGGAAAATGCAGTGGGCAGTGCTACATCGGTCCATTGACTTTGGCCACTGATCTAAATTCAGTGGCATTGTCGCATTGTCATGAGCCACAGGGTGTTAGTACCCTTGTGGGTAAAACACTCGGATATGAACCAGAAGACCCAGGTTCAAATCCCACTACCATTGTGTCCCTGAGCAAGACACTTAACCCTGAGTGTCTCCAGGGGGGGGACCGTCCCTGTAACTACTGATTGTAAGTCACTCTGGATAAGGGTGTCTGATAAATGGCAAAAATGTAAATGTAAACTCATCACAACCTACCCTGAGGTCTACTGAAAGTCAACTCTATGTGTGTGGTATGGGTTCGTCCACCTACGAACTGCCCAATTTGAAGTGATCCTAGGGACACATATTGGTCTAAAGTCATAGTGACTCTCAGAAGTAAGAGCACAGTCAGCCTGAACTGAGTCATGTCTGTCAGTATTGTCAGTCAGTTTAATGTTCTCCGCTAGTGTGCATCAATGGGGTTATAGTCATTGAAGTAAGCATTGTCCACAGTCTGATGAAATCTCTTTGGATCAGGACACCCTCAGGGACCCCCTGTCATCTAGCAAAAAACAGGGTTCAGAGTGTCATTATGTGAGTGGTTGGTGCCTGGGTTCTTTAAAGCTGTGGTCCAGGTATAAAATGGCTGTAGGTTCACTACATGAAAAACTCCAACTTCTTCTTCAGTGTTTGTAATTCACATCAGACATGTGGAAAGGACCAGCAAAAAGTCGGGCCAGTTTAGCAGTGAAAGAAGACCGATCCAATCTTACTCTGACTAGATTTTTAATCTTAAATGATTCCAATCTTTCATGCACAGCTATGTGCAGCGCAAAATAGATCTGAGGAATTAATAATCTCACAAAGTGTGTTTGTCTCCAATATACGCACAAATTGCACATAACACATTCAGTTCCAAGACACAAACGGTGTTCCTCTATCAGAAATAAGGTACGTAGGGGCTCATGCCATGACGTCAATATTGAAGTTGTTAGCTGCAACCTGAGCGGTCACCTACCTCATTCTTTCTTGAAGCGGTGGCATCACTGTTCTCACCCAGAGAGCAGTGATGGACCATAGTGTGCAATTCTGTACTTGTCTAAGGCATGCTTACAGATTCATTCAATTTGTTCTTTTTCAGAAGGTGGGTTATTAAGCGTTGTAAATTCACTCATCATGTGGGAAATTCATGTAGATAAGAGTTCCTTGGGGCTCTGGAACGATCCAAAATTCCTCTCAGAACTTGTTAACAGACCGCAGCCCATCTTCTGAATTTGTCATGCCACCACCAGCGAATACAGGTGGTTCCAGTTTTGCATGCTGCAGTGCAGCAGCAAGAGCTCTGGATGCTGTAGACAGCTCCAAAATATCGGAATCAGAATGAGACTGTGGGCAAGAGCCCCGCTGTGCAGTTTTAGATGGACCAATAATAATAAATAATAAAGTGAAGTGATTGTCACATGTGATACACAGCACAGCACATGGTGCACACAGTGAAATTTGTCCTCTGCGTTTAACCCATCACCCTTAGTGAGCAGTGAGCAGCCATGACAGGCGCCCGGGGAGCAGTGTGTGGGGACGGTGCTTTGCTCAGTGGCACCTCAGTGGCACCTTGGCGGATTGGGATTCGAACCGGCAACCTTCTGATTACGGGGCCGCTTCCTTAACCACTAGGCCACCACTGACCCGCTGGACCAGGCTGGAAAACCTCTTGTGTGGTACCAGTGCCAAAGACTCCACGACCCAGGGACCTCAACAGCTACAGGCCGGTGGCTCTGACATCCCACCTGATGAAGATCCTGGAGCTGCTTGTCCTGACTCAGCTTCGGCCTCTGGTGAGCTCATCACTGGACCCAATTCAGTTTGCCTACCAGCTTGGCTCTGGAGTGGATGATGCCATCATCTACCTCCTACATTGTTCCCTCTCACCTGGAGACCGCTGGGAGCACTGTGAGAATCATGTTCTTTGATTTATCCAGTGCCTTCAACCCCATCATCACCTCACAACTCGGATCATGGACTATGTCAGCAATCGACCACAGTATGTGAGAACTCTGTATGTCGGACAGGGTGGTCTGCAGTACAGGAGCCCCAGAGGAAACAGTTCTGGCACCGTTCCCATTTCACCATCTATACTGAAGACACTACACTACAACTACTGGACTCACAAATCTGATGCCCTCTACAGGAAAGAGCAGAGCAGGCTTTACTTGCTGCGGGTAAAGGCAAAAGGAAGACACTCATCTAGACTCTTCTCCGTCTTGGCCCCTCGGTGGTGGAATGAACTTCCCCTCGAGGTCAGAACAGCTCAGTCACTGAGTACTTTCAAATGGCAGGGAACAATGCAAATTGGCCCTAATGAGTCATTCCCCACAGTACATTCAGTGAAGGATTCATACTGAACATTCACCATTCCATCGCAAACCATCCAGTGCGGACCATGCATTTTCTCAAAATGCAGGTTTTTATACACGACATGTTGCCTGCAGTGTCCAACTATATACGAGTTTGTGCCCTGCAATCTGGTCTTTGCATAATGCACAATGCACTTTAGCTGAATCCATAGCCATGTCTGTGTCTTATGTTCTCCTTGAACATAAATATTTGCTGGCATTATAGCTTGCTTACTCTTTTCATACTTTTTACTATCCTTACTCTTGTTTGGGGGGCAGTGATGGCCTAGCAGATAAGGAAACAGACTCATAATCAGAAGGTTGCCGATTTGAATCCCAAACCACCAAGGTGTCACTTAGGTGTCACTGAGCAAAATGATGGTGATAGATTAAAAGCAGAGGACACAATTCATTGTGTGTACCGTGTGCTGTGCTGTGCATCACAATGACAATGAAGTGAAAGTGAAGTGGTTGTCATTGTGAAACACAGCAGCACTGCACCAGGTACACACAATGAATTGTGTCCTCTGCTTTTACCCCATCACCCTTGGTGAGCAGTGGGAAGGCAGGCACCCGGGGAGCAGTATGTGGGGACGGGGACCTCAGTGGCATGTTGGCGGATTGGGATTCAAAACAGCAACCTTCTGAGTATGGGTCCGCTTCTTTAACCCCTAGGCCACCACTGCCCCTGCTAGGCCACCACTGCCTCACTTCACTTTCACTTTAATCTATTTAATTTATTTAATTATTCTATTTTATTGTGCACAGTCAATACAGAGCAGTTCAGGATGTATTTCACTGCATGCTGTACTGTTATAACTTTGCATGTGACACATCAAAATGTTAATATTGAACCCCTCTCTCTCCGTTGCTTCTGCCCTAGTGTCCGCTACCGCTGGTCAGTCTCACTCTCGTCTCATTACTGCCAGTCTGTAAGGACAGGTCGTCCTCAGAGCAAAATGATTCAGGAGAGTGTAATTCAGTGAGTGAGGCCGTCCTGAACTGAGAAACGAACGAATCACTCGATGAAGTGAAGCATTTCGGTACGTTCCCTTTAAAGACAACACTATACCGCAGACACTAGAGGTCAGTGTAGCATCACAGCAGCCAAAGTATATTCCTCTAAATAACAGTCCACCAGTTTCCATTTAACAATAAACATATGCTGATGGATTTATAAAGAAATATTTCAATGATGTTGTAATGTCTCACACAAACAAGTGCTGCACATTTGTTAGTGCCTGATTTACTAGAAAAAGAATTATTGATTCTTTTCAAAGGTGCAATGTATTCATTGTTATTGTGACATTAGTATATATTTGTGCCACGGCTGAATATTTATTAAAAACATCTATTTGTTGTATTGCAGATATAACCCTAACCCTACAGACATGAGCATGCATGAGTTGGCATAATCATCTTGTCGTAGCACTTTTTCCTGTTGCTGTAATGCCACGTTAGCTCTTCGTTATACCTGAGAGTAGGATCATATAGCCTCGGGTCAGTTGCTTTGAGGGTGATTATCATATTCTTGTTTAATTTATCTTCCAAGGAAATTTTTCCATTGTTGTCAGGAATGTCACTGTATGTTGTGTCCATAGATACAATTAAAGTTAAAACACTTAAATAGTGAAAGTGGTTTTGTCATTATGACACACAGCAGAGCACAGCACATGGTGCACATGATGAAATGTGTCCTTTGCATTTAACCCATTAGTGGGTAGCCATGACATGCGAATGGGGAGCAGTGTGTGGGGACGGTACCTTGATCTAGGGGACCTCAGTGAATACTTGAGAATCACATTTATTGGCCAAGTATATAAGCGAACACATACAAGAAATTTGATTCTGGTCCATGGCGTTTCAAGCACAACAGAATAAAAACTATACAAATGTTTTGAGAATGACACAAATACTGTTTTTCACAAAGTTTGCTGCTTCAGTGTTTTTAGATCTTTTTGTCTGTGGTGTATTGAAGTATAATAGCAAGCGTTTTAGAAGTTTCACATGCTTTTTTTGACAATCACATAAAGTTAATGCAAAGAGTTGATATTTGCAGTTTTTGACCACAAATTCTCAATTGGATTAAGGTCTGTGGAGTTTCCGGTCCATGGCACTGTGCTCCATCATGCTGGAAAAGGCATTGTTCCTCACCAAACTGTTTTTGGATGGTTGGGAGAAGTTGCTATCATTGCTGTGCTTTTAGGCAAAACTGTGAGTGAGCCCTCTCCCCTTGATGAGAAGCAGCCCCACACATGAATGGTCTCAGGATGCTCTACAGTTGGCATGAGACAGGAGTGATGGTAGCACTCTTATTCAGACAGTCATTTTTCCAGATGCCTGAAAACAATCAGAAAGCGGTTTCATCCTGTACTTTTTGCAGAATATCAGTCTGTCCTTGTTTTTCTGGGAGTGGCTTCTTGTCACCAGGCATCCTCCTGCCTTCACGCCTGCCTTCTGCCATTCCTGAGCAAGCTCTGCGCTGGTGGCACCCCGATCCCGCAGCTTTTGATGATCCGATAGTTGGTCGATTTTGGTGCAATCTTAGTAGCAGCAATATCCTTGCCTGTGAAGCCCTTTTTATGCAACTGTGTTAGCCAGAGGATCACTGAAATGATCTCAGCAGGTCCTTTTCTGGCAGCGCTGAAATGCAGTGGTAATAGGTCTTTGGGAATTAAGTAAATTTTTATGGCATAGAGGGACTTTGCAATTCATCTGATCACTCTTCATGACATTCGGGAGTATATGCAACCTGCCATAATAAAAACGGAAGCAGTAAACTTTGTGAAAACCAGTATTTCTGTCATTCTCAAAACTTTTGGCCACAACTGTACAATATAGTCAAAATCTAATATATACAGACAGAGAACACTGACCACCCCAACCAACGGCCACCAAACTTTCCCCAGCCCCAACACTTTTTTCTATTTCTGTCGCTCCAGCCAATCTGTGCTCAGCCAATTTATGCTACCATGAATGTGAGACGAGGTGACAAAGGGGGAAGGACAGATGACAATGGAGCGAATGAAAGAATGTGGTCATAGGGGGCAGATGGGTGGGCTAGTTGTGAATGAGTTCATTCAGTGTGTCCAGTCAAACAGAAAAGCATCCCTCTCAATTTATTCGTACTCCCTGCCACCACCCTCAACACAACTTTTGTGATCTGCAATAACATTACTGTGTACATGCATACTTAAGTGTTGTAAGGGATCATATATAACTATGACTATACTTATAAGAATATGGATAAATATATTTGACATTAGTAGACACTATTAAAATTTGATGATAAAAAAGGGCAGCCCAGCAAAAACCCTGCTCTCCTGCTCAGTGCAGCAGACAGTGCTTCAAGTAAACTCCACATCTACAGACACTGCAAGCCCGGTCCCTTAGTCCCTTCTGGATTTATCCAAACACCACTTGCATTCATGTAAAATACTAAATCGGACATGGCCAGGTTTCTAACAAAACTTTACCTGTTCCCAAACCCTCAATGGCTACGTTTTGCTAAATGGAAATGGTTTGCCTTCAATGTTTTGTGCTTAATGCTAATTTAAATGGATGTCAGATAAATTAAAACCTTCAGTTAAACACTGTTATGCAGTCACAAATCTAAAATTAATTGATTAAGCAAGAGCCATGTTACAAAAATTATAACAGAACATTAGAACCATAATAAAACACTGTGATTTTGCTTTTTGTACTTTTGCTGCAGGTGGAATTTTAAAGGAAACACTTTTAGTCATGTAAATTACAACAAAGTAGTTACATTGATGGTGTCAGGACCAACTGACATGTCCCGGTGTCATCCTGAATCACTTCTAAATACAGGGCTGATCTAGCTCAGGGTTATGGCCTTGCCGGCTGTTACTTCACAGATGGTTCTATGTCATCGTAGCACTTGCTATGTAAACTATGAAAACGTGTGCAGATGTTACATGGTTCTTACTAAGTCTGTGGGATTACTTTACTTTACTTTACTTTATTTGGCAGACGCTTTTATCCAAAGCGACTTACAATGGGAAGACACCAGCAATTCTCGTTCGATTTCTATAGAATATCAAGTATACAAACTAAGAGCCCTGATAAGGCTTAGACTTGTCATTGAAGAACATGCTCGGAGAGTGTTGGGTGCTAGACTAAGAAAAATTATAATGTATTTATACATTTTGTATTTGTTTGTTAAATGTGTATGCATGTGTATGTGTTAAATTTATCTGTAATATTTTTGGAATAAGAGGGTTTTCACCTTCTTCTTAAAAGTGGTGATAGTCTCGGCTAGTCGTGTGGAGGAGGGTAGGTTGTTCCACCAGCCAGGGACAACAACGGAGAACAGACATGATTGGATCACAAAGTTTTGCTGTTTTTTGGTTACTCTGTCAGCCTCATTACTATCCAGCTTAGTATATCATATCAAGGTATGTCAATGTACTTTAAAATAAAAATCTGCTGATATTGAACAAAATAAAAATGGTGATTTGTTTTTTTGCTATTAAATACCGTTTATCTTGTTACGATGTCATCTGGCAGAGGATGAGCTGTTTTAAAAAGCAACTATACATTTTGTCCTTGAAGAAATGTGCCAGTGTAAAAATTTGAGTATCAAGGCTAGACAGCTGGGTCATCAGGACCTTCAATTTCCTGCTTAAAAAGAAGGTAAACGTCTACAAACTTCTTGTGCTACCAGCTTATTGTACATTTTTAAAAACTGTGCTGTGAAAACTCTGAAGGCCACCTTGCTACTTACAGAACTCAAATGATCTTCAACTGACTGCACGTTGTAAGTCGCTCTGCATAAGGACAGCTGCCAAATGCCTGAAATGTAAATGTTTAGTTCTACATAACACAGCATGCCATCATAGGTGTAATGGAGTGCTTCAACGGGTCAAAAGTGTTATGGTGGCAAATGGGGGAATATAGTCAATAATAGGACATAATGTTATTGCTAATTGGTTTAGGTCAGAGTTAAATCTATTTGTGGACAAAAATGACTACTGACTACTATAAATTAAATGAAACATTATCACTGATATTTAATTATATTCTGAATTTGCCTGTTGTAATTACACCCAAACAGGCTAATTTTATTAAATTTGAAATATTTGAATTTCTGGAAACCCAGCCATTCTTCTGTACAGTCATATTTTCTCCTCACTTCACACCTCCATCTATATCCCTTTTCCACAATTTTTTTTATGTTGCTCCTTTGTTCTCTGCCGCTGCTGAACTGTGGAATGTATGCATCTGTATGTGGTGTCAGGCTGGGGCAGGGAGACTTGGCTAAAGGCTCCCATCAAAAGAAGGCCGTCTGGACCCTGAATAGAGCTGCACAGAGCCAAGCTTCAGAAACAAACGGAGAGAGACTAGACGAATGGAGCAGCTTGTCACTGAGACGAAAACAGGGAAATGGAGAGAGAGAAAGAGAGTGTTAAAGAATGGAGGGAAAGGCCATGCAGGGATTGGTCCACCTGTCTTCCTATCTTTATTAATCTATCACTCGATTTTGTTTCAGATGTTACTTGTGATATCCACACTGACGTGCACATGGCATTTACTGATGACCTCTACAGTGTGGTAAAGAAAAAAATTTTTGCGCACAAATGATAATGGTAACTTCTTGCAAGATGTTTAATTATACATCTTGCATGGTCTAAAAGATGGTCAAACCAATTTAAATGAAAGAGACATAAAAACAACACTCTATATGGCGATACATGTGACAGTGTATTTCTTGGTGATGGTCCCAAGTCCTGGTGAATGGGGAGGATTGATTAGAGAAGGGCATCCGGAAAAAAACTTTGGCCAAATCTACAACTATATATAATTAGAAGATGGTAGAAACAATAAAAAATGGACAAATGGACATAAAGGACAGAAGGATACAAGGTTGAAACAAACTAATATGCTCGAAACCAAAGTGCAACATTTGATCATGTAAAAAATCACATTTGTAAAAATATATATTTCAAACCAGGGACATGAGTCATAAATGTTATGTCATGTTCAAGTAAACCTGGTTACACAGATTTTACCTCAATTATGACTCAAATTATGAAACATCTTTAAGAAAGGTCTTGTAGGAGCTTCAATAACATTTCAGGCAAACAATAGATATAATAAAAAATGGTCAACAAAACAAAAACATGAGATATTAAGTTTAAGAAAATACCCTTACATATTATGCAACAGTTAGTATAACAAACCTCAGTGCAAGGGGAAAAAAACACACTTTTGACACAACATATTTCTATTTGGTCCTTGAATGCAAGTTAACATTATTTCTTCCATTGCCAGAGACTCATACACACTCATTTTGCCCTTAATTTTCCATTATGCTCCAATAATTAATTTAGCACAATTAGATGTAGCACCAAAAATAACATTTGTGGTGGAGGAGTTTTCATTACATGCTTCAGCTGCTAAATGTCAATTTACTATACCTGATTTGTCATTTTAATCCCTATCCAAAATGCCATTGTTTGTTTTCATAAATGTCACATGTGTTGATTGTAAGTTGTTTTTTTATAGCAAAAGCAAACCCATTCATGAAATAAAAAGACATTTTGATGTCTGTGTGTTGCAGGAGCCATTTTGTTCAGCGAGCATACAGGTGCATTTCTGAGGACTGTTTAACACAGATTGGATTCCAATTCAAACTGACTAACCGGGTGGTAGTAGCCTAGTGGGTAACACACTCGCCTATGAACCAGAAGACCCGGGTTCAAATCCCACTTACTACCATTGTGTCCCTGAGCAAGACACTTAACCGTAAATTGCTCCAGGGAGACTGTCCCTGTAACTACTGATTGTAAGTCGCTCTGGATAAGGGCGTCTGATAAATGCTGTAAATGTAAATGTAAAATCACCAGAACACATCTGAAAGTGCTAAGGAATTGGGCACATGTTTTGGACATCAACTAATCCAAGATAAGATCTGATTGTTTACGTCCTCCTGCCATGGTCTGTACTTTGGCACAACTTAATAAACAGAAAAATACAATGATTCCATTGTATTAAGATAAGATAAGATCAACCTTTATTAGTCTCACAAGTGGGAAATTACCTGACAATCACAATGCAGCAGGTGATTATTTTGCGCTGGTGATTAAGTATAGTGCACCAAATGCTGCAATAAGCAAGGCACTCCATCCGTCTCTGTTGGCCAAGTGAATGTCAGCCTCAAAATTCACCAGCAGCTTGACCTGCTCCAGGTTCCCATCAATGACTGACTGGTGCAGGGCTGACTGCACATCTGGTCCGAAGGAGTTCACGTGGAACTCGCAGTTGGAGATCCTTGGTGTTTCCCCTCCTGACTGCTTCTTGGAAACCTCTCTGGTGTGCTGAGCAGGTTGTGATCTCTGTGTGACTCATTTTAAAACCATCTTTATCTCACTTTCTCTTCCTCAAGATGTATTTGCATGAATAGTTTAGGTTCCAGAAGCCTCGGAAAACTTTGCTTATCTAACCCCTTTGCGTTAAACAAATTACATTTGTGTTCAGATTGTGTTCAGATCAGAATGGCAATTATAAATAATTTCCATTCTGTGTCAAGACGATGACTCAAAAGAACATTTTCAACATAATAGGATCTCAGGTGTTAAGTTGCAGTGATATTTCAATAGAGAGGGTGGGCCATAAAGGGTCCCATTAAAAAAGAGACCGTGGGAAAGAGTTGAAACTTTCTTTTCATCATAAACCTGTAAACCAGAGATTTTTCAACTAAAATGCTAAATAAAATATTTATTTAGTGAACAGAACAAACCCTGTAATTATGGCTTTATTTATACTCATTTCCATATGTAAATGTTGTCATTTACATTTACATTGGGATATACAATGTTTAATAAATTTGTATTTCCTATTTGCTTGTGAGCTAAACTTGTCTCTACTTTACACATGTGTAAAGACCCGACTGTGGTGGGTCTCATCAATAACAGGAATGAGTCTAACTACAGAAGCGAGGTGAGCCGCCTGGCCACGTGGTGCGGAGACAACAATCTCTCTCTGAATGTGGAGAAGACGAAAGAGATTGTTGTTTACTTCAGGAGAGGAAATACTCAGCATGCTCCTCTGACCATCAACGGTGCATCCGTGGAGAGAGTGAGCAGCACCAAGTTCCTGGGTGTGCACATCACTGAGGATCTCTCCTGGACAAATAACACCACTGCACTGGCCAAGAAAGCACAGCAGAGTCTCTACTTCCTCCGCAAACTAAGAAGAGCAAGAGCACCAGCCCCCATCATGTACATGGTACCGAGGAACCATCGAGAGCATCCTGTCTAGCAGCATCACTGTGTGGTTTGGAGCCTGCAATGCGTCCTGCCAAAAAACTCTCCAACGCATAGTCAGAACAGCTGAGAGAATCATCGGTGTCCCTCTCCCCTCCCTCCAAGACATCTACAGCACACGCCTCACCAAGAAAGCCCTCGGCATAGCAGCTGATCCCACCCACCCAATGCAAACCTTCTTCAGCCTGCTGCCATCAGGGAGGAGACTGCGGAGTCTCCAGGCCAGGACCACTGTAGTTTGGTCTGCCAAACTACCTCACTTGTCACTTTGTCACTTTTAAACTTACCTCTGTTGCACTACATGGTTTTGCACTCTCCACCATGTGCCCTTATTTGTATATGGTGTTTTTAAAATTGTATATTGTGTTTTTTAAAAATTGTATTTATACCTTTGTTTTCAATGTTACTGTTTTGTATTTAATGTTACTTGTAAGCACCATGGGTCTGAGAGTAACGTAATTTAAATTCTCTGTATGTCCTGTACATGTGGCAGAATTGACAGAATTGGTGCTCAGCAGGCTTTGGTTGAACGATGGTTTGTTTGCTTCTTTTAGAGAGACCATATCTCTCTAAGAGTAAGGGAATAAGTGAGAAACTAAGACTGCACATCAGCCCAAAATGAGGAAGCCAAGGCCTTTCCTAGTTTACGCTACCAATCTGTGACCTTCAGAAAAATTTGCCTCTGGCCACAAGTTTTTGTTCAGTTTTTGGAAGGTTTTGCCGAATATGCCTGTGTTTGTTCTTTATGTCTGTCAGTTTGAGCCCATCAAACAACAAGGAAAACTGTGAAGAAACATGGCTAAGATAAATTAAACCATTTAGAATAGCAAAAACCATGGCACTTCTGTCTGAGGCACCTCTGCCTGCCTGACTGCCTGCTGGTCATCTGGTTTCCACAGGATGGGATCCTGCATCAGCTCACGTCAGCTCACATGGCCCGCCTCCTGGGGTCAGTGCTGTGTGGGATTGGGGTTTCAGGCGAACCATGGAGGACAGCAGAGTGGACCAGACAGCTGAGATCCTGGAAATGACAGGATGGCAGAGACCTGATAAGAGATGTTTTAAGGAATTGGGAAACAGACCTCATTACTGGATGCATGGAGAGCGGGCCTCTGAGTTTCCAGTCCCACCTGACCCTGTGACTCCATCACCGGACCCGGCAGACACTGTGACTTCACGCCCAGACGGCCTGGAGCCCTGCCAATGCCTGGGGTGGTTCTTTGGCTGCAATCCCACCTCCCGGTGGCTTGCCTGGTGCCCTGGTGGCGCACCTAGTGGAGGGGGTACTGTGACACCCCAGTTCATTGCTCCTGTCTGAGTTGTGTTCTGTCATGATCACCTGCACATGTCAGCCCCAATCAGCCCATGCACGTCCCTGCTCATCCCCAGTGTATAAAGATTTGTGTTGTGTTAACATCTGTACCATCCATTACATGTGCTAATATCTGTAACTGTGTTCACAGTTTACTGTGACAATGGTGGAGGCACTGAACCCAGGGGATAAGGCTTGAGGGAGAGGCCTCCTTATGGTTATCAATGATATGGTGGAGAGGAACATCTGCTGGGTGACCCCAGCTGAAGATGTGAGTGCAGGGTGATGGCAAGGTGATAGGGACATCAGATTTAAACTGTACATTGACTATTTTACATTGTATCAAAATGTCATATCTTAAGTGTCCCAAGAAAGGATAGAATAAATTATTTACAAAAATTTGTACTCACAATTTGTATTGTGTAGGTTTTTAGCCTGTGTTTAAATATTGAAACTGTGTCTGTGTCTGAAACTGTGTCTAGTTCTCAAAAGGTTGTTTCAAAGATTTGGGGAAATAAAAGTAAAAATGTCATGCCGATGAGATGGAGCAGGTGATTAAGCACATGTAGGCGGTAATGAAAACCCCCGTGTGGTGAGGCACAAGGAGGCAGGTGAATGACTGCGAACGTGAAGGGCAACAGGAACAGTATAAGTAAAAGTGAAGTGATCGTCACATGTGATACACAGCAGCACAGCACACGATGCACACAGTGAAATTTGTCCTCTGCATTTAACCCATCACCCTGAGTGAGCAGTGGGCAGCCATGACAGGCGCCCGGGGAGCAGTGTGTGGGGACGGTGCTTTGCTCAGTGGTACCTCAGTGGCACCTTGGCGGATGGGGATTCGAACCGGCAACCTTCTGATTACGGGGCCGCTTCCTTAACCGCTAGGCCACCACTGCCCAACAGTAGAGTTGCGTCACCTTATTTCCACGTTGCTCCTGACAGTACCCCCACTTCAGGGCCGACCCCCGATGGCTTCCGGAGCGGAGTCGGTACAGCGCCACTACTCAGTCACCAGGCCTTGTTTTAAAGCTGAGACTGTGCCAGGAAACCAATAAAAATAAACTTTACCAATTTTACCAAAAAGCAGAATTATAACAGAAGCAGAAACTATGGCTATCAAAAGCATCTAGTTTAGATATTTCTTACTGGACATTCAACTAAATAACAGTCTGTGTGTTTGCATTGGAACCTGAATGTATAATTTTCAAATAAATCATTGAAGTCCCAAATTAACATGAAAGTCTGATGAAAGACTTTCATTAACATAAAAGCCTGTCAATCAATTTTTATAAATCAATGACTATCAATCAATTGTGCTGTTTTTTTAACATTCATAAGTGAGAAAAGAATCTTAAAATCAGTATTGTACTTAGTTGCAAACAAATGAGACAAGAATAGAGAGGACAATACAACAACATCTGTCCTGGAGAGTTTTAGTCTAGTGTCATGGTCCACAGTGTATGTCCATCATGATGATAAAGTGAAGTGATACTGGTCCATTTGAAGATGCCTGAAGCTTTAGCCATTATGGTGTTGGTGGCAGTGGTGATCCTCTGGTACATTTCCTGCAGGTACCTCTCATCAGCAGCTCAATGGCAGGAATCAGGATCTAGAGTAACTTGGAGAGATACAGATTATATTTGGATGGCTGGGAGTGGTTATGGCAGATGCAGGTGTACATGTTGAGTGCAACAATGGCCAAAGTGGACAGTTTTAACTGTGATGCCTAACTAAAAGATGTGTCTTTAGCCTGGATTTAAATATTGACTCTGTATCTGAGTTCTGAACATTAGCAGGAAGGCTGTTCCAAAGCTGGGCAGCTCTGTAGCAGAAAGCTTATTCACCTGCTGAGAATTTGTTAATTCTCGATACCAGTAAGAGCCTGGAGACTTGTCGTGTAGGGAAGTACTCTGTTAACAAGTCACTCAGGGACCAGTCTATGTTGAGCTTTGTATGTTAATAAAATAAGTTTATAGTCTATGCGAAATGTTACAGACAGACAGAATCAGTGTGTGTTTTTCTTGTTCCAATACAGGAGTAATGTCGCTTCAAGCACTTCCTGTTTTACTTCCTGTATCTATAACTCTGGATCAGGGTAAATCTGAAATTCCAACACTTCTTAAAGAAATTATAGTGTATTCAGTGCATTAGTTTGGATGCAACGTTGCCAGATTGAACATATTAAACACTGTAGACATTTACCATTTGCTGATTTAAACACCATTCTCCGTGTTTGGTAGAGCTACAGTGAATTTGATAAAAGCACCGGCGTGCGTGGGACAGTTAAGCGTGGACCCGGACCGGGGCTCGACACTACGTCATCACGCAGCTCCCTTATGATTGGTCGCTCGTTGTGTAATGAAGAGGCGTATAAAGTAGACACTTCTGGCGGAACGTCTTCTCATGAGCGGTGCAACATCTGAAGTCGCGGATTCGGACCCTCTCTTTGACTTCCAGGATGCAAAACTGCGCTAAAACGTGGAGTGTTCTCATCTCCAGGTCCCTAAGTCACCGAGCGCCGTGCAGAACCGGGTTCGAGAAACTGATCGTTACAGCCCAGGACCATGTGTCCGTTCGACACCTGCGAACTGCGGAGACTTTACGATCCAGGAAGATCGAGCGAATTCTGCCCAAGCACGATGACTTTGCCGAGAGACATATAGGACCAGGTGACCGGGAGAAACGGGAGATGCTCAGTAGTCTGGGACTTGAGGTATGTTTCAGACAAGTTGTATGCAGCCAATCCACTTCTTTTTTTAGTTATTTCAGGGTAGAATTTCTGCTAATATCGATAAAATGAAATATCATTTTATTCTTGAAGGAAACTGGTGAGCGTCTGTATTCAGATGTTCGTTTTATGGTTTAGTGATGGGTAACCCTTTTTACTCAATTGATTACAGTCGATTGAGCAGATGATTGAAAATACACTTCCACCATCGATCCGCTTGCAAAGAGCCATGAAAATGGACGACCCCGTGTGTAAGTTCATCAATTTCTCTGCCCTAACCAGCCCACGTGTTGTTGTTATGAATGTTTCTGGTGAAATTGTAGCGTGTATGTACAGGACGGAGCTGGAATAATGGGGCATCGAGCGGATGTATTATGTGCGATCGGCTGGCTGCCAGTGGCCTTTGTGGAGGGGCTTTCATTGTTAAGTCTTCCTTTGAACATATTTGGAGTTGTTTTTGCTGCTGTCGGGCTCCGTCGGTGCCAGTAGGATGAACATTCGAGTGCAAAGTTCAGCCTTGAGCTGTGTGGCAGGGCCAGTTCAATCTGGTTAGGACGACATTACATCACGCCATCTTCATTAACCAGGAGGAATCAGCCCAACCCTGCTGTTAATAACCTGTTCCGTCCTGTTCTACAATCACGTTGTTAAAAACGCCCTCCATGATTACTAATGTTATATAAAACCTTATATATGGGTCACATTAGCTAAATGAAAGGATCAGTTCCTCTGGTGCCGGTTTTTGGTTTGCAAGCGGAACTTCTCCAGGTGGAACGTTGAACTTGAGGCTTCAGAATGAGTAAATAATTGTGGTAATTACTTGGATCATTTTGCTTTTAAAAATGTGGGTAATTTTTTCATTTCTGCAGCAGAGTATCTGGGTAATTTAGGCGTGTCTGAACCTTTCCATTAAACCCACATCTGCTGTTTGTTTTGCTGTGTGCACAATTTTAACACAGAATAATTTAGTATTTATTTTACATACAACATGAATATATTATGTGTCTTCTGGAAAATGTGTTAACAATTAATACATGAATTATAAATCACTATGATTTATTTCGGCAGGTGAAAATGAAATTTTGGAATCTCTTCGTGAAATAGCATCAAAGAACAAGCTCTGGAGATCTTACATTGGAATGGGCTATTATAATTGTTCAGTGCCTCCAGTGATTCAGAGGAATCTCCTGGAAAATTCTGGATGGTTTGTGGGTTGTTTTTTTTTTTTTTTCCCCTCTCTGGATTAAAATGAAAGATTGACTTGAGAATATTATTAATCAGAAATGATGTGATCACCACATCACAAACCAGTCTGTTGAACCCCTGTGTTGTATTTCAGGGTGACGCAGTATACGCCTTATCAGCCAGAGGTTTCACAGGGTCGCTTGGAAAGCCTACTAAACTACCAGACCATGGTTTGTGACCTCACTGGCATGGCTGTGGCCAACGCCTCACTGCTGGACGAGGGTACTGCTGCTGCAGAAGCCATGCAGCTCTGCCACAGGTCAGTGGAGAGGGGCAAGACCTTCCAGCCTTTAATGCCATCATTCAGTTGATTTTATAGTCTTTATAAATACTTTTTCAAGGCAAAATAAGAGGAGGGTTTTCTATATTGATCCACGCTGCCATCCACAGACCATTGCAGTTGTGCAGACCAGAGCAAAGTAAGCAGGTCTTAACAGTCATCAGGAAAGATTTGAATATTTTAGAACAATGTGAAGACTGTTTTTTTGGGGGTTCCAGTTACATTGGAGTGCGGACTGTGCTTAAGCTACCACATGAGATGGATTTCAATGGGAAGGATGTGAGTGGTGTGCTCTTCCAGTATCCTGATACAGAGGGCCGTGTGGAGGACTTCACTGCACTGGTCGACAAAGCTCACAAGGGTGGAGTAAGTTTAATGCTTTATAGTCCAACATGTGCATTGACATGTCAGAAATAAACCACTGCCGACTCTGTTGATGTCCCGCCTGTTACACAGGAACAGATTCAATTTCACAACCCCCATTGGTTTTTATATTTTAAAGAAAAAAAATAGTAGTTTATTCATTTGTCTGAATGCAACATTTTTAATATAGTCTAAAAACATATTTTCTTTTATTTCTGTAGGCTTTGGCTTGCTGTGCCACAGACTTGCTAGCGCTGTGTGTGCTGCGACCTCCTGGTGAGTTTGGGGTGGACATCACTCTGGGCAGCTCCCAGCGGTTTGGAGTTCCCCTGTGTTATGGTGGGCCTCATGCAGCCTTCTTCTCAGTCAAAGAAAATCTTGTCCGGATGATGCCAGGAAGGATGGTGGGAGTGACAAGGTACTCAAAATTCAGGCCATGATAAGCCTAATCAACACTCCCAATAATAGCGGAGGCCGTGTTTCTGTACAGAGATGCTGCCGGCAAGGATGTGTACCGTTTGGCTCTACAGACAAGAGAGCAACATATTCGGAGAGACAAGGCAACCAGCAACATCTGCACTGCTCAAGTGGGTGGATCGGATAACATGCACTCACCAGTTTTATTAGCATAAGCTACCCATCCAGCTTTCTTCCTTAGTGCTCTATCTGGCTGACACACTGATGTGTGAACGTGCCATCGCTGTAGTCTATAAGGTGGACCTGTATTCCACCACTGTTTGAAGTACTGGTTTGACAGACATTTTTGACCTTCCTCCAGGCTTTATTAGCCAACATGGCTGCCATGTTTGCACTCTACCATGGACCTCAGGGCCTAAGGCACATAGCTGAGAGAACTCACAATGCAACTTTGATACTAGCTGAAGGTGTGTTTCAATTTCTCCGCTTGTTCCAGTGAGCAGTTTAGTCCGTTAATGTCCTCCTGAATTGGTCACTTTGTTAACATGGCAGGGCTCAAGAGAGCAGGTCACAAGCTGCAGCATGAACTTTTCTTTGACACCTTGAAGATTCACTGCAGTGTAGCAGCTAGAGACATCTTGGAAAGGGCAGTCCAGCGGCAGATCAACCTACGAGTCTACAGCAAAGGAGTGGTAAGGACTCGTCATTTGGCAGCTCTCCTTCCATTCACTACGTTTGGAACAGCATGTACACATTTCCTGAACTCTCTGTTAAATGTTGGTTTGCGGTGATTTTTATTTACAGTTTCCACCTTTTTACTGACCATGTGTTGAAAAATGTATGTTCTCTTTTTGGACCCCCTTAGCTGGGAGTTTCTTTGGATGAGACTGTGACAGAGAGAGACTTGGATGACCTGCTGTGGGTGTTTGGATGTGAATCCTCAGCAGTAAGTTTATTTCCTGTATTCTTCTGGGCTATAAAATGTCTTTTTATGTACAAACAGTACTCCTGTATGATATTTTCTGAAAATGAGGAGGAAACCGATTCCTAGGCTTCATTATTATTTCTTTGCTTTTGAGGAACTCATTGCAGAGAAAATGAGTGAGAGGATGAAAGGCATTCTTGGAAGTCCTTTCAAGAGGACCACCACATACCTCACCCATCCTGTGTTCAACAGGTTGTTTTATTTTTGTATTTGCCAATATATGATTTACTTTTGGACTGAAAGAGCACATAAAAGTCCAAACGGCAGACAAAATAAGAGTTGCACCAGTGAGGAGGGTGCAGTTTGAAAAGGTTTAGTCATTTTAATTAGCAACTAGTCTTCTCTTCCTGTTTGCCTTCATAAGCAATCAACTGAGGCGGTTTGTAAAGGTAATCGACTATGTAGGTAATTGTCCACGTCAAAGTGTAATGTCAATATTCACCAGCAACTTTCATTTGATTTGAACTTACTGTGTGGTTTTTTTGGTGACATTGATACAATGTTTGGCATTGTATCTGTGAAATATGATTTCTTCTTTATTAAAGAAGAAACCAAACAATGTAGTTTATTGATTTGATATGTTATGTTTGTTTTTTTTTTTTTTGTTTTTTTAGTTATCATTCTGAGACCAATATTGTACGATACATGAAACGTCTAGAGAACAAAGACATTTCACTTGTGCATAGTATGATTCCTCTGGTGAGTAATACGTGAATGAATATGAAAATATTGGAGCTGTAGCAGCAACCTAATCAATGTGGCTAATTTTGCTGTTTCAGGGATCATGCACAATGAAGCTGAATAGCTCCTCAGAATTAATGGTAAATAGAAGTATGTCCGTAAATGTCACAGTTTATAAATGTTTAGTCTCTTTCTATTAATGACTTGACACCCTATCCCGTAATCTCTTAACAGCCAATTACCTGGACCGAATTTGCAAATATCCATCCTTTTGTGCCTCTACATCAGGCTGAAGGTTATCAGCAGCTCTTTCGACAGCTGGAGAAAGACCTTTGTGAGATCACAGGATACGATAAGATCTCCTTCCAACCGAACAGGCATGTTGCTAATGTGACCTTTTTTGCCTCCTTATGAAAACAAGTGCAGCTTTTTAATGTTTTTTTTTTCTTTTTTTTTTTTTTTTTTTTTGTTTCCAGTTCATTACTCTGCAAATGTAGGGGTAGGGTGGTGGTACACAAAATGTTCTAGTTATAAATAGACTGATAGCCAACAGAAATCTTATCAGCCATTGGCTGGGGAGTATTCAGCAGTTTGAAATGTGGTTTTGTACTTTCTCCCCTTGTCTGGGACACTCTGTCTCTGAACTGATCTTTGAGCATGTGGTTTTTGCTGAGGTTGTGTTTTAATACTTTGTTTTGCATTACAGTGGTGCTCAGGGAGAATATGCAGGCCTGGCTGCCATCAAAGCCTATTTGAACTCCAAAGGAGAGTCACACAGAACTGTAAGTGTCATCTGGAATGAACAGACCTGTTTAGATGGTAGTTTTATTAGCAAATACAAAAGGTCTATAAAGCACAGTTGTAGAAAGAGCTAGAAAAATAATCCACATGATCATTAACAGATTAACAGGGGCAGTGGTGGCCTAGCGGTTAAAAAGCAGTCCCGTAATCAGAAGGTTCGAATCCCGATCCGCCAAGGTACCACTGAGGTGCCACTGAGCAAAGCACCGTCCCCACACACTGCTCCCCGAGCGCCTGTCATGGCTGCCCACTGCTCACTCAGTGTGATGGGTTAAATGCAGTGGACAAATTTCACTGTCACCGTGTGCTGTGCATCACAAGTGACAATCACTTCACTTCATCTTTTTCAAGATTTAAATTACAAATATTTGATATTGATATTTTGACGCTTAATGCTTTTGATCAACAATAAATAAGAAAACAAATACAATATAATGGGTTAGGGTTAGATCTACACAAGCAATATTGTTTATGGTTGTTCTCAATAAAGACATGAAATATCAGATTTTTTTTATCTTAGGCACATTATATTTGTCTAGGGCTGCTATTAACGATTATTTTAATAATCAATTAATCTTTCAATTACTTTTATTATTAATCGGATAAAAAAGAAAAGCATTTATTTCCAACCCTTTATTCAAAATTCTTTAGAAAGTGCAATTATCTTGCTCCTTGCTTTTAGAATAAAAATAAAAATGGACTAACACAAACATACACATTATGATTTTAGATCTACCAAATATATACACTTTTAAAATAAATTGCCACCTGAGCTGCCAGAACAATAAATAATGTTATTTATAAAAAATACAATTATTTAATAATAAAAAAATAAAGAACAGGATTTGTTTTAATGTCAGAACTTGTTCTCTACACTGCAGATGCACACTTTTTTGCAGACACACCCACTCACAAACTCTCACTCTGACACACACACACACTTATTCTCTCTCACTGCCTTTGTTCAGACACTTTGCATTGCTACATAGCGCAGCACACGGTGCACACAAAGAAATATGTCCTCTGCTTTTAACCATCACACTTTGTGAAACACAGCATGAAAGGGGAGCAGTGTGTGAGGACGGTGCTTTGCTCAGTGGCACCTCGGTGGCTCGGGATTGTTGTTGCATGGGCTGACGAGCTCCCTGTTTTGTCGTGGGAGATAAAATGGGCGGGTCTGACCATACCGTGGACCAGGTGTATCTCAGTCCGTTTTAGCGCATAACTCGTGGCTGTGTTGATCAGGAGCACAGACCACTGCTTGCTGCCTGCTTCCACTGGCGGAGTCAAAGTGGCGCTTTATTCATAAAAACACGTGTGTGTTAGCATAAAAAAAAGGTTTAAATGCAGAGGAATTATGGCCCGTATGGCCTTGTATCTTTCCTCTACCAAGTGTGTTCCCCTGCGCTCCACGTCTAACCTTTTTATTTATTTATTTATTTATTTATTTTTAATTATCAAATGTGTCTGTGTCGCACGACACAACAAATCGATTATGACATTCATTGCTGACTCTTTGTAATCGATTCGTTATTGCAGCCCTATATTTGTCAAATAGGGGCAGTGGTGGCTGAAATTTTGTAATAATGCTCAATAAAACACTTGACACTAGTCTTCATTTCCATTTTTGGTTTTCTAAAATTATTTGATGTTGTAATTGCTTGTAGACATATTCTACTGCAGTCTAAAGAGCCTATGCTTCCACCTAAAACATGCTGGTTAAATGATCTAGGGCTTTATCTCATGCAACATGGAGGGAAAATAGAGATTCATGACTGTGCTGACTTCATTTAAATGTCACTATGTGCAAACTGGACATTTTGGTCCCTTTGCACTTACTGCATAAGACTAACGAAAATCACATCTATTCGTTTCTGCAGAGTTTGTAAGTCTAGTTGTGCACAAGATAGCACCACAGCCCAATATTTAATGAGGCACAAATAAAGAGGATAACATTATAGTGAAGATAATTATAACATATATTTAAAATAATGACCCTAAACTACTCTGTACCTGGTGTAATTATAATAAAAATGTGGATTGTTTCATTTTTACACAAATAGGCTGCTGCTATTATTTATGTATAAATATGAATTTGATCATTATTTGTTTCATTCACAGATTTATTTTGTTTTTTTGTTTGCACTTTTTCTATTTACTACTTACCCACCTGTACCCATTCTGTTGCATTAGTCAGCCTATTAATGAAAAGAAAAAAGTCAGTCGCATCTTTCTTTTGTGTGTGCACTGTGCAACACTCAGCCCCGCCTTTCAGCATGATGTGCCCTATTCGCGAGCACACCCATAGATCCACTGCTGCATAGTGCTGGTATGCCTTTTACTTGCTCCTGCCTTAGAGGATGTCCCTGTGTGATCAAAATAGGACTTCTAATGCCTTTTTTCTAAAATCTAATGCAGAATTGGAGGCAAATGTAATAAATCATTGTCTTTTCAACTAACTAGTCAGTATTTTTACCTGCATTAAAAAAATTAAACCCCTTAGAATCTGACCCATCCCTGCCAGTGTGGGGAAGAAAGTAAGATGCTGGGCTAAGTCCCCGTTCCTTCCCTAGTTAGACCTAACCTTGCCAAACCAGGTTTGATTACCTTTTTAAAACAATTTTCTTTTTTCATTCTATTGAATGTAATGCTGCAGCAGTGTGAAATGATATCAGTAGTTTTGAAAGTCCTGAAGAAATTAAAAAATCTAAGGGCACCAATCTTTGTTAGGTGTGTTTGATACCGAAGTCGGCCCATGGAACCAATCCTGCTAGTGCCCAGATGGCAGGAATGAAAGTTCAAGTGGTTGAGGTGGACAAAGATGGAAGTATTGATGTTGCCCACTTAAAGGCCATGGTAAGTTAGTAGTAAAAAAAAATCGAACAAAATGTACAGATATTAATTTCAAATATACATTTAGATTTAGTAGACTTGTCTGAATGAGCTGATTTGCTCTTTTCTTAGGTGGACAAACACAAAGCAAACCTGGCTGCAATAATGATCACTTACCCCTCCACAAATGGTGTGTTTGAAGAAAATGTTAGTGAAGTGTGTGAGCTCATCCATCAGAATGGTGGGCAAGTGTATCTGGATGGTGCTAACATGAATGCTCAGGTGAGGTGCTTTCTCTTGTTTTTTCTTTTTTCCCCTCTGCACCTCCATTTCACAAACTGTTTGGTGCAGGTAGGATTATGCCGCCCAGGAGATTATGGCTCTGATGTCTCCCATTTGAACCTTCACAAAACCTTTTGCATCCCCCATGGAGGTGGTGGTCCAGGAATGGGTCCCATTGGAGTGTGAGTTTATAGCCACAGGACAAAATATAGTAAGGGCAAACAAATGAATCTTGTAAAGATGAGTAAGAATGTGACTCATTCCTTAAACCTTGACCCCTTTTGCAGGAAACTGCACCTTGCCCCCTTCTT
The DNA here is from genome assembly GCF_900700375.1 of Denticeps clupeoides. Lineage (NCBI taxonomy): Eukaryota > Metazoa > Chordata > Actinopteri > Clupeiformes > Denticipitidae > Denticeps > Denticeps clupeoides. The sequence continues at coordinate 403,725 of NW_021630069.1, read as the reverse complement.
GCCCAGCCACCCTGTGGTACCCATGCAGACAGGGGATGCTATAAGCAGTCTGGGTACAATCAGTGCTGCTCCATGGGGTTCTAGTGCCATCCTGCCCATATCATGGGCCTACATCAAGGTGAGCTGAAATATTTATCTGCCATATTATAGTAGGTCGAAATTGTTCTGAATAAATTATTGTTTTTTTTTTCCATTAAGATGATGGGAGCTAAGGGTCTGACCCATGCCACAGAGATCGCCATCCTAAATGCTAACTACATGGCCAAAAGACTGGAGAGCCACTACAAGATTCTTTTCAGGGGAACAAAAGGTATCGTGCCCCCCCTTCCATGATTGCACTTTACCTGTGGCCAATCTGACTCTGTAATAATTATTATAATAATGAACAGACAATTCCATTGGCTTCATTGTCTGGTTTCCACTGTCATCTGGTGGGTGTCATGTCATGGGTGGTAGTAGCCTAGTGGTTAACACACTTGCCTATGAACCAGAAGACCCAGGTTCAAATCTCAATTACTATCATTGTGTCCCTGAGCACAACACATTCTCACTTTGTCATTATGGACTACTTTCTAAAGACGATACTAAATAATTTTAAAACTATTCTAACTATAACAAAATGTGAAAGGGTGTGCATACATTCTGGTGCCACTTTATCTTATGAAGTCCTGATTTGAAGAATGCTGATAAAAGAATTAAAATTTAATTAATCATATATTTTCTTCCATAAGGGTATGTTGCTCATGAATTCATTCTTGATGTCAGACCATTCAAAAAAACAGCAAATATTGAAGCAGTGGATGTGGCAAAACGACTGCAGGATTACGGTAAGACTGTAAAACATGAACAGGTTTACTTCCTCCAGACCATATAACATAGTCTGGTTTATTGGCCATACGTAATGCTTGGCTATTGAAAATCTTTCTTTTCCAGGTTTCCATGCTCCCACCATGTCATGGCCAGTGTCAGGCACTTTGATGATAGAACCTACAGAGTCTGAGGACAAAGCAGAACTGGACCGATTCTGTGATGCTCTGATTGCTATAAGGCAGGAAATCACAGACATTGAGGAGGGAAGGATGGACTCTCGTGTTAACCCTCTGAAGGTGGGTGACCTTGTTTATAACAGATTTGGGGGATTCTTGTAGCCTATGTTTGTAGAACAAAATGTTATGCTACCTAAGCTCTGTGGGTAAAACTGGAACGTGAAAACAAGAGTGTAACAGTTTTAAAATGTGTTCGGTTGTCTTCACTTACAGTGACTATACATGGGCTGGATAGAACCCTTGTTAAAAGACAAAACTGCAGGTCATTATTTTAGGAATGATTTGATTGACTTGTGTCCAGAGTGAGTTACCCCAGGGTTTATTTCTAGGACCATTTATTATTTGTAATTTACACAAATGATATTAATACAAACATAAGCTGCAAACTGTCTAAATTTCTAAAGAACGATTCCTGGAGCCAATTTGCTGATTGTGATCTTGTTTGGTTCTCTGGATGTAAGTTAGGAATGTTATAATAAAAAAATGCAGCTTCAATAATCTGGCTGCTTGTCAGTTTTACATCTGGGATGTCACTAAAAGAATCTTTTAAAAGCCAAGGCTTGCCTCTAGCATTCAGAATGTCACTAATCCTGGAGAAACTGATGCATGTAAAAGTGCATTATCATGTATTGGCTAACTGAGGTTTTATTTAATATCAATGTTTTGCAATAATCAAAATGTAAATTTAATTTATTCTTATTTAAAGAATATTAATGCTCTTGTTTTTTAATGAGAATTACAAATAGTCTTGTGGTTACCTTATTTCCACCTTGAGAGAGAGGAAGCTGCCATTATACTGACATGATACAGACTCTCTCATGCAGATGGCACCCCACTCTCTAGCCTGTATTGCATCAACCACATGGGACCGACCCTATTCCAGAGAAGATGCTGCTTTCCCCATGGTAAATATAACCAAGGCTCTGACAAACATTTATCTTGAATATAATTAATGTCATTGATAAATCATATTAAAATGCATAGATCAGCCATAGCATTAATGATCTTTTATTTTTGTATCACTTTTGTTACCAAAATCAAACTGACCATTTGAAGCACAGACTCCTCTATACCTCTGAACCTCTTGTTTTAAGTCCTGGAAATTGTGAGGTAGTGAGGATTTTAGATTTGTTTTTCCAGTACATCCCACAAATGCTCGATTGGCTTGAGAACTGGTCAGCCACCTCAAACCTGTTTCTTCAAACTATTCTTGAACCATTTTGTCAGTGGGGCTGCTTAAAGTGGGCACATCAATCATGGGATACTGTGCTATGTGTCAAAGTGATATCCACATGATGGCAGAACCCAAGGTGTCCAAAGAATTATACCTGCCTTCCTCAGGTAAATGACACCCCCCCCCCATGCTAATGTAGCAATGGTCCGCATGGGCCCCAATACTGAGCAAACTATGCTACAGCAGTTCTTCTATTGGATCAACATTCAAGACAGAATGTTTTGGAAATGTCATCACAATTTCAAATCTTTCCTTACCCATTTTCCCTGCTTCCAGCATATTAACACAAAATGTTCACAATATGCAGACCACTACCACTGTAAGGATATCATTAATTTGATTTCCTACATCAGTGTTATGGCTGATCTATGTTTATATAAATAATCTTTTCAGTTTAACTTTAGATGCATTTGCTTTTATGTGTCATGCTGGCCTACTCCTGTTACATGCCCTTGTAATTGTGTGTTTGCATGGCTTTAGCCTTTTGTGAGACCTGAGAACAAATTCTGGCCAACAATCTCCAGGATTGATGACATCTACGGGGACCAGCATCTAGTTTGCACTTGCCCACCCATGGATGTGTATGAGTCTCCCTATGAGGAGAGGGCTTCCTCATGACCTTGCTTACATCCCATGTATAAGTATTTTAAATGGTCTTTGTCCTGAACCTGTTCTGTGTTCCTGCCTGAGGTTTTAGAAAACCTTAAACCTGCTCTAGAAATGTACTTTTTATTGCCTTCCCAACCACTTTTTTTTTTTTTTTTTTTTGCTATGCCACACACTCACTATTGTGGATGTTGATATCATTTATTAGAAAATAATATTTTCTAATGATCTAAGGATTGCAGAAATAAAGTATTTTAAAAGAAACAAGTGTCATTGTGTATCAAGGTCCAGTGAAATGTAGGGAAGTCCAGATGCCCTTTGTGTGAGTTTTCAATTCTGGTAGATCTCTTCATTCTGCACATTTTCTTTCCATAAAGTGCCAGTAACAATTCCCAAAAATAGGAGAATGCCAAGATTGCGATTAGATGAAAACCTCTTCCAGCAGTTTTCTGGCTTATTTATGTCCAAAGTGTAGATCTGTGATCAAATCACAATAATTCATGTAAATTTTCAAACAATCCTATATTCTTCTTCATGCTTTGCTAACTATTACAACCTACCTGATTTGCTAGGTGAATGGCTACAGCGGACAATGTGCCATAGTACGGCAGAGTCTGGTGAGAATTGATGCCAGCCAAGACCAGGCCTGACAACATTGCCACAGCAAAGCCACTGAGCCATGGCTTGGTCTGCTCCGCAAACCTTAGTGCTGTGGACTTAATTCCTACCCTGATGTCATCCTCCTTGTCCTGTATTAACAAAATAGGGGGAAAGAGAATTTTAATTCTTTGTGTTTAACTGTGAACAATTTGCAGATACAGGTTAAAAAAAATAAAAAATTTAAGTCACTAGTTCACCAACCTGAATACTTTAATACATTATAAGCACTACTTGACCTCTTAAGCTGATCCGGACACTGCAGCACAAGTTGATTCCAACTTTCCCAAATTCTCCCATACCACTCCACTTTTGCATTCCCTCCACTGGCTTCATTCAGATTTAAAATCCTGACGCTGGACTAAAAAGCCAAGGAAGGGTCACATCCTCCTACCTCAGATCTCTCATCACTCCTCACTCTGCACCTCGATCCCTCCGATCCTCCAGCACTGGTCACCTGATACCACCATCTCCTCAAGGTACTAAAAGCATTCATCTACACTTTTCTCCATCTTGGAGACTAGGTGGTGGAATGAATTCAAACTCTGGCTAAAACACCTTTTGTATTTACAGATTGGTCCCTAGTGAACCAAATGAGGGATTTCACAGATAGGCACTGGATAAGAGTGTCTGCCAAATGCTGTAAATGCTATGCTAGTCTGTGAGCATACTTTATTTCTGTAAATACAGAAGCCATACTTTTGTGACAATTCCCTGAATACTATCACATTCACAAAATTCATACCTAACCTCCACAGTACATGCATTATAGTTTGTCACATGCAGTGGGGCAGTTGTGGCCTAGTGGGTAAGGAAGCAGACCTGTAATTGGGAGGTTACAGGTTTGAATCCAGTTGCGACTAGGCAAAGTACTGTCCCCAAACACAGGGCAGAGGACTGATTTCACCCTGTGCTGTGTTTCACAATGACAATCACTCCAATTTTAATATTAAATGCCTTCTATATTCATGTTTAACCACTGGGCACTTTTAAATGCTACACCATAATCCAAGACAGGGCTACAGAGTGAACCAGAAGCCGTAAATCATTATTCACAGGAATGCGCAGTAATTCCATGTTTTCCATGGGAATGCTAGCAAAATTAAAATGATCCATATGGTAACAGCAGAAATAGAGCCTACAGGATCAGGTGGAGATGGTAACAAAATGTATACTGGGGTAAAGCTGGTGGAATGGCACAATGCACAGTCCTTATCAATACAGAGCACAGGTTTATCTGCAAATGACAACCATAATCAAACCCACAGCTCTAATTAAGGCATGTTCAAAAAGTTGCACTTCCTGTGTGCTACATGATTAATAAAACACCCTACACATTATGCAAATGACTTAGCCGGGCAATTTTTTATCTGACCACGCATGATTTCTCTGAAACTCACTTCCTATGACTGAGCCCAATTAAAAGTTTAAGATTTTGAAATGTCATTTTTAGTATTGGATATAATATGGCAAATTTTATATATCTTGTGTCTCTTGACAACATTCCCTTAACCTGTGCATTACCTGGTGAGCATAAATTGTGTCATAGATAAGTGTCCACATCACTCCTGAAAAATACAGTGGGAGGCATATGGACCAATCACAGGAACCCATTACTGCAGACCAGCCAAGTAATGCCCCCCAATTGAACGTGAGACCTGGAACAAAAATGAGTTAAATCACATAAATACAACCATGCAGATTTATGAATTACTCATTGTACTTAACACCATACCTAACACAAGTTGTGGCCAGTATGTTACTCTCTTCATTAGAGGATATGTGACAACCAGAGACAGAGAAGCAGCACCCAGGGCTATGCTATGATGGGTATAAAAATAGGAATCAATAAATAAAACAATGTGAAACTGGAGGTTATATTATACATATAATATACATGTCAGAACATTCCTCAAAACCTTGATGATACCAGTGAATAAAAAAAACTCAATTTAATGATACTTGGGTACCTATAATAATTGAGGCAGAGCAGCACACCCAGAGATAAGCTGAGCTGTCCACCCAGGAAAACCAGGGCCTGAAACTGAGACAGTTCACCAGAAGCGAGGGGTCTTTTGGCAGTCCTGATTACCTGCACAAGGAAGGATACTAGATCAGAGATAACCATGGGAATTCAGATCAGTGTTTCATTTTGCAAACTAACAAATCAAGAAGCAGTAAACATTTAATTTAAAAATATCAGAAGTGGAGGGAATGACCTTTTTGTCAAAGTCTCTGTCCCACATATCATTGATGGTGCAGCCAGCACCCCTCATTAGCAGTGACCCAATCCCAAACAGAGTCAGCAGGCCCAGGTCTGGGAGGCAGCCTGGATCAGCAGCCAGGGCAATGCTCCATGTACTGGGCAGGTACAGCAGCCATGTTCCTACAAGACACAAGTCCATAATTCTACAGTCAGAATTCTCAACATCTGTTTCCTGACCTGAACAGCACATGATGAGAACACCTCAATGAACATAAATAAAGTTAGTAGAAAACTATCATATTCAATATAAGGGTCAGAAATCTTTTTTTATGTCATGCCACAAACCTCCATCAGAAAGTATGCTCACTCACCAATGGGTTTGTCAAGTCGCATCAACCGAAGGTATGGCTGCACCATAGAGGGAGCTGCCGCTACAATCCCCACAGCTGAGAAGCTAAACTGTCTCTTACCCAGAGATCTGGGCTGGCAACAGGATCTCTGGATGAGAACGTCTTTCTGGCTAAAATGTGATCTTGATGACAGAGAGGCCAAGATATTTGACTTGAAATAACTATGCCTAAAACTGGAGTGTCCAGGTCCAGGACTCAGCCATCTCCATGGTTTGGCCACAGGCAGTGCTGATATTCTGGGAAACATCATCTGCTCTGTGAAACTGATGATAATATTCATGTCACATCTGTAATGTAGAGAAAATGGCAAATTTAATGAAGTCATAGACAGACACAAAAATATTATTATATAGCTGTCAGAAGCAAGCTGTCAGACTAGACCGATCTCACATAATGTGGACATTTCATAATAGACAGGATGGAAAGGTTTGGGTACATTGTTCCAGGTTTACAGGCCCATCTCATTCCATACAATTCATTTACAATAATGTGTTCTACTAGGGATGTTAGAAAATATCAATACACCAATATATTGTGATATTTTAAAATGATATTTTATATGGTGATATTGTATCAATACAGGGACATTGAATGTCGAGACATTTCTATACAATATTTTGTATTTAGTCCAAAATCCAGTTCCAAGTTATGTTGTTTTGGTTGAATTATTAATGTAATGTGATCCACACAGATCATACAAATTATCTTGTGTATCAGTAGAATATCCTAATATATATGTAGATCCTTGCCAATACACACCCAAATTTTGTACTAGAATTATACAGTTGATAAGAAAACAAGTGATGACTTTTAGTGCAGTTATTTCATAACTATAGCAGAATACTGTCAGGACATGAAGACATTATATCAACTTCTTCACCTTTAATAAGTAATCTCTGGCACTTCAGGTCAGAACCTCCTGGGAAAACAACTAATGGAAGCATGACAAAATGGACCTAAAAACCCCACATCCCACAAATCACAGCTGCCAAACAGGGGTTTAAGAGACAGCTAGCTTCTTTTTCCCTCTCGTAAATTCAGCTCGTTACATTTACAGCATTTATCAGACGATTTTATCCAGAGCGACGTACAATCAGAAGTTACAGGGACAGTTCTCCTGGAGCAACTCAGGGTTAAGTGTCTTGCTCAGGGACACAATCGTAGTAAGTGGGATTTGAACCTGGGTCTTCTGGTTCACAGGCGAGTGTGTTACCCACTATGCTACTACCACCCTTATCAGCCTTATAAGGCTTGTTGATCATTCAAAAAACAAAACATTTTCAACAGTCTCATTTCAACATTTCAAGTCTCACTCACAGAGACTGTAAGTATAAATATTCATTTTACACAATATATCAGGCTACTTCAAATGGGAATCAGCATATTTTATTATACAACTTACAGCCGCTGATAAAATGCCGGCGTCTGCTCTAATCCGTGACTGGTGCAGCACTGTAAATATTCCCCCGGAAACAAAGACTCGTAATGAAATGACCCACCTACTATAGTTCAAATTCGTTGATGAACGAAAATGACATGTTACGGCTGTAACATGTCATTAGTGGACATGCATGTTTCCTATACATCGATTAGTTACTAACTAAAAAAATGCATGGGCATTATGAGAGGCTCTACAGAGTATGCCATCATTAACTGCCTGATCATGAGCATTACAGATCATTTCTATAGAGAAAAGTGGCCTGTTTTTAAAATAGTGGGTAGGCTCTCAAATCACAATCTTTCTAGATATCACAATCTTTCAAAAGTGTCTACATGAAGTAATGACATCTATCAGATTATACTCATCTATAAATTCAAGTAAGCAAGTATAGACAAATGTGCATACATCATTCATATGATTTACTTACTTTTTATGCAAGAACTCACACCAGGACAGCAAGAGAGAGCATAGAGATATTTTTAAATCCACATCTTTCTATAGAATAAGATTTTCAGTCAGCAAATTATGATGTCATTAATAGTTCCAGTTGGAATGTTAAGAAAACATGGTGAATCACGTGCCTGTTAATTGTGCCTTTTATGTGCTCATGCACCCCACCTACAAAGAATTGATTGAACTGTGTCAGTGCCCAATCTGTACCACTTTCCCAATGGTTAGGGGTAGGGGTAATGGTAGGGTTAGGTTTAGGCCATAACATGGTGGCTTCCAGAGTACGCATGCACACACATGCACTGAACTCATCGGACCTACAATACATGCAACATGGCAGATAAAACTTTGTGGTCGAGCAGCTGCAGAATCTCATAAAGCAACTACAAAATCCTTTCTACAATGTACATTTTTAAAGAAAAGACGAGACTGGAGAATAACAAGATGTTCCCGGTGTTTAATACAGTGCGGAGGAGAACTAGACGCGAAAGAAGAAAAGCACTCTGCATAAGACCAGGGAGTTACAGCACTACTTGTGTAGAGGGGGTGTTAAAACAGTGTTCAGAAAACCGATAATTCATTCTTGAGACAAGTGTTCTAGTGCGAACAGGGCCTTAGAGTTCATGTTTACAACATTTTGTATTTAGGCAAAATTCAGAATGTCTCAATGGTCTTTGGCAGGCCCTACTGTTGATATCCACCCCCACTTTGACCCTTTCTGCACAAGGAAAAACTCCAGGAGGTAAAGAGGAGAAACTTTGTGAAGGAGTGGACCAGAGAGCTCCCTTCCTTTGAAGTGAAGTGATTGTCACACGTGATACACAGCAGCACAGCACACGGTGCACACAGTGAAATTTGTCCTCTGCATTTAACCCATCATCCTGAGTGAGCAGCGGGCAGCCATGACAGGCGCCCGGGGAGAAGTGTGTGGGGACGGTGCTTTGCTCAGTGGCTCCTCAGTGGCACCTTAGTGGCAACCTTCTGATTACGGGGCCGCTTCCTTAACCACTAGGCCACCACTGCCCCACATTCTTCCAGCATAGAGTGAGGGTGCAGTAAATATCAGAGCAGAGTTGGTATTAGTTTGTTCAAGAAAACATTCTAGTTGGTTTAAGAGTAAGGCTGGTATTAAATAGTGTAACATGGTTGATTGGAGAAAGGATCTGTCCATGTTTGTAGGTACAGGACAGTGCAGAGTAGGTTTCAACTAGTCCAGTGTCATGGTCCACACTGCATGTCCATTATGAAGATACTCGTCCATTTGAAGATCCCTCTAGCTACACCAGTTATTGTGTTGGGAGCTATTTGTCCCTCTAGTACATTTCAGGCCGGTTTGTCTTATCAGCAGCTCAATGCCAAGAACCAGGATCTAGAGTTGCTCAGTGAGAAACAGATTTGACACGGTTGGAACTGAGTGGTTATGGTAGATGCCTGGGTTCATGTCAAGTGCAACAATGGCCCTAGTGTCCATCTAGGTTAGCCTAGGAGAAATGATCGTCATAGTATATGTGTGTTTTAATAGTTATGGGATGCTTGGCTAAAAAGATGTGTCTTTAGCCTGGATCCAGATATAATGTCAATATTTGAGTTCCAAACATTAGCAGGAAGGCTGTTCCAGAACAGGGGAGCTCTCCATCTGCTTAGAATTAGTTTTATTCTTCATACAAGTAAGAGACTTGTTAGTGTAATTCTCATGTAAGGTGTCACATAAATAGTAGAGGGCAAACTATTTTTATAGTTTAGAATTCTTTATTGAAGACAGAATCGGTGTGGATTTCTTGTTCCGCTTTGAATTCTTGCATCTGCATTTTGAACTCATTAGAGTTTACTGAAGGCTGATGTCAGGTATCATCAGATACAGAATACATCAGAAAAAAAGGACATTTTTGAAAACACAGGCACAAGAAGTAAGAATGCTGGATGATGGAAAAGTTGTCACCTGAGACCTACACACTCAGAGGGAGGAGGAGAAAAGCAAAACCCTGACTAGAACTCCAGGGACCTTGAGTGTTGAGGGTGGACCAGAGGTAGAGATCACGTGTCGGGTTCCAATCATAGCCTTCACAACATCAGACAAAAATGAAAAAACTTCATCCATCTGCACCTTAACCCATAGACATGTACTCCGTAACAACAAAGCACTTAAAATATCTACAATATGTTATTGCTAATGTCACGTTAGGGTATACTAGATATACTTGCCAATATACTAGGTGTGTATTGGCAAGGATCTCACAATACAATACGTATTACGATACACGGGTTATGATACGATTATATCACAATATATTGTGATACACTACATATTGCATTATTCTACAAGTCACTAAAAAATACCAGAACTGAAATACAAGATGTTATAATCAGTATGTCAGGTTTTGTGATTTCACTCACACTCACACTTTGTGATTTTACAGCGGCATCTACAGGAGTGGAGGTTGTAGTTGCATGCTGACCTCACTAAAGAAAAGCACCACTCAGTGGGCTAAATTTGGATACAAAAATATTGATATTTTATGTCCCTGTATCAATACAATATCACCATGTAAAATATCACAATATGAAATGAAAACGAAGAGATTTTGATACACTGCAGCACAGCACATGGTGCACACAACAAAATGTGTCCTCTGCTTTTAACCCATCACCCTTCGTGAGCAGCGGGCAGCCATGACAGGTGCACGGGGATCAGTGTGTGGGGACGGTGCTTTGCTCAGTGGCACCTCAGTGGTACCTTGGCGATTCAAACCGGCAACCTTCTGATAACGGGGCCGCTTCCTTAACCGCTAGGCCACCATTGATATTTTCTAACACCCCTACTGTATACAGTATAATTCTAGTAAGTAATTTGTGGTCATGGAATGTAGACTTTCAGATGAGGTGTCTTTCTATTTTATTTTCCCCATCATTAGTACTCAACATAATGATAAAAATTAATCTGTTTTAACACTTTTAATAGGGAAAACCACGTCTACCTGTAATGAATTACAGCTTGGACCTAACGTGCTGACGTATGGTGTCATGTAATTCTGTGTCCTGTGCCACAGTGGAGCTCAATGAGACAGGGCACGTCAGTCTCACGTCAGGCGGTGGGCGTGTGTGGGGTGATCTCCAAGTGAGTGGTCCCTTTCCTTTCCCCGTTTCTTCACTCCTTTAAGTAAATAAAAAAACTACTAAAAAATAATTACAAAAAAGACATAGCGTTAAAGAATATGACTGATAATTCCTGGAATATTGTTCTCAAAGTTTCAGTAAAATATATATGGGCACCTGCATGGGCACCTGCATGTAATGAACTGGATCACATGATGCATGTGGCACGGAAACATGAGAAGAACAGGTAGTTTGCCCTGGATGCTGTATGTCAGCAGGGGGAAAGATAACCTTGTTACAGTGTTGCGATGCTATTTAATTATGCACTGGATATACAGTATGTTGTTTGGACAGAATATGGCACATGTTTTTACGAGCGTATATGTTGCTTTTTTGGATAAACAAACATTATTCATGATGAAATAAATGTTGAAACAAAAGTCTGTACAGACTGGCATTTTCGGTTACAAGACACTTGGTCATATTGTGTCAACCAGCTAGAGACTGCTGGAACTACATATTTATGATAATATTTATAATATTATTTATTAAGTAGAATAAAGTAGGGTCCTGCAATTGCTGGATTGCTGTCATCCATGTATTTGAAGAGAGAACTTAACATACACTTCTCTGATTCACAATCTATTTCACATGCTGTTGTGTAAATGGAATAGACAACTACTAGAAATCATAGGCAATTAGCAAGACAGCCCTAGTAAATGAGTGGTTCTGCAGGTGGTGACTACAGACCAATTCTCAGTTCCTATGTTTTCTGGCTGATGTTTTGGTCACTTTTGAGTGCTGGCGGTGCTTTCACTCTGGTGACTGCATGAGACTGAGTCTACAACCCACACAAGTGGCTCAGGTAGTGCAGCTCATCCAGGATGCCACATCAATGTGAGCTGTGGCAAGAAGGTTTGCTGTGTCTGTCAGCGTAATGTCCAGAGCATGGAGGCGCTACCAGGAGACAGGCCAGTACATCCGAAGATGTAGGAGGAGGCCGTAGGACAGCAACAACACAGCAGGAGGAACAGGAGGAGCACTACCAGAGCCCTGCAAAATGACCTCCAGCAGGCACCAAATGTGCAAGTGTCTGCTGAAAGGTCAGAAACAGACTGCATGTGGGTGGTATGAGGGTCCGACGTCTACAGGTGGGGGTCGTGCTTACAACCCAACACCGTGCATTTGGCATTTGCCAGAAAACACCAAGATTGACAAATTCACCACTGCCGCTCTGTGCTCTTCACAGATGAATGCAGGTTCACACTGAGCATGTTACATTCTGGAGACACCGTGGAGAATGTTCAGCTGCCTGCAGCAGCATGACCACTCAGTAATGGTGTGGGGTGGCATTTCTTTGGGGGGGGGGGGGGGGGGGGCACACAGCCCTCCATGTGCTCACCAAAGGTAGCCTGGATTCCTCCTAAGACAATTCATGTGGCTGGAGTGTGTCAGCAGTTTCTGAAAGGCATTGATGGATTATGGACTGGCACGCCCGTTCCCCAGACCTGAATTCAACTGAGCACATGCTCCATCCACCAATGCCACGTTGCACCACCGACTGTCCAGGAGATGACGGATGCTTAGTTCCAGGTCTGGGAGGAGATCCCTCAGGAGAACATCCGCCACATCATCAGGAAAATGCCCAGGCGTTGTAGGGAGGTCATACAGGGTGGTAGTGGTAGGGTGGTAGTAGCCTAGCGGGTAACACACTCGCCTATGAACCAGAATACCCAGGTTCAAATCCCACTTACTACCATTGTGTCGATGAGCAAGACACTTAACCCTAAATTGCTCCAGGGGGACTGTCCCTGTAATACTGATTGTAAGTCGCTCTGGATAAGGGCATCTGATAAATGCTGTAAATGTAAATGTACAGGCACATGGGCCTCATTTTGACTTGTTTTAAGGACATTACATCAAAGTTGGATCAGTCTGCAGTGTGTTTTTTTTTTTTTTCATTTTAATTTTGAGTGTGACTCCAAATCCATTAATTTGATTTCCATCGATAATTGTGATTTCGTTGTCTGCATATTCAACTGTGTAAAGAATAAAGTATTTAATAAGAATCATTTTGAGCAGAGTATTAATTTCATTCATTAATATTCACTCAGCTTTCGAAGATGTAAACAGCGTCGTCGCAGCGTCTTGTTCCTCAGCAGCAGACAGACCGCAATGCATGATGGTCCGCCTCGGTTTACTGTACAGCCTCGTACACTAACTTCACTCTGTTCAAACGGAGGTGTGGCGCGGCGGAGGAATGGGGGGTTTGAGATGGGGTGTTCGTCTCATTCTGTGAAACTGGACACCGCGCTTCCTGCTTTACTGCAGGGACGCTGAGCAACAAATCACAAGACCTGCTGGCGCTCGAGAAAAAGTCTCACTGCTTCAGGTAAAGGGAGTTGTAATGGCTGCTTCAGGTAAAGGGAGTTGTAATGGCTGCTTCAGGTAAAGGGAGTTGTAATGGCTGCTTCAGGTAAAGGGAGTTGTAATGGCTGCTTCAGGTAAAGGGAGTTGTAATGGCTGCTTCAGGTAAAGGGAGTTGTAATGGCTGCTTCAGGTAAATGAAGTTGTAATGGCTGTGCTACTGGGTTCCCGTCCCACGCCGATTCATGGGCTTGATGCGGAGGACGTTCTCCGCCTTACGGACGTAGTTCCGCGCTGTAGCGGCGTTATGTAGCAATGCGCGCTGACCACAGAGTCATGCGGACAAGAGAAAGAAGAACCACCTCCGTAGCTGTTTAAACCATTACGTTCGATGTGTTTCCAGGGCTGGCTGTCTGCTTCAGGTCTTGTTACAGGGTCTCTGCAGGCTTCCTGCGGGTGGGAATCTAGTGACTTGACTTCATAAAACAAGAATGGAGAACCAGTCAAACCTGCAGACTTACTCAGACTTGACTGTTTATAGCTTCATCTTCGTTGTCCTAAATTAATTATCCAAAAATAAATGAAGATTTGTCATGGAATGTACTTTATTAAAAAGAGCAAATCCATGAGGCAGAAATATGAAGAATGGTATTTGTTTCCTCTTCTATTAGGTTGATCCGTACACAGGGACCTGAAAATATTTTCAGCAGAATGGATGCTGACCAGACTACACAAGGGAATGGTCATTCATCTAGGATCATCACAGTAGTTTTCTTTACTCTCCTGCTTGACCTACTGGGATTCACCCTCATTCTGCCTCTTCTACCCAGCATCCTTGACTATTACAGTGAGAGAAATGTAAGTTAGGCATTAGTACATTTGTGTATTAGTATGAATTTATGTTGTCATTTATTGGAGTCTGAAAAAAATGCATAGATTTATAGATCAAAGTGCATCGTCTCTTTTAGTGCATCACATCATTATAACCTCATTCTTCAACATCGATTGTGGTGGTGCTATCTATAGTTTATAATAATATGTTAATTGTTCATGATGGAACTACCAAAGCACACATATTCAACCCCAGTGGTGACTGCTGTATACGTGTTTGTGTTTTACCATATTTTCTGCTGATGGGGAGGGTAGCAGATCTAGTGATGTTTAACTTTCAGATAAAACTGAATATAAAAATGTGGGGTTTTCACACACTGTATGGTATAATGCGGTCACTTCAGCAAAAAAAATAAAAAAATGTATTTGTGTTTTCTCATGAGGATGTGGTGTACCAGTCACTGCAGAGTTTAGTGGACAGGTTCAAAGAAGCTTTTGGAGTTCCTTCGGAAGTAAAGTACAACACTGTTCTATTCGGAGGTAAAATATTTAACTAATTAAAATCATTTTAAGTAAGTAAAGAAGGCTCATCAGGAAAGTGAAAGCATAATTATTTTGTATTGTTGTTTTACTGTCATAGTAACTGATCTTATGAATAAGTTATTCTGAATGTAGCTAGATATAGACAATGCTGGAGGTTGATGTCTCCTAAGCATGCCCAGGAACATTAGTCTAACTTATTGGATCATGTTTACCAGACATGATTTGCTTTCTTAGGTTTGATTGGCTCGACTTTCTCTCTGCTCCAGTTTGTGTCCTCCCCCCTGACTGGGGCTGCATCTGATCGATATGGCAGAAGACCACTGATGTTTTTAACCACAGTGGGTCCCTTGGATGTTAATAACGATTTTCTAATCTGTCGTCGTTCAGATAAAAAAAATTATCTTCCTGTGCTTTTAGGCAGGTCTTATATCTTCCTATATCCTCTGGGCATTTTCACATAGTTTCACCATCTTTCTTCTGTCCCGTGTGATTGGGGGGATTTGTAAAAGCAATGTCAGTCTCTGTACAGCCATAATGGCAGATCTCCCTCAACCAAAAGCCAGAAATAAAGGAATGGTGAGTAACTTTTGAGTAACACATCTGTATTAAGCGGGGCTACTGAGCAATTGAAGTGTGGCTGGGCTAATATTGGATTGCATAAAATTTCTGCATAAAATATCTTAACTATTGATATTTTTAACCTTAGCAAAACAACCTTAACATTGCTGAACGATGCAATATCCTGTAATATTCAAATAATCTTGCAAGTAACAAACTTACCATGTGAACTTGTGTGTATCACAAGACTGCAAAATTAACCTATGTGTTCTTGTTTGCAACAAGCACATAATTTACCACTTTCTCTAAATTAGTGTCTCACCTTTTGTCTTCTGTTTTGTACTAGGCAATGATTGGTGTTGCCTTCTCTCTTGGTTTCACATTTGGGCCACTAATGGGTGCCTATTTTGCACTGAGGCCTAAGGAGTCAGACCTGTTCTACCAGGGACCAGCTTTTTTAGCCTTGGGCTTCTCTGCTGTAGACTTGCTTTTTATCTTCATAATGCTACCGGAAACTCTGCACAAGGATAACAAGGTTTTTTATAAACACCTCTTAACTAAGACATTATTATTAATAGAGTTGAATATACCATGTAGTAGAATATATATTAATATCCTGTTTAAATTTCCAGGCACATCAAATGACCTCAAAAATTCAGGAATTAAGAGACCTTCTCAACCCACTGGCACTTTTTAACTTCACTGCAGTCACAAGAACCAAAGAGATACCTTCTGAACAAAGTGAGTCTAGATTAAAGGCATGGTACACAAACTCTAGTCAGCCTAAATTAAGTGACTTCGTATCTTTCTTTCTTTTTATTTTGTTTTTTTTTTTTATATAGGTCTTAGTGCCCCCTAATACTGTTTCTTAAGTCTCTTTCTGAAATTGAGCCTTGGTGCAGAATTACAGCCACTTTGAGCCAGTCCCACAATGACATCTCCCAGGACGCGCCATTTGTAGCTTAAAATAAGGAGGTGAAAGGCGGGATGAGGAGGAGAAGTGAGCGGGTATTTGCGGAAATGACGTCAACGCCATTAACCAACCACAATGTTTGGTGCAGACAGGATGTTGCGTCACCATATTTCCAGGAAAAATACAATTAATCCACTGGTTCTTCAGAGTCTCGGATGAGGGAACTAAAAAATACATTTGTGCTCATTTTGACATCCAATCACTGATCAACTACAATTTAGAAGCCATGAGTTTAGAAGCCATAATGGTTTGGGGAGGGGTAGGAAATTCTCTGAGTGGAAAAAGCATGAGACCTTTCCCCTTATGACGACACAAGTGGAAATATTCCAGATCCAACCTGAGCTGCCGCTCTCTGAATGGTGAAGCAGAATAACCAAAGCACTACCTTTTCTAGCCACTGCAAGACCATAGACAGAGGAACTTGTATTAATGTTAAATAATCTCACATCGTCAAATTTTCTTGAAACAACATTAACTGGAAATAGTCATGTTGCCTAAAAGTATCAATGCTTTAGTCAGTGGTCACAAGGCATAAGGTCATGTCATTCTGTTCTGCCTCTGAATGATGAAGATAGTGATGGGGCTTATTGAGTGAGACATTAATACTTTCCTTGTTTCTATGTATTTCTAATATGCAAGGAATTTTAAATTTTTAAATTTAAGTTTTTGAATTTTGCTACATTTAGTTTTTCATATGTTCATTTTTCCATCAGAAATTAAGAACCTGAAGGTTTTGGGTATGGTGTACTTCACCTACCTCTTTTTCTTCTCTGGGCTAGAGTTCACCCTGAGCTTTCTAACTCACCAACGCTTCCAGTTTTCCAGGTATTGTTTTATTATATTTGGGTAGTGAGAGTAGTCCTGTTAAGGAAGAGGGAATTTTCATGGGTATACAAAGTACAACTAACCCATAAGCACAGGTTGCTGTAGCAGTAGTTTAGTCTTTTTTGTTTTTTACAGCATGCAGCAAGGCAAGATGTTCCTCTTTATTGGTATTGTCATGGCATTAATCCAAGGGGGATATGCTCGTAGGATCAAGCCTGGGCAGCAGATCAAAACAGTTCGCCTGGTAACAAAATCCTCTTTTTATATTCATTCTTTCTCAACTTTTCAGTCCTAACCTTTTTTTTCCCCCTCATAGGCATTGATATTATTGATCCCAGCTTTTCTGCTGGTTGGAATTGCTTGGAATCTGATTCTTCTCTATACTGGCCTGTTTCTATACTCGTTTGGTATGTATTAATAGAACAGAAATGTTTTTTACTTTACTTGGCAGATGCTTTTATCCAAAGCGATTTACAAGGAGAAGACAGTTTCTGAAACAGTTTTCTTAAAGATCGTCAGTTGTAGAGTTAAGTTTTAATGTTATTTTCTGTGATACAGCTGCTGCCGTTGTTGTTCCCTGTTTGTCAGCACAAGTGTCAGAACATGGTGAGTCAATAACTGTATGTTCATAAGAAGCTGGTTGCATAGAGATGGATCTTTATATGTAGTGGGGCAGGGGTGGCCTAGTGGGTAAGGAAATGGACCTGTTATCGCAAGGTGGCTGGTCCAAATCCTGAACCGCCAAGGTGCCACTGAGCAAAGTACCGTCCCCACACACTGCCCCCTTGCGCCTATCATGGCCGCCCACTACTCACTAAGGATGATGGGTTAAAAGCAGCTGACTCATTACGTTGTTTGCCCTGTGTGCTGTGTATCACAATAACAATCTCTTTCACTTTTTTCACTTTCAAATGTGTTCCATTTTTGGACTTGTCATACTGCAGGTACGGCCGGCCAGAAGGGAGTTGTCATGGGCATCCTGCGTAGTCTTGGTGCCCTGGCACGGGCATTGGGCCCCATCGTCAGTTCCTCAGGTGATTCATGATTTTCCAACATAAATGGTAGCAAAAGAAAGTATCTGTAAGAAAGTAAGTTCTTCAATGTTTGCTTTGCAGTGTACTGGCTGACAGGAGCAGAGAGCTGCTTTTTTATCTACTCTGTTGGCTTCATTGCCCCACTGGCATTACTGAGCAGATTGGACAGACAAAAAAATGAGTGAATTTCTCCACAAACTACTACAACACAAATGGACATTTTTGCATTTATTTCTAAATGTGCTTGGATTTGTTGCGTTCCTGGCAATATTATCCCATGATAAAATATATGTTATGTCTGATTCAAATTGTAAATATATCCCCATTCCTGCAAAATTCACAAAAAGGGATAGTAAAACTTTTACCAATTTGTGATCTTGCCACTGATACACAGGAGTCCTCTGAAGGCCAGGTAAATGTTGCTAAATGACGTGGTTAGATTCTTTGAGGAAGCAGTCACCATGAAGCTGTAACAGTGAAGGGAGTGCAGAGCCACACTGATTGTGAGTTATGCAGCTTATGGCAAAAAGGTATATGTTAAACATTTCAGGTACCAATGTAAGTGCATGCACATGCTAATATAGAATGTATGTGCTTGAGTAGGAAACATGGTTGACTAATTATAATTATGTTTAATATATATAGCATCTTTTCATTTTACATACATGATAATGAGAACAGTAACACACAAAAAGCAACACTCACTCAGAAGAGTTAATTAAACAGCATAGTTGAGATTTGTAGAGGAAGGGATGGCCAGAGCTGTGGGGCCATGCATCCAATGGAGCAGAATCTGGTGTGTGAGACTGTGGATATGATTGGTTAAATGCATCCAGTGCACCTGAACCTTAGGACCACAAAATGAATGAATGGGAATTAGAAATTACTTTAAATAATTTTTTTTGCTGTGTCTTCATAAATAAATGACAAATGTTTGCAGAACATTTCATTTATAATTTCCTTTTTAATAACTTAAATTCCATGAACATATTTGAAAGTGAACGAAAGGCGTCCGGGGAGCAGTGTGTGGGGACGGTACCTTGATCAAGGGGACCTTAGTGGCATTTTGGCAGTTTGGGACTGCAAGACTGCACACTACAGTGGTGGGACAGGGGTAGTTAATGAAGCGGCCCCGTAATCAGGTTGCCAGTTCAATTCGCGAGCAAAGCACCGTCCCCACACGCTGCTCCCCGTGTGCCTGTCATGGCTGCCCACTGCTCACTCAGGGTGATGGGTTAAATGCAGAAGACAAATTTCACTGTGTGCACCGTGTGCTGTGCTGCTGTGTATCACAAGTGACAATCACTTCACTTACTTCACTTCATCTAACTTAATTATCTAACTTAACAGTTTGTAAGATATGCGTTCTGTGATTTGGCGCCATTGAACCTTATACATGTTATGAAATCCTGTCTGGTGTTGGTCCAGCTGAAGAAGATCATAGGACATCTGTTGAACTAGTGGTTTTGTTCTACAGAATTGAGAAGAGGTCAACTTAATGCAGAAGCCAAATATATAAATAGTTTCAGAAGACCAAAAATGCATTAGGAAGCGACTGGATGCAAAAATTCATGGTACTCTTTTAAAATCATAAAAGAACCATAATAATGCCTGTTTGTAGCAATTTGCCTTATCTTTTCAAAGCAATAATAGTTTGCATGACATTTAAAAATATTTTAAATTATGTGATTTTATTATTTTAGTGTAGTGAATACTTTTGCTTTTCTTTTCATGGGGACAAAGGCCACAGTTTGACACCAAACAAAAAAATTCAACCCAGAACTGGGCCAAGGTCACCCAGCACTTTTGAAGTTAATTTGTCAGACTTCCCAGAGCTGAATAATGCAGCCTCTGACAGAATGCCACATAGTTCCTCACAGCACCAGTCTGCATCATTCTCCAGACACTCAATGCCCAGCAAAATGACCGTTACACAGGTATGTGAGTTTCATTTGCATTTACTGTTTTCTTCTGATAGTTCAAAGCCTGGAAACACCAAGATTTGCTAGTGGGGTTATAAATAACTTGATGATATGACAGCAAGAAAATTCACAGCAAGTATCCATTTAGTAAAGATTGTCACCGAATGGCCAGTGGTGGTAGTAGCCTAGTGGGTAACACACTCGCCTATGAACCTGAAGACCCAGGTTCAAATCCCACTTACTACCATTGTGTGAGCAAGACACTTAACCATAAGCTGCTCCAGGGGGACTATCCCTGTAACTACTGTAAGTGATTGTAAGTCACTCTGGATAACGGTGTCTGATAAATGCTGTAAATGTAAATTGAGGAACAGAGAATTTTACATTTGAGCATTGATTGGTTAAATGCATCCAGGGCACCTGAACCTTAGGACCACAAATGAATGAATGTGAATTAGAAATTACTTTAAATAAATTTTTCTGCTGTCTTGATAAATAAATGACAAATGTTTGCAGAACATTTTAGTCATCATTTCCCCTTTATTAACTTATAATCCATTAACATATTTGAAAGTGAATGAAAGGCGCCCGGGGAGCAGTGTGTGGGGACGGTACCTTGATCAAGGGGACCTCAGTCGCATCTTGGCAGTTTGGGACTGCAACACTGCACACTACAATCTGATTGTCTAACTTAACAGTTTAACGCACATTACTAACTAAAGTGCCTGTAAGATATGGGTTCTGTGATTTGGTGCCATTGAACCTTATACATGTTATGAAATCCTGTCTGGTGTTGGACCAGCTGAAGAACATCATAGGACATCTGTTGAACTACACAGTCAGTTTTTGTTGTTTTGCATCTTTGTTATTTAGTATTTCCTGTTGCTCCCTCGTATTTATGTGTGGTGTTATTTTAAAGTGCCTGCACACATTTTTAACTTTATAGGTGTCTGAAAATAAATAAAGGTGATATTTTGTTGTCTTCCATGTAATCACATGCAGTATATTGAGCATTCCTATGTATAACAATTTCGTAAACCCAAAGAAGGTATATTACACGCCCTAAATATTTTAGTTTATAGTAACTGTATTGAATGCGTTTAGTTCATATCCTTTTCTAGTGTAATTTTACCACTTTAGTCCGTTGCTACACATAAAAAACAAGTCCAACACAAATTATCAAACGAATGTGAACATTTTACATCGATATGTATGTTATGCTACTTCTTGTAAAAATATTTTTTTAAATGCGAGATTTTAGCAACCGGATGCTTCCTTTGTGTCATGTGACTCAATGCGGAAGTACGTGAGTCGTCGTTTGAAGTCAACACGTATTCGCTTTTGCTGTTTTGATGCAACTGAGTTTTTGAGAATGAAACTAAAACGATTTACACTTAAGCGGCAGCATTTCTAACTATGGAACCATCACAACCAAAACAGGTGCAGGTAAAGGTATCTGCGTCAGCGCTGTTGTACTTGGTGAAAGTGAGAATTCTGTCTAGTTGATTGGGCAGCTAACGTGTAGTCATCACATTTCACACTTCACATTTGACTCAGGTGGGTGGGCAGTCTATCCAGAATAAACTGTTGAAGTATTAGTAGAGAGATTAAGCCTGCATTTCCCTGAAAGAATACTATGGTACTACGGTACTATGCTTGTTCTCTTGTTCACGCGTCCTGTGTCTTACGGAATTAAGAACAGCATGTCTTCACCTATAAATTCAAAATTATGTAAAAAATAAAGAAATGCCCTGTATACTGACCTCTGGTAATATCTGTCGGTGTAGGATACTTAAGCAAAACAATATACGTGCGTTCGTGTAAAAGAATACGCCGGCGCATGCGCAGTAATGAGGACTATGCCATTTTGATAGGAATGTTGTTTGGTTGGAGCACCTGCGCCTTCAACTCCTCGTTACTCATCAAAGCCTTAAACGTATCACGTTGTCAGAAGGTAACTCATTTAGACGGGTCTCTTCAAACAGTTTACACGAATCTAGTGGAAATAATCACTTCGTGAAATCAAATTGACTCGGTTGTTGACATTCTATTGTTTTATATGCATTTGAGCACAGCTTGCAAGACTTAAACACTCATGCTCTGTAGGATTCAAAGGAATTGGTCTAATTCTGGAAGTTCGTCCAATAATTATTTAAGACATCCATCCCCAAACACAGATAATGAGCAGCACACCCACTTAATGCACATTGCTACTGCAGTTATAGGAACATGGAGACCAGCAATGCATGTTCGAGCAGCACCCTTCACGATCACCCTCTCCAGCAGTTCCAAAAGGTCAGTGTCATGGCACACATTCAATTCCTTAAAATAAGTTCTATGTAGATTCTAAAAATGTTCAATTGTGGTTTTGTTCTATAGAATTCAGAAGAGGCCAACTTGAAGAAGCCAAATATAGAAATAGTTTCAGAAGACCAAAAATGCATTAGGAAGCGACTGGATGCAAAAATTCATGGTACTCTTTTAAAATCATAAAAGAACCATAATAATGCCTGTTTGTAGTGATTTGCCTTATCTTTTCAAAGCAATAATAGTTTGCATGACATTTAAAAATATTCTAAATCATGTGATTTTATTATTTTAGTGTAGTGAATACTTTTGCTTTTCTTTTCATGGGGACAAAGGCCACAGTTTGGCACCAAACAAAAAAATTCAACCCAGAACTGGGCCAAGGTCACCCAGCACTTTTGAAGTTAATTTGTCAGACTTCCCAGAGCTGAATAATGCAGCCTCTGACAGAATGCCACATAGTTCCTCAGAGCACCAGTCTGCATCATTCTCCAGACACTCAATGCCCAGCAAAATGACCGTTACACAGGTATGTGAGTTTCATTTGCATTTACTGTTTTCTTCTGATAGTTCAAAGCCTGAAAACACCAACATTTGCTAGTGGGGTTATAAATAACTTGATGATATGGCAGCAAGAAAATTCACAGCAAGTATCCATTTAGTAAAGATTGTCACTGAATGGCCAGTGGCGGAAGTAGCCTAGTGGGTAACACACTCGCCTATGAACCTGAAGACCCAGGTTCAAACCCCACTTACTACCATTGTGTCCCTGAGCAAGACACTTAACCATAAGCTGCTCCAGGGGGACTGTCCCTGTAACTACTGATTGTAAGGTGCCCTGGATAAGGGCGTCTGATAAATGCTGTAAATGTAAGTTGAGGAACAGAGAATTTTAAATTTGAGCATTGAACTCAACAATTTGCATCATATGCTTAACATTTTAACAATATCCCAGACAAGTTGAACATATTCAAATTAAAATTAGCATAATGCATCTACAAACCATACAGAAGAAAACTAAAACAAAAACTTTTAAACAATTAGATTTTTTAATTAGACTAAAAAGCCATTCCAGTTGTCATCTTATTTAGTACACTGGAAATGTATAATAATTGTTATACATTGATTACATCAATTACATCAATTCATTGATTACATCAATTCAATTTTTGTGCTATGCTTATACTCAACAGGCCACTAAAGGTTGTGTTTCCAGCATGGCCAAAATGCAAAAAAAGGATTGTCAAATTACATTAAATGTGTCAGGTACTGTCTATTTAATGCATACAGTGATTTTAGAAGCTTGTGTGTGTGGAAGCAAGAGACTGAAGCTGTGCTGATTTTTACCAGGGAGACTTTCAGAAGCCATTTCTCAGCCAGATGCAACTTCATGGGCTACTGTTGCTAAAGCTGCTCCAAAATGGTCTGCCCCTCCCAGTTTCACCTCTCTGGTAACTTCCAGACATGGCTCTTTTTCAGTCTGATATTTTAGTGTAAATCTGTTACTGTTATAATTGTGTGTTTTTGAGCATATTTTTGTATTTAATTGTGAAATATTTTTGTTGATGTTTTTTTGTTGTTATTTCAAATTGTTAATTTTTTTTGAAAGGAGGAACGAACAGAACAAACCTTAGACAAGAAGAAAAGGAAGAAGAAAAGGAAGTCTAAGGTGTCCGTTGATGAAACATCTGTTAAGACAGCTGTTTTACTTAACCAAGTCCTTCCAAAATTTGAGGTGAGAAATCTTTGTAAAAACACATTAGTAACAACGCGTAATTTGTGTAAATTAAGTTCACTGCCATTGTGTCCCAGACACTACCGTAATTACTGATTGTAAGGCACGCTGAATAAGGGTGTTTGATAAATGCTATAAATGTGACACGGTGTTTAGCTTTTTTAGCAGTTCTGCTGGAGTTCTGGTGAAGGATGAGAAGCTTTGTTCTATGAAATGTTTTAATTAAGGTGACTGTGATGAGGAAACTGGTGATATGTTTAGGATGAAGAAGAGTTCCCTGATCTGTCATCTGTCAGTAGACAAAAAGGCCATGGACACAATTTAACAAAGCAACTCAAAGGGGTATTTTTTTAATATACATTTTTTAACAATGTCTAATCACTTCATATTTTTTTATAGTTAAACAAATCATTGGTGTTTTAGGATGAGGCTCAGTCAGAGGACCGCAAGAATGCTGGAAATGCAGCTGCTGTTGTGCTGAAAAAAGGAGTGAGTTTTGTTTTTATTTGTATTGATTTAGTATCCAGCAATGTTAACTACACTACCATGTCACATGTTGCCACCCTGACTGAAATGAGCAAATACTCAAGATGATTTGATTGGTTAATTACTACATTGATTTAATGAGAGTCAGTGAATCCCTTCTTGAACTTGATTTTCATAAGCATCATCATATTTTCATGAAAACGAGCATGCTGCATTTTTTTTAGTCCAGTTGTTGGCCTTCACTGAGTAAATTAAACAGATGAGTTTGCTGAAGTTACAAAAATTGGGTTAAGAACCATTTAATAAATTACTTCAGCTCGGAAGGAAAATAGTCATATGGTTTGAGTTCAGATTGAGACAAGAGCATTTTTTCAATTCACCAGAAATTGGCCATTGACCAAAAAGTTTATTTAAGACCTGATGTAGTTCTGATATTGGTTTCTTCATCAAGAACACAGATGACAAGCTTAATGACCACACACCATAAGTGGATTTTAGAAGAATTAAACAATTTTATGATATTGCATTTGGCAAACAATGCATAATTTTTCCTCTTTCAGAAATAGATCCTGATAAATCATGGCTGCTTTTTTGTGCACCCTAGCAAATTGCTCTCTAGTAATCTGTTTTAATAATGCATTGAAGTGAAAGCAAAGCGGTTGTCACAGTACATGGGAACACACAACAAAATGTGTCCTCTGTATTCAACCCATCACCCTTAGTGAGCAGTGGCCAGCATTGGAAGGTGCCTGGGGATGGTACCTTGTAACCCTTTGATTTAAGAGTCTGCTTCCTTGCCCGCTAGCCCACCATGGCCCATTACCGTTATCAATCATTCTCTTTAGTAGTTTTATTTGCTTAATACAGGCCAGTGATTTGAACCTTCTCACACACAGTAATGTCTTTTTCCATGGCCAACGGAATGCACTATGATTGTGGAGTGCACTGAATATGTTCCTGTTCAAGTTATGTTAAATAGTTCATAGCACGTATTGTTCTTCTCAAACAGAAAGCAGACACAACTTGTGGAAAGAAAACTAAAGCTCCAGTGCAGCTGGATCTAGGCAATATGGTGGCTGTTTTGGAGCAGAAACAACTGTCCCAGAAAAACAAGCAGGACCAAAAGAAAGTCACCCTATCAGGTATTGCATTTGAAATTATTTTGCCTTTACCATAGGACGAATCCTTGCATTACTTTCTTTTACCAGGCACTGGACTAATTATTTTATGTGTTCAGTTGGAAGTGCATTACCAGTAGTGCCAATGGACCAGTCAAGGCAGAAGAAGCACCCTCGAAAACAGGAGATGGTCCCCCACAACCCTTTAGATTCCACAAGTCCTTTAGTAAAGAAGGGGAAACAACGAGAGATTCCCAAAGCAAAAAAACCTACACCCCTGAAAAGGGTATGTTTTATCATCTGGCTTGTTTTTTTCTTTCTTTATCTAGTATTGTTCATAACTTTGTCTGAATGCAAAATCTCCTCAGTCTACTATGGTGTTTGATTCAATTATTCTTAAAATTGATGCTGTCATGATCACTTTTTTTTTTTAATACTTGCTGATAGCCCAACATACCATCCGACATACCCAACTGACCTCATCTATACATCCCATTTTTCTGTTATTCACCACATACTAGACATTCCATAGCACCACATTAATCACATTTTTTCCTTCCTGATCCTCTTCTCGAGACAACAGTAATTTCTGTTTGGAATATAATCATCCCTTGAACCTCTAGAAAGCTTTTGAATAATTTTCATTCATTTTACAATGTCTTTGATTTAATTGCTCATAAGCATGTATATCAATCTTTATTTACCTCACATTTTAGTTTTAGTTTCTTAAAGTTCTCGTTTTATTTAAAATGATATTTCTTTTTATTTTACCACCAGCTTCTTTTCTTCCATTCACGTGTGCATTCATTTCGCCTATATGTTAATGGCTCAATTCACAAGGCAACATTAAGTCTTGTTAAGGACATAATATATTATTTATTGGCTTGCCCCACATTTTTTAAGATTATTCTAAAGGAGAGGGAGGAGAGGAAGCAAAATCGCTTGTTAGAGGAGCAAGGCCTGGTTTCTGTTCCCAGCCCTGAGATCATGAGTGAGGATTCTGCCGAAAGCACTATGTCTGCTCCAGACAAGCAGGACACTGCAAGTATGTAATCATGGCTATTTGAGTTGTCACTGTAATAGAAGCTGACATTGTCCAATTGAGTGTGTTTGTCCTTTGTCCTTTTGATTGTAGATGAATGTGCCACTGGGGTTGATGGTGATGAATCAGAAGAACTTGCATTGCCAAAGCACAATGCTCCTGACCAACCTAAACTACATAGCAGGAGATTCAGAGAGTAAGTCCTTACAGAATAAGTCACAATTAACCTAAGAACCTGTACGTTATATGTACTATACATATTTCCAACAACAGGGTACCGCGATACGACGCCATGAATCAGGCAGCATTCGGACTCATAATTTGAGAAAAAAAGAATATTTAGGGCTAAGTATTTTCAACTGATATTGGTGCTCGGTGAAGGAGTCATTATGCCCGCTGCAGGGCAGGTGTGGGGATGAACGCATCGGCTCCCACAGGGCATTTTCAAGGTTTCCCTTTAAGAATCATTTGCGGGTTAATGATAGTCCTTATCAGTGCTTCAAATGGAACTTCTTGACAACATATCATTCCCAAATTTCATGTGATTTTCATGAAATGTGTCGAGCACAAAAAAAAAAAATCTTTTCTGCGACCAATTGGTGGTGCTATACAAAACTGCCAAATTTTTACAGGGTTGTGATCAAGGTGCCACCCTGAATATGCCTGTGAAATTTGAAGATGTTTGATGAAAATTAGTGTGTATTTTCTGATCATGTGAAAGCCCCTGTTGGGCTCGGTTCCTTCATATGCCAGGAAAAGTGCAACGTTTTAAAAGTGGTCTTAAAAAGCTACATTAGAGCTTTTTTTTTATCTCTATTACATTAGAGATATAAAAAAATCCTGTGTGTACCCTGTAACAAACTAATTGATTTGGTCTAGGTTTGACCCACACAATGGCTAGTTCCCCTGCGTATTAGGATGATTAACAGTACCCTTTTTTTATCTTTGCTTTGCTTCTATAGGAAAACATGGTTTATGCAAGCTAGTCATTGATGCTAAAGTGATTTGCTTACAATGTTTTTTGTGCTTTTTTAAATTAGCATTTATAAAAATGTTGAAAGCAGTTAATCTCCCTGGATAATTAAACATACTTTGCTTTATTTTGGGGCAGCTACTGCAGCCAGATCCTCAGTAAGGACGTAGATGAATGTGTGAGCACCCTGCTGAAGGAGCTCGTCCGTTTCCAGGACCGGCTCTACCAGAAAGACCCCATGAAAGCCAGAATGAAGCGTAGGCTGGTCATAGGCCTCCGGGAGGTCCTCAAGCACCTGAAGCTGAGGAAGGTTAAGTGCGTCATCATCACACCTAATTGTGAGCGCATTCAGTCCAAAGGTACCAGATACATTACTGTGATTTAATTTCAGCATTATGATCACCTGCTTACAACTGTGTATGCCCCCTTTTGCTCTTAAAACCCTGACATCTCGAGACACTCAATCAGACGTCTGCTTGCCTCCATGGATCAGAATTTAGTTTTTCTTTTAATAATTGTGATTTTTTTTCTTTTTTTCATGCACGCATGTATAAGCATTTTTGGTGTACTCATGTGTTCTATTTCTAATGTTTCTAATAGGTGGTTTGGATGAAGTTCTCCATACCATTATTGAAATGTGCCAGGATCAGGGGGTTCCTTTGGTTTTTGCCCTTTCCAGGAAGGCTCTTGGCCGCTGTGTATGCAAAACTGTCCCAGTAAGCCTGGTTGGCATTTTCAACTATGATGGAGCACAGGTAAATTTGTTGCAAAAAATATTTATAATATACAACTAATTTCACATGATTTTTAAAAATCTAATGATATATAATTGTAATGAAAATAATTGTTGCTTGAGCATTTTAACCTGTTTTTTGGCACAGGATCATTATCATAAAATGATTGAGCTTTCATCAGAGGCAAGGAAAGCATATGAAGTTATGGTAGCCAACCAAGAAGTGACATCAAATCAAAAGCAGGAACTCCCACCTGGGGAGTGGTGTACTCTGTCAAGTTCAGATGCGGGTGATGGTGAAGATCCAGCATACAGTAAGGAATGTCAGAATAGCCTTGTTGGAAACAGTGTTCATAACTGGTGGATTTAGTAGCATCGTTTGGGTGTTTTTAGAAGTATGTGTATTTCCACCCTGTGAGTTCAATGTTATTCATTATGCCAGTTTATAACCCAGAATTGTCATGAGTAGGGATAAACCCATTTTACAGTGGTGCTTGAAAGTTTGTGATCAGACATCCTATAAAGAGAACCCAAACAAATCAGACTAAAATATACTATTTACTGAGAATTATGCAAATAGTCACACCTTTTCTCTCTCTTTGATATCTGAATATGTGTCCCAGTCCCAATGGCAACGTTTTTGTTTCCCCTATGGCAAAGATTATTTTCTATTAAAGTTTTAGCCTAGTGGGTACAGGTTTAAACCTGTAACACTTAACCCTAAGTTGCTCCAGAGAGACTGTCCCAGTCACTACTGATTGTAAGTCCCTCTGGGTAAGGTCACCTAATAAATGCCAGATAAACAGCTGCTAACATCCATGGTTTGTAAAAGATACCAAGACTGATTCTATAAATAGTTTCAATTTTTCACTTTTTGTGTATAAGCCCAAAAAGCTCAATGGAATGGGTTTTCAAGCAGTGAAATACAAGCCTCACATCCAATAGCAAGCATCACATAAAGTTTGGTGGATGCAGGGAATTGTTTGATGGATGTGAAATGACTGCATTGTACCATCTGTGATGTATATGGAAAAATGACAGTTTTTTTTTTGTTTTTCTCTCCCCAGTTACTCTATGGAAGAAGTTGCTTGAGGATGAAGACAGTTACCAGTTCTTAAATTCTGAAGAGAGGTTTTCCAGGGTTTCTATAGGCCAGGTCTCAGAAGAGGCTACAAGTAAAGATAAAGGAAGTTGATGAAGGTGTATGGCTTTATTAATATGCAAAACCTAAACATTAATAATTATTTTTGTGAAAAATTAATCTAGAATGTCAGATCACTGTGAGAAATGCTTTATACCTTGTGGCTATGAATATTTTGCTTATCTTAAATGTTTAGTATATCAGAAGTTACAGTCTTTGATTTGGTTGCCTTACTGTATAGATTGTAAGACTATATTTGAATATTATAGGATACAGCTTCTAATGTTTTCAATATTTGTCTGCTGTCTGGACTGTCAATTGACTTTGTTCACTTTACTATATGTTTGCTATGTAAGCATTCTTTGATCTATTGAATCGGTCATTTAGATTTCATTATTTTGTCTTTTTCATGTATTGGCAGGTAATTTGTTAAATAATAATAATAATGTTATAGGATCCACAACTGTTCCACAAATGTGCTATAAGTCTCCATTTTAGTGCTGAAGCAGTATTTATTGAAGATATATTAGTAATAATAATAATTACTGACATGAACAAATAGTTATAATAGATTTTATTTCTAATACACTTTACACACTTTTTCTAAATGGTAGTGTAGTAATAGCCTAGTGGGTAAGACACTCGCCTATGAGCCAGGTTCAAATTCCAGGGGGACTATCCCTGTAAATTGCTATGGATAAGGGCATCTTATTAATTTGGACACCATATTTTGATTTGGTTTGGTTTTAGTCACTTTCCCCTGTATTTATGAAGATGAAATAAAAACGTTATCAATTTGTTATGGAATGGTATTGAGCTGTACAAAGCTCTAAATTGAGTTCAGGTGCCTCCTATTTTCTCTGATCACCCTGGAGATGTTTCTGCAGCTTAACTGGCATACACTTGTGGAAAAAAACAGTTGATTGGACATGATTTGGAAAAGCACACACACCTGTTTATATGAAGTCCCACAGTTCACAATTCATGTAAGAGGACAAACCAAGCATGAAGCCAAAGGAATTGCCTGTAGACCTCCGAGGCAGTATTCTCTAAAGGCACAAATCTGTGGAAGGTTGCAGAAAAATTTCTCCTGGTGAGCACTGAGGCATCAATCTTTTGCAAGTGGAAGAAGTTTAAAACCACCAAGACTCTTCCTAGAGCTGTCCTGCAACCTAAACTCTCACTCCTTAGTAAAAGGCACATGGCAGCCCATCAGGAGTTTGCCAAAAGACTACTGAAGGACTCTTAGACCATGAGAAACAAAATTCTTTGGTCTGATGAGACAAAGATTGAACTCTTTGCTGTGAATGCCAGGCATTGCTCATCACTGGGCTAATACCATCCCTACAGTGAAGTATGGTGGTGGCTGCATCATGCTCTGGGGATTTTTTCAGCTGCAGGAACTGGGAGACTAGTCAGGATAGAGGGAAAGATGACTGCAGCAATGTGCAGAGACATCCTGAATGGAAACCTGTTCCAGAGAGCTCTTGACTGGAGTGACCGTTCGTCTTTCAGCAGCACAAGGACCCCAAGCATACAACCAAGGAGTTGCTTCAGGACAACTCTGTGAATGTCCAGAGCCCAGGCTTGAATCTGACTGAACATCTCTGTAGCGATCAACTTTTATTTTAATTATAATTTTAATTTATTTTTCATTCAAAAATCATGCAGAAACAAAACAAAATGACATATAAGAACAAATGAATAGTCTGGTTTGCCTTATTTTACAGTATGTTTGTTTGTAAACATACATACTGTACAGACACATAGATATATGCACACATCTTCATGCATATATGGACTTGTTAAAATAAAGATTGTGTATTTCTCATGACAGCTTCTTTATTCTGATCTTGATCATCTGATGTGTCAGATGGTTTGCCAGAACCTCTTTGGAGCCGATCGGTAGTCTTTCTCCATGGCCTCACCGAACTCCTCCCATGCCTGAGATTTTACCTCGGCAACTGCTAGTGCTGCACCCTGCTTGGCCATCCAGTACCTGTCTGCTGCTGTAGGCCCTGTAGGCCTGCCCTGTAGGCCTCCTTCTTCAGTCTGATTGCTTCCCTAACCTCTGGTACGGGGGTTGCCACCACGACTGGCACCGAGCTGCCTCAACAATCCCAGAGCAGAACAAGGTCCATTCGGACTCCCCCGCTGCTCTCAAACATCTGCCAGAGGTGGGAATTCAAGACCATCTTGACAGGTTCTTTTGCCAGCCGTTCCCAGCAGTCCTTCACTATACTGGTCTGCCAGGTCTATGTGGCATCTTCCCCGCCATCTGATCCAACTCGCCACCAGATGGTGATCAGTTGACTGCTCCGCTCTGCTCTTCACCCGATTGTCCAAAACATATGGTCGCAGGTCAGATGATACGACTACAAAGTCAATCATCCACCTGCGACCTAGGCTGCACTGGTACCAAGTATACCAATGGCGCATAAGCGCAAACAACAGTCAGGAAAGCTACCCTCTCATCCCCCGGTGTAAACCCAACAGGCTGAGGGAGAGGTGATGTCCCAACAGCCAGTTTCCTTGTCCGCCAGATCGGACTGCCAAAACTCCTGCCTCGGTCTGCCACTCGATCTACATTTTTTTTTTTGTAAACATACATACATTGCACCAGACCCTTCATGTTCCTCCTGCGGGTGGTGGGTCCACAGATGGATGAGCCCATGTATCTGGTTTGGGCTGGGCCCAGCCAGGCCCCATGGGCGAAAGCCCGCACGCTCACCCCAGGCCTGGCTCCAGGGTGGGACCCCGGGACACAGACTCTTTGTTGTTCCTTCCATGAAAGATCTTCTGAGCCGTTCTTTGTCTCACCCTTTACCTAAGACCAATTTGTCATAGGAGTGTCACCAAGTGCCCCAGACAACATAGCTCCTAGGATCATCAAAGCTCTCAAACTCTCCTCCATGATAAGATGACTGTTCAAGAAGGAGTCTCCTAGAATCACTTAATTGTAAGTACCTAAAATGGTCCTGGTTACATAATATGTAATCTCCTGAAAGGTCATGAAATGCCCATCTTTTATTACTGTACACAAAGCTTGTTATTGCGTTCCTTATCCACAGTTTAAGCGTGAAAATGTTTGTCATAAGATTGGAGCACTCTCTCACTGATTGTACAAACAGGCATAAATACAGACTTGAAAAGGAGATCGGAGTGGCAAAGAGGAATTATTACGATAAGCTACAAACTCAGTTCTCTGGTGACACAGCTTCTGTGTGGGGAAAAGTCTGAAAGACATCACCAGTTACAAGTCACCATCACCCAGCACTGTGGAGAATCAACAACTGGAAGACAATCTGAACGAGTTCTCTTGCAGGGTTGAGAGAACACCATTCACACCTCCTACAACCCCCCTTTCACCCACTCCTGCTGTATCGCTCAGTGAAGATGGGGTGCACCAGGTCTTCAAGAAGAAATTGAAGTGATTGTCATACACTGCAGCACTGGACATGTTTAACAATCTTTGCCTAGCTATGTGTGAACTTGCGAATACAGAGAAGGAATTTAACAAGTCGACAACAAAAACATTTATTTCGTATGTAGTCCAAAATCACATACAGAATGTCTCAATGGGCTTTGACACAGTTACAGCTGACACCCCTCACACTCCCCTTGCTCCCTTGGTACCTTTCATTCAAGTTCAAGTTGAGCTTTATTGTCATTTTAGCTATACGCATGTTAGACAGTACATAGTAAAACGAAACAATGTTTCTCCGGAACCTGGTGCTACATGTAACATTTAGGCAATTAAACAAACTTACATACTGACATAAAGTGCACTTGTGTGCAAACATGGGCAGTGCAAGACAAGGCGCAGAGTAACAATGTGCTGCCCACTGATCACCAAGGGTGATGGTTAAATGCAGAGAACACATTTCGTTGTTTGCACCATGTGCTGTGTATCGCTTCACTTTCAGTCTGTAGCAGAAACTCGTCAACTGGCTGAGAATTTGCTAATTCTTGGTACCAGTAAGAGCCCAGTATGAGACACCTACAATAATAAAGTACTTTAGTATGAATCAGATTATGATTACAAATTATGATTTACCAACAGTTGTGCGTCATTTGTGGTGAGGCACCCTATTGTAGGGACTGTTCATTTTTCTGAATGAAATGCAGTCACTGTGCAGTCCTAAAGATTACATTTACATTTACAGCATTTATCAGACGTCCTTATCCAGAGCGACTTACAATCAGTTACAGGCTACTACCACCCCAGATTAACAACTTATTTTTGGAGTTACCAAGGAGGTTTAATAAATCAATTAATTTGGCCGCGGAGCATTTAATTAATTTTGACAGGAAAATATGGTCGCAAATAAGATCGCCCCAAGTGGACTCAATTACCCACAATGCAATGTATTTTTCAAAAGTAAAGTCGCGTCTTGTAACATAACACCAATCAATATTCAGGACAATAAGACAGGAAGTACAATTTCTGGGATTATCTAAAGTTGGACAACATTAAGATGAATATTTTGAATTCAGGCGGAGAACTGAAAACGCAAAAATGAAAAATAATACCCATGATGCTCAGCGGTGTTGTCGCGGGCTTTGTTCAGTTTGAACTTCCTGAAGAACGGAGTTGTTACTCAGGTAGGTACATAGCGTCCGGAAACAAGCTTTCATTATGTTTCTGTGTGCCGACGATTCTTTTAAAAAGTAAAAACTAGTTTAATACTCACCTCTGTGTCTCGGTGGTAGTGGCCAAATGGGTTAGACACTCGCCTATGAACCAGAAGACCCAGGTTCAAATCCCACTTACTACCATTGTGTCCCTGAGCAAGACACTTAACCCTAAATTGCTCCAGGGGGACTGTCCCTGTAACTACTGATTGTAAGTCTCTCTGGATAAGGGCATCTTATAAATAATGTAAATGTCAGTAGTTTTGGTAAAGTACGCTTATTACTGCTGTTGTGTGGACGCAAGGGAATGGATTAGAAAATAACCGTCATCCTGACTAGTCAGGTTACACTGTAGAACCCAACGAGTATAAGTGGAGAATATTAATTAAGTTGTTGTATAGTAATGTTTATAGTAATGATATTGGTGTTCTGTTCTTTGCACAAGGAACATGAATTGCTTTTTAAATTTGTTGTATTTTTCCTGTAATACATATGGTCATATGAATTGTTCATATTCATATCCAATAATAAGGAAATGTAGTAGTCTATGATACACTGTAATTCTTTTCAACATTTTTAAAACACTGCTTAAACACAAAATGTTATTTTGAATGAATATGTACTACTGCTAGTGTGGATAGTTAAATTAATAGATCAGTTTTTTTTTTTTCTACATACATATCTTTGCACATTTGTTTACACTGTCTTTCATAAAGACTTTTTCTTTCTTTTATGTCTCTCCAGAATAGAGAGAAATAAATGAATTTTGTGACTAGGATGCATCTGCTGACATGAAGTTCATGAAGGACATGAAGTTCATCTTTGATCAGGTTTCACTGGACAGCGGGACCGTTGATAAATCTTAACGAAGGTCAGTCGCACTCAAACGGAATTTTCTTTTCTAGAAATTCTAGAAAAAACGTTTTTCCAGACCTCATCTCGATCTCCCAGCTTACTGTTATTTCTTAATAACAGTATAAACTGAGGAATGCTCTGCTGTCTTCTCAGCATCACAGATTTTATCATTCAGAATATGACTTTCTAGATATTTCAAAGTGAAGTGATTGTCACATGTGATACACAGCAGCACAGCACATGATGCACACAGTGAAATTTGTCCTCTGCATTTAACCCATCACCCTGAGTGAACAGTGGGCAGCCTTGACAGGCGCCTGGGGAGCAGTGTGTGGGGACGGTGCTTTGCTCAGTGGCACCTCAGTGGTACCTTGGCAGATCGGGATTCGAACCAGCAACCTTCTGATTACGGTGCCGCTTCCTTAACCACTAGGCCACCACTGCCCCTGTAGAACTTGATAAAGGTTTTCGGAAAACATGGTTTATATTCTAGTTTCTTCAAAATAGCCACCCTTTGCTCTGATTACTGCTTTGCACACACTTGGCATTCTCTCGATGAGCTTCAAGAGTTCCCAGAGGTCATTAGCACTTGTAGGCCCCTTTGCCTTCACTCTGCGGTCCAGCTCACCCCAAACCATCTGGATTGGGTTCAGGTCCGGTGACTGTGGAGGTCAGGTCACCACTTTTTGTTAAGTACTTAACACCACGTGTTCATTCATAGGTTTGATACCTTCAGTGAGAATCTACCAATGTAAATGGTCGTGAAAATAAAGAAAACACATTTTGTGTGTCCAAACGTTTGGCCTTTATTGTATATCTGTAAAAAGTGGGCTCATAGGGGCTTAATATAGGAATAATCATTTTGTTTCCATATGAGCTATTCATCTGAAGTTTTCTTCTGACAGGTGTGGTCATGTCATCTCCAGAGATGGTCATTGTGCCATCTGGCTTTTTGCAACGCTGGTTGCCAAGTGGGGCCCGTTCAGGCGTTGTCCTAAATGCCTCACCCAGCAGTAGTTGGAGCATTGCCTGTCAGCCTCTGGAGGAGCCCTGCTTTGAACACTCACCCATGCCTTCATCCATGGGCCTTTCCAGTACAGAGGGACAGGTGCTAGAGCAGCCTCTCCAGCGCAGACTGGAACAGGTATATTCAGAACGTTTGACTGCAGGGGACATGATTTCTCCATGTATGTAAGAACACAACAATAAAATGTGTAGAAAGGAGAATTTCTTCCCCACTGCTTTTCTGCTTTCACATTCCTGAGTAACACATCAGCAACTATCTATGAAAATGCTTTATCTTAAAAAAACTACTATGAATGTAGTAGTAGGTTCTTAAGTACATAATTACACAAAATGTGTTTACCGAGATTGTCTTTATGCTGCCAGTTGCTGGTTGTCTACTGGACTGTGAATAAGTTTATGATGCTCACTAGTTCTGCTATTTTTTTTTATGTTCTCCTACAGCTAAGGCAGTTACAGCGTTACATGCAGGATGAGCTAGAGAACCGACAAAAGGATCAGCACAGGATTATGGGAATCAATTACCATGACACAGGCATGTTAAAAAACACATCCACAATTCCACATTGGCATGTTTATGGTTCATCTGAAATGTCTGAACACATGGTCCTACAGATTTTCCAGAATCCATCCCCATGCCAGTGACTGTTCTGGACCCTCAGTTTCCACAGAGACTAGAGTCATTGTTACAGGACCAAGAGGAGCAGCGCATGCTGGGTAAAATGCATTACAACATTTATTTTGTTTTAGCCCATAATCACATACAGTATGTCTCAATGGGCTTTGACAGACCTTACAGTTGGCACACTTGACCCTTCTGCCCACAAGAAAAAACTCCACACAAAAAAAAACTCTAGGAGAGAGAAAAAAAAAAAATCAAGAAACCTTGGGAAGGATTGATATAGAGAGGGACCCCCTTCCAAGGAAGAGTGACCCTGCATTTGGTGTCAGTGCAGGGTTTGTGATGATTGGTCCAAGAAGAGAAAAAAAGTCTGAAAGGTATAGTGGTGGAAAAGTCCAAAGTGAAGGATCTGCTCCCAGCTGTGACATTCTGTTCTTTGGTACCAGTAGTGACCCCGTACCCTTCTTATGCAGGGGGCATGGTGGTTCATAAAGTTCACTCAGGTACTGCGGAGTGAGACCATTTAAAGCTTTATAAATCAAAAGTAGGATTTTGTAGTCAATCCTAAATTTGATGGGTAGCCAGTGCAGTGATTGTAAGACTGGGGTGATGTGGTCAAATTTCCTCGTTCTAGTTAGAACTCTGCATTCTGAATTAGCTGGAGTTTACTCATGCACCTACTAGAGCATCCAGACAGTAATGCGTTGCATTAATCTAACCTTGATGTAATAAATGCGTGGACCAACTTTTCTGCATCGTGCATTGAGATGATGTTTCTTATCTTTGCAATATTTCTAAGGTGAAAGAATGTTATCCTAGTGAAATTATCTACATCGAATGAGAGACCTGCATCAATGAGGACACCTAGATCCTTTACTTCAGTACTTGGTGAGATAGAAAGGCTATCCAGAGTTATGATGTAGTCAGACAGCTTATGTCTGGCTGCTTGAGACCAAAGTACGAGAGCTTCTGTCTTATCAGGGTTTAACAGAAGAATGTTGGTGAGCATCCACTGTCTAAAGACCTTCAGACAATTCTCTATTCTGTTCAGCATCTGCCTCTTGTATGGCATTGCTGATAAATACAACTGTGTGTCGTCAGCGTAGCAATGAAAGCTAATACCGTGTTTGCAAATGACGTCACCTAAAGGTAACATGTATAAAGAAAATAGTAACGGACCTAGAACAGAACCTTGTGGAACACCAGACTCTACTTTACTCTACTTTTATGAAGATAAATCACCATTGAGGTCCATAAACTGATATCGATCGCTCAGATATGATCTGAACCATGCCAGGGCTGTTCCCTTAATCCCAATAACATTCTCTAACCTGGCAAGGAGAATAGCGTGATCGATAGTGTCAAACGCTGCACTCAGATCAAGCAGGACAAGAAGCGAGATGAGTCCCTGATCAGAGGCCAACAGCAGGTCATTAACCACTTTAACAAGCGCTGTCTCAGTGCTATGGTGAGGTTTAAATCACGATTGAATGTTGTTGCTGTCTAGGTACGCGCTCAGCTGCTGGGCTACGACTTTTTGTAAAATTTTCGTTATAATCGGAAGGTTGGATGTCAGTCTATAATTTGAAAGCTGACTGCGATCAAGATCAGGCTTTTTAATCAGGGGTCTGATGACTGCTACCTTGAACGAATGGTACGTTAATAATTTTAAGTATAGGATTAATAACATCGGGTGCTACTTGTTTAAGGAAACAATTACACCTTCATATAGTCACCATTTAGGCTGCTGATGCTAAGATTGACTTCTGAATTTTTGGGCAGAGGCTGGAGAGAGGAACTCATACCCTGGATCTGTCCTGGAGGTTGAGGAGCCATCTCCACCTTCTGAGGACATGCTAACTAAAACAGAGGATCGGTAATCCATGAGCAACTGATGTCTGTATTCCTGTGTACTGAAGAAATGTGTTCTAGTCCTAAATGTGTAATTGTTTCTTCAGACCTATCAAACCAGGCCTTGGGACAAACACAAAGACTTTTGAGGAGCTTCTGGAGGAGCAGCTGAAACTAGAGGAGCAAAGGCTAGTGGGAAAGGTCAGAAGTTATAAACTCATGAAGTTTTAGAGTGGAAGATTCAGCAACAAGAATATAAAGAGAGCCAGGCTATTTTAGGGGAAGGGGTCATTTTGATTGTAAAATTTAGGCACAAGTTCATTTAAAAAGGGCTCAGTAATATTTTTTTTAAATGGCCTGCAGATATTTATATAGATAGGTTCACCTATCTATGGTTTTGCTTAACTTTGTCCCTTGAAATGAAGTTCTTCTGAGCAGGCTAAATAATAGTTGTTAGAATGCAAGTAGCTGTTACTGTGTGCCAACTTGAATGCTTCCAACTTGACATTTAAATGTTGAACTTCACAGACCCAGAAGGAGGCACCTAAAAGGCCATTTCTCAGGCGAGGGGAAGGGCACACCAGATACAAACTGCACCCCAGAGGGACAAAGACTAGTACGGACAAAATGCACCTTAAATTGGCCTCCTTAACTGGCATTACAGGACAAATAGCTAGTGACCCCAGTGCCAACTTACATAGAGGAGCTGTAGCTGAAGGTTTCATCCCAGGAGGCCAGGCCACCCAAGTTCAACACAAGAAGGAATCTCATTCCCAGCCCTCACCCAACATCCAAGGTGCACAGCAGGCCGGGCAGCAGATGCTGGTGCAAGGGTCGCCAAGGTGTGCTGCAGAGACCTCATTTGAGGTGTGGCAGCGGGAGAAGCAGCAGGAATGTGCTGAGCTGAACGAGTTTGAGCTGCTGGAGGTG
Source organism: Denticeps clupeoides (assembly GCF_900700375.1). Taxonomy (NCBI): domain Eukaryota; kingdom Metazoa; phylum Chordata; class Actinopteri; order Clupeiformes; family Denticipitidae; genus Denticeps; species Denticeps clupeoides. The sequence continues at coordinate 364,078 of NW_021630069.1, read as the reverse complement.
GCAGCAGAGGAACTGTCCTTCTCTTCCAATTCTTCCTTCATGCAGGCTCTCACCTGTAGGGGAGGCTGGCAGCGCAGACTCTCCTCTACACCCATGAAAGCTCAAAAACTCAACCAACACATTCCCTCACATGGTGGTAGTGCTGATGAGTCCTTGGACACCTCATTCTGCAGTGACCCAGCTGTTCCATTACCTGTGGTCACACCCCCATATGATAAATGTGTCTATCAAAAAGCGGAACATAATGCTAATGACATTAGCTCTGATGCCAATGTGACGCTAGTGGACAACGTGTTTGATGATGATGACACATGGACTGATCTGTTGGACCATTCCCAATCTGCCATGCAGCCAGAAAAAACACTGAAGAGGAAGGTTGCTGTGGCAAAAGGGATGGGGTCAGCAAATCCTAAGGACTCAGAGGCTCTACCAACTTCTCAGCTTGTTGCAAAACTGTTCCCAGTACTCAGACCAAAACCCAGTCCTCCACCTGTTGTTTCACCCAAACCTCAGCCATCCAGTGCAGAACACAGAGCAGGTAATACATTTCAGGTGAGACTTGCCCTCATGTGTAACATTCACAGACACCTTAACATAGTTTTCTTTTTTCTTTTCAGCCCAGTCGCAGCTACTGCGGGAGCGACTTGTGGAGCTGGAGACCGAGATAGAGCGCTTCAAAACAGAGAATGCAGCATTTAGCTCTCTGAAACAGGAGCAGATCCAGTTAAATAAGCAGTTACGGTAATAACACGTTATTTATACCTGCTGGAACAGCTGTAGAAATAATACAAGATGGAACAGATACAACCTTTGGTTGATAAAATGTCATTTGTTTTGGCAGAAGGGAAAGGGACATTTTTGAAAAAGAGAGGAGGGAAGCGGAGTCTGCCTGGGAGGAATTTAAACGTGAAGAGAGCAGGAAGCTGCAGCGTGAAAAGAAGCTGTTTGAAAAACATGCAGCAGCTGCCCGAGCCGTGCCCAGTGTTCGTGACAGGGAAGAGATGCAGGTAAGAACCCATTAATGAGATCATCTGAAATTAAATTAGCAAAACCTTCAATAAAACAGCATCAGTAGTAGTACCTAATGAAATTTTACTAATTCCAAATGATCGTGTTCATCCATTCCTAAGAGTGCAAACAGCAACGTGCCCTGGACAATATATATGTTGTAATAAATGTGTAATACAGGTAATTTGGGCTGTCAAAAATGCTTTAACACAACTGTGTTTTATGGATGAAATGACTTCATACAACAGACAAAACCCAGTCTTCTGTCCACAAAATGGAATGTGTTGATGTGAATGATGACTTTTTTTTTTTTCTTTCATAACATCTAGACAGGACTACTGTAAGTCATTCAATAAACTCCAACTTCTTCAAACTTCTGTAGCCGGAGCTCTTCACGCACAAAAATGTATGTCCACATTACTCTTGTATTGTCTTCTTTGCACTAGCTTCAAGTTAAATACCAAATTAGCTTCTAGATTCTTCTTCACTGATAAAGATTTGCCTGGTCATGGTCTAGTGTATACGATTAAGTAGGAGGCACAGATACTCGTGCTAAAATGTACAAAGTAAAAGTCAAAAGATTTCACACAAATAAGTAACTTAAGTATTGTACTTTGTTACTATATATATATATATATATATATATATGTGTGTGTGTGTGTGTGTGTGTGTGTATGTGTGTGTGTGTGTATATATATATATATATATATATATATATATATATATAAACAGGTGGTCATAGATTAATTTTCTTAATCTAGATTAATCTCACTGTAATCTTGGAATTAATCTAGATTAATCTATAGTAAACAAAATTAATCTATATTATTCTAGATTAATCTACATTAATATAGATTAAAATGGCTCATTTGAATTCTGCCGACGGCATTCAGAATATGTGTGCTACCCAAATAATGACTAAAAGTAAGTCTTTGAGAACAGGTTTCTCAAGCCAGGTGGCGCATTAGACTAGGGTCTCTCCTGTTTCCAAAATGCATCACAAACTGCTTGAGAAAGCTGTTCTACTATGATAATTGGTGATGAAAATAAATTATGTTCAATAAGATGTACTTATGTTTACCAACTGTTTATTCAGTTAAATAGCTGCATCCATGTTACCACGACACGTTTGATGTGGTAATTTCACAGTTCGAAGACTCGTTCTCGCCCCCTACAGTGCAATTTGGCTAAAATATCAAGGTGAAAGTTATCATAGTGTAGCGGTTCTTTTTCTGCGTTGTGTAACTTTTTGATTTCGTTTCTTGAACCACAAATGATGAGCTGACACCCAAGAGATTTTCTGTGCAAAGTGTATTCTGTACAAAAAGCAAGGTCGCGTCAGAACATCGCGTCACATCGCGTCTTTCTGCACCTCTCTCTACAATATACAGTATTAAAAGAACATAAAAAAATATTCACAAAATAACACACATGCAAAATATTCCTAATATGTACATAAATTAAAAGGAAAGAAATTACTTTTTGCACACAAACGCAGCACGTTAACGCCGATAACAGCCCACCACTCTATATATATATATATATATATATATATAAATAACCTAACTTCTTCTGTGAAGATAAGATGTTCCCCACTATCATTCCAATTTTTAATAATGTGTTGAACTGTTCTTAACCCAGTTTTTGTAGTTTCAGAAATCCCCTTAAATATTTTCTTTGACTGTTTCAGAAGGATCAAATTATTGACATGAATTAACGGCATTAGAGGTGTGAATCTTCAGTGGTCTCATGATTCGATTACAATTTTCAATGCCTCAATATCGATTTATTTATTTATTTTTAAAAACTTATTCACATGATGTTTTCAAATACAAAAGTTAAGGTCTCGTACACCTGTGTGGACGCTTTGAGTTACTACAATGAGCCGAAAAATGGTCTGTGTTCAGTCCGCACTCCCGACTCCTCAAATGGCAGAAAAATATGGGATCAGTTTTGTGCCAAAATTTTGAAACACAACTTTCCTAATATAAAAAAAAAATCTAAAGCCACTTTCAGGCCGAACGCAGCGCTCAAAAAGTATTGTGTTTCAGTACGATGATAATGTCATGTTTGCAATCTCTGGACACTCAGAGAAAGATCAAATTTTCCTCCATTCCTGCTTCCAAGAAAGAAAACTTGCCTGCTTTGATTCTATTGTTTGTGTGGAAAATACGTCATGGAGCAGTGTTCAACAAATGACCACGGTAGCATAACAAGCCCGCTGGGTGCCACACCACAAGAAACTCCTACCCGGAGCGGCGCTGTACTCCGGTCAGGCTGACAGTCACAACCAGCACTACATTTTATACCAGAAAATCACCTAGCAACATCATTATGATGTTATTGCACATCATTATGTTCTGCACACCATTGATGCATTATTGTTCATTTCTGCATCACAATGCATCGATTATACGATTAATTTTGACACCCCTACACTGCATTGGTTCAGGTTAAGTTACTCAATAATACTCATACCTGATAAATCCTGGTGGTGACTAGTCTCAAAAACTTGCCAATTTAACAGGGATGTGTTCACTGTTTATATCAACTGTATGCATGGGAATGTGATTTGTCATTCTATAAGATGCTAAAGCAGCAGGTAGCTGAAGCTCAAGCAGAGCTGCATCGAAGAGAACAGCGCTGGACAAGAACACACTCCCGTCTGCGGCAACAACTGCAGACAATGAACTCGCAAAACCTGGAGCTCAGAGAGCAGATCCGTACACTGGAGAAACTTCGCTTGTCTGCCTGGAAAGCACAGAAAGACCAGGATAAAACCGCCAGCAATAACAAATCAGGGGTGAGTGAGGATAGCCGACTAAGAAATTATATTTAGTTTTGTTACTCTGCTGGGAATATTCTCACAGAACTGTCTTTTCTTTTTGCTTTCTAGACTCTCTCAGTTAATCAAGCAGAAAAACAGATCAACAGTCCTGAAGGTACAACACAGACACACGCACCATTTAGAACAGGACACAAAATCACAAAAAGAAACACCAAAACAGTCTTCAACACAGTACTAATCACCTGCAGGAATTCCTGTCTCACAGGACAAGTCCAGAGGAGAAGCCTTCCTCCGGCTGTTTCTGGGCTTGGTTCTGATACATCACCTGATACTGCAGATGCACTGAAAATAGTGAGTAGAATTTCACTTATAGTCTGGAACTCTATAGCTGAATAATGTTCTCAAAAACGTTTTCTCTCCATGCTTACATTTTTTTTCAGGATGCAGGTGTTGCAAGTGTTGCTGAATTGTGTAAAGAGATTACACATGCAGATGGGAAGGTACTTGCAAGCACACATAGATTAAAGTTTTCTGTTGCTATGACTGATTCACAGACCCAACACATTCAGCACTGCACTTTATTTTCTATTATTTTCTATGGGATGCGCATCTGAAGATTGTCTTGCACAGCAGAGCAGCTGTGTGTATTTGTGAATGTGTATATTTGAGTGAAAATGACATTAATGTGTGCATTTAACTAGAACTGTTAAACAGACAGTACATGCATATGTGAAAAAGCCTTCTCTTGTGCTCAGACTTGAAATAATCTCGTGTGTGTGTGTGTGTGTGTGTGTGTGTGTATAGGTGGAGCGTGTGTTGTCTGATGGAGTTCGTTTGATACTGTTTCCTAACGGAACTCGTAAGGAGGTGTTAGCCAATGGAACAATGATAATTACTTTCTTCAATGGAGATGTTAAAGAGATCAGCAACCAACAAGTGGTGAGATGCACACAACACAAAACAGTGGTACAAACTAAATAATGAATTTTTCATGGTGCTAAAGAAGATGATATTTGACAGTACAGATATATATAATTTAAAAATATTTAACCTTCTGATCATCTATGAGTAGAGCAGCAGAATTCTGATTTTCTATTCTGTGACTTGGGAAAGGAGGTGAACCCCAAGATAGTTTCCAAAATATCTGCTTACAAGCTAATGCAGTTGCATTGTGTATACTTCCCCATCTGGGCTTTGCAGAGAATCACAGAGTTTGGAGTTTAAAGTAAAGTCCACAAGCTCTGAATGTGTTAAATGTGGAGAACATTTTTCTAGGTATATTACTATGCCAGTGCTCAGACCACACACACCACCTTTCCTGATGGGACAGAGCTGTTGCAGTTCCCCAACAGCCAGACAGGTATTATATTTATATACACACACACACACACACACACACACACACACACATTTACCTACTCATGCACTCATACATACATATGTACACACACACACTCACTCACATGAGACGAAAATACACGAAGGATCTGTTACAGTACATAAAGGTCGTTTGCAATTAAGTCGAACCTATATTTGCTGATGCACTAGATGCTTTACTAGTGTGAAGGCCAGTTGTATTGCTTACTAAAGTAATTGAAATGGGTTTTCTAATTTATTAACAAACATAGCGTTTATTGGCGCTATGTCTTGCAATGTGATTGGACAGATGAACCGGTATGTAAAATATCCATATCATATTCCATTGGAACTCCCTACATATATTCAGTTCCATTAATTAACAGCAATTTCCAGATACCATAATATTTCTAAACTACCCTAAACGTATGAACTGTAGTGTGTCTGTAAAGCATTCAAATAAAGAAAAAAGTCAGATGTGGGCATCCGTATCAGAGGCTGATGGCACAGTAAGAAACGATCCACACTGACAGATTTTTGTTAAAATGGTGGAAATTCAAGATCTGTTTTGCCCTCCTCTCATGAGTGTGCTGAGTTTTATGCTTGAACTCTGGTATCTTGTCTGTTCTGTTATTAATGTGACATTAATAACACTTTAGAAAAGCTGTATCCGGATGGTCGTAAGGAGATATTGTTCCCAGATCACACACTGAAGACTCTCCATCCTGATGGCACAGAGGAGAGTGTTCTACAGGATGGCACCATCATTCGGCACAACCCGTGAGTGTGTGTTTTTTCAACCTTGACAAATGGGACATTTTGAACTTGACATTGTGCACAAACTTATGCTTTTCCACACTTTCTGTTTGTGATTCAAACTGGCGACCTTCTGATTACATGGGCCGCTTCCTCAACATCTAGGCCACCACTGCCCTGTAAAACCATACAGTTTTATGTGTGTGGATGTATATTAGATGCGTGTTTGTGTGTTTTGCAGGGATGGCAGTAAAGAGCTCATGTTTGTGAACGGGGAGCGTGAGTTGCACACGTCTCAGTCGAGGAAGCGCATTTATATAGACGGAACTATTAAGACTGTCTTCTCGGATGGACGACAGGAAACACGTTACTCCAGTGGCCGTTTGAGAATCAAAGATCCTGATGGAAATATTGTTATGGATACGTGCACCTAGATGTAATTTCACTTTTTATTATGTTTTATTATGTCAATTTAATAAATTATTAACAAAATTCCTGCTTGGCTCTTTTTTGTTGTTGCTTCCGGCATGTCCAGCTGTGGAAGAGTCAATGAAACCGATGGTACTACAGTCCACTGCGATGGCCTTCAGGCTGTAAAGACATGTAAAGTGCTCCAGACTCAGTCAACTTTATTGTCACCTCACTATATACAAGTATACAGTCACAGAGTGCAAAAAGACACAGTGCAAATGGAATAACATCAAAAAAACATGACGAACATTGTGGACATTGTGCACTGACCCATATAACAGTGCAGGTTGAGACAAACCAGGCAGACAAGTAGCAGCAATATGACAATTTGTCAGTGTATATTTTGTATAACCTGTATGTGGAATATGATATGCTATGACAATAATGGCAGTACTAGTGATATGACATGAGCGGGACATGACATGAGCGGGAAAGATTGCTGAGAAGGAGAGTTGGTTGTCCATCCGTACAAAATCTTGGTGTGACCTTTGATAGTGCTTTTAATTTTGATACAATTAAGTGTCCTCAGTCATACAAACTAGTTTTTATCAATTAAGGACAATATCCAAAGTTAAAGGTTATTTACCACCTGGAGATCTGGAGTGGGTAAGCGGGTTATCACCTCATGGCTGGATTACTGGAATTCATTATACTTTGGTATTGGTCAGTCCTTAACCCATCGGCTCTCCAGGTCAGGTACTCTACCTGCTCTAGAGGTTTTTAAAATAAGGTTAAAAACTCACCTTTTCTAGGCAGCTTTTAGTTAGAACTGGGTAAGGCAATGTTTATTGGTAGTTTTGGTACTTTTATTGTTTTATGTCCTTTTGTTATGTTTTATTGACCCAATATCTCAAGCCATCCATTTACATTTAAGGCATTTGGCAGGGTTATCCAGAGCGACTTACAACGTGCTTTCATGTTACCATCAATGAAGTGATCAATTCTGGCAGGAATACAATCTTTTTATTCATTTCTATACATAAATCAGAAAATCTAACGTTCATCTAAATATTCTCTTAAGCTGCAGTGTGAAGGTGCTCAGTGACTGAGTTGTTCTGACCTTGAGGGGAAGTTCATTCCACCACCGAGGGGCCAAGACGGAGAAGAGTCTAGATAAATGTCTTCCTTTTACCTTCAGAGATGGAGGGACCAGGCGAGCAGTACTGGAGGCTCGGAGTATACGAGGTGCAGTGCGAGGTGTAATAAGGGCTGTGAGGTAGGATGGTGCTGCTCCATGTTTGGCTTTGTAGGCCAGCATCAGTATTTTGAACCTGATGCGTGCAGCTACTGGGAGCCAGTGGAGGAACGTAGCAGAGGGGCGGTGTGGAGAACTTGGGACGGTTGAAGATCAGTCGTGCTGCTGCATTTTGTATTAGTTGTAGAGGTCAGATGGTACAAGTGGTAGACCAGCTAGAAGGGAGTTACAGTAATCCAGTCGTGAGATTACTAAGGACTGAACCAGTAGTTGGGTGGCCTGGGTTGACAGATAAGGATGAATTCGTCTGATATTGTAGAGAAGGAATCTACATGAGCGGGAAAGATTGCTGAGAAGGAGAGTTGGTTGTCCATCCGTACAAAATCTTGGTGTGACCTTTGATAGTGCTTTTAATTTTGATACAATTAAGTGTCCTCAGTCATACAAACTAGTTTTTATCAATTAAGGACAATATCCAAAGTTAAAGGTTATTTACCACCTGGAGATCTGGAGTGGGTAAGTGGGTTATCACCTCATGGCTGGATTACTGGAATTCATTATACTTTGGTATTGGTCAGTCCTTAACCCATCGGCTCTCCAGGTCAGGTACTCTACCTGCTCTAGAGGTTTTTAAAATAAGGTTAAAAACTCACCTTTTCTAGGCAGCTTTTAGTTAGAACTGGGTAAGGCAATGTTTATTGGTAGTTTTGGTACTTTTATTGTTTTATGTCCTTTTGTTATGTTTTATTGCTTTATGTCTTGTTTTTATGTTTTTATTATTTTATGTTCTAAAATTTATATGCTTGCATTCAATCTTATGTACACATTACCTTGTACAGCACCTTGGTCAACGTGCTGGTTAAACATGCTCTAAAATAAACTAAACTTGAACTTCTGTTTTATATTGGTGTCCCACTGACCCTCTGCACCTCTTTGTCAGTCAATCAATCAGTCTTTATTTATATGGCGCTTTTTACAATGTACATTGTCACAAAGCACCTAACAAATACAACAGTGCTCAAAACCCTGGGTGAGCAAGCCAGAGGCAACAGCGGCAAGGTAAAAGCTCCCTTAAATAAAACCTTGAGAGGAACCAAGACTCAGCAAGGGTCAAGGGACTCTATTTTGGTCAGCACTGGATTACAATGAAATACATCCAAAACCTTATGCCATATGAAGGGTATTGCAGTCCACTTGCGTACAATGAATTAGCCCAGCAGGTGACTATCAGATGGGGTCAGCAGAAGGCCAAGCAGGACAGTTCATGATGAAAGTGAAAGTGAAGTGATTGTCACACGTGATACACAGCAGCACAGAACACAGTGAAATTTGTCCTCTGCATTTAACCCATCACCCTGAGTGAGCAGTGGGCAGCCATGACAGGCGCCTGGGGAGCAGTGTGTGGGGACGGTGCTTTGCTCAGTGGCACCTCAGTGGTACCTTGGCAGATCGGGATTCGAACCAGCAACCTTCTGATTATGGGGCCACTTGCTTAAACGCTAGGCCACCACTGTAGTCATTAAAATATACTTTATGTCAAAAATGATTGATGACTTATCGGCATAAGGAAAAAGCGCATGATTTATGACCTCCTACCCTTCTACCTTCTCCCTTTCTCCACCTGGACAACCAGCGCGTAATTTATGACCTCCTTCCCTCTCCCCTCTCTCACCCCTGGACACCCAGCGCATCCTCTCACATTCTTAGCTGTCATATAATCACTTAGACAAGCTTTTAAAAAAACAGATGTCTTATCACTTGTTTACAAACTATGGCTGTTGTGGGAGAGGTCATAAACCGGTATACCTCTACTTTTAAAACAGAAACCTTATTTTTAAGTGTATGGTTTTACTCAACCTACTGTTTCAGTGTTTAACACATTTAAACACAATACTTACACAAACTTATTTTAAAAATACAAACGCATACGCTATTCATATACTTACTGAATATGGTAGAATCCCATTTTGTATGTAGGAAGCATCACAGCACCTTCTCGCCCCATTCTATCCCTCTCTCCCTTGTGTCGCATTACAGATGTCATATACACTTAGACTAACTTTTAAAACAGATGTCTTATCACTTGTTTACAACTATGGCCATTGCTGATGGCTTATGACCCCATCTCTCCCAACGCCATCCCATTCCCCACACCACTTCCCTTCCCTGTTTCATCTCACATTTTACCCCGACACTAGTCTCATATTGACACACACACACACACACTTAGACTATTTTCAAAACCATATTTTAATTATATATTCTAGTTAAAGAAAAACACGTTTAAACCCAAACCCAAATGGTCCTGTACCAATACAGAGTACCAAAAGTTTGTCTCTCTGGCAGCTGGCTCGATGATCCCTTGGGCCTAATACAGGAATATTACTCAATCTGTAGGCCCTCAATATACAAATTGGGGCTCGATATCATTAACACAGAAAATAAAAACACAAAAATACACACACTAAAATATTTCCAAGCATATGCTAATCACACAAAAAATGAACAAAAACACCTACATTCTGGAGTCATGAACCACACAGCCATTCTGAAGTCATGAACCACGCGGGCATTCTGCTTTCTGAATTTACTAGCTCCTTAGTTTTGCTGACACTGAGAGACAGGTTGCTTTACTTGCACCAATCTGCCAAGAATCTCACCTCCTCTCTATTGGCCATTTCATCATTATTGGACCAGAATGGTGGACGTGTTTTTGCTGATCCTCAGCAGATTCCTGATCAACTTGGAATGGATGACAGAATTATTTATATTCATTTTTGACCCCAAAAGACAGAAGATGTACGACAATCAAGAGAACATTATGAAGGGTTAAACCACTGCGAGCAGTGGGCGCCTACTGGGCCACAACTTCATGCTGCATAAATGGTTGTTGCTGGCTGGTGTTGATCAGTCTCTTCAAATCAACAAATTACAGACAAACATCGAGATGTGAAGCATCACCTTTATTTCACAGATCAATTTGCATAGTATATATAAATAAGCACAGAGATGGCAACAGAGCTAAAGAAAACCATTTCTCTTCAATGGTTTTACCCTCACAAATGATACAAAACACAGAATGTGTGTGCGTGGTTTTAAATGTCAGTTATTGCATGCAGGTTTTTATCCTCATAAATCCTCAGTCCGGCCAAATTTGTAGATGAGGGTGCTGTGAAGAAGAAGGAAGAGAAATAGTGAAATTGTGGTAATGATTAGTATGTGTACATTCAACACAGGGATAGAAAGATTGTGTGCACATTTATGCATTTCAGTAGCTTTCCATGCAGACATCTGCTGGAAATGAAGAATCATGCATGAGAAAAAGCGGATGAAAACTAAATCTTAAACCCTAAAGCTTCTACTCTACCAGCACCTGACCATTAAGTTTTAATTCCAACATATCTTCCCAAAGTGGAGCACAAAAACCTCTTAACTCTCTATTCACACTCCACTGTGTGAGGAATGTTGTGTCATTTAAAACAAATGGGGTAGGTCATTAGGTGAATCTGTTGAAGTAACAGGCTGAAAACTTCAACACAAAAAGCTGAAAAGAGAAGAAGCTAGAAATCAGAACAAGCTTCTACTCTTCATGGATCACCAGGTTGGGTTAGGGTTGTGGAATGTGACTGCAGGTACATCTCACCTGAAGAAGATAAGAACATTCTGGAAGAAGATGGCCAGTCCAGGATACACTGCTTTCCCTGCAAAAGGTCAGAAATTCATTTAAGCTTCTTCCACACATCACATCACAATCCATACCACACTCCTCTTTGGCAAGTACAGGTTCATTCTTCGTCGACAATCTTTCACAGGGATACAGTGATAGTTTGAGGGTTGAACCCACACCAGGCTCCATATACCCTAACACACACAACAATATACACAGCACTCACCTGTCACCACAAATGCTCCAAACAGGATCCAAATGGCGGCAATCAGAGATCCAAACATCATCATGAATCCAATAAAGAGCCACAGACGAGCGCCTGAACACAGACACACAGAGCGTTTCAAAGGTTTCTAACATTTTTCCAGTAAATAATAATGTTCATGATGATTAGATTAGTATTCAAAATTTAACTCAATGGCGCTGAAACATTAATTACATGTTAATTACATAACATTTATTTATATACATACACTTCTCAAGATCACATTTCACTGTCTGTGTGAGATGCAATAAGAACATATAGGGATGGTAGTAGCCTAGTGGGTAACACACTTGTCTATGAACCAGAAGACACAGGTCACAGGTTCAAATCCCACTTACTACCATTGTGTTCCTGAGCAAGACACTTAACCCTAAGTTGCTCCAGGGAGACTGTCCCTGTAATACTGATTGTAAGTCGCTCTGGATAAGAGCGTCTGATAAATGCCGTAAATGTAAACATTTCCAGTTTCACAGACAATGTTCTGCTCGAACTGACCTGTTCTCCCAAAACAGCCTTCTCCATAAACATCACCCCTGACCTGGCCATTAGAAACAGCGTTTATCCTGCATACAAAATCACACACAATCTGCTTAAAATGGATCTCATCTATGAAATAATGTTGAGAAATATGCATGTGTGTTTATCCTTGTGGTATTCTGACATGAAGAAGGCTAGCGTGGAGAAGACCCCACAGGTGTGGAAGGCATGGTTCATCTCCTCCTGAGATGAGTATATAACAGCTGCGTCAACTATGATCCACCAACCAGAGAAGAACTGGGAGTGGAAGAAACAACAGGCATAAATCCTCTTATATTTTACTTGTACAACTCACCATTTCTCTGTTCAAAGACAACACACACACACACACACACCAGAACTCCAGAGGCAACAGAGGCCACGGTGTTGCGTTTCTCCCCCCAGTCAATGGATTCACACCCAGGCCAATGCACAATATCCAGAAATGCCGCCATCAGCCACCTCTCTTTAGGATATGAAACTCCTCACTGACCAGCTGCTCTGCCAAATAGACAAGCCATAAACAGCACAATCAAAAAGCAGACATGTATAATTTTACACAGAACAGAAACTGAATAATATACAATATTATGTATAATCATCTAAGCTCAGCATCATCAAATGATATTTCGTTTTATTTTACTAGACAAGTCTGTATTAGTACTACAGCTCCAAATAAATAATAATATTGTTCTGAAGCCATTCTTGATCATCTGAAAACAATATCAAGAATACATCAAGGAATGGGAAAAAAGGGAATAATCACACACACACACACACACACACACAGTGAGCAATACAATACTGATGTAATGTAAAGATAATGTTCTGAATCAGAATCATGTTTATTGGGCCTGTATGTTTCATGCAAAACTGTATATAACTATACAATAAAGAGTAGAGAGCAATATATACAACCAGGATCTTGTTTACAGATGATAAGCAAGACAACACAGTATTCATGTAGTGCAGTAACAACAGTACAAGTGTAGACCAAGCAGCATTGAATATACAAAGTACAAAGTGAAGTGATTGTCACATGTGATACACAGCAGCACAGCACACAATGCACACAGTGAAATTTGTCCTCTGCATTTAACCCATCACCCTGAGTGAGCAGTGGGCAGCCATGACAAGCGCCCGGGGAGCAGTGTGTGGAGACGGTGCTTTGCTCAGTGGCACCTCAGTGGTACCTTGGCGGATCGGGAATCGAACCTGCAACCTTCTGATTACAGGACCGCTTCCTTAACCGCTAGGCCACCACTGCCCCATATGGAATATGGAACATGGTTTTATTGATTAGCTGTTTCTGATGGTGATGCTGTGAGGGAAGAAGCTGTTCCTATGTTTTTTTTTGTTCTGCTGTGCAGATTTATATTTCATCTGTCGGCGGGTGTGAGGGTCAGAGGTGATTTTTCCTGCCTTGAAATTTCCTGGGTCTTGAAATTCACAGGTCCTGGATGGAGGGCACAGGGCACCAATGATTCTTCTTCAGTTGTTATATTTCGTTGTAGTCTGTTCCTGTCCTATGTGGTGGCTGCTCCAAAACAGACTGTGGTAGAGGAGCAAAGAACAGATCTGATGACAGCAGTGTTCGAAAATCATACATCTTCAGTTGCCTCAAAAAGTACATCATTTGCTGGGCCTTTTTGAGGAAAGAGGGGATGTTACAGTCTCTCAGTCATGAGAAATGGTGGTACCCAAGAACTTGTTTTGTGAGCACAATATCCCAAGCCATTCAACCTCCTGTCAATACGCAGATTCGTCACAATCCTGAATCCAATGACTGTGATGACACTTTGTCACTTTTACACTTACAAGCTCTTTTTGCACTACATTGTTTACATGGTTTGCACTCTCCACCATGTGCCCTTATTTGTATATTGTGTTTTTAAAATTGTATTTATACCTTTGTATTTAATGTTACTTGTAAGCACCATGGGTCTGAGAGTAACGTAATTTCAATTCTCTGCATGTCCTGTACATGTGGCAGAATTGACAATAAAGCTGAAAAAAAAAAATCTTCAGTGTTGGTCTGATGTGATGTAGACTGATGAGACCGTAAGAACACCACCGGTGCTGTAAGTGCAGGAATCGGTATATAAAAGTATATAGAATCCAGACAGAATCCTGACATACGTCCGTGGCCAGTCGAGGTGTAACAGGATGCAATGCTGTCCATGCTTACTGCATCACCCATCGAAAAAGCATGCTGCAGGGCTCTAGCAGGTGTCCTGTAACGTTCCTGGCGTACACCTCGTGTTCTGTTAGTACATGGTGTGTAAATCATTTGAATAAGGTGTCAATTCTGCTTGTTTATCAGCGTATGGAGTGACGCGCGTTCTGTCCGTTCATAAGTCTTCTGGCGGGTTAGTTAAAGCAGGGTCAGGGTCCGTTACCAGAGGAACCTACTTCTACGCAGGAACCTCCATCGCGCTCCGTCCGTCCGACAGAAGGCAGAACTGAAAACACCAACCAATCATGATCGCTCCTGCCGAGAGCAGCCAATCAGATACCACCTCGATGCGCCTTGTTGCCTGCATAGCGCCACCGCGCGGCCTGGAGCATACTTCAGCGTATGATCATACATATATAATAAACGTGTCGAATCTTTTAAAATGGGAAGTGTTGGAGAGGACACAGCTTCACACTATACAAATCATCAGTACAAGATCAGCATTAGAAAATGATAAATTTACACTGTCGAGGTGGAATGACAGAATGAATTGGTGTGTGCTGAAATCTCTTTGTGTAAATTCATGGATGTTCATCCAAGCTTGTAAATCAGTGAGCCTCATAAGCATGTAAAGTGATAATTTCTCACACACACACACACACACACACACAGAGAGAGAGAGTATCCTGAAGAGATGTTTTTTTTAATGAACACATATAATATGCTAGTTTTGTAATTGTGAGTTAAGGTCATCAGAAGAAATCAGCAGCAGTTGCTCGCCTCAGAGTGGCACATTTGCGCTTTGGGGTAACTGGAGATTTCAGAACCCCACACTTTGGCTTCTGCTCCGGATCAAAGGGCACACGAGCTTCTCCACTTGGGCTGAGGACACAGCTGCGGTCCATCCTCCTAAATTCTACACACACACACACACACACACACACACAAAATACGGACCAGGAGTGAATGATTAAGAGCACCTTTACAACACCTGGCTTAGGGAGGTCGCAGTTGAGGCCAAAATTATTAGCCCCCTCAGGATTTACTTTCCTAAATTTCTTCCCAATGTTTGCAGCAGTGAATTCACCACTGCTATTTTATAGCATTTTGTAAAATAAAATACATTGTTAGGCTTGCTTTACATCAAATATATGTGAATGTTTGGTTCATTACTGTAGGTGTGTTTTTGAAAGCACACGTGCAGTCAATTGGCTTTCAGTCAGGATAAAAAGACTCAAACACATGAGAGAGACGACAAAGGAAATCAGTCTGGAGCTCAGAAAGAAGTTAATAGAGGCTCATGCTAAGGGGGAAGAATGCTGGAAAAGAAAATAAGTCAGAGATATCAGCAAGGAGCCCCAGACATCTGCCAATGGGTGTTTCAAGGAACACAGTTGTGAGGGCTCTTCATCATTGTGGGCTTCAGGGCATATTCTCATAAGAGCCCCTTTAGTGAAATTAAAGTGAAAGTGAAGTGATTGTCATTGTGATACACAGCACAGCACATGGTGCACCCAACAAAATATGTCCACTGCTTTTAACCCAGTGAGCAGTGTGTGGGGACGGTGCTTTGCTCTGTGTCACCTCAGTGGGAATGAAGTTTTCTGGTTCTGATTATGAAACTCTGTGGACATTGATCCCAAAATAACAAATACTTGTTGTTAATGGTCAGGTTTATGGAGAAATCATAAACTAATTTCAAAAGGGGTTGGGGCCTAATAATTCTGGCTTATCTGAAAGTGTGCGTCAAAACTCACCTGCTGTTTTGTTGTTCTTCAGACCAAATGTAACTTTCTTTCCCACATATTTTTGGGCTTTTACCCCCAGCTGTAAGAAAGGTGAGCAGAAAGTGAGAGCTGAGGTGGAGGAACTGATGAAAGCTGAGCACCGGTGCTGCTCTGCTCATTCATAATTACTGTAGTCTGGAAATATGCAAGTATGAACGTGAGTTTCATTGATTGCGTATAAACTACAAACATATACATGTACATATTTACTAACAGTACTTGTCCATGTGTGTGTGTACCTTGGTTTTACAGTACAGTGGAGTAGGAGCTTTTGGTCCACTCTGGAAGGAAATGAACTCTGACCCGGTCTCCTGCTGCCGCTAGTACACAAAAAGACAGACATAAACCAAAAACATGTCTGTGGAAATCATGTGTGTGTGTGCGTGTGTGTGTGTGTGTGTGTGTGTGTGTGTAAACTCACCTTGCTTAGTTTCCTTTTCTTGACCCCAACCTTAGTTTGCTTCTTTCTGCACCCATTCATCTGCGTTGGTCCCTCGTTCTCCTCGGTGGCCATGCTGCTGTCATTGTTGGCAGCCTTGGCCTGTTTCCTCCTGCTGGGGCGGAGGTGGGTGGCTGTGTCTGTGTTGGTATTGGCAGGTAGGGGTTTTATGAGGGTGGATTTTTGCTTCTTCTTCACCTTGTTCGCAGTGTCTGTGCTCTCGAAACTCTCCAGCTGCTCCTCGGTCATTTGTCCACTGCGTCTCTTCTGCTGAACCTGATCCACCTGCTGCTCATTTATCTGCTGCAGCTGCCGTTTCTGCTTCTTCTTCGTGATCTTCAGCTGCTTCCCATCTGACTCAAGTGATGCCTGCTTCTGGTCAGTGTCCACTGAATCACAAGATAAAGTCCCATCAGGGCAGGTGGGGTCTGCTCCATCAGCCTCAATCATCTCGATATCAGTCCCCACAGCTGCTCTTTGTTTCTTTTGTTTTTTAGTTTTCTTCAAGGAACATGGTGGAGTTTCCTCTAGCACAAACTGCTCAGAGCAGTGGACCTCATCACTTTCCTGTGATTCACCAAATTTCAATTGTGGTTGATTCTTAGTGGGTTCAGGCATTGTTTCCTGCTTGGGAGTGTTCGTTCCTGTAGACCCTATTCCCTTCACTGATCTTCTTCTTTTCTTTCTTTTCTCCAGAATTTGATCTGCAGGAGGCTCAGTCAAGATCCCAGCATCTTTTGCTGCAAAGAGTGAGAGAATATAAATTAGGGGGGGTATGTACAGCAGATGAAAATGATGCAGTGAGCCATTGTGCATCATTGGTCTGAAGCAGTTTAACAGAAAGCAGAGCAGCCAGATCTCACAAGAGAAACAAGAAACCAGATTAATAAAAAGCAGCCCAGAATTAACCCCGCCCATTTTACTGGGCATTATGTAGATAAGATAAGAGAAGATGATCCTTTATTAGGATAGGAATGTCTGCGTTGTGGGACCACTTTGACCATGATGCTAATAAATGTATAAACAACAAAGTAAAAGAGTTATGTGCATGTGCACGTTTCCTCAGCACTCATTCTGGCTGGAATAAGAGCTTTTTATTTGTACAATCTGGTAGTCGAAGTAAACAATACAACATGCCCATTTTTTACTTACTGACTACCGAGAACGCGGCTGCTATTACTCTCTGGCAAACAACCATCTACACTAAACTGTATTGAATCCCCATATAAGACACATCTCCACATGCAATATTCACCTATTTACATCCAACCCACTCATTTCCTTTTCTTTCTTAGTTTAGCAAGCCTTTCTCCAAAGTGAAGGCTGAGTTCCCACTAAAGGGGATTGTAAGTACTAACACTGTAATTCCTTTATGTTTATCTCTGATATGTATCTGGTGCTGGCCTGGCCCATGTGACACATTTTCTACTTTGATGTTCTGAGGAATAAACTAGTCAGGTGAAATACAAACATCATAATGAAGTTTGCATTGCTAACCTGTCCTATAGGTTAGCAATGCAAACTTGTCCAACTTGTCCAACACAGATGCCATACTCATCCCAGTCACCCCAGTGGTCTTATAATCTGGAAAGACCCCCTCTGAACCCTTACCCCAGCATCAAGTCATGTCTTAGACTCTCAGTTCTACCTTTTTTTAATTTTGTGGGGAAGTCTTCTTCCTCACTCTGTTCTTGTCCATGTTGCCGCCTCTTTTTCTTTATCCTCTTCCTGCTGGCAAAATCATCATCATCCTCATCAGTGGACACCTCCTCTGGTCCTTCATCTTGTGGAAAAACACCTGGGATAAAAAAAAATGTAGTCATTAATAAAAGACATTATTTCTACCTTTCTTCTTCTGGAACTGTGTTTAACGGTACAGCAGGGAATCTCTCACCTTCACTCAGGTCCCGCAGTCTGCAGAGAAAGAGAGAAAGTTCAGACAGGGATGTTTAAATCCATGTAACACCATCATTTCAGTAGTGAACTCACATTTTCACCATTCTGTACAGCTTGTTCCTGTTGTAGCTCGGGGTGTTCACACGACATGCCAAGTCAAACAGCCGCTTGGCAAGCATGCCATAATCAAACTGAGGGAGGGAGAGAGAGACAGATTTATATGCAGCACATGTAGACAGACACACGCAACAAGCTTTTGAGGGCGTGGATCTGTCAGACATGTTTTCCTGAAGTTCTGCCTCCTGGATACTTGGGGATCACCAGATGAGCCACAGCATAGACAGAGTTCAGAGGTCAACTATGTTTCCATGTTTGAAGTGAACAGTCAGCTGACTGGTCTAGGTAATATGATTACCAAACTAAACTAATCACCCTTGATCGTCTCTGGTGTCCAAGCTTTTAGCGTGGATGGTTCTTCACTTTCCTGTGTGTGATGTCATCTTAGACTTGCAGCTGGTTGCACGGACCATCTGGTTATTTCATTTTAGTTCGGTCCGAACTGCAACCAGCAGCAACTTAGTGTATGCTCTCTAGGTGAGATACTTATCCCTGTCTGTCCATTTTCTTTCCCTCTGTTGTGTATCTTCACATTTATATATGCAGCTGTTCTTTAATAAGCTGCAGTTTGAAGTCGGTTAAGGGATGGGGGAAGAATACACAATACAGGTGACAGACAATACACATATAAGTACCTGAAGAACTGGTCCAATGTCTTCATCTTCTGGAACTTCAGGTTCATCACTCATTTCTAATGAATCATCATCATCATTGTAGTCAGCTTCCTCTGAATCTGTACCTGAATACACAAATCTAAAATTAATTTTAAAAACTCTGGTGTACAGGTTCATGTTAAGTTCATCTGCTGTTTTGTTCTTGTTGATTATGCTGATGTGGATTTATGAATCGTGTGAGTCAGGGACTCATCAGTAAGATCGATGTGGTGTGTTTCCTACCATTCACCAACTTATGTTCAGGTGCACAGTCCATTTGTGACTCCTCTTCTGATGCCTGTCCGGAGTCAGAGGAACAATCCACACCCCCATCCTTGATCTCATTCATGATACTGCCGATGGCAAAAGGAGCATGATCTACAATCAGCCCAAACACACCGGTGCATATGGACTGTAGAAGCACATGGCTGAAGAGACGGAAAAAAAAATCATTAGAACATTTCATCTCCAGAACAAGACAGAAAAAAAACTTTACTCACTCTCTAGTTTTCACTGCAGTACAGCAGAAAGGATCAATGAAGGTGAGATTCTGATCTGCTGTCAGCTGCAACATAAACACACACTTTAAAGGTCCTTTAAAGGTCTTATTTACTTTTATATGGGTCTTAGTGGTTCCAAACAGTAAATGCCCAAGCACTTTGTTCAACAGTGATTAAATGTAATTTATTGCAGGATATTTTCCCCCCACCCACTCCATAATCACATAGTTTTAGGTGAATAAATATGTTTATAACTGAAAACATGCAATTTGGACACATTAAAATAAAAAAAAAAAAAAAAAAAAAAAAAAAAAAAACAGAATTTAGGAAGAAATAAAATGGAATTCATAGGGCCCTAGCCATGGTGCAGAATTACAGCCACTTTGATCCAGTCCCAGGACACATCATTTCTGTGTCAGTAGCTTTAAATGCTAATGAGGAGGAGAGAGACCTAAAGAAGCTCTGGGGGTATTTGTGGAAATTACGTTATCAACACCATTCATAAACCACAATGTATGGTGCAGACCGGTCGTGTCGCGTTTTACATGCAATCACGGAGCAATTGCAATGCTTCGCACATTTGGAAGCCACGACAGTTGGTGGGGTTACTTTTTTAGGGGAGGGGCAGAAAATACACTGGCTGGAAAAAGCGTGAGAAACAGGAGGTAACCTTACCCCCTTTTGATCACAAAAGGGGTCCAATTCCAGATCCAACCTGAGCTGCCACTCTATGAGCAGCTCAGGCAGACTAACCAAAGCACTCTTTGTACCTATCGCCATTTCTAGCCACTGCAAGGCTATAGACAGACTAGGGAAACTCGTATTAAATGTTCAATAATCTCACAAAGTCAAATTTTAATAATAGAGGACCTTTAAATTTCCACCTCTCTCATACAGACACACACCTGCAGAGCGCCTATGCGTGCCAGCTCCGCCAGGTAAAGATCCAAGACATGCAGCAGCAGACCAGACGGTGCAGAGCCATTCAACAGCTGGCTGGACAGGAGCTGCAGGAACTTGCTGACCACACTACAGAGGAGACATGGGATGAGATCAGAATACTTACTTTTTTTTTTTTACTTTATTTCTCTATATGGGTGGAAGTCACAAGATTGAGAGTTCAAAATTCCAACTTCCCTAATAAACAGAATGGTGATCTGTGTGGTGATTAGTGAAAGTGAAATGATTGTCATTGTGAAACACTGCAGCACAGCACATAGTGCACACAACAAAATATGTCCTCTGCTTTTAACCAATCACTCCTCATCATGACGTTCACATTTTGAGTGGTAAGACAGTGGTGGCCTAGCGAGTAAGGAGGCCGACCTGTAATCGGTTGCCGATTAGAATCCCAAAGGTGCCACAGAGCAAAGTAGAAAGGGTGCATTTTATATTTTTATCATTTTTTTTTGGCTACTCTCCCTCTGCCATAATTCTCCACTGAACTGGTGACAGTTGAACTGATGACAGTTCTCATAGTTGTCATAACTTTTGTCACCAAGTCCCAAATCTGCCAGGCACTGGCTATATGAACAGGCAACACATGCAGTGATACATGGTACACTTCTGGAATTTCCACAATAACTGGGATGTCTGGCGGACACATTTTAAAAATAATGTAAATACACACAAGACAAGCTAATTATGCAAATTATCATCATGATTGAGAAAAATGCCCAAATCTGATGACCGAGATTAAGCTAAATAGGAAGGCTAATGGAGACCATGTAGAGGCTCATAACTCTGTATCCCAGAACCTCAAGGGATTTAACCAAAATGATAGCTTGGCACAAGTCTAGACTAAAACTAAAATTAAAACAGGCTGCAAGAAACAACTGTCATAATGAGTAAACCGCCATGCCTAACTTTCATGATATAATATCACTGTGGTGTGAACTTTTTATGTTTTCCATACATTAGACCAAACCGATTCACAGTGAGTATGCACAAAGTGGTATTTTTTCTCCTGCCCATTGGTGGTGACATCAACATTCATATAGATTAGGGTGTGAGTGAGTATTTCTGTGAATCTTTGAACCCAATAAGGCTAGTGAACATGGGACCACCCCCACACCCCTGCTCACTAAGGTGATTGTTAAATGCAGAGGACATATTTGTGTGCACCATGTGCTGTGTATCACAATGACAAAAACTTCAATGTTTAGTGTCATTTATGATAATTTCCCCCCCACCCAAAAAAGCACATTTTGTTGGGTTGCCATTAAAAACAAACAAACAATGAACCATGTTTCAAATTCAACCAAACAATCCACACAATCTCATGTCTTTTTGGCAGAGCTATTGCATGTGAGAGTATCATAAATTTCTTGAGGAGATCGCCTGACCACACCCAGGACTGCACAGTCAAGATTCTTTTCAATACGGTCCATTAGACTCATAATAATTATAACAGTGACTGATGGATTTGTTTTAAAGAGCTGAAAAAATACCTGCTGTCCCAGTCCCTTCTCTTCAGCATCTCAAAGACCTGCCTGAACACAAACCGCACAAGCTGGAAAACAAAAACACACACACATGGTGTGAACACATCTCATACAGATCAGTACGATAACCTAATATTGGTTGTCAGAAAAAGATCAAGAACTACAAGCTGTGTTCTTAATACCAGTACAAGTCCAGAAACAAGGGCCTTCTACACCCCTCTACTGTACATAATCTAATCAAGAATGCAAAAACTTCCTGAGATCTTCTCATTGACAAAACAATCTGACATACATTTACATTTACATTTACGGCATTTGTCAGACGCCCTTATCCAGAGCGACTTACAACGTGCTTTCAAGTTACCATCGATGAAGAGATCAATTCCGGTTCACTAGGACCCCAACTATGAATACATCTATTTTATTCACTCTGTTGTAGATTCTGTACACAAAGTTCGACAACAAGAAAATTACAATTTAATCTAAATATTCTTTAAAGAGGAAGGTCTTGAGCTAGATCTGTCATAGATCTGTCAGAAGTACAACAATCAGCGACTGATGCTCCACAAAGCAGCAACAGTGACAACTTGACCATGCACCTATTGAGATCACAAGCACAATGACGACTTGCATCTGGCTAACAATATGGCTGCCTTAACAGGTCATGATTTGCAACAATGGATTCTTCATTGCTCATTTTTAACTTTCTGCTGCAAACATTGTGAAGTGACGGACCCACAATTGAGTTCAGCAGCTCATGTCACCCCATTCAAACTTAATAGGAAGCTCTACTGAGCCTTTCCATAAGTATGAACTTTTTTACCCATCCTTTTTCTATTTTATATTTAATTAGTAGACTTCAGACTGATTAATCCATTGCAAAATATGAAATTAATACCTGGTAGAACTTGTCCATTCGGAGTCTGTCAATGCCATTCCACTCTCTCTTAAATGTGTGAAGGAATGCCTCAAAGTAAAGTAGTTCTGGACATACAACATACAACCACATATATAATTAATACGTCAAGTTTTAAATTATAAACTGCTGGATAAAATGCTTTTTTTCTGATTGGCTGCTAGGTGTGTATTAAAGCAGTTGACTGGTGACCAGGAGACTTTAGGACTCACGCATGTCTGCGGTATGGAAGTTGTGGATAAGAGCAGCGATGCTTTCTGACAGCTCCTCCTGTGCACAGAGAAAAGGAGCTGATCAGCCTACAGTGAATGAACATGAACACAAACACAAACACTGACCTGAAGCAGAGGTTTATCCTGCATCCACAGACAGTAGAAGAGCCCCTTCCAGATCTTCAGTAATTCATCCACACCAAAGCCCCCTGCAGACACAGAAGAGTATCAGTAAGGCACCTAGAGGTCAACAAGATCCAAGCACTGAAACGATCATCAAGATCGCCTGGAGGCATCAGAAAGCGTTAGGGTGGTAGTAGCCTAGTGGGTAACACACTCGCCTATGAACCAGAATACCCAGGTTCAAATTCCACTTACCACCACTTAATCCTAAATTGCTCCAGGGGGGACTGTCCCTGTAAATACTAAATTGTAACTCGCTGTTAATACTAATTGTAAGTCGCTCTGGATAAGGGCGTCTGATAAATGCCGTAAATGTAAATACTTTCGCGCCTGACGTCATCAGCGAAAAACAGAGACAACAATCCAACCATGTTGAGTTAAAAGCGACATGTGGTCCAACTGAATCTGCTCCACTGGACACCTGTCCACGTGTGTTCCTTCTCTTACTTTGTCTGCATTTATAAAACTTAATTTCACGTCCTTCCGCTCACCGTCGGGCCGTTGTGAGCGCAATTTCAGGTAGTTACGCAGTTTACGAATGGCTTTGTTCCGGACGCGTTTTTCGTTGGACGCCAGTCTCTGCGCGAGAACGATTTCAGCCTCTTGGACGATCGGCGCCATCACTGTTTAACTTCTTCTTTTACAACTTCTGCTGCCGTCTCTTCTTCCTTCTTCACGTCCTTCTTCACGTGGATACGCAAACGCTGTCGCACCGTCCGTGACACCTTGCCCAAGTCGCACAGTAGTGACGTCAAATAATGCGTTGCCAGGTTGGTTGAATAATCTCACGCCCTGTGCAGAGCTGATGGATGTGAGAAGCAAAGTTTTTTTTAGATCTTTCCATGTTCCACCACACCCCTTGACAACGAGTACAGTGGTTGAATCAGGTGCTAAATGAACCAGACCCCGCAGGATTTTGTGATAAGCTTTCGTGATTGTTGCAATCATAAATGCCTGCATTTGCGGCAATTTTAGTGAAACGTTGGAGTGTTTTTTTCTGGGGAAGTTTGCTGTAAAACTGCTGAAATAAGTGAGACTGGCAGGGTGATTTGCCTCGACTTATCTTCTATAGCTGCTACTTTTGCATCATCTGCCAATTCCTTAAAATTCTACCAGATCACATTACATAAAATGATCCGACCCTGCCATGTAACCTTGCCATGTATCCTTGGGTGAAAGATAAGGGAGTGCAGATTAGCATTTGTTAGCATTTCAGTTGGTGATGTCAGGCCTGGCAGAAGTGGATTTTTTTTTTTTTACTTAGCCAAAGGTCAAAAAGCTATTTATGTTGGTGCTCAGCTCATCTTCTGCTTGCTTAACCACTCTCTGTAACTGATATTTTAACTGATATGGCTGCCCAGATTTTTGCATGGCACTGTACGTTAATGATATGTAATGATGTCTAGTGATTGGGGATCCCTTCCACTTTCACCTTTTGTCTGTGGAAGAGTCGGCACCCATGACAGCTGAACAGCAGGGGGTACGGATTGGGAGCATGAATGGGGTGTGAACGGTTGAGGTCTTCAGCTACCTTATTGTTCTCCACAGGATGATGCTGTGTTTACTACTTGCATCTAAAATGCATTAAACAGCGTGAAAAGCCTGGCTTCATTGAATTCTTTTGTCAGTGTGTTCCCTACCTGGCTGGGCTTTTTTTTTACCTGGTCCCTTCCTCATTGTTCTGCCCGGGTGCCTGTCATGGCTGCCCACTGATCACTCAGAGTGATGAGTTAAATGCAGAGGACAAATTTCACTGTGTGCACCATGTGCTGTGTATCACAAGTGTATCACAATCACTTTTTTTGTTTGCAATACATTACTGTCTGGATGTTGTAGTAGGTGCATGAGTATACTCCAGCTAGTTCAGAAGTTCTAACTAGAATTAGAAAATTCAACCACATAACCCCAGTCTTACAATCTGATTACACATCAAATTCAGAATTGACTACAAAATCCTACTTTTGACCTTCACACCTTGGTCTCACCACACATTACCTGAGTGAATTTTTAGTTATTTACAATCCGTGACACCCCCTGCGTTTGAAGGGTACGGTACTGTAAATTCACAGCTGGGAGCAGATCCTTCTCTTATAGTGCTCTGCAGCCTTGGAACGGCGTGCCGGTCAGTGTTCTGGATTCAGACACATTTTTAGTGTTTAAATCTAAACTGAAAACACCCCTGTTCACTCTGATCTTCTGTTCAACCGGCAACCTTCTAAATATGAGGCAGCTTCCTTAACCGCTAGGCCACCACTGCCCCAAATAGCATTATAATGGACTAAAACCTGCACTGTCCAGTACCTCAGATGCTCTATACTGCACTTTGGACAATGACATACTGTATGTGATTATGGGCTAGATAATAAATAAATGTTATTGTTGATAAATGGCACAAAAGCAGAGCAGAATGTCAAAAATGATTTCATTATCTAGCAAACAATTTAAGTAAATGTATTATGGGAGATAACAGGTGTGTAATTGTGCTGTGTATTTCTAGCAGGAAGAACTGTCCAGGCCAGCAGCATCATTCTAGCGGGGACGGGGACACACACACACACACACACACACACACACAGCTGCAGAAAAAGGACAAAAGGGAGCCCAGTGTGCGCTGGCTGCGTGGGTGTGGCTAATACGAGAGAGAGAGAGAGAGAGAGAGAGAGAGAGCAGTACTGCGCAACAAAGGACTACAGAGCAGTCTGGACGAGCGCAGATCGGGACGGTAGGTGCTGAACAGCGTCCGTTTATCTAGATTCCGTCGTCAATACATTTACTAGGTTTAAGATCGTTTACTAGGCTAGCTACAATGATTATTTGTATATAGAAATATAGATATGGATAACTAGATAGATAGAACTGTGCTTGGTTAAACACAGGATAGTACACTGTTCTATATCTTGGCTTGCAGTCTCTTTCTGGCCCGGTCTATATATAGGACTATTTGACCCACTTCCTCAGATTAGATGCTGAGTTATGGAAGGGACACCATAGCAAATATGAGCTGTGTGTTATTTTGCATCGTCACATCGCGAGAAATCCTTCCTAATTTTTCCTGAGCATGTACGCTGCACTGGGGTATGATCATGTCCAGAAACAGACTGGTGCAGGGTGTGGTGAGGTGTGACAAATCCACAGATTGCATCCTTGTCATGGACATTTCTCCATCAATCAGCATTCCAAATGAAATCTAATGCTGTTTAAATTGATAAGACTAGATATATTTGAATGTGGGCCCAGATCTCATCATTTATTTAAGAAACAGTATCTAGTTCTAAAAATAAAAATCAAGAACATAATAAAGCACAACACCACAGAACAGAACATTAAAACAGAATTGCTTCTTAAATAAAGTAAGCATTCTTTTCAATTCAGTTTAAAGAAGCTCGT
This sequence comes from Denticeps clupeoides, assembly GCF_900700375.1. Taxonomy (NCBI): domain Eukaryota; kingdom Metazoa; phylum Chordata; class Actinopteri; order Clupeiformes; family Denticipitidae; genus Denticeps; species Denticeps clupeoides. The sequence goes on along the minus strand of NW_021630069.1, from coordinate 337,346 downwards.
TGTTTTGTGTTTTCACAATATACAATGCAATAAAATGAAAAATAAATGAATTCATTTAAATGTTATGTAGGTGAAAATGCTGGAGACCTCAAACAGCCAATATGATGCTTTCCTCTACTGGAGACAGCCAATACCAGCTCTGGATCTGTCTGAGCTGCAGGACTTGGGTTTGTCTGAAATGACATCACACCAGAACATCAAGTCCAGCAAGAAACAGAAGGCCCAGCAGATGAACTGGGAGCGAGACCAGGGTGTGGACGATCTCTTGGAATATTCCACCTTCAACTACTGGAGAGAGCCCATCGCCTGTATCGACACCCTGGACTTCAACCTGCTGTTGTGAGGCTTATTCAGAAATCTGAAGGTTGTGTAGTAAAAATTGCCTGAAACCTGGCTGTGTCACACTGAACCTAAATCCTGCTCTATTATAGACTCAGAACCCAGATTGTTCCTTCCCTTACACCTCAGCCATCAGAATGCTAACGGCTGCACATTAAACGTGTCATTTTAAACAATCTGTCTTTTAACTAAATTCATTCTAGTGAGGCTTGATCCAGTCTGCTGTATGATTTTGCAGTGTTCCAACCATATTCAAAATTCATTTTGACACATGAGAACACACTGAAATAGTTTGTGCTTTATACTGACCTGCCTTTTATTTATTTGAGACACTTTATTTCTTTTAGCCATCTGTCTGTTTGCTGGCTTGTGCACAGCTCAAAAGAATCACGTGGCTTAGGATAAGTAATGAATATGTAAATTATACATTTCAGTTGATTGTTTTGTACTTGTTTTGTGTTCAAATTGTGTGCTTTATGGAAAATGTTTGCCTTTGTTGTGGAAATACTTTATGTAATTATCTGTAATCACACAGTGACAGTGTTTAATACATGTTGTGCGGCCATAATAAATTTTAGGTGAACCGTAGCATTCAAGTATATACCTTTTAAACAACAGTGTTTTGACCTATGATTATTATTAAATTCTGTCTGTGCAAAAAAAATCTGCTTTTTCCAGAGGTTTTTCATATTTTATAGTCTTTATACAGTTTTTATAGTGTTTACAGATTCAAGATTATTTATTTACAACAGACAGGTAAAAAAATACATATATATTGAATAAGACGCAAACATTTATATTATATAAATAATATATATAAACACAAATATATTTTGGGACATCCTTCCAAATCATTGAATTTAGGCATTCCAATTACTTTCATAGCCACAGGTGTATAAACTCTAGGCATGCAGATTGCTTCTACAAACATTTGTAAATTCTAGCATAGTATCGTGATAGAATCAGAAAATGGAGGCAATTGCTTAGGATAGGATGCAACATGTGCAATAAGTCTGATCATGAACATTGCTTCAAATATTCTGTGGTTAAGTGTTTCAACAATATGGACCATTTTGGCAGATGTCAGGAGAATTGTAAAAGTAAAGTCAGGTTTAGGGTGGGGGTGGGATTGGGCCCCTTAGTTTCAGCAATAAGTAAATATGAATGCTTTACTATACCAAGACATTTGAGATTTTTCATTCTCCCAAATTTGTCGGAAAATTTGTAGATGACCCTGGAAAGTGAGGCAGTGGTGGCCTAGCAGGTAAGGAAGCAGACCCATGATCAAAAGGTTGCAGATTCAATTCTCAAACTGCCAGGGTTGAATCTGTTTTAGCTGCAAAGGATGGGGTAACTCCTTAATAAGCATGCAGATTGCTGGGGAGATCTGCAAATGCCCTCAGATTCCCTCCACTATGCATTCATGAAGCACATGCTTCAATCGTGTGTAGAACACATTGTAAGAATTACAATGAGAAATACCATGTGTGGCTTGTGAACTTGAGAGCTCTGGATGACCCTCACTAACCATGCTGTGATAGAAAAATGTTTACATCCATTCAATTACATGTACAGTATATGTTCATACATTATATTTCAACAACTAGTCACAACTAGTTGTATTGTCAGTTCAGTTTTGGCGTATATTTATTAGAGCGGCATTAATATGCTTGAGATGATTATAATAATACACTAATGGATTGAACAGTTACAGTTAAAGTTGTGTTTAGGTGTATTTTCCACTTTGGTGCTCTTCTCATTTCCTCATTTGACGCGATCGTTTGAAAGGGCAAAACTCCCACTTTCACTTCCGGTGTCGTGCGGCCGCCATCTTTGCTGCTTAATTAAATTCTTTAAAAAAAAATGTTTGTTTTCATTAAGTTTCGCGGAGAGAAACGATTCGTCTGAATCGGGTGAATACATATCTCCAGCAGCACACATCCTCCGCCGTGGGAAAGGTAAGAGCTGTGGTCCTCCTCGGACCTCCGTCGGCGCTGAACACGCCGATGCGCTGAACTTTAGCTACTGGGCTACATGCTAACGCTGAGCTGAGTTTTTGCTCAAGAAACGCCGATTCCTGCCACCAAACCCGAGCAAACAACGCGAACTGCCGCGTATCTTCTCACCTCTCTTGACCCGAGGAAGGAGGCCGCTGTTCGGGGCAGCAGCGGGCATTTGACTCCCCACTCTCTAACTTTTTAAAGTCGAGGGTGGAAGCTGGAGGCTGAAAGGCGCGAACGCAGCCTGGCGCCAGAGCCACCGCGGCGGCGCGAAGCGCGATTTAGAGCCGCTGGAGGTAACGGCATGACTGGGACAAACCGCCAGCACTGCGCGGGGAAATAATTTATTTTCCTGACCGGATGTGGAAGTAGTTTTTTCCGCCTCTTCTTGTAAAATCTTTTAGTTGACTTCCTCCGGAAAACCTACAACTTCGCAGCGTTCAGTTTCCTGTTGTGCGCGTCTGTAGAAATGTGTGCGGCTTTTAAACTTTGGTTTGCTGCGTCGTCACCGCGCTGCTTTACAGCAAGGTTTGGCGGATAAGGCAGCGTGCTGCCGGTGGCCCTGTATCATCACCAGGTTTGGTAGTGGTGTCCTAGCGGGTAAGGAAGCGGACCCGTAATCGGAAGGTTGCCGGTTCGAATCCCGAGCGACCAAGGTGCCACTGAGCAAAGTACCGTCCCCACACATCGCTCCCCGGGCGCCTGTCATGGTGGAATGCGGTGGTTAAATGCAGAAGCTACATATCACGGTGTCCACTGGGTGATGTGTCACATGTGACAAGTAATCGCTTCAACTTTCTTTCACGTTTACGCATCACCGCGCCGCTGTAGCACCAGGGCTGCCGGTGGAGTTCGATGTTTAAAATCAGGCGCATGTGACGCCGTTTTGTTGGTGGTGAGTTGGTGGGTAAACTGAGGTTATTTCACTTTTGATTTAGCAGACACACGTTTACACAATTCTTGCAGCTGAAAACTTTATTTCTCCCACGTCAGACTTTCTTGTCTTTATTTCTCGCAGAGTCTGGCTTTCTTTTTTCTCCTCCAACAGATTGCATGAAGCCATGTCATCCTCATTTCCTCAGGATTCATAATAATCCTAATCAATTTTATACATGCTACAGGCCAGAAGATTAAAAAGTGACATGCAGCTTTTTATTATAAAATCATGAAAACCACAATATACCATAATATTTTATTAATGCTAAATAAGTCAAATTTTCATCATGCAAGCTATCCTAATGGTTGAGTAATATGTTGCTGTAGATGTCACTGGTGGACCTAGGAAAGCGTCTTTTGGAGGCTGCAAGGAAAGGCCTGGATGACGAGGTCAGGACCCTCATGGCCAATGGTGCGCCTTTCACCACAGACTGGGTAATACCTTATACTAAGGTTTGCACATGAATAAATAGGCACTTAATGATCTAAACCAAGAACAACTTTTATCTCCATGATAACATTGCCTAAAACCGATAGTTAAAGGTTATGTTCTTAATTTTTTTTCAGTACATGAATTGCCATATTTTTATATGAGTGTAACAGACTTCAAAACTAAAGCACAGCCAACATATAACAGACTGCATGAAACTATTCGTTCTTGAGAAGGTGTCATTCTGTCTGCAGAGAAGTACACTGCTAACAACTCTATTGTGGATTTACTATTGCTTGCAATTTAAAACCAGCCCAACGGCAATATTGCTTTCTGCAGCAGTTCTATTCACCTCCCCGTTTTCCTGTCCAACTTTCTGCTGTTATGCTACCTTAGTTTTGAATTATTATTTTGAATTATGCAGGTGCTCTTATTTTTTTCCTCACCTAAACCATTTCACATGCAAAGTAGAATTCAAAGCCACATATAGTGGGTTCCATTTGTTAATTTGTTTTATATAAATGCATCCTGTTAGCTGGGCACATCTCCATTGCACCTGGCAGCGCAGCAAGGGCACTACTCTACTGCTGAGGTGCTGCTTCGTGCAGGTGTCAGCAGGGATGCCCGGACCAAAGTGGACAGGACACCCCTGCACATGGCTGCAGCGGAGGGACATGACATCATTGTGGAGCTGTTGGTCCGGGTAAGCAACCGTTGAGACTTACGAGATAGTCCAAAGATGCAATAAATGGCCTGAAAAGTACCTGTTATCTCAGAGTGGTGCAGATATTAACGCTAAGGACATGCTGAAGATGACTGCGCTCCACTGGGCTGCACAACATGGCCACCACAAAGTAGCTGAGATGCTGGTGAAACATGGCGCAGACGTCCATGCACTCAGCAAGTTTGACAAGACACCGTTTGATATTGCGGTCGACATTCAGCACAGCGATCTCATGCTTCTATTGCAGGTATAACTGTAGTTGTCTATAATATAGAAAAAAAACATGCCATCTCTGCTTAGAGTCCACTCAAATTTCAGAAAGAGTTGAGAGTAACCTAGATAATTTTCACAAACCCATTCCTGTGTATGTGTTCAGGAGGGCATGCAGGTGAACGTGAATACAGATGCCACTGTGACTAGTGGGACTCCACAGTTCATCATTCAAGGCATACCAGGTCTGCAGGGTGGTGTGGTCAACCTCACTGAGTTGATTAAGAGTGGGTCAGGTGGGGCCATGCTGCTACCTACCATCTTGATGAAAACCTGACATTTGCTTCAGAGATTATTTATATGGTTTATCTGACCTGATCGTCATCCACAGTTGACTCTGAGGAGGCGATTGCTGCCAGTGCCCTGGACCCCAGCATCCAGCAGGTTGTCAATGAGAGTGGTCAGAGGGTCATCACCATAGTAACTGACCAGCATGGCAACCTCCAGACGGGTGGGCTTGGGCAGCAAATCTTTGTGACAATGCAGCACGGTCAACAGAGTAAGAATTTTGTTGCTTTTTCTGTGTAACTTTAGTTTTACTATATGCACCTAAACATAGCTATGGCATAAGTGCACTTCTTTTTATATTTTACTGGTGGTTATTCATACTTTTTTCCAGTGTTAGCAGTGCCATCCAATCATGTTACTGAGGAAGTAGTGGAGGAGGAGTCCCAACCACCACCAGCACGTAAAAGGAAGATAGAAGTCATATCTAATCACATGGAGGCTGAGGACACGGTAGGTAACTTGCGTTCCTGAAGAAAATCACTATATACCGCTGCAGTTGGATAGTCACTCACTTACCTTAACCGTTTAGTCCTGTTACTCAGGGACACGGCTGCCGAAGTCCATCCTGGGACTCTGGTCAACCACAGGGCACATACTCATACACGCACGCAAACCCCACACACAACAGGTCCGAGCTAGGATTCAAACTCACAACCACCATGTCACCATGTGGCCCACCACTATTTCACCCAGTAATAGTTTCAAGTACAACCTTCGTTGATTAAATGTGCAGCAAGGTTGCAGTTTTAACATAAATTGCAGGGTCAAATTCAAGGAAAAAGGAAGGCTCAAAACCGGTGGTCTAGATCCTCATTGATTCACAGCCCTTTTTTTTTGTCTAGTTCTTTATCTTATGCATTTCACGTCTTGCCAATCTAAATTTTTTTCTATTTCCTGTCCATGCTGGTCCCTTCACTTACACATTTACATAAATGGCAGAAATTAAAATATCAGATGCCCTTATCCAGAACACGTTACAATCGGTCGTGACAGGGACAGTACCCCCTGGAGACACTCAGGAACACAATGGTTGTAAGTGGGATTTGAACCTGTGACTTTGTGGTCTTCTGACTCATAGGTGAGTGTATAACTAGGCTACTACACCTTACATTTTCCCCATCCTTCCTTCTTTAGGAACTGTTACAGAAACAGCTCCAGGAAGCAAACCGGAAGGCCCAGGAGTACCGGCAGCAGCTGCTGAGGAAGGAGCAGGAAGCAGAACAGTACAGAATACAGCTGGAGGCCATGAGCCAGGTCCAAACCAATGGCTCAGCTGATGTGGAGGAGGAGGAGACGGTAGCCCCCGTAGGGTCAGACGAGGAAGTGGTAGTCCTGTCAGATGGCGCCATCATCATCAAAAACGAAGAGCTGGACACAGCCGAGCAGCAGGTCATGCTGGTGGAGACAACGGCCGGGCACACAGAGGTCATCTCTTAGTGGTGAAGGACAGGATAGAAAGGGACGAAGGAGGACAGGTGGCAGCTGAGAGGGATGTCCTTCTACCTGATATCATCCCACTCTTCAATATCTTTTACCCACCGCTTTTTATTTCACTGGTCTTGCATTTCAACCATTTCCCACCAGTACTGAAGGACAGTGCTGTTTGAAGATTACCATTGGCTTTCCCAGGGAGCTTTACTTTACCCATCATTCAGCTGGTGTTCTACCATTCACCATGTTTATTGGTTTCCTTTGTTTCCGCTGACTTCCTGAGAGTTTCAGCTCTGAGTACCAGTGTGGTGCTTCGTTCTCTACAAACACACACACACACACACACACACAGAGCCATTAAGCACAGCATTGATTTTTCTGGACAGTGTCTGTGTGCTGCATTTGTTCATTTTCTCTTCATTCTTCAAGTTGAGAGGTAAAAGATGACACTGTGATCAAACCTGTGAGTTTCTCTCCTGTTTTCCCTGGTGATCCTTTATTTCCAGTTGTCCAGGAAAGTGCTCTTTATGTTCGTTTTTTTTTTTCCTCAGTAGGACCTGGTGTGTAAAGTTTTGTGATGAAAATGCTGTAATTACAGCAGCCAGTTCAGTTCATTTCATCTTCAGAGATCCGGGTAACCATACCAGTTCTTTGCTGCTGTGAGACTGTGTAATGATGCTTCTCTCAGAGTGAATGGAGGGTTGTTTTTCTTTTAATTGTATCTTTTGTTGTCACCAATAAACAAAAATGAGGACATCATAAGCTCACAAACAAGGGTGGATCAAACCTATGTATACTGGCTTTACTGGTGCATCTCCAGATTCCTTGTTTTTGTTAGGAATGTGGAATGTGCATGTCCAATGGAGAAACCAGAGCAGCAGACATGAGCAGTACAGAATTGGAAGAGTATCAGCAACAGTATCTTGGTGTCAAATGATAACCACACACACAAATAATGTAAGATAATTTTGTATATTTTTTTTACCTGCCAAAAAGAATTGCAGAAATTATTTTTTACAACAATAAAAACATATCCTTTGTATGCCAGCAGACACGCTTGTTTTGGTATTTTTTTTGTTCAGTGTTGTTTGGAATTCTCGCTTTTCCAGGTCCTGAATTTCACACTGACGCTAAAAAGGATGATGTGTGGGAACCCATGTAGATGTTTCGTATATTTGTTGATCATTGTCTGAGCTTTCAAAGTAGCTATTTCTTTTATTAAATGTCATGCAGTATTTTAGCTGTGATGTTACATTTACTGGATTACAGAAAATATGCAATATGAATCATAACAAAATTAGACGGGTGCATAAAGTTGTGCACCACAACAGAATTTACATCAATACATAGTTGAACCTCCTTTTACAGATATAACAAGCTCTATATGTCTCCTATAGACGTTGATGAGCGTCTGGATTCCGGATGGAGGTATTTTTGCCTGTTCTCCAAATTCCTCCAGTTCATGGACAGCCTGCTTCAAATCATCCAGTAGATTTTTTTTAGATCCATTCCAGAACGTTGTCCTGCTCTCTGTGCATGAATGCCTTTGTAGATTTGGATCTCTGTTTTGGGACATTGCTCGGTTGGAATTTCTTGCGTAACTTTGTGACTTGTGTGTCGATATTGTGTTGAATTAATCCAATTCAAACTTTACAAGTTTCCTACAGTTATTAAAAACCTAGAAAAGTCATGGAATTTGAAAAGAGAATTTGACTGTGCGAGAAACGTTTTCTATGTTTACAAATGCAATGTTTAAAACTAGTATCTTTGCTGGCTTTATGTAGTAAATTTGACTTTTGTAAAAATTAGTAAGAACCCTCACTTTAACAAGGACCCCAGTTCCTGAAGTACGCACAGACCCAATCCATGATGGAACCTTCAACAAACATGCAAAGTGCTTTTTGTAAAGACAATATTACTCAATATTTGTCTCATCAAACCAAACCACTTCCAAAATGAATCTGGCTTATCTAAATGAGCTTTTGCTCACAGCTAGCGACTCTTTATGTAAATTGTGCTGAATTGTAGAAAGATGTTCTTGCAGGTCTTTTAAGGTCACCTGTGGGTTGTCTGTAACCATTCTCATAATCCTCTGCATGTGCAGCTCCTGTATTTTTCTTGTCCTGATTACATTCCTTACAGTTGAAAAGGTAGATTAAACCTCCTAAACAATTATAGTTCAAACAGGTACAATTAATACAAGCAACAAGTGAAGGATAAAAGAGCTTCTTAAAGAAGTAACAGGTCTGTCAAGGATAGGATTCTGGCTTTTTTGTAGGTGCTAAATACTTACTTTCTGCACCATTATACAAATAATGACTAGTGGTGTGAACATTCACTGGTTTCAAGATTCATTGTGATGATCAATACCTCGATATCAATGAATGACGATGAGGCTCTTTTGTCACATGATGTTTTCAAATACAAAAGTTAAGGTCTCATTCCCCTGTCTGGACGCTTAGATTTACAACAATGAGCACAACAATGTGTTCATTCTGCACTTCCCTGACGCCACAAACACCAGAAAAATATGGGATCAGATTTGTGCCCAAATTTTGAAATATGAAAATACGACAATGAAATATAAAATAAGAGGCTGGAATTTTGACAACATACATTTTTGCTTACATTTCACTCTTTTTCACTTTCAGTTCCGCTTCTTGTTTGTATTGTTACACAATATAATTAATTACAACACCCCTAATAATGACTAAAAACACACCTCCATGATGACCACTGCCTTGCTAAAGGAACTGAGGGCGCGAGGTGCTGGACTGGCCAAGCAGGTCTCCAGACCTAAACCCTATTTTGCATTTTTGGTGCAGATAGAAGAGGCCACCAGCTCTGTGATGTCGTCATTGACGAGTGAAAGAGGATTCCAGTGGCAACCTGTGAATCTCTAGTGAACTCCATGCCCATGGCAGTGCTGGAAAATGATGGTGGCCACACAAATGTTTGGGCACTTTTGGGCATATTTTAAAGTTATACTCACTTTTGTTTCCGGCAGCTTAGACATTAATAGCTGTCTGTTTAGTTATTTTGAGGGAGACAGCAACTTACCATTTTATGTTGTATGAGGTGTCATATAGTGTTTTCGCAAAGAAAAGATATAATAAAATATTTGCAAAATGTGAAGGGTGTACTTCAGTGAGGCACTGTGTGCAGACTGAGGGGGGTTGTACTTTTTCATAGGACTGTATTTAGATGAGCTTCTGGTTTGGTGGAGTCTTGTCTTTAAATGTAGATCTGATAACACCTCTTTCATATTAATATGCAACTCAGAAGTGAATACAAGTTGACTGGATTTCAGATCTGATATCTCAGGCAGAGGTGACTATCTTCAGTTTACCAGTGAGATTCATTTCACTGCTAAGATGCCATTACCCAGAGTCAGACAAGTTCTTACCTATTGAAAAGCCTTTAATTGTCACATGCTTCAGTCATACTGTTCGACCCATAGCTGCCCAGAGCAGGCCATTTGAATGGTACAGAGCTAGCTGGGCTCGTATTTCCATGTGTAAATCTCTGTGTTAAATTTGGTCTGTTTTCTGTCACAGAAGGACTTCTGCTGCAAAGTGAATTATGGTGAATCATTAGCAGATGTACAAAAGGAGAAAAACCAAGATCACAACTGGGGTCCCATGGGCAACCAAGCTCCTCCATAGTAGCATGAGCACAAGCCAAGTGGCAGCATTTCATAAAAAAATAATCAATAAATAAGACAAAACTATGTCCTCTGTCACAAACACTGATTCATGTCCAGGCACAAAGGCATCTGCTCTGGTTAGTGCAAGGGTCCATTCTAGGTCATACATTAGGTTCAACAGACATGAAACATCAGTAAGAAGCTTGTTTTGGGCTACTGAATCCAGACAATGACCTCAACTGACTCACTGAGTCTCTCTCTTTTTCTGGTGTCATGTTTTTGAGAAGGGATCATGCAGACAGAATGAATAAATAATGAAATGCTACAGTATTTCACAGAAAGCCATTTCCTGGAGCAGGAAAGTAAAATACTGACTCACAATATAAGGCAACCTTGCTCAAGTTGAATTGTCCACCACCGCGTTGAGACCTCGTAGCAACAGAGCAATCAGCTTCTGTTTGTAGTGATTATGTGTTTCCAAACTTCCCTTGGCTCTTTGGCCATGCCCAGGTCCAAGCAGCATGGGAAAACCACCCTTTGTAGCTCACAGGCACTGTAGTGTGAATCCGAGTGTGTGAGAGAGTTTGATCATTAGAAATTTTACATGATGCCATTTGTGAAGTACTGGAAGCCGTCATAAAGTTTAGTAGTGAGGGAACGCATGGACCCATCCACCAGCTGCTCTACCTGAAGCTGCAACTGTTCTTCAGTCAGGCTCATGTGAAAACGTTCCTTTAGCTGTCGGATGGTGCTGGAGCCATGGAAACAGGGCAGGTGGGAGCCTAAGAAAAATGAAGTAGAGAAAGTGAATGAGAGTGAAGGCTAGTTCTTTGTATCTTGGATAGGAGGAACTAACTCCCCACCTAGGTATGTAATTGTTCCTAAAACCCAGAAAATGCTTTTATGAACAGAATTTAATATGGGAGGACACTCAAGGGCAACTGAAATTCGGGCAGAACAACCTGAGACACACTGTTTGGTGCAACAAACTCACAAATTATGGCATAAATATCTCCAGACAACATTGTACTGCGTGCATAAGTGATATGGCAGATGATGTATATGATCTTTTTTTTTTTTCATAAAAAGAGGGTAAAGGAAAGTGCAAGTAGGCAGCCTTTACCTATCAGACACTCTGTACCCCATATTTCGCAGAGTGAAAAGATGTATTACTGGGCATGTGAAAGTGTATCATTAGATTGTTGGGTATTTTGACAGACAATATCAGTTACAGCCCTCCGCTCTTTGGAATTTGCAACCAGCAACTATGCATTCACTCATATTGTAGAGGCAAACCCTTTACAAAAGCACCCTCGATTGGCTGAGGTGCCTGACGTCTGGGCAAAGGGGAAACATGAGGTTGGTCAGCCAGTTGCGATCACACCAAAATTTGATCATCGGCCACGTGGGCATAATATTACTTAAAATCAGGAAGCTATACAGGGGGTAAGAACAGTGTTTGAAAGTTTGAATCACTACTGAGGGCAGGAGTTCATACTCCCATATTTGAGTAAATGCTGTGGTGAAACAAAGAGCAGCTTATGTGAAGAACCTCCACACAAAATGTACTCAGGTCCCCAGGGAACGCACATGGTTTTTGGTGACTGACTTTGCAAATGCTTTTACACAAAGACAGTTAATTTAGGTTTGCATTCATGTATGATGATGGGAAGCCATATGCATTCACCAGACCATGTCATTGGTTATCACGAATCACTAACTAACTGATTTACTAACTGCTATACTTTTACCAACAGCCATGTCCAGTACACACTAAGGGAAAAGGGCTAAAGTTTCAAAGGGAAATGTGGCTAAACCACTACTGGTCACAAACTGAAAAAGCTACTGTCACACATACTGAAACAGGCATAGGTTCTAACAGACCATGGAAAATCCAGGAATGTATGAACATGTGACCAGACATTTCTGACCATCCCCATGGTGAAGATCGAGAGATGAGAAACAAGTAAACTGTTTGATGTGGTAACCATGGCGGTGGGTGGGACAAAAGCTAGATAGAGTTAGATAGATAGAACATGAAGGGTCAAGAAGCATTCAACCATCTCTAACGAGGATCTGACCTGTGGAGGAACTGTTTACCAATAGCAAATGTGCATTATGTGTAATGAAGTTTTTGCCCTGTATACTTAGAATGCATCAAAGACTTATTATAGAGGTGGCCCATGGACCACATGTTCACAAAACAGTCTTCGCATCTGTTCTAATGGTTTTTATGAAGCATGATGTTAAAACCTGAGGAAGACAATATGTGGTTATATATTAAATAAGTATAATAATCAAAATGATGAAATGTAAGGGAAATTAATGAAACCATTTTTTATGGTTTCTAAATGCTTCAGGTGTCTTAATGGTTGATGCAGACATGAAATTGACTGCTCAGTCATGGGAAAACTGTGATCCAACTAATCAACTCATTTGACTGATTTAACATCTTCTGCATTCGGTGCAGCTTGTGATGATCCAATTTAACCCAACCAATGCAATTCACAGAAATTGTTCTGTTGTTAATATTTGACACATGGAATAATGGAATAGGTCTCATCTGAACAAACAAAAAGTTTTGAAACACCAGAAATGTAAGTTCTCAGTACATTTTTCTTCAAATGAGATGGGAATGTGTGCATTTGTTAAGAGTGTATAGTTACAGGATGTAGTCCATTCAACAGCTGCTGACCAGATGTGACGCCACGCCAGATGTGGCGTGGCGTGTAAGAATGTGTACATGTGCTTGTATAGACACACATTTGTCTGTGCGGGAGTGTGTGTACCTTGCTGCATTATCTCCACTATCTGCACCACTTTCTCCATGTGTTTCCGAGCTGCAATTAAGCCCTGAAGCATCAGCATCTTATAGTAGTTAAACATGTCACCATCCAATCCGCCCATTACCTGAGAGATACAGAGAGAGATTACTAGCAGCTTGGGTTACATGACCAGTGTTTATGACTATGACTCCACCCCTTCCCAGGTAACAGGTCCATATGGGTGGTACACAGGTACCACCCATAGGTGGTCCATATCAGCCTGGTCTTTATATGAACCCAAGAACTTATATGAGGAGCAAGAAGTGACAATGTTTCATTAAAAATCATTCCACATGACTTAGAACTCAGATAAAGCAGATACAGATATAATGTTTATCAGTACAGGCCTTTAAACCATAAACAGGCAAACTTTGGAATCATTACAGAGTCGACTCCAGGTAAACACAAGACAAAAGTCTTGATGAGAATTTTTAAAAAGATTTTATTATTGATTTCAACACTCACATCCACAAATTCTCCCGTGAGTTTAAATGCTGACGTTTCAAAGCCGAGGTTGCGTGGCGAGCTGGACAGAATAAAGCCAAAGTCTATGTGGATGATGTGGCCTTCAGAGTCCAAGAGGATATTCCCATTATGTCTACATGAGAGATGACAAACACCTAAAAGTAAATATTTGCATCATTTTGTCAGTCAGTGGTATATTCCTTTATATTCAGGTAATATACCTTAATATGCAAATGGAAATACATGGTTCAAGAATTATCATAACATTAATAATAATTATTAAAAACAGTTAAGAATGTTGCATAGTCCAACTTGTTCAGTTTGCAATAAAAAAAATGTGATTGAAAAGCTTTTATGTGAAGACTTCGTCTTCTGCTGGCTTTTTCCGCACTGACTGCATTGAGTGTTGCACTTTCAATGTGTGGTGATTCAATAGGGTGAAGACCAGTGAATCATTTTCTGCCTGGGAAAGAAGTTCCTGATATGAGAGCAAAATGATGCTCCATGCTTCACGGTCACCTCTTTGTGCAGACTTGAGTGATTCACTGACCTGTCTTTGACCTGCAGCAGGTAGCAGACCAGGCTGTAGGCAGCACAGCTGCGTACAAAGTTCCTCTGTGCTGACAAGAAGCCCTCGCTGCTGCGGCCTCCATGCTCCTGCAGGAAGTAGTCCAGAAGTCGCAGCTGGCTCTGCTTCCGTACCTGGTGCAGCGACACGGCGTTGAGGACTGGCTCGATCATCCCGCTGTCCGACGACAGGACCAGAATCTTATAGGGCTTCAGCCAGAGGGGCAGACGCTCCTGGTGCCAGATATTCTGCCAAAAGCCAGACAGGATCATATTCTAAACAGTTGTGAAAGTGAAGTAACTGTCCTTGTCCTTTGCGTTTAACCCATCACCCTTGTGTGTGGGATCGGTGCTTCGCTCAGTGGCAGTTCAGTGGCACCTTGGCGGATCAGGATTCGAACCGGCAACCATCTGATTACGGGGCCGCTTCCTTAACTGCTAGGCCACCAATGCCCCATATTGTTTGTTTCTACATTACAGAGAGCCATGGTCCAAATCATAAGCATGAAGGGGTAAAAGGACGATCTCAATATCAATTTGCTCATAATTTTGGCTGTGCGGCAGGAGACAAACCTGGAGCTGGCTGAGCACCTGATAGGCCAGCAGTTCCTGCCTCAGGTCATCTCCACACTTCACAATGACTGACAACAGCCTCCAGTTTGGAAAAGAACCGTATGGAGAAGCTTCTCGTATGCGCCTGAAAAATAAATAGGAGCTCTGAACTTCTTCCAGATTCCACAGCCAAACACATTCTGAATCTAATCCTGAGTCTCTAACCTCACTTTCTCCTCCCAAGGCTCCTTTAGCACCACAGCAGAGGGATCTTCAGGATCTCTCCAAAATGTTGTGGGAGTGTGGGCCAGACTCTCTGAGAGACGCCGTCTATGTACAACCACAACCACAAAGACAAACAATTTGTTTCCAGAACATTTATTGTGCTTACATGTACAGAATAGGCACCATGTCTAACAGATCCTATGCTTGAGAACTGGACAGTGAGGTGGGTTGAGTACCTGATGTCTCCAGCAGCAATGAAGGTAGGTTCTTTACTCTCCTGGCTGGTAAGGCTGTCCACCGAGAACTGGGAGATGTTATCACAGCTATTGGTGTGACAGTCTGGGAGCTGAGACATGGAAAAAAGTGGAGATGTCTTCACAAAATAAAAATTCCCAATAAGCATTCCCATATGATGGGAATTATACCAATAACACAATTCTATTCTATTAAGGGTGGTAGTAGCCTAGTGGGTAAGACACTCGCCTGTGAACCAGGAGACCCAGGCTCAAATCTCACTTACTACCATTGTGTCCCTGAGCAAGACACTTAACCCTAAGTTGCTCCAGGGAGACTGTCCTTGTAACTACTGATTGTAAGTCGCTCTGGATAAGGGTGTCTGATATATGCTGTAAATGTAAATATTCATATACCAATAGTGGTTTTATTTTGCTAAGAGTTGATCTGCCAAGTAATGTTATTTTAAATGTTCATTTCCTGGTGTCATGCACACTGCACACCTCTACCTGAAGCTGGTCAATGTCATCCACGGCCCAGGCTTCATCATCATTGTCATAGTTTGGCACAGTAATCAGGGCCCCACATCCAGGGCGTGGCTCCGTCGCAACGCCACAGTCTGGAAGGCTCTCTGCTGAGCAGGCACTGCGGATCCGCGTTTCAGGAATCTTGCTGGGAACTGGTGCCGTCTCGAAGCTGCTGCACTCCAGCACCTCCACGTAGATGATGTATGGAGCCTGGAGGAGGACACCTCAGTATGGTGTATGTGAAAGGTAAGTGATTGTCATAGTGAAGCACAGCACATGGTGACTCAATGAAATGTGTCCTCTGTATTTAACCATCACACAGAGTGAGCAGTGGGCGGCCATGACAGGCGCCCGGGGAGCAGTGTGTGGGGACGGCGCTTTACTGAGTGGGACTTTGTCGGCTTGGGATTCAAACCGGCAACTTTCCAATTACGGGTCCGCTTCCTTACCCACAAGGCCGCCACCGCCATGGGGGGTAGACATGTCAACTTGTTTCTCTGTAGATGTTTGTGTAATTGCATTTCAGAAAGAATTCTGAAAGATTGCATTTTTATAGATTAATTTGTGTAAAGCTCTAATTAACAGTAATTTTGGTAAAGCAGCCAGTACAGTACAGCATTTGTGGAAGGATGATATATGTATAGGAACCTTGTCTTTAGAGTTGAGCACCACACCCTGCGTGTGGGGGATGCGCACCACGTGATGATGGAAGGCGGAGGTGGGCAGCCAGACACGGGAAGGCAGCTTGTGGTTGAGGACGGACAGTTCTGAGATCAGCCTCTGTGTCTTCTGCTCCTTACTGGGCAGTGTGGCCAGACGCTTGCCGATTCCCATCAGAGACTTGATGAAATCCCGCTGGGGAGTGAGACGTGCCATCTGGTAATGAAGGATAATTATCACAGAAAAAAACATATAGATATATTTTTTCTACCACAGAAATAAAAAAAAAAAGAAAGCAAGAGAGAGAGAGAGAGAGAAAACACAGCTGGTCCTCCAGAGGGCAGCACTACACTGACCTGGTCTACTTCTCTCACACACACACACACATACACACACAGGGTTAAAACATACCTCCCTTTTAACAAACAAAAGATCTAATTACACAACTCTACTTTAAGTGTGTAGTACTGCTGCACTGTCGACCTTTCAGGAAAGTCACCTGTTTTCGGCCACAGATCACACAGGATTTCAGATGTTGTTGTTTTTTTTATCTGTATCAAAATGATTTTTGTCTGTTCTTGTTATTTAGCTTTCATTTCATTAGCATTTTTATTGCAACAGTGGAACTATTACAAATATGTCGGTTTACCCTTATCCTTATAGTTTTACTTAAATTCTTTGTAAATGTTTATTGGCACCATAATGCCAATGACAGCTTTATGTGATTATTAACATGTTACATGCTCTGATATTCATTCTCACATATGGCCAGAAATACAAGATAATGTCAGAAACTGAGTCACAACATGATGGCAGCAATATTTAATAAACTTGTCACACAGCTCAGCTGCACACTGAGAGCTGCTCGCAGGCTAAATAACGGTCTGTAAACATGCTGCCAGGCAACCATTGCCATGGCTCTCCAGGAGCAGGAAGTAGGGGGTAACCAGGGGAACAGAGCTGAGGAGTAATGAAGAACAAGGGCAGGTCTGTATGTGAACCTGTGAGATGTAGATGGTGACACCAAACCAGGCCTTAATTAAAACAAACAATTCTGGGGTCAGATTCATTCATGTTGCCATCACGAGTGTTGAAAAAAAAGTCATTTACAAAGTACATTAATCTCAGTTCTGACTGATGACCAATCAAAAGCAGAATATGGAGACTGGCCGTTTCCCATAACAACCAAAAAAAGGAGGAAGCCCTGTGCGCCAAGCTCTGTTATCATGATTCAGATGCACTTGGCTGCAGAGTGAGAGAAACACATGTCCTTTTGCATTTCTGTTGTGGAAAGAGTAAAGTGTCTTAACTGGATTCATGGGAAATGGTGTGGATCTCAACAGAACAAGAGCAAACAAGGAAGAAACTAAAAACAGAAATGCAAAACAAAGGAGGATGAATCAAAGTTATGAATTTGGCTTCTGTATCTGTAGTTCTGCAGAAGACACACACCCACACCATCTGGAAAGCCCCTCACTGAGACACAGACACACAGTCCTACAAAATTCAGTCCTTTCTCCCATGCGCAAGTCTGTGCTTTAAAAAAGAAACATTGACAAGATCACCCTTGGCCTTTAACCTCCAGCTGCAAATTCATCAACTGTGAAGACACAACAGTTGTGAAATTGGACAGGACAGATCCAGTCTCCTCCCCATGTGGTGAGTCACATCCCAGACATTCTAGCCTGTTCTCACAAGTCTGTTCTCAACAAAAACAAGGAAGATGAAGACACACACACATACACAAACTCTGTACAGCCCTGATATAGAACACATGCACAAACACACACACACACACACACACATACTAAAGGGGTGTATACTGGCACGTGCCTCGGTTTTGAAATCAGGGTTCAGTATATTTTCAGTACAGCAGGGGTAACAGAAGCTTCTTTCTTTTCTATATTAAACAGTGTCTGTCTATATTGCTACAACCTATTCATAAAAAGTTAAATCATGATAATAGTTATCTGAATTAAATCACCAAAAATAATCACTATTAAGTTGCACATTTATGTACAGACATAAATAAGGCCCCAAATTAGTAACTTAAACCATTTACTCAAATACATCTATATTACTATAAAAGCTGATATACACTACTCACAATAAGTTAGGGATATGGTGAGAGACTTAGTGGATGTCATACATACAGTGTTCGTTTCACGTCAGACAATTTTAGGATAGGGAGGCAATTGTATTGGGGTGATAGACACACCTCATTTTGTGTTTTCCATGTAATGGTCTCATTGTGTCTCAGAGTTCATGACTGACCCAGGAGTAGAGCCCACAGTCCCCAATGATGACCAGTACCTAAGGACCTATGCACTCCTATGACCTTGTTATGCAACTGCCACAAGACACGGGGGGTACCAGGGTTTCCCTACAAACAATTCACAACCGACTCCACCGCTTTGGCTAGATGACCGTTGCAGGTGCACCAAGACACTGCCTTGAATGTATGCAGTGGGCACAAGACCAAGTGACCTGGACAATACAGCAGTGGTCTACCGTCCTGTTCACTGATGAGTGTTGGGTGAGTTGCTGGAGGAGGTGAGGTGAGTGATACGCTGAGGTCAACATGGTCCCCAGGGTTTGCTTTGGTGGAGGAGGTGCAACAGTCTGGGCAGGCATCAGGAAGTTGTATGACATCCACTAAGTCTCTCACAATATCCCTAACTTATTGTGACACACACATGCACAATGTACAAGGTGTTACAGTATATACAGTGGGTACGAAAAGTATTCAGACCCCCTTAAATTTTTCACTCTTTGTTATATTGCAGCCATTTGCTAAATTTATTTTGCTCCGTATTTAGTAGAAACACCCTAATGCAGCCACGAGATTTTTAGGAAATAGCAAACAAGTTGCAACCTGGAATTGTGGATCCTCTGCTATTGCTCCTTGTAGATCCTCTCCAGCTCTAGCAGGTTGGATGGTAAATGTTGGTGGACCACCATTTTTAGGTCTCTCCAGAGATGCTCAATTGGGTTTAAATCAGGGCTCCGGCAGGGTCTTTCAAGAACAGTAACAGAGTTGCTGTGAAGCCACTCCTTCGTTATTTTAGCTGTGTGCTTAGGGTCATTGTCCTGTTGGAAGGTAAACCTTTGGCCAAGTCTGAGGTCCTGAGCACTCTGAAGAAGGTTTTAGTCCAGGATATACCTGTACTTGGACGCGTTCATCTTTTCTTTGTTAATATATCTGCAAAAATGACCACAATTCTGTATTTTCTGCTGTGTGTTCATTAATGAGGAAAAAAATGAACTTAAATGATTTTAAAAGCACCTGAATACTTTGTAGCCACTCTATAATATATCAGCTTGTCCGGTAATATAGTAAAATAGCTGCCTCTTCTGTATTACAAGATGTTTCTATTTATATATGTATTTTCTATCTATGTTTGTATGTTATCAGCATGTGCATCACATCTTCGCCCCGATCACTGCGTTTTATCTGTGTCACTGCATGTACCAAAACAAATACACGTACCATTACAGTCACACAGACACACACAATCTGCTCTGCTGTCCAGCTGAAAACCAGTCCTCCCAGATGTATGGTGGCCATGCTTTTTCAGTACTGAATGGGGGCACCAGAGCAACCTACCAAATACTATTTCATATTAACATTATGATACCTTAAAAACTGTGAATGTGCTGATGTCATGAAACTGGATATATATAGTCCTCTGATGTACACACAATAAATAAATACATACACATATAATCATTATATTACTTGCAAAGGGACCGTGAAGGTCATTTAGTGAGCAGAACTGGTATAGCTACAAAAAGAAACTCAAACGGAATGGGTCCATTTCTTTGGTTTTCTCACCTCATCTAGGCAGCCTCGTTGTGTTTGGATGGACAAGGTCGTGTCTTGCTGCTGCAGCTGGGCAGACAGGATGAGTTTCCGCAGCTTGTTGCCCCGCGAGTGTCTCTGGGTGGAGATGTGCATGTCAGAGGAATACGCACCCAGCAGCCAGGAGCACTGTAGGGAGAACGCCACACTGTGATGACAGCGGTGCACCACGTACGGCCGGATGGCGTCACCCACGTCCTCGTCCATGTGAACGTACATGTTGAGCAGCTGAGGCAGGTACACATCCACCTCAGCATCAGGAAAGCTGAAGAGGCGGTTGCCAATGTAGGCCTGAACGCCTGGCTCCTTGGACTTGTAAAGATAGGCAATGGCCATGGAGACATCAAACAATTTGGACTCGAAAAGGCGTAGCAGCCATGACTGCTTCGTGGCAGAAGATGAAGAGGAGGATGCTGGAGTGTTAAATGAAGTAAGAGAGAAAATGTCCTTTTTCTCTTCTAATTCCATCTCCATCTCCTCAAACCTGTCTATTTGATTTCTTTTATCTTCTTCCCCAATCACTCGGGTCTCCAGGCGAAGTGGAATGTTGGGGCTGCTCTGCTTGTACCCCTTCCCTGTGGGTCCCTGCAGCTTCTGCAGTACTTCCTGACATGCCTGCTGAGCCACAGCGGGGTCGATGACAGGCTCCAACAGGAGTGGGCCAACCAGGAACCCATCAGCACCACTCACACTGCCACTGTTTGAACTGGGGCTGCAGCTGCACAGGCCGGGAGTGGATGACTGGCTGGAGGAGGTGAAGCTGTGTTGCTGTAACTGTGGATGGGCACAGCAGGAGGAGGAACAGGAGGATGAGAAAGAGGAAGCAGAAGCTGAGGAGGCATACGAGGATGGAGAGGATGGACAGGAGACTGCTGAGGTGGAGGAGTGGGTAGGGCTCAAGTTCAGGTCTATTTGAGATGGTGGAGGGACACCATGGAGCTCAGCCATAGCAGCCTAGAAATGGAAGGAGAGACAGATTGTACAGACGACTGACCCAGAACAACAACGTCTACAGTGAGGTTAGACACACAAGGCTGACGTTAGACACACCGATCAAATAAAATGATTGTATTCATAGATGTTAACCAGAACTGATCACTTCATTGAAGGTAACATGAAAGCACGGTGTAAGTCGCTCTGGATAAGGGCGTTGGCCAATTGCCACAAATGTAAAATGTAAATGTTACTCCACCTCCCAGACATGAACTGAGCACAGACTGCTGGCAGATGTTTTTCTACAAAACCACAGAGCACTGATGAAATGAACAGACCAATTACAGGCATCCAAATAGCACCACAAAGGTTCTGTGTGTTCTCCAAACAGTTCTTATCTTTCTCATTCGGTTCTTTCATTGGAATCTCACTATTGGTTGTAATTTAGTGTTTTATAATACAAATTGATGTCAGTGAACATAATCTGACCCAAGCTGACCCAAAACAACGATGGCGGTGCTGGCGAGTAGTATGTTTAAGCAGCTCAAAAACCCAGGCAACTATAAAATTGCTCTGAGAAGCAATTCTGGGTGACCTATTTATCTAAAGAGCAATAACCATGTATTAGAGTCTGGATAAGGGCGTCTGATAAATGCTGTAAACATGTTAAGAAACATGCTTTTTCATTAAAATGTCAATTAAAATGTATAAATAGCCATATTAGTCAACAGTAATCAATAATAAAAATCAAACAGACTAGGGAAAATGAATTGTAAGATTAATCGTTAGTTTAATTGTTTAAAAAGATATATACTTTGCCCAGCCCTAAAGGAAGTGTTACAGAACGTTACAGAAGGTTCCAGCATTTATGTCTTACAGAAATAAACAACTAGAAGATGTACTTCAATTATGTTTTCATAAAACACACTCCTTCTCACACTCCCTCCTTCCCCCTTCTGGAAGATTTAAAACCCTCATTTCAACACATCACAGAGGGTTCATTTGTGACTATGGGAGAAATGCATTCACATAAGCAGCGTTTCAGCTCCATCTGCTCTACTGTAACTAAACCCTTCCCTGTCCTCACACAAAAAAAAGTCCACCCCCCATTCCCCAACAGAGGGACAATGGCTTCCAGATGCTAGGCTTTGAAAAGAGCTGGCCGTCCTCATCCTTGCACACCTAAACCCAGCTGTAGCTAAACATTGAGCTCAACATTAACCGCCAACATCCACTCACACGTCAACCCAAACAACTGGGTTTCCAAGCCCAGAGTGATGATCCTCATCCCCTCTAGTCACCAATAGAGATGCACTCTCAAGGCACATCAGGTGACATCTGTTCTGATTCCTGTTCCTGAATCAGGATCAATCAGGTCTTTTAAAATGCCCCACACAAGCATGAGCACCAGGAGGTTCCACATTAAAAAAAACACACAATAGACTTCTCAAAAAGTGGTTACTATGGATACGCCAGATTTTTACTTAGTTTGCCTAAGTTGGAATTCGGAACTGAGGTGAATGTTTGCCAGTAAGTTAAAACTTTCAAATACGACTGGAATGTGTAGTAAGAGTCCACAACATTTGATGGTGTGTGTCCTGTTTCAGTAGATGTAATATTATTGTTGAGACACACACTGTACTCCAGTGGACTGATCCTAGATCAGCCAGGAGATTCCTAGATTCAGCTTCAAATGATGGAGCATCGAGATCAAGTATGACAGAGGAATTTCACTGAACTGGATTTTCTTGTTTTTCTCAAACCAAGAGACCAAACTGAAGAAAGTGTCATTCATGTGTTTTAATGCTAATATCACTACAGAACAAGAACATCAGAACAAGGTGATGGGAAAATCTGTTCATTATTAATGTATGATGATGTATGATTGTATATATATTCTATTTGAACTGCAGAAGGAAGGGCAGCAATCTGGGTCTCAGATTTGGATAGTCCACATCTTATTATTCAAGATTCAACATTGGTTTATTGTCAGTACAGCAGTATACACAGTATACAGTGCATTGAAATAATGTTTGACACAGACCCTCCCATAGTGCAATCATAAAAGAAAAAAAAATATATGTATATACACACTAAACTAAACTAACTTCAACTAAAGCTTAAATACTGTACAGGTTCTCGGTTTGTGTGTGTGTGTGTGTGTGTCTCATGGTTTCTCCTGACAGACACCCAGAAGATCATACTCATAACAGAAACCTTCTCATGAAGATGATTTATAAACCTATAAACTCCAGTACAGTCCCAAGAGAGTGTGTGACTTTCATGCACCACAGAACACATATGAGCAGTGATGTCTCACCTTGTGTTAGAAATTATCCTTGTTATCGATCATCATATTCATAAAAACAACTCCACATCAGCAATACAAAAAGAAACACAGCAATAAAACAGAAAAGTCTGTTTTTATGGGTAACATAAAAATATGCAGCATCATTATCTACTGGAATAATTAAACACCTCAACAAATCCTTCATTAGTGATGAGTAGGAAACTGTTCATCAATTATAAATCTCCTCATTCTATATTTTACCATAGTGTCATTAGAAATTAAACAATATATTTTATAGGTGTCCAAACTCAACCCTGATTCTATTCTACCCAAATAAAATGAATCATTATGATCTGTCAGCAATAAAATTATTTCTTTTGAATATTAATAAGATAAACTGTAGTCCGTCTTAGTTAGTAATAAAAATTCAGTTTAGTGTCGGTAGTATCAGCATCACTCCGATATCTATCTAATGAGCATTCATCCAGAATTGCAGTTTGACAGAACGCTATGGAAATCTGGAGCGGTTCCTACCAGATCGATCGGGCCCGGTTCAGGATGCGGTCCAGCTGCTCCGGGCTCGGGATGTGGGCGGGGCCAGCGGCTAGACACGTGGTCATAACAACGACGCCAACTATCGCTTCCGCCGGAAACGATGACGCCACCTGTCTAGGGTGCGCCGAAGATCGCCACGGCGCATCACAGTAAAACCGAGCCCCGAAATAAAACTCCTTCACTCAACACGCTTTCACGCACGTCACAAGAAGGACACGCATATGTTTTCATTCTGAAAAAATCTCAGGTTTCTGTTCCCTACCCGCCATGACTGTCCGTAATCGGACACAAGAAACCGAGTTCTTCTTCCTCCATCCATCCACCCACCCACCCACCCACCCACCTACCTACCATGCCCGCTGCTGCTGGCGAAACAGCCTCCAGAGCCGCTGCGCACTGATCTTCACATGCTCACCTACTGCACGGCCAGTCCGAGTCCTGAGGAAGCGGCCGGGATCTCCAGCTCGACTCCCGACACGCCCCCTACCGGCCCGCCCGGAAACGACACGCGGCCGCGCTGTCCTTCTCAACATTGCGCTCTTTTAGAACTAATTCATTACTTAATTAATGAAGCATTGATTATGGTCATCTTCGCTCAAGGCGCAGTTTTGTGGTTTGAAAAGAAATGGACATCACCGAAGTTTTTTCTGTTTCATTTGCAGTCTTTACAGTTTACAGTGACACACTTTATTCAACAATATACATTGTGTGCATCCAGAAGGAACAAACAAGGAAGTTCACAGTACAGAATCATCTAAAGAAAGGCGTAGAACAGTGGAAGTTGGAATAATATATTAGCATCTGAGGTGGACATTGGTTCTAATAGCTCAATTTAAAGGAAATTACTGCAAAAAAAAAAAAAAATGAGTAAAACATATTTAAAATTCCCAGGGAAGCCTTTTCCCTCTCACACTCCAACATACACACAGAGAAATGCTGACATAGAACTCATGACTTCTTGCTGGGTTCCTGAACTCATCCACACCCTCCCTGAGTTCCACTCTTCCAGCCCAGTCCTCTTCTACTTCCTCCCAAAGCGGAACCCAAAGCCTCCCTTCTGCCTGTTGAAGGCCTGTAGCCCTCCAGCAATGGAGTTGAGTGCATCGTTCCTCTTCTCTCCCCCTTCCTCACTTGCATCCGGATAATGCAGAGCATTCAGGAACCCTTCAGGGAGGGTGCCCAGTGGTCTCTTACCAAATTCGTCGTGTAGACCCCTCCGGAAAGCCTGGTTCCAGCCCCGCTCCAGTACCTCACCCACAAGCATTCTTGAGTGTTCAGGCTCCGGTAAAAACTCCCAGACAGGAGGCATAGCAGCAGGACTTGGAGCCCCAAGTGAAGCCTTGTGCTGGAGTAGCCCAGCCTCCACCAGTCTGGGCAGCAGGGCCAGAGGAAGGGTGTCTCCACTGGGAATGAGAACCAGCAGCACCAGAGAGACAAGGGCATGAGCTGAACATGCTGAGCATGACAGGTGAGCTGGCAGAGTTCTCATCTGGAGCCACAGAATGTAAAAAACCTGGTCAAACACAGAACACCCAGATGAAGAGAGCGATACATACTCACAGACGCAGGTTACCTTGATCAGTGAGGTTTTCCGCTCTGCCTTGGTTTTGCAGCCACTCACCTGAAGCACACATATACTGTTCTCCATGGCTTGCGATTGGTTTTCCCAGCCTTTGACGTAAAATAATGCCGTAGCTAAAAAAGACAGTGCAATTGTACCATCAAAATTCCTGTGTCATAGAAACATAGTGAGCTTAACTGGTGGACACAAAGTGACCAATTAGTGGCCTTACTAGTGCAGTCTAAATTAAGTGAGCCCAGAAACCCATTGTCCTGTCTCTCCTCTTGCCAGGAAAAGAGAGAAAGACGTAGAAGAATTTCACTTCTGGGCTCCACATCATGAAGTAATTTAGCCTGTTCCAAATGTGTGACATCATTAGCTTCTTTGACGTAATTCCTGGGTGTTTCAGATGAAAGAGGTAATGCAGTATTTTGGAAGAATTTCACGAAGCTTCAGTTGCTGAAGTTCAGTTAACAGTCAGACACATATACGCACCTGCCACTTTATTAGGTATACCTGTACAGCCAATAATCAGCCAATCACAGTGCAACTTGCTGAAGCAGAGCATAAACAGGGGATAAAATGGGATTGAAGTGACTTTGGATATGGCATGGTTGTTGGAGCTAGATAGATTGGTCTTAATGTTTCAGAAACTGCTAATCTACTGGAATTTTCATGCAAGGTCTGAAAAAGAGAAAATATCCAATAACTACCTTTTTGGCGTAAGAGGTCAGAGGAGAAAGGGCAGAACTAATTTGAGATGTCAGAAAAGCAACAGTGGCTCAGTAGTAACCACCAGTTACAACCAAAGTATGCAGAATCCCACCTCTGAACGCACAACACTAGGGCTCGCAGAAGGGCTACAGCAGCAGGTCCAAACTGGGTGCTACTTCTGTCAGGTAAGAACAAGAAACTGACTAGCTAACCACTCTGTGTGTTCACAGCAAATAACAGCTAGGTTTAAAACGATTAAAAAGGGTTAATAACACATAGTGAAACTGTCTAGGCTTTCAAAACCTCATAGCTCCATGTCAGGCTCAGGAAGCCTGGAGCTTCTTTCATCACCCACCTATCAGAAGCAAATGAAAATGAAATGAGACAGAAAACACAACATGTTTATTACATGTACACACACACACACCCACACAAAGGCACAGACCTCAGAAATAACTGTAAATGACTTAACATCTGTATTGGGATAAGTCACCAAACTGCTTTGTTTTTTAAAATAGTGGATGGTGTAGAAGCTGCAGAGAAGATTGTTTGAGGCCAGTTGATAGTAAAAATGGTTCTTATGAATATGAAGCATATACACTGATCAATTAATTTAAACAGAAGGACAAGAGTCTTCTTATAACAGTGACAGCAAATCTAACATTCTCATGAACACACTGTTTTTTCACACACACATTTTATACATATACTATAAACAACCCACATAAAGACACACAAGCAGTTATGATATCTGAAAGTGACATGAAAGTGAAGTGACTGTCATTGTGAAACACAGCAGCACAGCACACCCTAGGTGGGTAGTGGGCAGCCATGAAAGGCGCCCGGGGAGCAGTGTGTGGGGACGTGGCTTTGCTCAGTGGTACCTTGGCGGTTCAGGATTTGAACCGGCAACCTTCTGATTACTTTCTTACCCACTAGGCCACCATTGCCCCACACATCTCTAACAGTAATATGGCTGTTTTGCCATCGCAAGGCTATCCCAATTGCCTTCTCCTGGTTCTCTGAGATCAACATTTAGAGATAGATTTGATTCCTCCTGAGCACTGTAGCCCAGACATACTGCATTTCTGTATCCCATTGGTTTCTTGGCAGAGCATTGTTTGGTGTCACCAGCAGGTGGGACCAGTAAGGAGAGCTCTGACTGGTTGATGGTACTAGTTTGGAGTTCCTGGGCATGCTTTGAATAAGTCTCAGAGCTAACAGAACCTGTTGGAGATTCCAGTCCCATGTCAGCTGATAGTGAGCGTCTAAGTTTAGCACGAGCATTCTGAAACCATACCTGGAAGAAAGAAGGCAGGTAAATTTAATTATTTAATTCTTCAACAATTCTCCTTCTCATTCTCTGTCCATTCAAATCCTCACCATGGCCCTCTGTGGTCCGTCATACACACACACACACACACACGTACATACAATAATGCTGAGATCACACACTCTGCAGATAGTCCTTGGTTATAAACGCAGAGCCAGACCTGTAAGACTCTCTTGGGAAGGCCAGTCTTATGAGACAGGCAGCTCCAGTCCTTGCCGTCAGGGTTGTGCTTTAGGGCAAAGTACGACTCCAGGGCCCTCAGCTGCTCGTTACGGAAACAGGTTCTAATTCGCTTAGTATGTCCGCTGGTCGTGCCCATGACAGCACTCTCCTCCTGTGGTAGCTTAGGACTCTGAACTGACTCCGCCTCTCCCACTGAGGAGAAAAAGGGTTGAATGAGCATCTTGCCATATACACCAAACACCAGTAACACTACACAGCAGAAGTGAACCAGTGCTTAAACTGGGACCTAGATATATTAGGAAGCAAGTTTTTTTTGTTGATGTTTTGCTAGCACAAAATATGGGGAATTGTGAGGATATTGAGGACTAACAACACAGCTGGGTCAAAGCACAGTAGATGAGGTTCATGCTGGTTCTGATAGAAGGGTGTCAGGACACACAGTGCATCACAGTTTGTTGTGTATAGCGCCAGACTGCCCAGAGTGGCTATTTGCCCCACCAAAAGCTGCATGTGAGTGTTACTTTGATGCATTTCACCAATTTTTTACTTGGTTTTTGACCAAGTAAACCCCTTCAGCAGTTTTCCATGATGGCAGTACTGCAGTAAAATCAGCTGGCCATAATGTTGTTATGTCTGATGAGTGGTCATGTGTAAATGAAGTTATCTTGTCCTTATACTTACAATCTTGCTGCATTTGATTGACTGGACTTGGGAATGGAGGTGTAATACTGTTGCTATGGTAATGAGACTGACAGAAGAGACTCTGCCCCTCCATGCAGTACAAGTGGCCAGGAAGCAAAGTCACATCACACTCCTGAATATCAACAGAATCAATTAAGTCTGGATAAAAACAGAATCAAGCAACATGATGTTGATGTGTGTTTAGACCCTGTCCAGGTATTGATGCATGCTCAGAGGATTAGACAAACCTGACAAGAAAAGCAATGGGGTGAAAAGTCATCTCACCAGACCTCATGACCAGAGCGGAGCTGGGGATCAGCTGAGAGCAGCGAGCACATTGGCCGACTCCAAATAATCTGTGAGAGGGGACGTAGACAGGATTTAATAAGCAGATGTACACATGACAAAAATTTAATATTAATCACCCTGATAAATTATGGACATTTATTCTTTATTATCTCAATGCAACCCAGCCACTGATGCATTTTGTGCTTTTGGAGGTTATTTGGTTTCTTGGGAGGGTTGCATCAGGAAGGGCATCCAGCATAAAACTGTTGCATAATCTTTGTGCGGAGAACCAAACCGGTTGATTTGCTGTGTCAACTCCTGACAGGAACAGCCAAAGGGAGGCAATGACACCTCAATGCAACATTATGATAAGTAAACCTGAATTTTGTCTCTGGCCTTGCATACTCTTCTCCACCCATCTACACCTAGACTTTGTAGATTGGATACCTGCAGTAATCCTGCTGGCAGTAGATGTTTCCATTTCGAAAGAATAGTGATGAGTAAGTCTGAAGCTCACATTGGCACTGGCTGCAGCGGAGACATGCCCCATGCCACGCCTGTCCTGCAGCCAGTAAGATGAACCTGTCAGTGACTTGCTCCCCACAGCCAGCACACATAAAATGCTCATCTGCAGAAGGGGCCTGTGAAACAGACACAAAAATTACATTACAGAGCACATATTATGTTTTTTTTTTTTTTTTTTCTGTGCACTTGTTTAGGGTAGAGATGTAGGGTGGTAGTAGCCTAGTGGGTAACACACTGGCCTATGAACCAGAACACCCAGGTTCAAACCCGACTTACTACCATTGTGTCCCTGAGCAAGACACTTAACCCTGAGTGTCTCCAGGGGGGCGGGACTGTCCCTGTAACTACTGATTGTAAGTCGCTCTGGATAAGGGCGTCTGATAAATGCTGTAAATGTAAATGCAGAGAGAACAGAGCTCTTGTGGTTGGCTAGTTTAGTGTTTATTCTGGTAAGCATGATAAATGTTATTTATCATATTTAGTTTTGTTAGATGGTTAACAGAATCTGAAGTATTACCCTCCCAGCCTGAACTTTTACATCCCTACTTCTGCCAGAATAAGTTTGTCTAGAGTATAAACAAAACCAGTTTTCACTTTTCAACATGATTTGCTGTATCTTTTGCACTGCACTTTTGTCATAAAATGACATTTAAGGTGTTAATCCGTAAGACATGTGAAGCAAATCAAATATCAATTTTCCACAACAATTTGCTCTCACAATATATTTTACCAAAACATGCCATTTGATTGATTTTTATTTTTAACACAACTGGTGTTTGATCATGAAAGGATGGTTTTTGACTGCCGAGAAATCATTAGATGGGACAATTTATAGCATGGTAATACATTTTTTTAAAGATGTTGACAAGAGCAAACATTACAGGAACAAGCCATTTTTTCATGATCAGACTTTAAGAATATTTTCTGCATACCTGCATATCCAGTTCAGAGTCATGTACAATTTTGTTTATTACGCTGACTCCAGAAAGCTCTTCAACCAGAAACTCCTCCCCACCTGCCTTGTTGTCATGGAAGCTATTGTACTGTAAGTCCCCTAGGCTGCCTTCCTCCAGTGACATTTTGCCGCTGAAATAGGGAATGTTTATAATTACAAATTTTACAGCTGGATCTTTCTTTATGTTAAAAAGTAATATGAGACAATAGACACAAGACACTGCATTGTGATTTAAGGATAGTACAAGGTGCCACAGCACAAGATCTATAAAGCCTTACCTTACAATCTGATAATGGAATGAACTGAAGAAACTCTTTCAAGAAAAGGTCAATTCAGTCAATTTGCACATGTAAGCAGCTCCTGGTGATGTATTCAGGTCTGAACAATCCACCCACACCTGACACCAGCTCTACCTGCTGCATAGATGGGGAAGGCTGTGGGTGGAGACCTGGTCCTTAGGGACTAATTTAACATGATGGTTAAGGATTATAGAGCATCTCCAGCTCGTACTGGCCCTGCACCAACAGCACTTAAGATCAGTGTTTGACAAACATATGAAAGTTGCATTTACATAATAATAATTAAAAAAAAAAGGAACACACTGACATGCTTTCAGTACAACATTTATTGAAATAAAAATACAAACTGAAACTCTGAATTAATATTACAATAGTAAAATAGCATTTTTTTCTAATCTAATATGATCAGACTATGTACAGATGCATGGAACAAGAAAATTTCCTCCCTCACAGCGTCTCAATGCCACGAATCCGCCGTGCCAGCTGCAAGTCACGGGGGAACAACGTGACTCTCTTGGCATGGATTGCACAGAGGTTGGCATCTGAGAAAAGGCGAACCAGAAATGCCTCTGCAGCCTATAAAGGGAGAAATCATCATCATCATCATCACCATTTCCATCAACATCACCTCCATCAGCAGTACAAACTTCACAACAATGAACAGAGGGCCAATCTAAAATATTACAGAAACCTCGATCTG
Source organism: Denticeps clupeoides (assembly GCF_900700375.1). Taxonomy (NCBI): domain Eukaryota; kingdom Metazoa; phylum Chordata; class Actinopteri; order Clupeiformes; family Denticipitidae; genus Denticeps; species Denticeps clupeoides. Next base: position 306,348 of record NW_021630069.1, on the reverse strand, counting down.
TTTTCCATTATATCATCTGTTTATGAAATGAATAAAGAAAGCGAATGAAAGTGATACTGTACCTCCTGCAGAGCCATGATGGCGTAAGCCTGCCACAGCAGCCCTCCCCTGCTGAACATCTGGCAAACCTCTCTCACCTGCCAACCACAGAGAGCAGAGGGGTTTAGAAAGAACGATGGAGAAATAATGTCTATGATGATACATACACACACATTATATTCAGCAGTTTTCAAAGTTAATGTGTTTATAAAAGGTTCTATTGACGAGAGGATTTTCTTTTGAAATATTTCTGTCTCTCACTGTTCAAATAAACCTACCATTGAAACTACAGACTGATAGTAAGTCTGATTTGTAAGTGGGCAAAATTCCAAAATCAGCAGGGGCAGGGCTGCGCAGTATAAACGGTATGCGATATACATTTGGCCAACGGGAGAAATATCCAGTCCTCATCACAATGACAAAGTTGCTTCACCTGCGTGAAACCACGCCCATTGGGCGGCAGCACAGAGAGCATGGCTGGGTTTCCAAACAAAAAATTATTTAATCCTTCAATCATGAAAAGGGAATCTTAAAAATACTGAAAATGCAACAAATAAAACAAGCCTTCGATCTGTCATTAATCCGTATGTGCAGCATGAGTCAGCGTCCAATTCGTACCACGCATGTGCACAACCGATCGCGCAAGTGGTACTGATTGGGTACCGACAGCATGCATGGAAATGACCAGCTCGGTCCTAGCCTATTTGGTGCCTTGTGCACAAAAAGTTATTATGATTTTAAAAATCACAAAATAAAATCTTGGAATCCTGAAGGGACTGCATGATAAAATATGAAGCATAATGTAACTAAAATATTTTTCACTGGCCTTATGGGTGTGACAAAGTCCACTTTCAGTAGAATTGCCCAGATATTGTTTTGGTATTTGGTTATGCTATATGTTGATATATCTGTAAAAAGTGTATTATAACTTGATACACATGATAAACAGTTACATTTAACACAGCCCTAAGCAGGGGTTCAAATAATTATTTCCCACACGGTGTATGTCTGTGTATAAATAGAAGTGTATCAGAATCCCATTTTACTACAGTCTTATTCCAAAATGGATTCAATTATTTTTTCCCCCTCAGAATTCTACACCCCATAATGAAAATGTGAAAAATGTTTACTTGGCAACCGGTTTTATTTATGACACAATGTCAATCACTTCACATGTACATAAGTATTCACGTTATAAGTCGCTCTGGATAAGGGCGTCTGCCAAATCCCGTAAATGATTTCACAACCTTTGCCATGAAGCTTGGTGCACCCTCTTTGCTCTGCTCATTCCTCTGCTTTCTGCAGCTTAATCAGAGTAAACCAGTGGAGAAAAAAAAAAGTTGGACATGGTTTGGAAAAGTACACACCTGTCTATATAAAGTCCCACAGTTGACCGTTCATGTCAGAGCTCAAACCAAGCATGAGGTCAAAGGGACTGCCTGTAGACCTTTGAGACAGGATTGTCTTGAGGCAAACAGAATTTTTTCTGGTCCCAATGAACACAGTGGCCTCCATCATCCATAAGTGGAAGCAGTTAAAAAAACACCAGGACTCTTCCTAGAGCTGGCCAGCCATCTGAACTGAGCTGTCGGGAAAGAAGGACCTTAGTCAGGATGGTCACTCTGTCAGGGCTCCAGAGGTCCTAGTTTGGCAGAGAACATTCTAGAAAGACAAACATCTGCTGCAATCAACCACTCAGGCCTGTATGGTAGAGTGGCCAGATGGAAGCCAGTCCTTAGTAAGAGGCACATGGCAGCCTGCCTGGAGCTCGCCAAAACGTACCTGAATGACTCAAACCAAGATAAACAAAATTCATTGGTCTGATGAGACAAAGACTCAGCTCTTTGGTGTTAATGGTACGCATCACATTTGGAGGAAACCAGGCACCGCTGGCCAATACCACCCCTAAAGTAAAGCATGGTGGTTGCAACATCATGCTGTGGGGATATTTTTCAGCTGCAGGAAATGGGAGACTAGTCAAGATAGAGGGAAATATGACTGCAATGTACAGAGGCTTCCTGGAGGAAAACCTGCTCTAGAGCACTCTTTCAGCAGGACAATAACCCTAAGCACACAGCCAAGATATCAAAGGACTTGATTCACACAACTGTAAATGTCCTTGAGTGGCCCAGACTTGAATCAAATCTAACATCTCTGTAGAGATCTTAAAATGGCTGTACACCAACGCTTCCCATCCAACCTGACGGAGCTTGCTGCAATGAGGAATGGGCCAAACTGGCCAAGGATAGGTGTGCCAAGCTTCAAAAAGACTTAAGGCTGTAATTGCTGCCAAAGGTGTATGGACAAAATAACTAAGGCAAAGGCTGTGAATACATATGTACACGTGAATACCTTTTTTAAATAAATCTGTCAAATTCTCAAGTAAACTTTTCATGACATTATGGGTTACTGTGTATAAAATCGAGGGAAATGTTTTAATCCATTTTGGAATAAGGCTGTAACATAACAAAATGTGAAAAAAGTGATGTTCTGTGAATACTTTCCAGATGCAATGGAAAATATTTAAAACCACCTTCTCCTACCAGTCGAGCAAATGGAGCTTTGCGCAGTAGTAGATTTGTTGACTTCTGGTATTTCCTGATCTCCATTAAAGCTTTTGTTCCTGGACGAAAACGTCTCTTCTTCTTTGGTGATGCCTCTTTAAAAAAAAAAGAAAAAAAAAAGAAAAAAAAAGATATAAACACATGCTACACTTCTGACTAACATAATATTATTATAGGATAACACTTGAGATGACAGAAGGAGTTTTAAGTCACTACTGTTGTAGAAAGATGTCAAATGAACAATCATTTTAATCAGATGGTTCCTTTAAAATACTTCTACAAGCATCACAGCAATGTTGGTCATTCCTGACCTGATGGGCCACTGTCTCGACGGGACCGCGATGGGGTGGGTGCAGGTGGAGATCGCCGTTGGGGTGTCCTAGCCTTCCTCCTGCGAGAAGAGCCATCATGCCGCATGTTGGTGACAGATGTCAAAACTGTTGTCCTAGGAGACACAAATCATCTTGTGACTGGAGTAATGTAGGGGATGCTACTGTGCCACTCTGATCTGATGAATGCATATGAAGAATAGTCCCCACACACTGCTGCCTGGGAGCATTTCTTGGCTGCCCACTGCTCACAAGGTGATGGACATTTTGTTGTCTCACCATATGCTCTGCTTGCTGTGTTCACTATGCATTCACATTGAAAAAAACACAAGCACAAGCACTTACAGTAGAACACAGAAAATCCTTTAATGGTGCTGAGTTCTACCAACCGAAAATGTTGGTAGTACCAAAGTCAAACAGGACATCTGGGGTGAATGTTCTTTGCAATTTAAGCTCCAAAATTATGGAACGCTTTAATTTCAGAAATTAGGTTAGGCCCATCAATTAAATGTATTTTAACTGCACCATCTTTGTACAGTACATATGTAGGAGTTGTCTTCTAACTGTGCTCTATAAATACATTTTATAAAAGCACAATTCATCTATTAAGAGAGCACTTCCTCTCACAAGAATCTGACTGTACTGCTTATATTCATCCTGTAGCCCTTTGCTTGACTGTTGACCAAACTGTAAGTCACTTTGCACAAACCCTCAAAATTGTTGTGAATGGCCACGGTTAAGGCTGCATTTTAAAAGCTAGATTAGGAAGAAACCCTGGGCTGAGTCCTGCATAATCAAGTCACACCAATCCAGTCAAATCCTACTATTTTGGATGTACTGATAAATATTGTAAAAATTCCAATAACGTCATACTAACGTTCATCAGAAACCGAATGAAATGAGCTTTTGCTTGTTAATTTGTAGTAAGTAAGAAAGATTCTCTTCCACAGAACTTCCAACAGCAGCACAGAAAGGACAATTAAGACAGCTTGAATTAAACATCAGCTGGAGGTTGGTTTTAACGCGTTACATTACCATGAAGTAGTTTTTAACGGTGTTTTCGTAAGATTTGTCCCCGTCCCGATTGTACGGCCTTCTCACGACGTTCCAACTAGTACCGTCCAAATTAAACCGCTACAGACTGAAACAAACGCGAATCAGCTTGACCTCTGACCGATCCGGCAAATTGTAATCAACACGCAGGGTGCACAACGAATACACGCGTTACAAGATGCTTACCAGCGTGTCCACGGAGCTGCACAACAAAAGCTGCAGAGGAGCGGATTCAAACCACGCGGACTTACTCTCATTGGTCTACGTCACAGGGGGCGTGGCCAAACCTCCTGGAAGTGACCATGCTTAACAGCAGTAATGGGGCACGGTGTGTATAAATATTTAAAATCACTGGAATCACTGAACAATCTCCAGCCGTGACATTACTTAATCGCACTCAAATGGATAAAACCAACACACAATATGGAGAAGTAATACTTTTACACGGACAACACAAGACCATAAATAGTAAGGTGCCACTGAGCAATGTACCGTCCCCACACACTTCTCCCCGGGCGCCTGTCATGGCTGCCCACTACCCACCAAGGGTGATGGGTTAAAAGCAGAGGACACATTTCGTTGTGTCACCGTGTGCTGTGCTGCAGTGTATCACAATGACAATCAAAAAAAAAAAAAAAAAGTCCATAAAACAGCTAAGGAAAAGGTACAGTCCCCAGTCACAGTTCAGGGCTGCCCACTGGATGTATCACAAAGACCAAATCAACCAAAAATCAACCAAAGTACAAAAAAAATGAAAGCACCTCAACATATGCAAGACACACATTTATTGGTTCCTGATACAGCAATACAGCGCCTCACCAGTCCTCTCATATGCCTTTAATCAGGCTGAGACCTGAAGATGCAGATTTGACATCCCACCCATCAAGCTGCAGGATTCCACAACCAAATGCTCTTCACAATGGCTAGAGCACAGCAAAATGTGAGGAACTCAGGGAAGGCAGTATTGATGTCACTTCACAATCTGGGTCATTAAGAGCAGACTGAAAATGAGAACAAGTTTAAAGAAAAAACAGAGAATAAAATAAATAATTAAAAGCATCAAGAGGATAAGAGAAGCATGAGGTACACAGATCTTTATAGCATTCATCTTTTTAATTACCTAATAACCATTATTCAAATTGTACTGTGGAAACCACTTTAATTGTCTGGAAGGATAACTTTACTCCTTAAATTCACAAGTGCGGCACAGATCTTTAATAGCTTGTGGAATGTCGGGGTCTGTGCAGCTGCTCCACAGAGGGATAATACTTTGAAAGTTTGGAGGCGGCGGATTGCTTGTCGTATGCTTTTAGTCCCATCTGTCAGGTTTTTGATGTGAGCAGTCCGTTGGCGTCTCCTGCAGGCAAGTACTGGTGTGTTGAGAGTCACGTGATGCTGCTCCTCCAGTAAATTCTTGACTGCAAATGGCCGGTAGGCCAGGACCTTGTCCCCAGGAGCCAGACAGTCCAGAAAGGTTGAGTCAGACATCACGTACCTATCACTGCACTTACTCTCATATGTGCCAGAGATAAACATGATTAACCCAGTCGGTGCAAAAACAACCAGCATTTTGACAGAGTGGTTTCTGAGCCATTGCCGCCGCATTCTGTAGGACATGCCCCTGAACAAAAAGTTGTTTGGTTTCATCATGAAACTGTACATGTAGTCAATGACGCATGTTGTATTGGGAAAAGTGTTGCGGATTTCGGCTGGTACGCTTCTGCAAACAACGGCTCTGGGCAGCCATGGCGTGAAGGTTTTGCAACGCTCAGACATTACATCAATCCAGAAGGTTATTATTTCATCCACCTGCCTTAATGTCACATTAAACTGAAAAGCCAGGTCAAAGGTGAGGAGGTTCAGTTTTAGCCTCATTAGTGTCATTAGGATCTGATCAGTGAGGCAGAGTGGAAACATCTCATTTCTGAAAGGCCTCAGAAATGAAACTAAAGCCAGAAAGTGAAAGACGGGTAGACCGGTGTAGAACAGAGATGAAGAGTTTCTCCTCAGACGGACGGCGGCCAATGAGAAGCGAAGGTCCTCCAACTGTGAAGCGTCATCACCATCTTCAGGTGGTCTCAGGATCTTTCGTCGTTTCTGAGATACACTAGAGGCCTCAGGATCTAAAACATACAATCCTTTGACATATTAATAAAGAAATCAGCAGGTTGTCCAGAAGTTCTCACCGTTAGTAAACTAGGCATGTCAAATTTAGAATTACAGAAGACCAATAGCCAATAACAGATATCAACACTGGCTGTGGGGTTTGTCAGTAATCAGTCTGTTAGAGCATCCCCATGGGAAGCTGTAGCCTAATGCAGCCTTTCTCAAATTATGGGTCCATGTCTGGGTGACACGGTTCCAAGGAGCCTTGCTTCTGCACCAATTAATGGTTATGGAAGGTTGTATATGCATCCCCCTGCAGACCCAATACTTGAAATTACTGGTCCCTGAGAATCTGCTAAATTCCAAACGTACATGGAAGATCTACTTATGAGACAGGGCACGAAGTGGTTAGTACATAAATAAAAAATAATACATCTGCACAGTGACATCATTAAAATACAGGAAGACAGCATTATGAAGAAAAACAGATAAATATGAATTCCTGTAGACAGAGGATTAATTGAGACAGGTCTTACCCATGTACATTCTCTTAGGATATTTATGTCCCTTCTTTTTCTGTTCTGTTCTCCATCTTACTCTCATCTATTCAAGAGTGAATGAGTCAGTAACCAGAACATAATCAATGACATCATTCAATTAAAGGTTGCAAACATTTAACCTGGAGGTCCAGTTTTATACCTGTGCACTATCTGAAGACAGAGTTGAGACGCTGTCATAGTCATCCTCCTCCATCTGTACCAAATATTTAAAGAGTAAGTGACCGAGGTAGATAAGTAGAGCCTCACTTACGTTGCATTCGCTCATGCACCAATGTACAAACATCTCAACATGCGTACATCCATACACACCTACAGTTAAAGTGCACAGGGACTTACATTGCTGTCCGGCTGCCTGTGTGTTTGTCTCTGTGCTTCTTCTTGGCAGACTTTTCCATCAGAATGTTCACTCTCTGAGGAACATTCAGGCATTACTGGCAGCAAATAGATTTTTCTATTTTATCAAGCATGGTCATACAATCAAGAATAAAGTACTATAAAGGATAAATAATAAATAAATAGATTAAAAGATCTGTTATTAGCACATTGTCATGTAAGTGTTAAATAAATAAAAAACATCTTAATTTAGAAAATTATCATTTTTTAAATTATTTTTATGATGTTACAATCTTAACCGAGGATACTTTTATTTCTTAAAAAAAACAAACAAAAAAAAAAAAACAAGAGGTAGCAACATTCTGCACTCATTCTGGCTGTGTACAAGCTATTGTACACTGAAGTGTGTTTAACCCCCCCTGTATGACACATCTCAACATGCAATATTCTACTACTTACATCCACCCCGCTCATCACTTTTAAGGCCCGATTACAGACTAAACATTAAAGACTAAACATTCCAGAGAGGTGTGTCCACAGACCTGCAGTTTTGGCGTAGTTGTGATCTTCTAAATGTGGCAATGCTGCTCTGCCTGCAGTGGAAGCACATGCTATAAAACACAATGAAGATCCAAAACACACATCATCTGAATCATGTGAAAAACAACCTGTCCAGAACTGATTTCATCCCAGCAGTCAACCAACTCAGCTACACCCCAAAAATCCATGTTTCATTAGATCATCTTGGATGTTTCCAAGAACTAGGAATGCACCAATACCGGTATCTGGTATCGGCCTTGATACCACATTTTCTAAAGTACTCGTAAAAAAATCCCTCGATACCGGGGACTGATACCACGGTCTGAGAAATGCCTATGTTTGAACGGTCCACAGACCATCCACATGCTTTAAAAATAACACAGGCAATTATCGAGTACATTGCACGGAGTGACCAGCCACTCTTGAGGTAGAAAATGTGGGATTCCTGCATCTCCTCCATGTTCTTAAATAAATGTTCTTAATTCCAAACTAGTCCCTTGTTTTTTTTTTTTGTTAAATTATATAACTAAAGCTGTTTTTATTAAGTACTCGGTATCAGCGAGTACTGAAATGCAAGTACTCATACTCGTTTCCCAAAAAAGTGGTATCGGTGCACCTCTACCAAGAACTATCAGAAAGGACAGAGTATATCTCTGAACTATGTTGATGATAGTTGTATATAAAGGTTTACAGAAAATGTTCATACATTAAACGCTTTCATATATTTCTAATGTTTTCTTGTAATTACAAGAAAACGTCTGGCCTTTGTAGAGAAAATATGATCTTATGCATGACATTCTTATGTACAGCTTCTGAACATCACCTCAAACATTCCAGTGTCATTGTCTGTGATTTACTTTTACATTTACAGCATTTATCAGACGCCCTTATACAGAGCGACTTACAATCAGTAGTTACAGGGACAGTCTTCCTGGAGCAACTTAGGGTTAAGTGTCTTGCTCAGGGACACAATGGTAGTAAGCGGGATTTGAACCTGGGTCTTCAGGTTCATAGGCGAGTGTGTTATCCACTAGGCTACTACCACCCTGATTAATGGTGATTAATGGAAAAGGCATAGACATGGCTCTACAGTACCTGGTCTGGTTCTGTTGTCCAGGTAGTACGCTATGTCAGCTGGCGAGATTCGTCTGAGCATCACTATGGGCTGCAGCCAGTCCAGCTCCACCTTAATGACATCCAAACCCAGCTCCTGCTTCAGAGGTTTGCAGTGTTCATCTACAGGCAAAAGGGTTTTACAAGCCTGAGCTTTAGCTGACTACTAATAAAAACAATCAATCTAAATAAATTATAAAACCATACCCATTGTGTAAAAATGTTCCACACTGTTTTGCTGCACATCAACAGCAAGATCATCTGACTCCTCCTTGATAAACGGGCGACCAGAGGGCCTGATGTCTGGACCCTCACCAGCAGCTTCTACCATTGAACATTCGTAACATCAGTAACATCTACATCTCAACAACAGGTACACTGAAAGAAGTAAATTTACATAATTAATCAGACGCCCTTATCCAGAGCGACTTACAATCAGTAGTTACAGGGACAGTCTTCAAGAACAGTTCTCATACCAATTTTTCTGTCATACACCAGGATGTGATGAACATCAATAGCCATATCATCTGACTCCTCTTTAACAAACAAAGCACCAGATGTACTGCACTCAGGACCATTAGCAGGTTCTGGAATCATATGGGTGAAATTATGCATGTTAGAGAACTATGCATGTTTTGAGAAATGCTGAGTGACTTGGAGTCTCATTTATTAATGTAATGTCACTGTGTTGTTGCCAATTGAGTTCATACCAGTCTCCTCCTTCTTGATGAACATCTGTTCAGAGGTGCTGCTCTCTGGACCATTGTGCCCAGATTCTGTATTTTAAACAAAAAGTTACAGTGTTCAGCATAAATGTACATTTATCAGAAAATTGTTAGTTTCTTTCAGAATCATAGTTTTCTATGAGATACTATATTACAAATTACAAAAGTGTGGGCCATTGATTGCAAACAATATTTGTTAATTTGCACACACAAAAAAGTGATTTTCCTAACAAATCTATTCAAGCCCATGTTGCAAAAGTGAGTATACCCCAATTAGTCTTAGGAGAAAAGCCACACCTAAGACTTCAACATTTGAATTACCAGGCATTCAACCACTGGTGAGTCTAATGATTCATTTAAGAGGTGTCCAGCAGACAGGTGACTAGAAAAGCCCTTCCCATTTTATGCTGTCAGCTATGGCTTTACATGGAAGAGAAATTAAAAAAAAAAAGGTGAGGGCTACGAGAAGATCAGCACATTTACATATCAGGCAAAATGCTGTAGCAAAAGTGACCCAAACTTTTAAGAAATATGAAAGTGCAACCATCTTATAGAGATGTCCAGGCAGTCCACAAAAGTAAAAAAAATAGTCAGGAGCATCTTCTGATGAGAAGGGTTGAAGAAAATCGCAATGCAAGTTCACTGTAGTTAGCTAAAGCAGTAGAAAGCCAAATTGGAGTGACTGTTTCCCGTGTCTCCTGATCTGAACCCAATCGAACACCTGTGGCAAAGTTGAGCATCACTCTCCATATAGCATCCAGGCTCTAAAAGAGGTAATTCTTCAAGAATGGAAAAAGCCTTGTGAAATTTCTGAAAATTGTTAATTGAGCTACTGATTAAATTCATACTTTAATTCATAATTCAAAGGTGGTGTACTCATTTATGTTGAGCACTGTAAATCAGGGAGTCACTCTTCTAAAATCAGAATATGGATTCAGCAACATATTTCATTCAAATGAACCAAACCAACTGTCCTTATCTTGAAAACAGATGTGACTAAGCTATGATTCCTCTAGTGCTAACCATAGCCAGGAATTGTATAAGCATAGCTCTGATATGAGTGATGGATAAAGCAGTATTTAATACAGGAGATGCTTTCCATGAAATGAATGTCACACTAAGGCTGAAAATATCCCACCTTTGATACATTCTGGGGTGGAATCCACAGGTCTGGATGTCCCTGACAGAGCTTTGTGTCCCCAGCCGTTACCATCAGGTGGGCTGAGACTGGTTCCCAAAGATCTACTGTAATCAATAATCTCCTTGGATGTCATTCTCCTGAGCATCACCACAGGTTGTAGCCGCATCCTCACCTCTTTCTTTGGAGTGGCGTTACACTTGCCTGCACACACACACAGTCATTTTAATCTGCAGACCGAGATGGAAATTATTAGCAAATTATTCACTTTTGCCTATCTACACATTCCAATAGATTGGAATGGGCAGTGGTGGCCTAGCGTAATCACCCTGCTCACTAAGGGTTAAAAGCAGAGGACAAAACGTGCTGTGATGTAGTCTTTCACAAAGACAGTCAACTTCACTTTGAGATTACTGTGAATTACTGGCATTAGATGCACACACACACACACCAAAAACTATTTTAAAACTATTAAACAGACTCTGACTGCTTGCTAGTTAGGAGAAATTGACTCTCCAACAAGTCCAACAACTGCCCCCCAAATTTTACAAAAAAGTACAAAAACGAATTCTACTGAACATTGTTTCTTTAATACCCACTGTCTACAGCAAATACATTCAGTATCAGCACAGTTGTAACACCTCAGTGGCTGTATTTAAAAAACAATCTGCATATCCAGTCTTTGGGGAAGTGGTGGCCTAACGATTAAGGAAGCGGCCCCATTGAATCCCGGTTCGAATCCCGATCCCCCAGGCACCTGTCATGGTGCCCACTGCTCACTCAGGATGATGGGTTAAATGCAGAGGACAAATTTCACTGTGTGCACCGTGTGCTGTGCTGCTGTGGACATTAACATTAAAAGTGAAGTGATTGTGATATCCAGCACGGCACACAGTGACAAAGTGAAACGTGTCCTTCGCATGTGTGGGGACGGTGCTTTGATCAAGGGGACCTCAGCGGTTCGGGATTCAAACCCGCAACCTTCTAATTACGGGTCCGCTTCCTTAACCGCAGGGGACTAGCACGAGTCCCCTGCTAGAAAGCACTTAAAATTGACGTTTGATTGCAAAGTCCATTTCACCATTTCAGCTTGCGGACGTCCTTCTACCTTTTTATTTTCTCTACAGACGATCAACTTTCCTTAAGAGATGTATTATAAAAACGCTCTAGGCTACCAATCACGTTTCTTGAATTTCCATCGGTCCTGAGTGAGTAGTGCGCTATAAGAAGCCTTTCCCCCACCTTTCTGTTGGTCTGCGGTCAGATAAAGCACTCCGTCCATCTCCAAATCATGCTCTCTGCACAAGCTCCAGTACAGCTTTTTACCACAAGTGAGATTATCTACATTTATTCAGGGTGTAACGGGATGCATTTTTATAGTAAAATGTCTTAAATCCAAACTTCGCAACACCTCGCGCCAATCTGCTTCGGACTGAATGTAGTTCTGATTGGAGCGCAGATTTGGACGCGTACTGATGACGTAAGCAGCCCCGCCGCTTTTTAGTACCGACAGGAACGCGCGTGAAGTGTTACTGGTTCCACATCGAGGAGATCCGTGGAGGATTATGAGGCAGTGCACACATCAGGTCCCACCGAAGGGACCTCCTGTGCCTTCTTTTCTGTATTAGTTGTGTCATTGTGTGTAAATTCACGTTTTCTTAAGACAGAAGCATATCTTCTTCCAGTTAGGGCTCACCACAACGGATCAACTTATCTAGTTGTCCACACAATTGAAGAGACTTACACCATATGCCCTTCCTGCTGTGTTGCTATGGAATTAGATTTGTTTCAAAATTTTGAAACAAAACTTTCCTAATATCACACGTAAATATGTATGCTCATGTACATGTTTACCATTTAATCATTTAACTGATTTGGAGGAAAACTGGGTGAAAGTGAGCTCTTTGGCATCAACTCAACTCATCGTGTTTGGAGGAATAATACATCCCACCATCAAACATGGAAGTGGAAACACTACGCTTTGCAAAGAGACAGGACAGCTGCATCACATCAAAGAGAGTTTGGAAAGGGACATGTACCTTCAAATCTTGGGTGACAACCTGCTTCCCTCAGACCGGGTATTGAAAATGGGTCATAGGTGGGTATTCCAGCGTGATAATGATCCAAAACACAAAGTAAAGGCAACAAAGGATTGGCTCAAGAAGAAGCATTTTAAGGTCTTGGAGTGGCAAAGTCAGTCTCAAGACCTTAATCCCAGAGAAAATCTGTGGAGGGAGCTGAAGGTTAATTTAATCACAATGACAATCACTTTCACTTCCATTTGCCAGTTTTAAATAGCTCAGATGGAAAAGTGATCATCCCACAATTCAAAAGAAAAAAATACAAAGTAGAATTTCTTAAGTTTATCTCATACCCTCCATTCTGATCCACTGGATAGCAAAACCTGGGGTTCCACTGCTCAAAGGTTCCTTATTATGAAACTTTCACTCTGTTTTTTAACCTGGTAGTGATGACCCCTGTATTGACCTCGCACTCCTAGCCCCTTGTGAAAAATCACTGATTACAAACCTAGGAGCTAAAAAGGACTCAACTCTGAAAATGGATGCACAGGTTAACAATTGTAAAATTGTACTTTTTTCTGCTGAGGCGCCTTACCATCTGGAAACAGTGATTGACACTTTCATTACATACAACAACAACATTTATTTCTTATATAGCCCAAAATCACATACAGTATGTCTCAATGGGCTTTGACAGGCCCTACAGTTGACACCCCCCACACTTGACCCTTCTGCACACAAGGAAAAACTCCACACAAAAAAACTCTAGGAGAGAGAAAAAAAGAAAGGAAGAAACCTTGGGAAGGAGTGATACAGAGAGGGACCCTCTTCCAGGGTAGAGTGAGCCTGCAAATGGTGTCAGTGCAGGGTTGGATATGATATAATGAGTCCTACAGTTGTAGGGTTGGAGAAGTCCAGGATGTATTTAGTGTCATGGTCTAGATTACGTGTCCGTAATGATGTTACTGGTCCATTTGAAGATCCCTGAAGCTGTAGTTGTAACGGTGGTGGTGGTTGTGGTGACCTTCTGGTTTGTTTTATGTTTTGTCCTTGTAAAGCAGTTGTCAGGAACCAGGATTTATTTGCTGGTCTGATCACTGGGGTCTGCCTGTAGTCTGGGGGCTTGATTCCGTGTCTCGGAGAAAAACAAACAGAAGCAGCGGCAGACGGTTGCACTGTACGACCGATACTGAAATCTGTGGTTATAATGGTATATTGGTGCTACAGTGGCCCGGTACCCTAACTAGGACAGCCTAACTGGTGAATTTAACTTTGTCTGTGTCTAACAGGGGGACTCTGTGATAAACTGGACTTTATAATTGACACTGCGTCAAAATCAAGTGAAATGAGGGTCTAGGACTTTAGCAAAAAGCCAGAGAAAACAGATGAGATTGGATTTAAACACTGAGACTGTGTCTGAATCCCGGACACTGACAGGCAAGCTGTTTCACAACTGCGGAGCTCTATAGGAGAAGGATCTGCTCCCAGCTCCGTATAGTGTAGTAAGAAGAGTAGTAAAGGTAAGTGAATTTTTGTTTATGTAATTATACTTCTAGATGGATGGCAGCGTATGAATAGCTATAGAGGGCTAGAATTATCTTTTTTTTTTTTTTTTATATTTTAGACGTTTAGCAGTATGGCTTGTTGTATTTTCTTTTCTTGTATAAGACTGTAAATTCTTATGACAGTTATAATTCTTGTTGATGGTAAGAAAAAAAGAATGACATGAAATATTTAAACAGTACTTATCTATTGTGCAAACAGTATTTACATAATTAAGGTTTTGCTTGCAACCTCCTTTTCCTCTCTTATTAGTATGCCCTGTACATGTGTTTGGGTGAGCCATTCCACTTCAATGCTGTACATGCAGATATGTGTTTAGCAATGCTCTAAAATGTTATAGATTTTTATGTATGAAGACCTTACAATTAATAATACATTGTGTTTTTTTGTCTTTTAATTAGCATCTCAACAAAGATAAGGAGATGGTGGTGCCTCAAAGTAATGAACGCTGGTCTGGAAAAGTACTTATTAAAGACAGAGTAGTTAATACTGAGATGTCATTTTAAAAGGTGTGTCACATTAAGTATGCCTTCTGTAGAATCAAGCAGTGTTTGGTCAGAGGTAGAAGATCGGATGATAAGCAAGGAGGATCAATTGGCCTGTAGGATACAAGACTGGGACGCTCTCACTGACCACATTATAAACACAAAGATGTTAAATGTTCTTTTCCATGAGGTAAACCATATTCATAAGCCATAAAAAAAACCCTAACTGTAAATTTAAAATATTTATGTCCTATATTTATGTCCTTGTACACGTGCGTGGTTTTGGAGAAGAAGAGGCATGAGCTGAATGTACCAGCACTGCATAAAAGGTAGGGTTAAATGTAAGTTAAGAATGAGGATTTTTTTTTCTTCCAGTGAGAAGGAACAGTTTGATTACAACATCACTTGGGAAATGAGCAAGAAAGTAAGCGTTTAAGTGTTTTCTAAAACATTTGCTATGAAATGAAAAATATTGGCATGTTTCTCTTCTTAGGATCAAGGTCACTAGTCTGCTTGTTCCTGGTCCCAGTGTTTTTATTTTGTTATTTCTCAGTTACAGTATTTTGTGGTGATATTCAAATATTTAATAATAAAATAATTTTCCTTAATACTGTGACCTTTACTCTTGCCATTATTATTTACCTTATATTATTCAGATTTAAAATTATGTACGCACAGCTTTTCACTGTACATACTAGATATTGTAGAATCAGCCCTTGCAATATCCACCCTCCTAAACTACCCCCTTCACCTAAATGCTTTACATATTGTAAAATGCCACCCTACTGTAGCTTTTGTATTTACACTCCTTATACATGCACTTTACCTCGTGTTTTTCTGGCTATATAATTGGCTTTATACCTGTTGCAACTTTACATAGACAAGTGTAATTTAGGACTAATACGTGAAGAAACAGCAGGTTCCTAAGTAATGCATTAGGTGTACACTTATATAAATGCAGAATTTGTTATACATGCAGCATGTGTTATAAAACTGCATAAGGCGTACACTTATATACATTCAGAATTTGTAATGTTACTGATACAAAGTCAACACCGAAAATCATCAAACTCACATAGAAAAGCTGAACACTGGCAACATAAGGATATCAATAATGCTGCAATTGTCTGATAACTATGCAACCTACCGATATAGTGGTCTATATACTAACTATATACCGTTATCTGAACACTTTTGAAGTTACTACCATATTATTACGAAGAACACTCAAACTAAGTAGATAACGATTAAAGTGTTAACAATAAATTCACGTAATATCTGTAATCATGCACATTACAAAATTGGATAGATAATACAGGATTAAATTTAAGGATTAAAGGAAACAGGTTGGGTCCATTTATAGAACAAAAAAAAAAAATTGAACCCCTTTAACCCGCCCTCTTTACTCCGACCAGCCAAGTGCTGAATGAATGTGCGCTTGACTGCGAACGTCGTGGAGTGGGGTGTTTTGTTCAGTTTCACGCGTTTGAGATTCATCTCCCCACTTCAAACGCAAGAGTACACGAAGCGACACGCTTGGCACAAATAAACAGATTTATTTTTGGTAAGATCATGTTCAGCGATGACAAAAAGAAATTTCAATTTTCGCTTATTAAACTGAAATAATTAGTCATGATTGTAAAACAATTAATGATATTAAAATGTTTTAAAGCAGCAAACGTTGCCACCATATTTAATAAACAAATAAATCTACTGACGTCAAAGTGAACATCTGGCACCACAGTGGATCTGCAGCCAGATCCTTCTCGTAATTCTGCACCGAAAAAATGCTTCAGATAGTGTTAGGGGACCACTAGGGGATCTATACAATACATTTTTTTTGTTCATAATAGGGGACGAGTAAAATGTCTATTACTGTCAAATGAACAGAAGATTAACTGATCAACTGAGGCATAATGAAAAAGAAGACAATTTTTGTTAACACAGGATTTGTATTTTACTTTGGTTTTGCATACAAGTCAAGAAAAGAAAGGAAGGTCATGCAAAAGGTTTATGCCCACAAATGCATGCTTGTTATTTGGTCATTTTTACTGAGCTTTGTTGAGCTCCGGCTTTTTCATAATCATCATTAGGAAAGCACAGGAAATGCAATGTGCTCCACTCAGCCACTCCATTCTATTCTGATAAATCTACTAATGCTCACAAAGCAGAAGTTGTCTAAAAAGAACATAGCAAATGGTTTCCTCAATTATTAATATTAAGAAATGTTAGTCAAGTTGAAGAGTGGAGATCATGTTGAGGTCTGGCAGACCAAGAAAAGATTCCAAAAGAACTTCTCATGGGCTTTCTAGAAAAGCAAATAAAACCCCATGTTTGATGATAAAAGACCTTCTGGAACATTGAGCGGTGGAGTGGTGGTGTACTATTTTCCCACAAATATAGACATCATGGCTAGTCACAAAAAAGTGACAGCAGCAATGTTATATCGGTTGGAAACGGTGGCACTGATGAAAAGACATGAGGCAGAGCTGAAGGTGTGTAACACCACATACCTGTCCATTTCAAACCTGCGAACACACTGAGACAGAGGCTCGTCCATCCCAAAGCCCGGATACCAAAACAGAAGAAGAGCAATGTAGTGTATGCTGTCCATTGCGAAACCAAACAGCTGCTACACAGGATGGTCCCGGCACAGAAGGAGCAACACCTCAGGGCCAGAATCAGCTGTGTACCTTCAACTTAAGTACATTTTTGGACGAGAATGTTCATATATTGGACAGAGAAGATAGGTGGTTTGAGAGAGGAGTGAGGGAAGCTTTGCATGTGCAAATCAACTAACCCTCAATCAGCAGAGGTGGAGGACTCAGACACAACTTATCTCCAACCTATTTAGCTGCCCTTTCATCCCCAGAAAAACCAGGCCCAATTCACAGGTTCACCAGGTTGGCCACATTTAACAAGGAGCTGCCAGGGCGGGGTTGTCACATCTACCCACCCCTACCCCTGCCTTTGTTTCACTTAACAATCCTATTCAAGGCAGGAGTGAAGTGAAACCAACCTGGAGGATACATTTGTTGGCACTAGGCAACTTCCCTCAGATTGAAAAAGTTCTGTGGATGCTGAACGAAACGTCTCTGCATTAAAGAAAGAAAGTCCAGTTGCCATGACTCAACTTTCAGACAGCACACAACGAAATGTGTTCTTGGGGAGCAGTGGGCAGCCATGTTAGGTGCCCCATGAAGGAAAAAGTGGGGACTGTACAGTGCTCAGTGGCACTTCAGAGACACCTTGGCAGTTTGGGATTTGAACAATCAACCAATCAATACGGGTCCACTTCCACGATATTGATTGCAAAAGATAGTGGTCAAAAACAGTACAATTGTTGTTCATCCAAGAACACCTGCCACATGCCTGTTAGTTGCCATCTACATATGCGTTACTGACATCTTGTGGACCCAAACTGAATGTCACTATTAAAACTATATTGGCTCATACAATCATTCTATGCACTTTGTAATTTTTCTTTGTAATTTTTACACACTGTAAGTCAGACTATAAGAAAGTTCCAAGTTAGAAGTAGTCTAAATAGGAAGTTTTTGAAGTGACTGCTGTTCTGACCTTATGGGGAGGATCATTCCACCACCTAGGGGCCAAGACAGGAGTCTAGATGAGTATAATCCTTGTACCTCCAGAGGTGGAGGGACCAGGCGAGCAGTGCTGGAGGATTGGAGAATGTGCAGTGTCAGGTATAATAAGGGCTCTGAGGTTGGCTCATGTTTGCCTTTGTAGGCCAGCATAAGGGGTGGTGTGAGAGGATTTTAGAAGGTTGAAAACAAGCAGTCATACTGCTGCATTCTGTGTCAACTGTGGGTTCTGTCAAAGTCCATTGAGATATACTGTATGCGATTTTGGGCTATATAAGAAATAAATGTTGTTGCTGTTGAACGTGTTGGGTGGCCTGTGTTGACAGGTAATCAGTCTGACATTGTAAAGAATGAACCTACATGAGTGGAAAAGATTGGTGGGGAGAGAACGAGAGGTGGTTGTATATAGTTGCTCCAAGGTTATATGCAGAGAAAACTGTGAGTTGTTCAGTTAGATAGCAAGATCTAGATGTGGTGAAGAATCTGCTGGAATAAATAATAGTTTGGTAGGATAACCTGTGTAAGGAAATAACCTCACCAAGTGATCTCGTGTAGAGGGACAAAAGGAAAGGGCTGAGTACTTAGCCCTGAGAGTTTTGCTGATCTGGCTGCATGTAGAAAAGGGCTGTCTCAGTAGAGAAAAAATTGAGGTTTCTTAAACAACGTGTTTTGTTTGTGTTTCACATGGACTGTTTTATATATTTTCATACATATTTCACAGTAAGTTTGATGTTACTGTGTGCATTTATTTGTTATAAGTTGACATGGTGACAACATGAAAAAGTTACTTGAAGGCAAATAAAAAAATAAATAAATAATGGAGACGCACATAAGTAATTACTTTGTTGATGCACCTTTGGCAGCAATTACAGCATGAAGTATTTTTGAATATGATGCCACAAGCTTGGCACACCTATCCTTGGCCAGTTTTGCCCATTCCTCTTTGCAGCACCTCCCAAGCTCAATCAGGCTGGATGGAAAGTGTAGGTGCACAGGCATTTTAAGACCTCTCCAGAGATGTTCAATTGGTGCCTCCATCAGGTGCCTTTTGGTGAACTCCAGGCATGTGGCTTTTACTAAAGAGTGGCTTCTATCTGGCCACTCTACCATACAACCATACAGAGATGGTTGTCCTTTGAGAAGGTTCTCCTGTCCACAGAGGACCTCTGGAGCATGGACAGAGTGACCATTGGGTTCTTGGTCACCTCCCTGACTAAGACCCTTCTCTTCTGATCACTCAGTTTAAGTGGCTGGCTAGCTATAGGAAGGAGGTCCTGGAGGTTTTGAACTTCTTCCACTTTTGGATGATTGAGGCCACTGTGCTCACTGGGACCTGGAGAAATCTTTCTGTAACCTTCCACAGATTTGTGAATTGAGACAATATGGTTTTGGAGGTCTACAGACAACCCCTTTGACTTTATGCTTGGTTTGTGCTCTGACATGAACTGTCAACTGTGGGACCTTATATAAGTTTGTGCCTTTCCAACTCATGTCCAATCAACAGTTTTTTTCCCCCACAGGTAGACTCAAATTAAGCTGCAGAAGCATCTTGAGGATAATGTGTAGAATTCTGAGGAATAAGGCTGTAATATAAACATGCACAAAGTGATGCACTGTGAATACTTTCCGGATGCACTACAGATTAAAGACAGCACGATTCATAGTCTTGAGGGTCCAATTTTGTGGTCTTTTCTGCATAATTTGCACAATTTTTGGGGGGGAACGTTTAGCAAAATTGTCTTAATCTAAAAATGAATCTCACACAAAATGATGCTCTTATCCAGAGTGATTTACAATCAGTAGTTTGGGACAGTCACCCTGGAGACACGCGGGGTTAAGCGTCACCCTGGAGACACGCGGGGTTAAGCGTCACCCTGGAGACACGCGGGGTTAAGCGTCACCCTGGAGACACGAGGGGGTTAAGAGTCACCCTGGAGACACGAGGGGGTTAAGAGTCACCCTGGAGACACGAGGGGGTTAAGAGTCACCCTGGAGACACGAGGGGGTTAAGAGTCACCCTGGAGACACGCGGGGTTAAGAGTCACGCTCAGTAAAATGGAGTTTGAACCTGTTACTGTGGTCTTCTGGTTTGTAGACAAGTGTGTTACTGACTAGGCAACTACTACTAAATCATTAGCAGCATAAGCAAAACTTTTTTTATGAACATCATGATGAATGAACAGCTACATCTGACTCTTTGATGAACAGCATATCACAATTGCTGCTGTCTGGACCACAATGAGCAGATTTTGTATAGGGAAAAAATAGAAACAAAGGAGTAAACTGAACAACCTGCCCTGAACAGATCAATATCAAAATGTTATGGATGATTAATGTTGTATAAATATTTATTCAGACCTGATGGAACTGCATATATTATGTATTTTATTACAGTATATTACAAAGATTTTTTTATAAAAGGCTGGTTACGCCATATGACAAGGCAATTAATAATTTAAACAAAACTATTCCTGTACGGCCATAAATTAATGTTATAGTTCAGCATTTGAACTGTAACTTCATCCTCTGCAAAAAAAAAAAAACCTTTTACTGTCAAACTGAGAATCAAAGCTTTTTTTCTTTTTAGCTACAGAGAAAATCAATTGGCATGGCTCAAAGTATCATTCATTTCGAGTGGATGCAGCTTCCCTGAAGGTCCGGCTGGCCAGGTTTTAGATTGCAGTGATCTTACTGGCTTCCCTCACACCACTCAGATAGGCTCCAGTTACTGTCTGGGGAAAGTGCCTGTTGGTGGCCTGAATATAACACAGAGGACAAAATGACTAAGTTCATTCAGTGAAAAAGACTACAGTTATGCGTGATTTAACACACTACAAGTGGAAAACAAAATACAAAAAGGGCTAGCACCAGCTTCAAGCACTCTAGACTGATCTGAGGAGTCAAACATCTTCCGAAGAATCACCACAAACAATCAGCACAAATAAACTGTCAAGTCTACTGTGGGCATATTAGCATAAAGGATCTAAATCTTGAACAGCTAAAGCTACTTTAGATTAAAAATTATAGCATATTACTTATTAAATAATTATTAAAAAACTATTTATCATAATTGTTGTTTGAAATGTCCTGTTTGTGTTGTGTGTAGCATATTTTTGGTCAGGAGGACATTTTTTTAATCTCTACCGCATGCTGTATTTATATACATAATGGCCAAGGTCTTCATGCCACTGTGGAACACTTGTGGAACAATTTTATTATTAAATGGTCTGTGTTCAAAAATATATTTGAATTAGAGTGAACTCACCTCACCAGCAAAGAACACTTTTCCCTGCACATCTTCAGCTATGATGTCATAGGCTTCACCGCTGCCCTCTGTCTTAACAAAACTGTAGGACATCTGTGCCCAGGGATCAGAACCCCAGCGAGTTACAAAGAAGCTCAATGGATCAGGAACCTCCTGAACAGAATGATGAGAGCAAACAGTGTGTTCGGTGTGTTTTGTCTTGAGCTGCTGGGGGTGGGGGGTTGTGCTTACTTAGGGTACCAAACAGACTGGGACCGCCCCATTCTGTGACATCACTGAGTCATGTTAATGTGTGAGTACTGGCCTTTACTTACAGTTGGTACGTGGTACAGAAATAGAAGAGCGAAAAATATTGATACCATTGTGCTTGTATCAATCCAATACTGATAACAACTTGGTACCGATGGTATTGATATTTAGTATCGATCTGCACACACATAATGTTGGAGTTAGACAGTCCATGTTCTGCACTGTGCAAGTTGCCAATTTTGTTGCCAAAGTTGAACTGCATTCTTGTCGTGTGGTCCCTTTCCACACCAACATCAGTTTTCCCTTATGACCACACGGTAAGCCCAGTGAATATGGCTTTGCTGCAGCAGCCATTATAAGGAAAAGGGACACACAACAACAGTGTCCGAATTTTTGAGGGTAAATGAGCAGCATTCCTGTTGTACAAGTATGCATGTTTAACACGGAAGTATAACTGATTATGTTTAAGTGAAAATACAGGAAGTACTGCAATAGGTCAAAATGTGAAAAAAGTTGTGATTCAACAAATTTGCAAAACGCAAATAATTCACACTGATTGACTGAATTTGCGTTATTTGTTGCACTCACAACATCACAAATTCCTGGAGGGTCTGACAAGTACACTGATTTAACTCCAAATTGTTTCCAACACAGCACACAGAACTTTCTCCTTCTTCTGCATTATGTACCTGCTCCTTGAAGAGTTCCCGCAGGACCTTCATGCACAGGTCGGCCACCTGCTTCTCCTCCAGCCCCTTCACTGTGGTGACTGCCTCCCCAGTGATGACTGACATCAACACACTCTGCTTCCCCTGTTCTCATT
The DNA here is from genome assembly GCF_900700375.1 of Denticeps clupeoides. Classification (NCBI taxonomy): domain Eukaryota; kingdom Metazoa; phylum Chordata; class Actinopteri; order Clupeiformes; family Denticipitidae; genus Denticeps; species Denticeps clupeoides. The sequence goes on along the minus strand of NW_021630069.1, from coordinate 283,837 downwards.
CAAAAACCAGACACTTCAGAGAATTTAATCAAGCAATTCAGACAACATATATGACACATCAATGATTCATTAACTGATCAAAAACGTATATAGTTAGTACCACTTTCAAAACAACAATGTAATAACATGAAGTGTTTGGACGTCAACTAATTATCTCTGAGAAATATATGGTACTTATAAAAAGATAACTACTACTCCTCAGTTTAGGGTGGAAGTGATTGATCCTGGAAAAACCTGAAAGCAGTATCAAAAACCTAGTGTAAAAAAATCCAATCCAACTTTATTTGTAGAGCACAACCCCACTTAAGTTTAAAATAACAAAAAAAGGGGACAGTGGTTGACCTATGTGGTAGGAAAGCAGACCCATAATCGGAAGGTTGCATGTTCAAATCCCAAGCCGGTTAAATGCAGAAGACTCATTTCATTGTGTGCACCGTGTGCTGCTCTGAGACTTATTTTCCACGCAACCAAAGCAGGCGGGTTTGAAGTGGGAATGAAGGAAAGTTGATCTTTCTCCGAGTGTCCAGCGAGCAACATTATCACAACACTACATTATCATCTTACCGGAACGGGCATACTTTTTGTGCTGAGCCCTGAACCCCGTGGCGCGGTCGGCCTGAAGGCGGCTTTAGATTTTCTACAATGAGCAGAAACACGGTCTGTGTTCAGTCCGCACTCGCCTGACGCCACAGACGTCTACTAAATCAGGTGCCTTTCGGGCATGAATGTTGTCAAAATTCCAGCCTCTTTTTTTTTTTTTTTTTTTTTAACATTTCATTGTTGTATTTGGTTTTTATATTAGGAAAGTTTTGTTTAAAAATGTTGCAACAAATCTGATCCCATATTTCTCTGGTGTTTGTGGCGTCAGGGGAGTGCACACTGAACACTGCTCATTGTAGTAAATCAAAGCGTCCACACAGGTGAATTAGACCTTAACTTTTATATTTGAAACATCATGACAAAAAAAAAAAAAAAAAGGGGCTGCATCATGATTCATTGATATCGAGGCATTGATCATCGTAATAGACTCTTGACACCAGTGAAGTTTCACACCTCTAACCAAATAGGGACTTAATTCTTGTGCATTTCTGCATTTCTGTTATCTAATGATACACCCATCAACACATCTGGACCCAAAAGGTAGTGGCAAATGAGTGAGTGTCTGGTTACATGGAAATGCTTCCTGTCTCAAGTTGTGTGTAGACTGTAAGAATGGACATCACGGGAGCCTGCTTTTGCCTTGCATAACAGATGTCTGCAGGGGGAGGTGTGACATTCCTGTGTCGACGGTTGTGGGTGAAGATTCGACACCCCAGTTTTTACATGCCTTTTGTCCGACGGCAACGTGTGAAGTATCAGCCGTCAGGACCGCCCACCCTCTTTGTCTTCCCCAAATGGGAGGCACCGGGGGCGTGACATCAGCAACAATAGGTTCTGATTGGTCAGTGACAACTTCCTGTAGGCCAGTGACAACTTCCTGTAGGCTTTCTTCTTATGTTTATTTTCTCTGCAACCTTGGTACCTTTTTACATTCAATATTCACATGTAACTACAATAATTATTTACCGGTGTTAATAAATTAGAAACTGTTCATTTTTAACCTCTACTGTGCCATGCCTCTTTCTGCCAGGTAACATCAAATTGGAGTGGTTGAATACAGTGCTTTGTGTGGAGGGAGAAAGAGTTTTTTCTACACAATCTATTCTCTTCTACCACACCACATGGTCTTCATTGTTTTTACAAGACCAATCTTATTTATGTGCTCAGTATGTTTAGCTAATTTAAAATAAAAAGTGTTTAATTTGTATTATGTACTTAAAAACACCACATATATATGTAGTGCTCACTGTTTAGGTATTCTAATCACTTAATTGTCTTCTGGCTGCAAATGCCCTCAAGTTCTCTCAAGCTACCCAGCCATAATCTTTTTAAATAGCAATGGCCAGAAGCTACTTCAACTATGCAGTCGGATATTGTTCACCCAGATGCAGTTATCAGGGGCATCCCAAGCCTATTATTTCCTTCCCCAAATTTTACACCTTGCTGGGCCCTGGTCTGAACCCAGAAGCTGTCCAAAGACACGGACCTATAAACAAAACAGAAGGTTGTAATAAACCCCTGATAGTGCAAGTCTAGGGATTGTCAAAGAACGCATAAGAGAAAACATTCTGTAATGATACTTGAGGGAAAACTAAATCATTCAAGTATCATTCATTATATTCCATTCATAACATGCCTTGTCATAGAGCAAAACAGGAGGAACAAAAACATTATAAACATACAACAGACTTGAAAACGCAAGTAAGTACAGGGAAAAAAAACAAAACATGAAATGGATGGTCCTGGTCCCTTAAAAAAACAGACTGTGTTAGAGTTCAGTTGTAAGCCTCTCATTCACTGAACATCTCTCTCAAAAAGTTAAATCCTCAGAGTACAGCATCTACCACACAGAAGCATTACGTTTGGATCACTGTTCAGGGGACTTCAATGGGGCACGCCTGTCTAAGGGTCTGATTCTCCCTGCTTGCTGCTTTGGCAGAATAACCTTCTCGGTCTGGTGACACTGTTGTAAGCTCTAACCTTTGGGTCCATGTCGTAGAAGACACCAAACATGCCCCGGTCCTCTGGACTTGAAGGAACATGACCAAAGTAGTCGGCCCCCTGCACCTTGCTGTCCCAGAAGCGGTAGGGAAACTGAAGAGCAATCTGGAACAGGAATAAGAATGTTGTTCTACATTCTACATATAATATATATTATCAGTCCAGTTCACCTCCAACCAACTCACTTTCTCAGTAAGGCCAGCTCCAAGACTGTGGATGGCCTTAATCTTCCTCTCTGGAAGCGGTGGGCTGAATTTGACTACTCCTTTCTGGAGAAGTGCCAGCGGGATGGTGACCAGCACCTGCACAGCAAACAGAGCACAACAGAGTTAAAAAGTGCAAAAGAGCAAACAGGTCTCCTCTTCTGATCCCCGTCTGGGTCCAGCGTCTGAAGCTCTTACTTTATGTGCAATCCACTGTGAACCGTTAGTGGATGTCACACTGATGACATCTCCAGTGTAGTTGATGGACTGGACCTGCAGAGCAAAGAATATGAGTCTAGTGCGCACCGTATAATTGAGTATAGAAGAAACCGCTCCATAAAATCAGTTTCTCACGATTATGAAAAGCATTTACAACTCACTTATTTGACAAAAACAACATCTTTCAGACAGAGGAAAACAGAGCCTGAGGTTGTTTCAAAACACCACCTTCTTTGCAAGCATCTTCATTTATAGTGTCTGTTACATCCTTTAGGCCGTAGAAGGGCTTGGGGTGCTCTGTGTGGTGCCTGTTCCCTTTTAGGCTGTCAGGTGGGAGGAGACTGGGATTATGGTTCTGCCCACCAATTCCTTCGTCAACTGCCAGCCAATCAACGCACAGGCCCAGGGAGCATTTAAGGACCATTCAAACCACCAGTCAGGGTTCATTGTTGTGGGGTCGGATATAAGCCTTTGCTGTGTGTTAGAGTGGTTAGTGTGGTTAGTAGTGGCATTGTTGTGAATTTGTAGTCTCTCCTTTCATGGTGTGTTGTCCTGTGGATTGTTGTGTTGTTATTATATTTAGCACTGTAGGTTGGTTGGTTGTTCACTACTCACTGTAAATAAAAGCACAATATTTCACTTGGGCCTGGTATCTGTGTATTCCCACCGCACACATTCCTCTCGTTTGTAGTCATGTTTCCCAACCCCAAGACGGGGACGTAACATTTCATTATTCCTGTATCTAACTAGTGCGATCAATGGCTAGCAGTTTTATTTAAATATCATATCTTTGTGGACACAAATCTAACACATAATATACACTACTCGCAATGAGTTAGGGATATTGTTATTTACATAATTCATAATTTCACTAAATTTTAATTAAAATAAGTAAAAGTTCCCTTATATTATTACTAATAATGTATGAGATATGTTGTTTACATTTACAGCATTTATCAGACGTCCTTATCCAGAGCGACTTACAGTCAGTAGTTACAAGGACAGTCTCCCTGGAGCAAGTGTCTTGCTCAGGGACACAATGGTAGTAAGTGGGATTCGAACCCGGGTCTTCTGGTTCATAGGCGAGTGTGTTACCCACTGGGCTACTACCACCCTATGTTGTTGTTCTAAGGCAATGTGTTCCACTCTTCCATAAGTTCCCCATGCAGTTCTGCCAGGTCACTTGGAGATCAGGTACGATTATTCAGTCTCTGCTTCAACTGGTCCCAGACATGCTCTATGGGGTTCAGGTCAGGGGACATTCATGGCCCCACAATACCACACCATTAGACTGTAAAGCTCTTGTTCAATCGGAGCAATGTAATGTATGGAATGCAAAAGGGAAAAGCATATACATTGCATCTAGAATGTATTCACATCATTTTTTCAAACTATCCCACATAGAGTGCAATTGTAATAAACCTGTCTTAGCAGAAGAAGGTGCATTTTAATTGTGTATGTACATTTTTAGTAAATTCTAAGTTTTACAAATGAGAACCCTGGTTTGGATCTCAAAAGTTGTGTCCAGAATTAAGTTAGTGCTGTTGACTGGTAACTGGTTAAAAGCAGGTTTAAGCACTATGGGTACAGATGATGCTATACTGTCATTTACAGATTAAAAACAGTAACTATTCTACTAAAATAGTATAAAAGTTCTACTTTGCTGTGTGTTAACTCTGAATGGCAGTAAACTTTCCCTGATCTCTGTCTGTCCTTGTAATGGGTACTGGTGGAACAAATCTAGGACTAGGTAATCTTGTTTATTTTTAAGTCACATGCTATTAAACAGGACAAACCACTGTCTGAAGATGGACGTTCAAGCCCTCTGCCAGGTGGTGTAGCACATGAGAGTAGCCCTTGGTCAGCATGGCGTGGTCTCCTGAGAACTGGGCAAAGAACTTGTTATGGTCCCATGAGCGTGCAGATACCTGCAGAGTTGGTAACACATACACACATACATTATGTCATTAGTTTGTCACCTTATGCAGTTCTTGAGAATTGTGTCATTGATGCCCCAAGACTGGGACTTCAATTGGAACATGTCTGTGTTTGCTTTTGAATAGGACTGCATGATTTGGGAAAAAAAAGTGATTACTGAGATCAATATTGCAATATGCATTTGCAATATGATAAATGGCGCATGCTTACATATCAATAAAAACTCACATAAAATGAATAATACTTCAGTATTATTACTGAAGTGAAACATACAAACTACTTATAACAATCTTATAACAAATCCCAGTGCTTATAAAAATGTCAAAATATATAATATTTTACTAAAACACTAAATACTGCAGCTTAATACAAATAAATAATAAGTCAACAAGAATTTCTCAATAACAGGTACATTTTAAGAAAAATGTAACACATATCCAATTTATATCCAGCAGTTCTTATTACTTTACATTATTTTTTCAGGAACTCTGCATGGTCCAGGTGGTCTGTAGATAATGAGAAATATACTGACTGTTGTCATTTTAATAACAGAATAATTTTGCATTTAGCAAACCAAGTTTCAGCTCACAGACTCCAGTGCTAGAATCAGTTAGGGTAGAGGGTAATTTGTATTAAATTATTTCTGATCATTTTCTTTAAAGTTTTTTAACCTTATGAATGGTATATGATTAAGCCAAATGTCTACTCAGTCCTATGGCGCCATTCCAGGATGGATGGATACATACACATCCAAGACCAGGCTTTCCCCAAAAACTGCCAATTATTAATGAAGGCCACATTATGTTTTTGACACCAATCAGACAGCCGGATATTTAATGCAAGTAATCTACTATAAATTTCACTGTTCCTCCTAAATTGAAGTGTGGAAGCAGAGCAGATTTCTGCCATAGACAATTGCTTGTTCTAGCATCTCTAAAAAATTGTTTGTAATTTCCGATTGTCTTCACACGTGGACAAAATTGTTGGTACCCTTCAGTCAATGAAAGAAAAAAAAAAACTCACAATGGTCACAGAAATAACTTTAATCTGACAAAAGTTCTATGAAATTTAACCAATGAAAGTCAGACATTGATTTTCAACCATACTTCAACAGAATTATTAAAAAAATAAACTCATTAAACAGGCCTGGACAAAAATGAGAGTACCCCTAACTTAATATTTTGTTGCACAACCTTTTGAGGCAATCACTGCAATCAAATGATTCCTGTAATGGTCAATAAGACTTCTGCACTTCTCAGCAGGTATTTTGGCCCACTCCTCATGAGCAAACTGCTCCAGTTGTCTCAGGTTTGAAGGGTGCCTTTTCCAGATGGCATGTTTCAGCTTTCCAAAGATGCTCAATAGGATTGAGGTCAGGGCTCATAGAAGGCCACTTTAGAATAGTCCAATGTTTTCCTCTTAGCCATTCTTGGGTGTTTTTAGCTGTGTGTTTTGGGTCATTGTCCTGTTGCAAGACCCATAACCTGCGACTGAGACCAAGCTTTCTGACACTGGCCAGCACATTTCACTCTAGAATCCCTTGATAGTCTTGAGATTTCATTGTACCCTGCACAGATTCAAGACTCCCTGTGCCAGAAGCAGCAAAGCAGCCCCAGAACATAAAGCCTCCTCCATGTTTCACAGAAGGGACGGTGTTCTTTTCTTGATATGCTTCATTTTTCTGTGAACATAGAGCTGGTGTGCCTTGCAAAAAGTTCAATTTTTGTCTCATCTGTCCATAGGACATTCTTGTGGCTTGTCCACATGTAGTTTGGCAAATCCCAGTCTGGCTTTTTTATGATTTGTTTTCAACAATGGTGTCCTCCTTGGTCGTCTCCCATGAAGTCCACAACGACGGATGGTGCGATCTGACACTGATGTTCCTTGAGCTTGAAGTTCACCTTGAATTTCTTTAGAAGTTTTTCTGGGCTCTTTTGTTACCATTCGTATTATCCGTCTCTTCGATTTGTCATCAATTTTCCTCCTGCGGCCACGTCCAGGGAGGTTGGTTTCAGTCCCATGGATCTTAAACGTCTGAATAATATGTGCAACTGTAGTCACAGGAACATCAAGCTGCTTCGAGATGGTCTTATAGCCTTTACCTTTGACATGCTTGTCTATAATTTTCTTTCTAATGTCCTGAGACAACGCTTTCCTTCGCTTCCTCTGGTCCATGTTGAGTGTGGTACACACCATGTCACCAAACAACACAGTGACTACCTGGAGCCCTTTATATAGGTCCACTGACTGATTACAAGATTGTAGACACCTGTGATGCTAATTAGTGTACACACCTTGGATTAACATGTCCCTTTGGTCACATTGTTTTCAGTCTTTTCTAGGGGTACCATCATTTTTGTCCAGGCACGTTTCGTGAGTTTATTTTTTTAAATAATTCTGCTGAAGCATGGTTGAAAAGCAATGTCTGACTTTTAATAGTTAAATTTCATAGAATTTTTATTTATTATTACTTTTGTCAGATTCAAGTTATTTTTGTGACCATTTTGAGTTTTTCTTTCATTGACTGAAGGGTACCAACAATTTTGTCCACGTGTGTATGTGATAACATAGTTTCTATGTGAATAAGGATTTTAGAATAGGAATGTTTAGCATTAGAAATAACTTTTTCTCTGGTGTCAGGTGCTCTGGCTCCAGGAATACATGTAACTAGTGTTGCTAGTGAGTCAGTTTTAAGAATAGTGAAATTATACTGAGTGGGGAATATGAACGGGTTCGGAATGTATGCTTGCAATCACTCATCCTACTGTCCAAAGGGCTCTAAAGTGACCGGTGCCCGAGTGGAAGTTACTGGCTGACTAGACAGAGGACCAGTGTATAAAAGTGAGCCTATGAAACTGACTGATTGTATATAGTAAAAATGTTTTAAAAGTTTATATAGGCTCATCTGCTATATGCTCATATATTAATGTCCTTGATATCCCTAGACTGGTATTTCTGCAGACACATTGCTAATAAGCAGTGATTGTGATTATGAAGAACATGAAACATTTGTATCAGCTCTGAAGCTCTCACCTGGTTGAGGGTACTGCCACAGGCATATTCCAGGTTACTCAGGTGGAATTGCAGAACCCTCTCCTCCAGCTCGCTGAAATGAATGCTGGACTCATGCAGGAAGGTCTTGTAGACCTCCTGGATCTTCTCTGTTGGGTCCACAAACAAACACAAAAAAATGCTTTACAGAAACATCAATAATTATTACTCAACATTGTTTAACGCAACTGATAACTTAGATGAGGAGAAACACATACACACCTCCCAGAGGGGCATCCTGGCTCTGGGATTTGCCCTTCCTCCACTCAGACACCACATCCAGGATAGCATTCAAGTGGAAGTCCATGCGCTTGTCTATGGCTGGGTCAGTCAGTAGACCTCCCTCCTGCAAGAGGTCACACCGAACCCCCAGCTTGTGCATCTCAACACCCAGCTGCCCCACACATACACACACAAACAGAGGAGGTGTAGTGTCAGAATTGTATCCTACTCTAGTCCTGCTCCAAATAATTGTATTAGTTTTATTAAGTTCAACATAAAACATTATTTTATTCATCAGGACAAGACACGCAGACATAGAGAGACAGATCGATCAACTGGCCTTGATTAAACTTACCTGCTCGCACATCAGGGCAATCGGGTTGTTGATGCAGCCATTGACAATCTGTGCTCCTTGGCCCACAGTAACACCCAATGACGTGTTGTCCCAAACTCGCCCTCCGATTCGATTTTGAGCCTCCAACACCACCACCTGCCCAGGTTACACATTGATAGATGTCATGAAGTGGAATTTCACCTAATGCTTCACCTAAAACTGAATGACATGAAAATAATATCTAAAAGCTAATACTTAAAAGAATGTACAATAAATCCATGAAAATGTTTAATCTGCCTCCTGTACCCTTGGTTCCTCCCCATTTACCAAGGCATCAAGAAATCCTTCCCAGTGGCTGTGAAACATAACAATGTTTAATAAACTACTATATTTCATTTTTTGGACAAATGCTCACCTGCACACCAAAGTTGTGCAGCTGTCTGGCTGCCGCCAGACCTGCTGCTCCTGCTCCGATCACTAGCACCTTCTTCTGCTAAGACAGGTTTATTATTAGAGACAACACATATGGTCCCTGACAAAAGTCTTGTCGCTTTTGTACAAATTGACCTCAAGTGCCACTGAAATATATTTCTAATCAAGATTTTTTTTTTTACAAGAAATTTTATTCCCAAAAGATTTTGTAATAATGTTTCAGTGCAAAATGAAACTAAAAGTATTTTAATATTCAAAGCTTGGTAAAGCCCATTGAGTCAATTTTTGCAGACATAAGTGTTGTCGCCTTGTCATATGAGCTTCACCTGTGACTAATAATGGATCAATTAGGTCTCAGGTGTGTATAAAAAGAGCCCCAGTACACTAGACCTCCACATCAAGTGCAACTAGACCTCTGCAAACATGCCTAAGATTCAGAGGCTGAAGACCAGATGCACTGCTGATGTGGCAGACACCTTCAATGGTCACCTGGTCACCTCCATGGTCGAATCAGTGCCCAGAAGCCAGCACTAAACAAAAGACAATTGAAAAAAACATGTGGCATTTGCCACTGGGACCAGTGAAGTTTTGTGGCACAAAAATCATTGTCTGGGGTTACATCCAGTATGGGGGTGTGTGGGAGATCTGCAGGGTGGAAGGCAACATCAGTAGTCTGAAACACCAAGAAATCTTAGCTACTTTTTATATTCCCAATCACAAGAGGCCAAATTCTGTAGCAGGATGGTGCTCAATCACATACTTCCATCTCCACATCAAAGGGTTAGGGCAAAGAAGAACAAGATGCTCCAGGATTGGCCAGCCCAGTCACCAGACATGAATATCATTGAGCATGTGTGGGGTAGGAAAACCAAAGAATACTGAGGAACTCTGGGAGGCATGCAATACTGCTTTCTTTGCTATTCCTGATGACTTCATCAATAAATTGTATGAATCCTTGCCAAACCGTATGGATGCAGTCCTTCAAGCTCATGGAAGTCATACAAGATATTAAATTTGGATCTCACAGCACCACTACTAATTTGCTGACATTTTTGTATTTGCAGTAAATTTGTTCAATTTCTGTATAGGCGACAAAACTTTTGTCTTGCCAAAATTTGACATTTCTTGATTGAATTATAAATCTTTCAGTGAAACTAATTCATTTCAAAGTATTAAACATCATTTGGTAGGTTTTAGCTTTTTACATGAGCTATTTCTAACACCAATTGATTAATTAAAAGTCAGGTTAATAGCAGGTGTTTCTACAAAACAGACAAGTGACTGGGAACTATATAACTACAAGTATTAGGGTTAGCAGCAAGCTAACACAATAAAGGCCACAATAAACCTGGTTCTCACACCCTGCATCTCAATCTGCTCTCTGAATTTCCATGATGGGTCTCATGACCAGATTCAGGTTGTATTCAAACTTCAACCAATCCTAATAAAGCCTGAGGTGGAATATAAACTTAGTCAGTGAAGCCTTGAGTAACAGGAAGGAGAACCAGTATTCAGACAGGAGAACACTGCCCAGGTTGTCCTCACATGATGGTAATGCTCAGGCAGCATGGGTTGTTTAACCAATAGGATGCCAGTGTTGATTAAGCCCTTCTTGGTCATGAAGTGGAGGACCCTGCCCAGTGCCTGCACACAGCAAACCCTCACCAGACCCCTCACAATCACAAGAGGGGCACAGTTCTGGGGTGTCAGCACCTCCTGGAGTAGAAGGAAGAAATCCAACAAATTTTAGTATAACATTGAAACTAATGATTATTTTGGTAGTAAGTGAATAACCTGTAAGTGAATAACCAACCTATTCTTTTGTTCAGTGCCTTACCCATTGTTCAGCTTCTGTTTTAACACAATTCCTATAACAAATTTACAGAATGACCCATGAAACATTTACATTTGGAAATATAGCTTGATCACACTTGCGCATTTACTGCCACGAGACTGGCCATCTCATCACGGATTGTCCAACATGTCCGTCAGTTGGCTGGGAAGCTGAACTAGACAATACCACATGCACCACTGTACCCCGTACCAGTTTTAACTGATCCTTTTGAGAAAATAATTTTAGACTGTGTTGGTCCACTCCCTCATACCAGATCGGGAAATAAGCAGCCTGCTCTCAGCAGTAATGTTTTAGATTACATCAGTGTTTCGGGAATGCCTTCATAAGGCGTGTTCAGCTGCGGTAGCCTCCTTGTCTTCAGCCCAAAGGTACATGACTTATGATAAAAAATAGTCTCCCAGTCATTTTAAGGTTTTTAGATTTGCTGCCTATTGAGGGATCTGCTCTGCAGGCCAGGTTTGTGGGTCCATATGTAGTGGATTTGAGTGAGAGCGATTATCATCTGTATGCCGAACAGTAAACAGAAAACTTGTGTGCCACATCAACATGCTGAAAAGCTATATTGAACAAGAGAACCTAGTGGAACAAGACAAAGCAGAGGAACAGGGAAAACCTGTTATGTATGCAGCATCAGTTTCTGTCCCTGTTACTTATTCCCCGGCAGAGGATGGACTGTATTTGTGAGACGTCCCTGTAGCTTCACCCTGGCTGCAGAATAGTAAAATTCTGCAGGATTTAGAAGCTTATCTGTCTCATTTGCCTGCAGCAGACCACACGCAGGTTATTGGGTTAATTCAGTCACATGCATCTTTGTTCTCGGATATACCTGTAGTTACGTCTGTTAATGCATTCACTAAACCAGATTCTTTTCCATTACCTTGAATGGAAGACTGTGTAGACAAGGTTGGTGCTGCCAGCACCAAAATTAGACCTTTTGCGGGGTTATTGGCAGGTTCTGTTGACTCCTCGTGCTGCTGAGATCTCTGCCTTTGTTACACCTGAAAACTTTGCCATTTGGGTTACGCAATGCGCCTGCAAGCGTCACTAACCCTCAACCTCGCCAAACGTGAATTTGGGAAAGCGACTGTGAAAAGAAGTAGGTCAAGGTCAAGTTTAGGTCAAGGTCAAGAAGTAGGTCAAGGTCAAGGCCAAAGTTTAGGCTGTCATGAATTTTCCTGTCCCTACTTTGAAATGGGAATTGCGGTGTTTTTTAGGGATGTCTGGATTTTATCAGGGTTTTCATAAGAACTTCTCAGATGTGGTTTGCCCAACCTTTGTTTGGTCTGCGGACTGCCAGAGTGCATTTAAGGCTGTGAAGTCTCTTCTTTGCAGTTATCCAGTCCTGGCTGCCCCAGATATCCAGCGCCCATTTAAATTAGACGTGGATGCCAGTGAAGTTGCAGTAATAATTAATGTTTTAGCGGACACACTGTCATGGGCCTTTAGAGATATGGAAGTGGTGCTAATTAAGACGGGATGTTGATTCTTAGTGGTGGGGGTGTTACGTCCCATGGTTATGTGCGGTCTGTGTTCTCTGCCTTGTTTGTTTTTTCCTGTAGGAGGAATGTGTAGAAGGAGCCTGTAATTACGGAACTCCTCCCATACGTAATGGCAATTTTTGCTCCAGTCAGAGCGAGGCTATTAAAGATGCTGTGGGTCTGCTGAGAAGGAGAAGGGGTAAATACGCCAGACAGCTGCCCTGTTTACAGTAGTCATCTACCCAGTGCTTCCTCATAACCTGACTGCATTTTTGTTTTCTTTCGATTTATTAAATGAAATAGTTAAAACGTTTGTGGTGTTTCCCTCCCTATTTCCTGACTGTCCTAGACAAGGATGTAACAGATGTGGTAAGGTGTGGTGAACACTTCACCTGTTTTCTCCATCTGCCACAGGGACCTGGCCAGCATGGATTTTTTGCCACACTTAAATGCCACACTTAAATGACACCCAGAGATGCTGGTGTTTTTTTTTTTTTTTTTATTGTAATACGTTTTAGGAAGCAAGTCTTTTGTGGGTTGGTCTCCTGGGGTGAAGAAGGGTAAAATGGAAGTGTTTCTGAGTCTTCCCTGTTTTGTATTTTGTTCTCTCTGTGTGTGTAATCTTGCTAATAAATTGACAGCTGGGAGTGCACATGTGCAAAGGACATCATGTTGAATTGTCAATAATATAGAGGTCGACATCCCCAACAAAACAGGTGCTGGCCTCAGCTACACATCTGATCTGTTGGACTGAACACACAATGAGCCTTCACCTCACCCCAATCACTTAATCATGTGTATTTCTGCTCTTTCAGGAGGTTACTATTGCAATAGAAGTTACTTCAATAATTGAAAAACTACCTAAAGTGAAGTGATTGTCACATGTGATACACAGCAGCACAGCACACGGTGCACACAGTGAAATTAGTCTTCTGCATTTAACCCATCACCCTGAGTGAGCAGTGGGCAGCCATGACAGGCGCCCGGGGAGCAGTGTGTGGGGACGGTGCTTTGCTCAGTGGCACCTCAGTGGCACCTTGGCGGACCGGGATTCGAACCGGCAACCTTCTGATTACGGGGACGCTTCCTTAACCGCTAGGCCACCACTGCCCCACTGCACCTAAGCATTACAGGCTTGTAATGTACACCTGTGGGATAATATATGGTGATCTTCTGTAATAAAACCAACGCTGAGTTCTGGTGTGAGGATGTACCTTGTAGTTTTGATGCCAGGTGGCCAATAGAAGATTTCGCAAGGCCAGATACATTGATGGGTCGCGAGAAAATTCTGGAAACTCATAAAGCTCATCCAACTCCATCATATCTGGATGAAGACACAGGGCCTTCCCACACTCATTAGGCTGGTAGAAGGGATGGAAGTACGGGGATAGGCCTGGTCCTGTACCCCAAACAGATAGACAGACACAGAGCAAGAAAAAGCGACAAAACCAGTTAGATTTGCTAAATAAGACTAACCATTCCATTCAAGAAATACAGTAACAAGTTGCAAGTTGCTTATTGCATCAAATGATAATGAACATATCAGACAGTACCCCTATATTATAACAATTTCATAAACCTAGTGGGTAGTACCCTAGTAGGTGACACACTCTACCAGAAGAGCAGAAGTCACAGGTTCAAACCCCGCTTACAACCATTGTGCAAGACATTTAACACAGAGTTGCACTAGGGGGACTTTCACTGTAACTACTGATTTAAAGCGCTCATGTAAGTCACTCTGGCTCCAGAAGCCGCAACCCTGAGCCGCAACATGACTAAGCAGATATGGATAGTGAGTGAGTAAGCAATGCACAATGGGTCTTACTCTGAGGCTGTATGAGTCGCCGCTGCTCCAACCAGAGTTTTCCTGAACTGTTGGGTGGTCCAGAGGGACTCATACCCACACAGTCAGGGTAGAAGGCAGTGAGGAAAAGGCTGGCTGGGCTGTCCTTCAGCAGAGGGGGCAGGATCAGCATGGAGCTCCACCAACTGTCAGCCACACCTGCCACACGCTGGTAGGAGAGCATCTGGCCTTTATATTAGAGCACAGCAAGAACATGACAATGATGGGATACATTTGCCTCTCACCATGTCCTCTGGAAAGAAACACTGGTCTGGACCTTCACACTACAAAAAAATAAAAATAAAAAATACATTACATACATTTGTAGACTATTGTAGCCTTCAATGCAAAGTGTGTTACTTTTAAAAGTGAACTTTCTTTATTAGATTTTTTCTTTACATTAACATTCAACATTCCACCAGGTTGATCAGTATCAGATACAGCTATACCCCTGCAGGGATTCGGTGATGCCAAGTGTGTCATACCACAGCCCAACAGGCTGGATTTTCACCTTCACTGAGTTGAGCTTCATGCCACAGCGGTAGCTGGCTGCTAGGGATGCAGTGAGCTGGATGTCCTTGTTAAGCTGCCGCCACTTCCCACACTCAGGCTTTGTGCACTGCACCTGCACAAGAGGTCAGGAGGTCAGCGGCTTGGCAAAACCCAGTTCACTTCCAGGTCCTCCATGTTTCTGTGTAACTAATTATCTTTATGCCTTATGTAAATTCTACAGCTGATGCACAGAGGATACGGGATCATACAGAACCAGTCAATCAATTTTGGCCTAGCTGGAGTCAGAAATTTAACCCTCTGGACTGGACATTAAATTATTAGGTATGGATTAATAAAACAAACTCTCAGCCCTGAGAAGCAAGGAACCATGCTCAAAAGATGAGTTAAATGCAGGAAAAGTATTTTATTAAGGACAAATCACTTTCACTCACACAACTTATAATAGTCTTATAATAGTCTTGTTGCGGGGTTGGACAAACTACGACCCGTTGGGCTTTTTAATCTGGCCCGCTGAAGATTGGTATAAAATTACCAAAATAAAGTCATAGTTAGGACTTCTCCCATTTGAACTCATCCTGTAATGCCTGGCATTCCAACAGGTAGCTCATTGGTTGCAGATGGACCTGAAGATCTTTGCCCAAGGCAGATGGGTTTTTACTTGCGCTGTAAATAAGTGGTCAGGTGGTGCATTTCTACTAGCGAGAAAGATGAAATGTGAGGAGGTGTGGAGTTAAAAAAAGACTTGAGCAACAAAATCAATGTTTGGGGTGTGGGACAACACTGACCATGATGCCAATAAATGTAGAAACTACATTACTTGACAAAGTACGAGAGCTATGTGCATGTGCACGTTTGAATAATGTGGCGAGCTTTTGCTGGAATAAGAGCTTTTTATTTGTACAATCTGGTAGCCGTAGTCAACAGTACAACATGCCCATTTTTTACTTACTGACTAGCGAGAACGCGCTATCAAATCACCCTCTCCTCTTTGGTTTGAGCTTCTGATTCTATGTTTTATTTGAATTGCTTGCATGTTAATGCGTCACAGCACTCAGAAGTCAACCATATTCAACTTACTTTGCAGTGCAGCTACACACACATTCAGGTGCAAAGAAACCAATGGAATTCAGGGTGCAGAAATGTTCAGAGTTGGATGTGTTCATTCTGTGAAAAACTTCAAATCATGCCATTAACCCTGAGTTTCTCCAGGGGGGACTGTCCCCATAACTATGGATTGTAAGTCACTCTGAACAAGGGCATCTGATAAATACTGTAAATGTAAATATACATTCAATTTATGTAGCTGGATCAAAACAACATGGATGGGTGCTTACCCAATATGGAAGCTGCTGGTCGGCCATGAAGGCCTTCAGGCTGGGCTCACTCTTTCCATTCTCCGTCCAGAGGCGCTTCCAGGAAGTAAACTTTTCATAGCCTTCTTTATGACTGGTGGTATAAGTTAGAATAATGACACGTGTGTGTGTGTGTGTGTGTGTGTGTGTGTGTGTGTGTGAGAGACTATGCATCATCCCAAGTAGGGAATACCAGACAGCAATCTCCACCAGCAATATGTTCTCAACACTTGCAGACAATTTTCATGCTGGTTTCTTATGACATCAAGTGGTGCTCACCTCCTGTAGTAGTGATCAAAACACTCATTACAGAAATGCTCCCCACACGACAGGTGGTACCATCGGGATGTGTAACCATTTTTTGCACACCTGATAAACAGGAAACCAGGCAGTCAGACAACAGCCAGGAGGCAGCCATCAAAATCAAATAACAGAAGGGTGTGGGTCACCCAAGGGAGACCTTTCAGTAGAGCTGGCAAAACACACAGGATATGTTGCTGGGCAACCAGCCTTCTCACATTTCCTATACTTCTTCTCTGATTGGTCATCCTCCTCCTCAGGGTCTGCAGTCTTCTTCTTGGCCTGGAATAGCAAAACAAACACATTTTCACACACAAGATAACCAAACAGGAAGTGAGCCCAACCCATGGACACATTTGGTGTTCATTTTACAAAAGCCATAACAAGACTGACTTACTTTTTAATATTCCATTTGTTACCAGTCTGAAAAAAAAAGCTCCTCTAGACCAGTGGCGGAGCCAGGAATGTTTCAGTGGGGTGGGCAGGATGGACAAAAAAAAAAAAAAAAAAATACAAAGCTATTTAACCATTAATGCTGTGCATTTCTGGGACCCATTGCATTACCATGAGATATTTAAATTGCATAATGCATGAATTGCATAAAACCCTTTTGTGTACTACAACATAGAGCCGATATAAAGGGAGATTTTGTGGTAGGTCATTTGCTATTTATTTCTGGATATTATATACATCGGACATCCATAGGCCAATACAGCATTGTGCTGAATCAATTACACAATTTATATTGAAATGTGATTTACAACAAACATTTAGACTCAGAATTCATATATATTAGAAGTATCAAATATGATAAAGTAAAAAGACTAAAACAGGCATAATAAAGATTAAAGATGAACATTTTTTTATGTCAATTTCTTGATTCAGACATGAAAGGGTTACGCACCTAAACCGACACCTCTACAGTATCTGGAATGCAGGTAGTGGTGGAACAGATGAAATAAGTGCCAATGTTTGAGCGGAATAGCTTGGCCATGCCTACTCAAATCACTTATAAAAGTAAGAGCACACCTCACACAACAGAGTATGAATTTTTTAAATATAGCTTGCCAGTGTGTACACTCTGGTATGACCCGCATTAAGCACCAGAAACCATACTATTATAATAAATAATACAGAAAAAAATTACTCCGATTGACTTTTTTTTCCTTTTCATAAAACGTGTGATTCGTAAATCAGACCGACGCAAGGCATATGTCAAAAAAAAAAAAAAATCACACATGGCTGTGATGCAGTGCTTGTGGTAGTCAAAAGGGTGAATAGAATCTAGCTGCAGATCAGGGATGCAGATAGGGTCTGGCTCCAAAATAAGACTTGTGAACATGCAATACTTTTATTTTGAAATCTTGCGTCGTCAACGGAATGGATGTCTCTTTGAAGGCCCACCTGTCCTAACACAGGCACAGCTCAGTATCGTGTAGTAAGAAGAGTAGTAAAGGTAAGTGTATTTTTGTTTATGTAATTATTCTTCTAGATGGATGGCAGCGTATGAATAGCTATAAATGGCTATAATTGTGTTTTTTTAGTTGTCTGTGAGTTGTTTTCATACCATTTAGAGGTTTAGCAGTATGGTTTGTTGTATTTTTTTCGTGTATAAGACTGTAAATTCTTATAATTCTTGTTGATGGTAAGAAAAAAAGAATGACCCGAAATATTTAAACAGTACTTATCGACTGTGCAAGCAGTATTTACATAATTAAGGTTTTGCCTGCAACCTCCATCTACTCTCTTATTAGTATTGCCCTGTACATGTTTTTGGGAGCCATTCAACTTCAACTGTGCCATTCCACTGTGTTTAGCAATGCTCTAAAATGTTAAATGTTTTTGTCTTCTTTTATGTGCAACTTGACATGCCAGAGATAAGGAGATGGTGGTGCCTCAAAGTGATGAACGCTGGTCTGGAAAAGTATGTATTAAAAGGCAGAGTATTTAAAACTGATATATATTAAAAGGTGTGTCACATTAAGTTTGCTTTCTGTAGAATCAAACAGTGTTCGGTCAGAGGTAGAAGATCGGATGAATTGGCAAGAGCCTGTAGGATACAGGACTGTGACAAAGTTTCCTCTATGTCTCTCAGGAGATGGAAACAAAGGATTGGGGCCATTGTACCTTGAGGGTGAGGTGCAAATTGAGCGTTTGTATGAGTACCTCCTCTCACTCCTTAACAGTACAAGACCAAACTTTCCTGGGGCTAAAGTGAGCTACATTTTGGATGTTCTTTTCCCTGAGGGAAGACTTACTTACGCTTTTATAAAAAACAACCCTAAGCTGTATTATTTATTTTTACAATGAGAAGGAAGAGTTTGATTACAACTTGCTCAATTACTTGGGAAATGAGCAATAAAGTAAGCACAGTCTTTTAAGTGTTTTCTAAAACATTTGCTATGAAATAAAAAAATATTAAGATGTCTCTCTTCTTAGGATCAAGGTGTGGATCACCGAGAAGCTCTAAAAAAAATCCCCAGTCATGTTGGTCCCAAGAATGGTAAGTTGTGCTTTTTGAATTTACAGTATTGTTCCACGATGACAAGGAGGACCGGAGCAAGACACACACCTGTCCAGCGAGACTGACACAGTGGCCCTCCCGGCCGATACCGGACCGCTTGACTCGGACAGTGCTCTGCCTGCCTGAGCATCGCGGTCCGTCCTCCGCCGGCGTGTCCGCCACTGCATCCCGTGTCTTTCCACGCTGGCGACCGCCCGACGCGCCGCCACTGTAATCTGAAAGAAAAGTGAAGCGTGAAGAAGCGGAACTGTGACACACGCAGAGATGAACAGCAGCGGAACCAACCCGCGTGGGACAGCATGCTTCATTTGTCTGTCTGCCTCCGGGTCAAGTCGCGATACCTGCACCGGCGCTGCAGCTGACGTTATTGTTTGTTGTCGTGCGGTGTTCATTTCCGGTGAAGGGCGGCGCTGTGGAGTCTGTGAACTTCCTCCTTCCTCATTTGGCGTGAAATACGTGCTTAAAACGTTCTACACAGTTCAAATAATAAAGGGAACACAAAATAATACATTCTAGATCTGAATGAATAAAATATTCTTATTCAATACTTTGTTCTTTACATAGTTGAACCACACAAAAATGATCGATGGAAACCTAATTTATCAACCCATCGATGTCTGGATTTGGAGTCACACTCAAAATTAAAGTGAAAAACACACTACAGACGGATCCAACTTTGATGTAATGTCCTTAAAACAAGATAAATGAGGCTCATGTGCCTGTATGACCTCCCTACAACGCCTGGGCATTCTCCTGATGATGTGGCGGATGTTCTCCTGAGGGATCTCCTCCCAGACCTGGAACTAAGCATCCGTCAACTCCTGGACACGTGTTTATATTAAAAATAATTCTTCATAATATGTAGAATGTAAACGTCAGATTTTCTTTACGTTTGTGTTTAATTCCACGTCTACCTTCACTGGTTTGCAGGGTGACTGTGCCACTCGCAATATGCCGGACGGCTTGACGTGTGTCAACTGGTCAATACAGCGAATGTGGCTCCTTCCAGTGAAATGAATCTTTTGTTTCGGTTCACATTGACGATTCGGCTCATTCGGACCTTCGCTCAAACTACCGTCAATTTTAGGCTAATTCTTACATCTTCCTCGTCTTCCTTCGGCTTTCCCACAGTTGGGCATACACTGCGCAATTTTTCCAGTCGTTTGGAAACTTAAATTGAATCGCATGCGAACGAAAAAAATTACCATTTTTGTGCGCACACTAGGACTAATTTACAAATTACGTGCGTATTTTTACGTGTGATTTACGAAACAGGTGTATTTATGATGATCTTGATAATCCGGCGGCTGAAACCAAACGTAATTTACAAGGCCTGACACGAAGGAACGGAAAATATGAATTTGTGCACTGAAAGCACAAAACGAATGAATATGTTCATTTATTTAATTTGGAGAGGAATAAAATGTTTATGTATATGTATGTGTATGTAATAATATATATGTAATAAAAATGGTGGTGATAAATCTTGTGTATGAAAGCAGATCACCGTGGCTGTGAACAGTACTGGCATAATTTGCTGAACTCCATCTGATGTATGAATATGCAGTTTACATATGCAGTGCCTGTCATGCCTGCCCACTGCTCACTAAGGGTGATGGGTTAAAAGCAGAGGACACATTTCGTTGTGTGCACCGTGTGCTGTGCTGTGTATGACAATCACTTCACTTTCAAATCCCATTCAGATGTGGCTAGTTTATTCAACTGTTTAAAACAATTATTAAAAAACAATTACTTGGGGCAGTGGCATCTTGGCATAAGGACATTGTTTGGTGGTTGACTGGAACCAATGTATAACATAAAAATCTGTATGTCAGATTATACATAAGGAAAATGAAACATGAAAAAGACCCAAAATACTACATAATTAGAAAAGCCATAGAAACATACATTCATGTATTCTGTATTGGGGTGTTAAATGAACACTTGTGTCTACTCCAGAATTACTTTAAGTCTGTAAAACTATCTGTATTGGTCCATATCTGGTTGTAGAACAGCTGAATGTTTTCAGCAGAACTAAACTGTTCATTCATTTTGATCTGTTCATTCATTAGAATCACGTGTCCAGAAAGAGTTGTTCATAGGAGCTGCTGTTGCCATGGTTATTCCGTACGCGTCTCTCTGCACGAACTCGCGATCTCGTTTCGTTCTCAGTGTTGGTGGACGCGCTGGCCTCCGATCATTCTGAAACGCGCGCTTTTTACGGTCTCACGCACTGTGAACGGGAAATGAAAGCTTCGTGCAGGAGGAAGACCCCTAGCGACGGCAGACATGGCAGAGAGGAGGTAAAGAAGTCCTGCTAAATCTTTGATTACTAATATAACAAATAATTCAAATCATTTACATATCATGATTTGAGATATCAAAGATATCGTTTTTTATAAAGATCAAGAAATCCGAAGAGCTCCAGCGAGTGGTTCATCTCTTAAAGGATCCTCTTTCAGTAAGTTTATTGTGTTGCTATATGGTATTATAATTTGCATTGAGAAATTGAAACATCCTCATAATGTCTTGCAAACTGGTCTCAGGTTCCTTTTAAAGAAAGATGCATGCTTGCCATGAAGAACGTGACCAAGACATATCAGCAGGGTTATGTATCCTTCTGAAGAGTTAATGTTAATTTCCACAGTAAATAAAGTAAAGAGTTAAGGTTCTTTCTTTTATAACCACACCCACAAGATAGCTAGTCCAATTTGGGTGTTCTGCACCCAAGAATCAAAACACAGAGCAAGCGGTACCCAGCATCATGAAAAAGACTTAATATGGACCTGCATTTGGGCCTTAAGAAAAATGACACTGTGAATACTACAAATCATTGCTTACTATTAAGCAATATGTCCCAGTCCTGTGTCCCAGTTGGCCCAAATTAGACCCCTATAGTATTCATTTAAGATGGGATCAGTCTTTTTCATGACGATGGGTAAATCAGGGGTGAATCTTGCATTTTTATTATGATGGGGCTGATATGGACCACCTGATTGGTACCTGTGTATCACGTACATAGGCTTGTTACCTGAGATGAGATGCAGTCTCAGCAGAGTGGATATTTAACCCTTTGGGGACTTAGATACAGACCCCGAGCAGTGTTAATTTTACACTATTTTTGAAAGTAGTATGCAATGTCTATGCAAATGACAGTCAGCATAAGTTTCATCAACCATTATTTAAAAAAAATCACTGTTCCAAATTATTATTCATAACAGAGTTTCAGAACATTTTATAGGTTGTAAAGAACTGAAAATTCTTTACAGTGAACTAAAAGAGCCAGTGATCCAACGAGCCATTTCATTACAATTTACATAATAGTTTGGAACATGGTGCGTACTTCTGATTTAACCTGGAATATAAAACATCATCAGATTTACACAGGGGTAGCTAAAGAAAACTAATGAGACAATAATATTTTTGTATTTTGGTTTTGTGAAGTATTTATCTCTTATGCCTGTGTATTTAGAACACACTTGGTTGCAGAATATTATCGTGATTGTAGTTCCCCAGGGAGAATCTGAATTCCCAGGATGCTACTTATACACAATCACCAATTTACGTTTACGTCAGAAGTTTCCTTGGCAGTTTCCATCCTGGAACAACACTGCCTGAATTTATATGATCATTGTTATGATTAACAGGTTTTCCAGGATGAGCAGCAAATGATGGATATTATGCAGCACACATATCTCAACTGAACGTCATGACTTTATTTTCCATTTCAAACTTTTCTTTTTTACACTGCCTTAATGTGAACATATGCAGCTTCTAAGAGACCTTGCTGACATTTTTAATATCATAAACCACTGTGCAGAGCGGATTAAGGAACATCCAGATGTTCATAAGGAGTTAATCTCTGTTTTATGTGACTTACTTCACATTTGCAGGTATGGTGAATAGAAATCTAAACAGCCTGAGTTGGGTTTCTGAGCTCTTGCCTGGTAAATGTTCTTCTGTTGTAGATTACCATTTCTGAAGGAGAAGAATTCAGATGAAGTCAATTACGCTACCACTGTGATGGAGTGTCTCGCTCAGCTGGGTAAGAAGGGACCTTCTGACCTTCTGCTAATGATGCACTGCCCTGTTAAAGCTCTAAATTCATTATCTGAACAGGTCACATGATCAAATTGCCCATCAATGACATAAGACAGCAGATATGCAGGTCCATTTCATCATTTTACAGCTACCCAGAGGCCAGATGTTGTGATGTTGGTAGGCATGTCCCTCCTCCTTTTCATTAATTTCCATGAATCTTCAGGCTGAGGATCTCTTGGCTTCTAATTAAATGTTTATTTATTCATGTATAAATGTGGCATAGCTGGTGTGGTGAGTGTTAATGACCAGTAAGGAGTTGTGTGTTAAATGCAGGGCTGCAGCAGGTGGGTTTCAGCTTCAGACTGAAGCTGCTGGAACAGAGTGGACTGGTAGAGACACTTCTCACATCCTCACTTCTGCTGGAGGAGAAGTCCACTGTCCGGCTACAGCTGTTACAGACTCTCCAGCTCCTCTCCAGTTGCTCTGGTGACTCTTGCACACCTTCATCTTTCATATCTGCATGAAGAACATAAACTCCACACCTTCTCTAACATTGATTTCTTCCTGTTTTTGTGAGGGCACTGTGTTCTTACATTCTACCCACATAAAATGATAAACTGGTTTTAATTGATGAAGGATAGATCTTAGTACACAAAATGCTAAACAGTATAATTGTTATGAACTAACCTGCTGTAGAGGTGAACTGCAGCTTGATGTTGAGAGTCCAGGGAGCCCAGAAGATCTGTCTCAACATGAACAGGGATGACCCCAATGGGCAGGTGCTCTTTTGCTCAGTTCAAATACTTTGGAACCTTTTAGAAGGAGTCTGTAGACTGGAGGCTACTGGCCAACTCAGCAACATGGACTGTATCATGTGAGAATCAATCCATCCATCCATCCATCCATCCATCCATCCATCGGTTTCTAACAGTTGACTTGATTCATGTCCAGGTCATTGAAAGAGGGATTTCTCAAGGTCATGCATGGCAGCAGGCTACATGACCAGCAGTTGAGGAATGATCTCCTTGTGCTCTGCACTCTCATTGCGGAGAACCCAAAAGCTCCATTCATAGTAAGAACACCACATTTGCAGCAGGAAAGAAAATGCTCATTTTAACATTGTGCTCTGTTTATCAGGAAAGTGGATTTGCCAAACTTCTCATCCTGTTTGCTACATTTCCTGAGTGTGAGTATTTGTCTTGCCTGGCTCTTTTTATCATTACTGGTCACATAAAGGTATCAAGAAATGCTGTGCTGTGCTGCTGTGTATCACATGTGACAATCACTTCACTTTAGAAGCTGATAGAATCAATGGAGAGACTTCTGTGATTAAAAAAAAAAATTTGTCCTCTCAATGTTAGTGAAGAGCCACAGTCCTCTCACCCGCAGCCTGAAGCTCTCTTTCAACAATGAGGACTTTGAAATGAAGAAGCTGCTGTTGAACTTGGTTGTTGTGATGTCACATGACTTAGCAGCTCTGCAGGTCAGTCCCTGTTTAGGGTTTCTGTCAATATTGGATATGTGTTAGTTAAAAATGTGGCAACTAATATTTCTTATATGTGTGTGTATGCTCATATATGTGTGCGTGAACTGGTGCAGCTGTTTAGAGAAGATAGGCTGATGCTGGCCCTGATGCTCTTGATTAGACCCTCTCGGGTAACATCTGGAGACCACCGCTGGACTAGTGTCCAGCTGGAGGAGCTGCAAATCAGGTCTCTGTCCACTCTAACCACTGTAGCGCCACTGATGGTGGATGACTATGTGAATTGCCAGGCAAGCACTACCCTGCTCCTGCTGCTAGGTGAGTATCCATGTAGGATATATTGAAGATACAACATGACAGCAAAAGGCACCAATACAAACCAGTGTTGATTTACTTAATTGCAGAATTTCTTTATTTTCATAAAACAACGACATGATGTGACAGTGAGGGTGAGTTGGGAAGCAGGGGTTGCTGAAACATAAGATGGTGTCCCAGTTGAATGCACCGATCAACAGGGGGGTGCATTTCCCGGTGTAATGGGGCAAACAGCGCTGTGGTGAGATGGGGAAGTGCAGTATGCACACAGACCCTCCCTGCATCAGTGAGGGCTGTCCGTCCAAGCTGCATTGTTTCCTCAATGTTGTTGGGACGAGGTGGAATGTGTCTTGGTGGAGGTGGTGGTGGTTGAGGTTATCAGATGAGCTAGAAGTTGGTGGTCGATCCGGAACGGCAGCTGGATGAGGGCTTCAAAAGTGGTTGGCTGACCATTTCACTGCAAATTCGTGCCGCCAGACCTTCATAATAAATCATCCGGAAATCGTGGGTGTCCAGAGGTGTTTTGGCAGCCAGGGTATGGAATTTGCCGGTGAATTAGCTGATTGAAGAGGAACCCTAGCACAGATGGTATAGTTGAGACGAAACATCCTCCATGCCATTCGGATGACAGAAGGTGGCCTTGAGTTCACGCATGAAAACCGGTCTGGACAGCGACATAGAATTTGTGTAAAGACATGCCACTACCCATTCCGCAGCGGGAGCGGTCAGCAATGAAAGCAGGAGGGTGATCTGGTGTTTAAGAGGGCTTCGCCACTCCCCTTGGTGCTGCTCCAGCACTCTGGGAAAGCCAGGCTGGGCTCCGGAGGTAGGCGAATTTCCAGCACTTTGTTCTACCGACATGAAACCAGCCTGAGCCGCAACATCCATGGATGTTGACGTTTGTGTGAAAAAGACAGGACAAGGAAAGGGCAGGACACAATGACTGAGCGCCGAACAACTGGCTGGCGCTTGATCATATACGGTGGTCATGTGGCATAGCTTGTTGTAAATGGTGGTTATTTGAGTTACGGTTGCCATTCTGACATCTCAAACTAGTCTATTTATTTACATATTATTAAGGAAGGAACTTCAAGGAAGTTGCTTCAAAAGCCTGACTGACTGTTTTCTGAATTTAATAAAACATTTTTTAAAATGTGGATAAATTCATTATAGGGTGCCCATACACTTGATTATGGAGTCCTGATCCATCCCAGTTGATACCAATTAGGCTCCATAAAATCTGACTCCATAAAATCTGAGAAGCAGCACACAGACATTGCTGCTGCATTCATGTGGACATTTCCATACCTTTATGAATTAGTTTATGTTCCTGGCCTTGTGTCTCATGCCTGCGGGTCCGTTTTTGTTTGTTTCCTTTGTTTTGGCTCTCGTGTTAATAAATCCCTTTTGCCCAGATGTCCCGCCTCTGCGATTCCTTCCCTGTCTTCGTGACAGACAGGGACAGAATGCAGCAGCCCATCCAAAAAGTGCAGAATAAAGCAGAGGAGTAAGACAACAGAGAAGAGCACCTCTGGTTGATGAAGATACAACCCCCATGAGAGATGCCATCTGTAGGCGGGGTTCGTGCTGCAGCACATGTCGGACCCCGTGATGATCCCAGACACCTGGAAGTGGGTGCAAGGTTTGTGCACCCCACTGCACACATGCTGACCAGCGTGCACCTCTGAAGTATCCTCACCAAAGCCCAAGTGGACTGGGAGATCGCGGACTCAGAAGACATCAGTGAAGACAAGGCTGACTGGTGGACGGATGGTGTGCGCCACCTACCACACACTTCCTGCCGAGCCTGCCTCACTGGGAACTCTGCCCTCCAGTTGCATTCCTGTACTTCACACCCATTTGCCCAGATGTCCCCCAGTAGTTAGGTAGCGCAACATCCCACTTTCCCTCTTTGTGTCCACCAGTTAACAACTGAGCAGCTGAGCAGAACCCCAGGGAGGAAGTTCCTGACCCAACTGTACAGGTCCAGGGCAAGGTGGACTGGCCCAAAGATGTGCCTTTGTCCAGTCAGGGGGGGTGATCCCTCAAAGGTTTTTTGGGGGCGAGGGTGCAGTCTGCATTGGGATCTTCTCCTGAGGGGGGTGGGGGGGGGGGGGGGGGGGGTGGGTGTGTAAGCAACTCTGCTGGACCCTCCGGTAGCTGGTAAAGTAGGCAGGCCAGGTGGTGGGACTGGCAGGAAGAGGGCCTGCCCCCCATACCCCAAGCAGAGGCGTTCAAGGCGAAGGCCGAAATGTCTCTTGCTCTGCTGGTGGCAGGGCCGTGCAGTGACAGAGACTGCATGGACCCTGAAGGATTGTCCCTGTGGTATGGTGAATGATCTCTGGGTGGTCCAGGATGCAGGGAACACCAGCAGGGATGTGCAGGGGCAGGACCTGCATGTGCCCACACGGCACCACCCTGCAGTAAGCCTTGTGTCTCATGCCTGCAAGTTTGTTGTTTTTGGGGCCTTTGATTCGGCCCTCGTGCTGTTTTCATTTGTGTATAATAAATCCCTTTTGCCCAGATGTTTCTGTGCTTCCTTCCCCTGTCAGCCCTCAGTAGTGACTTGTGTACTTCTTTAATTGGTTTGGTACCTTGAGATGGATGGAATAATACTGATTTAAAATTTTACTCTGATTTAGGTGAGGTGTCATTTAACAATTTCAAAGTTATCATGCACAGTATTTCTACACAATTAAGATATTGAAACTGATGCAACCCAACTGAATCACATTTCTGATGTAGACAATTGAACAACAGCTGCAATGTTTTCACCCAACAATGTGAAGATGACAAATACTGACCATACACTCATGAAAGTTAATTAACTGTTTCTGTAAGTGGATTGTTATTATTTTAGATTTCTACAAAATCTGTCAGGATTTTTTTACTGCCTTTTACTCCATTTTATGCAGACATTCTCTGGCAACCGTTGCTGCCTGTATTTCTCCATAATTAAACATTTACATAGAGTACATAGAGTACATTTTGATCTGATTTCCATCTATCAACATTATATAGATGGTCCCACTGTCCAAGACATCAACAGGAGAGACTACAAAAGGACTCAAATACGCTACTGCTTGCGACTTCTGAGGGCCATGGTGTCACTGGAGAACATAGCAGTAAACCAAGACCTCTGTGATCAGGGTGCCATTGGACAGATGCTGGGTAAGGTAGAGGTCAATTGCTCATATAAATATGTAAGAAATGATGGATCAGCTTTTCTCAACATGGGTGGTAGTAGCCTAGCACACTGTGGCTGTCACACTCACCTATGAACCAGAAGACCCAGGTTCCAATCCCACAAATCACATTATGTCCCTGAGCAAGACACTTAACCCTAAGTTGCTCCAGTGGGGGACTGTCCCTGTAACTAGTCGCTCTGGCTAAGGGCGTCTGATAAATGCTGTAAATTTTAACATCATGCTCTATGGATTACCAAAATGCTATCAATATGTCATACATTTTTATAATTTTGTTTTCAAATGATAGGAATTACAAATGTATATATCAAAAGGAGTTTAACTTAGAAATAAATCTAAAACACTTTTCATTACATGTTTTCTGGGCATCTCCTGCAGGCCTTCTGAAGCCCAGACACAAGTCTGAATATGAGGATGATGAAGAGGACATTGTTTCGCTGGAGATCAAAGTTGATGCCCAGCTCATCCTTTCAATTCTGTGTGACAATGACCTACACAAAAAGGTAATCACCTTTATGTTAACACAATTATTGTGATTTTTTTCTTATTTTGACCGTTACTGGTTCTTGTCTTTTTTTCTCACATAAACCTTTGTTTACCTTTATGTAGACATGCATGCTTACATTAGGGATGCTCATATTGACCGTTTAACCATTAAATGAAATAATAATTTTGACCTATTATTACAATCAGTTAAATTGTTTAAAATGTTTATATATAATTTTTTTATTAGTAGTAGTAGTAGTACAAAGTTTTGCAGAATAAAAAACACATACGCTATTTGTTAACTCATGGGGCATTATCACATGCAACCACACGTGCATTCAGACATATTTTACGGGGCAAGCAAATAAAGCGAGTGAAAAGAAGTACTGTGTGGTACCATTTGGACAGAAAGGCCAATGAAGTGACTTGCAAAATATGCTATGCGGTATTAAAATAAAGTACGATGCAATATCACTTGCGAAGCAAACATCCACAAGCATTGTGCAATGAAGGACAATAAACATTGTGATGCACGGCAGTCTAAAGAGATAACTCAAGAGAATCTGCTCAATGACAGTTAAGGACATTATGCGTCGTCTGTGGTGAAGATTTTTGAGAACTGCTGAGCTATATTGAGTCTAATTACGATATCCCATCAAGACCTACTATTACCCATAGAATTGATGCCTGTTTTGAGGAGAGGAAAAAAATCGCTTACGACACAACACAGTTGCACAAAGTTTGTGGCCCTTACGACTGACTGCTGGACGGCACTTACAATGGAAAGCTATATAACAAAAACTTGCCACTACATAGATGAGAACTGCAAGAAAATTCAGTTGTCCTACTAACACAGACTATGACACAGAGACACATACCTGAGAACCTCACAGCTAAACTAGTTGATGCAGTGGACACCTGGGGTCTAAATGGGAAAGAGTTCATGACAAGTGTTCATCTGCATGTGTTCATGACATTGCACGCAACATCATGGCTGCAAACTCTCCAGGGCTGGTGAACTGGGACTCGGTTCCCTGTTTTGCTCATACACTGTAGCTTGCTGTAAATTATGGATTTAATGTGATTATGCATCGTGTTATTATTGCCGCTGGGCGGTTTGTCAGCCACTTCAACCACAGCACACCTGCTTCCAAAGCACTGGAAGCTAAAAAAGAACAAATAAAGCTTCCGAAGCACCAGCTCGTTCAATCTGGTAAAACACGATGGAACTCTGTGTGAGACATGTTCGGGAGACTTCGTGAACAAAGATGGGCTGTTCTGTCTGACAGAACGGTAACAAAGCTGCAAGATGCCAGAACTCTCGAAATGTGAAACTAATACTGGCAGATAATGGCTGAGATTGTGCCAGATCTGGAAAGTGAAATGTGCAACCACCGTAATGTCAACAGAAAAGAACGTGTCAATTTCCAACATTTACCCAATCACAATCAGCCTCCTGAACACACACTTGATGAGAGCCAAAGAGGACAGCCACAGAGTAACAGAATTCAAGAGGAAGGTTCGGCAGTCCTTAAGGGACCGCAGGGAGGTAGATGATGCTCATTTTTATTAGGATTATTATTATTTATTACTTAACTAATTATGAGGATATTGCTTGCCATTGCCATTGCTTGCCTATGCTTGCCATAGGACCCTCTCCATAAACACAAGCGGAGGAAGAAGCCGCTAAAGCGAAACTTACTGATATGTGCTCTGCTTTGGAAATGGCCACTACAGAAGGTGATGAGAAAGTGGTGTCTGCTGCCCAAGCTGAAGATACAAAACCCAGTCAGAGCAATGCCATGATGTTGCTCCTGGGAGATCCCGAGACTGGCCATTCTAGCGTTATCTCTGCATTCCTGGGATATCTGCCCCATCTGAGAGGGCATCCCCTGCTGCGGGATTAACTCTTAATAGGTTGCGTTCAAGACTATCTGCATAGCACGTCGACATGTTACTTTTTTAAAAATAAAAATTAGACAATTTGTGGTTTGAGGCAGGCCTGCTATTTTTATGATCAGTTAATGATTAATGTTCAGATAGCGAACAGCGGTTGTTGGTTGGGAAAATTAATCGAAATGAGCATTCCTAACTTACATGTGATCTATGCAGCTAATAGTTTTATTGTAATGTTTTGTAATGTTTTCTAATGTTTTTTTATTTGGAGTATTGTTCTGGGTTTTTTCTAACAGGAGCTGTTTGGGTGTGAGGGGGTCAACATGACTGTACATTTCCTGAAGATGAGTCCCATGAAATTCTACAATGGACTGGGCCACAATAAGCTCATGCTGTCCACAGTGGACTGTGTATGGTGGGTTTTGCCTAGATATTTAAAAAAATAACAAAGTAATGTCATTTTCTGATTGGTTTGACATATTGGCAGGTCCTGCATAGTTGGGTGTTTCACCACTGAAGAAATGTTCCTGGAGAAGGAGGGAATCTTCCTCTTGTTTGACCAGCTACATGTGAGTAGAAAGTTGCACAGAATGTGGAGTGGAATACTAGTTTTGTCACATTATAATGTATTTGATTCCTTAAATAAAATGAGCAGATAAATTAGAATTAGCAGTTTTTTGAGAATACAAATTTTTCTTCTGCAGTCTAGTCCCAGGCCCATGCAGAATGTGGTGCTGGCAACCCTGCTTGACCTATGTGACAATCCCAAAACACTAGTCCATGTACTGGCATGGCGAGGGAGACACAGTGGTATAAGTGCCCCACAACTGTTGCTGCTTTTGTGGAGGCAGGAGGAGTCAGAGTTGGGAGTCAGGAGGGATCAGCATGGCAGAATAACAGGTAACATGGGTGGATTGGGATCCATGTAATTTCACAAAATTTGTTTTACAATATGCCACATTATGTCTCCACACACAACTACCTGTTCCTGACTATTCGCTCTGTCTATATCCACTATAGATGCAAAATAAAATTAGATTGTGCAAATGCGCTCCAGAAAGTATGTTCCCAATATCATTGGTATTAGTGGTACGGACATTCATGGGTCAGTGGTGGCCTAATGGTTAAGGAAGCAGGCCCGCAATCAGAAGGTTGTGGATTCAAATGTTATGGTTTCACCAAGCAAACTATCGTCCCCACACACTGCTTCCCAGGTGCCTTTTGTGGCTGCCCACTGCTCACTATGGATGATGGTTCAAAAGTGCCATTATGGATGCATGTCCAATGCAAGGGCTATTTACCTCCTTTCTCATATCATCACTCTGGGCACCAATGAACATTGTCAACAGGTTTACTGACATTCAAAAGGGTAAAACTGAAATCAAAACAAACGATACAATCAAAGGAGCAAAAAGGTTGGGAATGATGATGAAACTTGGACGAGAGGTCGATAATAGCTGCCACCTCTGCCATAAAGAACAAGAACTTAATGAGTGAATTTAGTTGAGCTGGAAAAACATTGCATCCAATATTCTCCGGGCTAGCCCAATCATCCTTTTCACCCAAGTGAAAACCATGAGGTGGGTTAAATGTCTATGTGCATCTTTGTACCTTTAGGTAAGTCTGTAGAGATATGTCGTCCAAGTTTGAGGGAATTTTCAGTTCTTTGACAAAATTTTATGTAGTGATGGCTGTTTATTGGAATTAGTGCATGAGCAATAACAATATTCTCAGGTTACAAAAGAAAACAGCTCAAAATATCCCCCAAGAAATGTATTTTACATAAATAAATAAATAAACAAAAAAACAAACAAACAAACAAATAAATAAATAGATCGAAAAAAAACAATCAAAAGGAAAATAAAAAAATATATATACATACACACATATACATACACATACATACAGATACATACATACCCCCCCAAAAAACAGACATGAACTTTTTCACTCAGGAACTGAAGGGAAATTCTTATTATTAAGAATTAGATCTGTTAGATCTGGATTAAAGTATTATTCCTGTAGCTTGCTGTCATAAGAGCGTCATACTCTGCTTGCATAGAGAGACGCTCCTTGTGTAAGTCTGGGAATTGATTGATGGCATATTCATTATCTAAATTGAATTCACTGTATCCTACATCCCCGGCACCAAAAATGCGAAGGCTGATGCCCTGCCCCGCCGGTACACCCCAGAGGCTGAGGACAATCCGTCCTCCCCTATCCTCTTCCAGCCATTCCTACTGGCCCCTGTACGCTGGACCCTCATGCAAGAAGTGATTGTGGATCACACACACCACCCCCCCACCTCGGACCATGCCTCCCAACCTCACGTACGTGTCACCCCCTCTCCAACCACGCGTCCTACAATGGGGGCTTGACACTCCATTGGCTGGACACCCTGGACGTCAGCGCACCCTGGCCAACATTCAGCAGATGTTCTGGTGGCCAGGCCTGGCCTCAGACGTACAGGCATACGTTGCCGCTTGTAACACCTGCGCCTCACACAAGGCCGACACGCAAAGACCCCAAGGCCTTCTCCTTCCCCTGCCTCGCCCCTATCGCCCATGGTCCCATGTCTCCATGGATTTCATCACGGGACTGCCACGCTCGAGAGGGATGACCACCATTATGGTACTCGTGGACCGTTTTTCCAAGATGGCCTGGTTTGTTGCCCTTCCAGGACTCCCTACAGCTGTGCGAACCGCCGACATCATCCTCCACGACTACACTCCCGTCCCAACTCACCTCCGGCCTCCCTCTCCCCGACCAAACGCCTCCGGTCCTCCTCCCCAGCACGTTCTATATCTGCTCCCCGTGCGACGACTTGTCCCCTTGCTCCAAGCATGCCTGCAAATGCGTTCCCGAACTCCAGCAGTGACATAAACAAATAAGTCAATCTGTCGTGAAATTGACTTGTTAAACTTCATTCAAAGGAACCCGAGTATGAAGTCGCCATGATGTTCTAGTGTAATTAAATTTCTTGAAAAATATATTATATATTATAAAATATATTAATTGAGATTGATGCATGGTCTGATAAGGCAATTGCATCATATTTACAGTCTGAACTTGAGAAAAAAATTAGTATTCTCATTTAGTAGGATTAAAGAAGTGCCAGACATCAGAAACAGCATATTCTTCTTACGACCTAGAAGGAGTACAAACAGCAGAAGAAGAGAGGTCCAAATTGGGATTAAGACAGATTGAAGTCACCCCTTAATATTAGATAATGTGTAGACAGATCGGGAATCATTGAAAAGAGACGTTTGTAGAACGTAATTGTGGGCATATATATCAATTAGAGCCACAGAAGGATTATGAATTTGGCCCGTAACAATAACAAATGTCCCATTAGGGTCAGATACTACACTTGTACGTACAAAAGGAACAGATGTATGCAGTAGTATGTCCACTCCTCTTGCTTTCCCTGAAAAGGAAGAGTGGTAGGTTTGGTTGATCCGAAGTCTGACATGGTCTGAGATGTGTTTCGTGTAAAAAATATTACATGGGCTCCTACGTGATGAAGATAATGAAAAATCTTACTACATTTTATAGGATTGTTAAGTCCCCTAAAATAGAGACTAAAAGCGAATAAAATGTTGCCCCCACCTGGCATCGATACAGAATTAGCCTTGGTCTAATTCTTTATGTTAACGAATGGCGCTCTTTTCTTTCCTCCACCACTGTGATATCCGGGAAAGATAAGATAAGATAAACCTTTATTAGTCCCACAAGTGGGAAATTGCCCTTGTCACGGCAGAAAGTGGACAGAAGCAGAAGGTAATAGCAGCAAAAACAGAGGAAATAGCATCACAAAAAATAAGATAAATATGTATATATGTACAAATTTACTATTTAAACAGTTCACAATTTAACAGAATGTGCCCAAGTGTGTGTGTTTGTCTGTGTATGTGTGGTCAGCTGTTAGGTCTTTGTTATAGAGTTTGACAGCGGTTGGAAGAAAAGACCTTCTGAATCTCTCCTTCCCACATCGTGGGTGCAGTAGCCTGCAACTGAAGGAGCTGCTAAGTGCTGTCAAGGTTTCCTGCATGGGGTGGGAGATGTTTTCCAACAGGGATGACAGCTTAGCCACCATTCTCCTGTCACTCACCACCTCCACTGGGTCCAGAGGGCATCCTAGGACAGAGCTGGCCTTCCGGATCAGCCTGTTCAGCCTCTTCCTGTCCCCAGCGGAGATGCTGCTACCCCAGCAGACCACACCGTGAAAGATGGCTGATGCCACTACAGAGTCATAAAAAGTCTTTAGGAGTGGCCCCTGTACTCCAAAAGACCTAAGTCTCCGCAGCAGGTACAGCCTGCTCTGCCCTTTTTTATAAAGTGCATTCGTGTTATGAGTCCAGTCCAGTTTATTGTTCAGGTGAACACTAAGGTACCTGTAGCTCTCCACTGCCTCAATGGCCCTGGATGTCCAGTGGTTGCAGTAGAGGATGTTTGTGCCTGCGGAAGTCTACCACCAGCTCTTTGTTTTTTCCAGTGTTGATCTGGAGGTAGTTCTGCTGGCACCAGTCCACAAAGTCCCTTGTCAGTTCTATGTACTTCCTGTCGTCCCCATCAGTGATGAGGCCGACTATTGCAGAGTCGTCAGAGAACTTCTGCAGGAAGCAGTTGGTGGAGTTGTGTGAGAAGTCTGCAGTATAGATTGTGAAGAGGAACGGCGCCAGAACCGTTCCCTGCGGAGCCCCCGTACTGCAGACAACTGTGTCTGACACACAGCCTTCTCACATACTGTGGTCAGTTAGTGAGGTAGTCCAGGATCCATGTGGCTAGATGAAGGTCCACTCCTGTGTGCTCCAACTTGGCCCTCAGGATTGTGGGTAAGATGGTGTTGAAAGCACTGGAGAAATCAAAGAACATGATTCTCACAGTGCTCCTAGCGGTCTCCAGGTGAGAGAGGGAATGATGTAGGAGGTGGATGATGGCATCATCCACTCCAATGCCAAGCTGATAAGCAAACTGAAGCAGTCCAGTGATGAGCTCACCATAGGCCGAAGCTGGGCCAGGATCAGCCGCTCCAGGGTCTTCATCAGGTGGGATGTCAGCGCCACCGGCCTGTGGCTATTGAGGTCCTTGGGATGTGGAGTCTTTGGCACTGGTACCACACAAGAGGTTTTCCAGAGCTGTGGGACTCTCCTCAGCTTCAGGCTTAGGTTAAAAATGTGCGCCAACACCCCGCACAGCTGATCTGCGCAGGACCTGACAAGCCTTGAGCTGATTCAATCTGGGCCCGCTGCCTTCCTAGCTTTCATCCTCCTCAGTTCTCTCCTAACCTGCATGGTTGAGAGAGACAGGCTGGAGCCGTGTGCTGGATGGGTGCTGGATGCCGTGGTTGGGGAGGGGGAGCAGTCAGCGGTGTGAAGTGTAGAGGAGGTGTGAATAGAGGTGGGGCTGGGGGGTGTAGAGGAGGTGTGAATAGAGGTGGGGCTGGGGGGTGTAGAGGAGGTGTGAATAGAGGTGGGGGTGTCTGCAGCAGGTGTTAAGGGCTGCATCAGAGAGGACAGTTTGGGGGGAGAGTCAGTGGCAGATAAATCAAACCTGTTGCCACCGGCAGAGAGTTCTTTTCTTTGTGGCCTGAGATGGTTCTGAGGCCCTTCCAGACTCCGCAGACATTGTTCTGCTGGAGCTGGTTTTCCATCCTCTGCCTGTAGCTGTCCTTTTCATCCCTGATTAGTCTTTTTAATTCCCTCTGCACCCTTTTCAGCTCCTCCTTGTCTCCTGATTTGAAGGCCCTCCTCTTCTGCTTGAGGACGGCCTTGATTTCTGTAGTAATCCAGGGTTTGTTGTTGGGGTAGCACCGTACAGTCTTGGTGGGTACGGTGTTATCCACACAGAAGTTTATGTATTAACATTTACATTTACATTTATGGCATTTGGCAGACGCCCTTATCCAGAGCGACTTACAACGTGCTTTCAAGTTACCATCGATGAAGAGATCAATTCCGGTTCACTAGGACCCCAACTATGAATACATCTATTTAATTCACTCTGTTGTAGATCCTGTACACAAAGTTCGACAACAAGAAAATTACAATTTAATCTAAATATTCTTTAAAGAGGAAGGTCTTGAGCTGTCGTTTGAAGGTGCTCAGTGACTGAGCTGTTCTGACCTCGAGGGGAAGTTCATTCCACCACCGAGGGGCCAAGACGGAGAAGAGTCTAGATGAATGTTTTCCTTTTACCTTCAGAGATGGAGGGACCAGGCGAGCAGTACTGGAGGCTCGGAGTAAACGAGGTGCAGTGCGAGGTGTAATGAGGGCTGTGAGGTAGGATGGTGCTGCTCCATGTTTGGCTTTGTAGGCCAGCATCAGTATTTTGAACCTGATGCGTGCAGCTATTGGGAGCAGCTAGAAGGGAGTTACAGTAGTCCAGTCGTGAGATTACTAAGGACTGAACCAGTAGGTGGCCTGGGTTGACAGATAAGGGCGGATTCGTCTGATATTGTAGAGAAGGAATCTACATGAGCGGGAAAGATTGCTGATGTGAGTTGAGAAGGAGAGTTGGTTGTCTATTGTTACTCCAAGGTTGCGGGCTGTTGCAGAAGGAGAGAGCTGCGAGTTATCCAGGTAAATAGCAAGATCCTGATGTGGTGAAGAATCTGCTGGAATGAATATTAGTTCAGTTTTGGTGGGATTGAGTTGGAGGTGATGGGCTGCCATCCAAGACGAGATGTCTGTTAGACATGCAGAGATTTTGGAAGCAGCATGAAGATCAGAGGGAGGAAAGGAGAAGAGGAGTTGTGTGTCGTCAGCATAGCAGTGGTAGGATAATCAAGTAATTAAGGATAATCAAGTAGGATTAAGTAATGCATGTCACAAGGCTGTCAATGTCCTCCCCATGGTCGTCACACAGCACATCCCACACAGTCGACTCAAAACAGTCCTTTAGAGCCTCCTCGCTCTCCTCAGACCATCCCTGTACTGTGCGGGTGACTGCTGGCTCCCTGCGCACTAAGGGCTCGTACACTGGGACAAGGTGTACCAGATTTTCCCAGGGAGGGAGAGGTGATGAACTGTATGCCTCTTTTGTGTTGGCATACAGTAAGTCCAATGTTTTATTGTCTCTGGTGGTACATGTCAGGTACTGGGTGAAGGTGGTCAGTGTGGAGTCCAGTGACACGTGATTAAAGTCACCCGATATTAAAAACAGAGCCTGTGAGGATTAGACAGCTCAATTTTTCCGCGGTGAGCCATTGTGCCATACACTAAAAAGGTCAAAAATAGGCGAGCAGCTTTGGCACTTACCCTTTGTGTGATAAAGAAGGTAAATCAATTGCACTTAAAATGTAAATATTATATAAAAAGTCACCCTTCTGAGGAGCTACTGGAAAATGCATCTACATCCTCCTGTCTCCTGAGGTCTAGGTTTTTGAGAGGACTAGTTTGATTTCTTCAGCATGCACTACCTATTGTATTGTTGAATAATAGTGCTTTGAGCTTGGTTAAACTTGTCCACAGTGGGTCCTGTCTCGCAGTAGTGCCAACCACGACAGGGATTAGTTTTGCTTGGCATGCAGTAGTCCCGAAAGAGAGACTTCCAGGTAGAAAACCATGTTAGGTTCTACAAGGTCATAGGAGTCATTTGGAGAACTTTTTGGAGTTTTGGGTTTTGGAGTAAAAAGTCAGGGCCAGTAACTAAGGGGCAGTTGGTATGCAGGAACAGAATAAGAAGCGTGATCTGTGGTAACGCAACAACACAATTGCTAACAGAGATCAGGCATATTAAATGACACTCAAAGACTCAAAGACAAATTGTGGGTGATTTATTACATAAATCAACTATTGTAGATGGTTTGGTTGGAAAAATAAGAGGATTACCTTAAAGTAACAATTGTAAAACAATTGTAAAAAAATATATGAAAATATATATGAACAAAGAAAATCAAAAGATACAGTTTTCTTATGGATGCAGCATAAAATAAATTTTTACAGTGTTAAATAATATGGCAGTGGCACTCTAAAAATAACACAATGTACCATTAGCATACAGTCTCATCATTGAACACCAAAAATTAGTTGCATCCCTGTTCACTCACCCCTCCTGGATAAAAGATCCAGGCTACGTTGCATGCAGACTGAATCTGCTTCGAATTCTAAGTCTTTTAGATCTTTGGCATGATCTTGGGAAGGGAATTCGTTTAGCATTCTTTTAGCTGCAATCTTATGCTGTCTTAGATTTGAGTTTGTGTTGTGAGTTCTTTGGAGTAGTGACACAGCCATTTCAATCGTAGAGAGTCCGTCATCTACGTAGAAATCGCACATGACGAACTGCTTAACATCTGGATCGCATTCTAACTCGCTGCGTAGAACAGACTGATGCAAGCTGTATATGGCCACAGCTGGTGATATGCTGTTCCCAAAGACATGGACTCTCATCCTATAATCTACAATGTCTTTGGAATTGTCATTGTCACGAAACCACAAGAAGTGCAAGTCTTGCGCTGTCTTGCCCTCGAACCTTGAAATAGTAAAGCATCTGTTTGATGTCTGCTGTAAAGGCAACGGTTTCCTTGCAGTGAGTTGTTCAGACCTGGACCTGAGCACATCGTTCAGAGATATACCCACATACTTAGACCTTAATCTGTTTGGCCTTGCAGGGGTTGTAAACACCAAATAGTGGCAATCTTGGTGTGTGTGTTTTTGAAAATTTTGTCCATGAAGGTGATAAAATGGTCCTTTATTTCCACTCTCTTTTCAAAGTTGCCTACTAGAAACATTAGGCGGTTCAGGGCCTGTTGTTAGGGAGCCTTTTGGTGTGGTGATTTGAACGGTAAGGGAGCTGTCCAGCAGTTATCTGTGTTCTTTGTTAGTCCTTCCTCCATTATTTTTAAGAAGGCCTTGTCTTGGACTGAAGATGAAATGGAATTGTCGTGTCTAGTTTGTTTAAGCACTTTACATCCTAAATGATCAAGTTCGCAGACGCTGTCTGAAAGTCAGGTGCTGAAGTTGAATGGGACTTGTATTTGACAATGTTCCTCTTTTATGTTAAAAAACATTGGAGCAAGGCTCAAACATGGTGGAACGGCCCCTTTCAGTTGTAGTATTCAGTAGTCTTTACTGCTGGAGCTTTGTTGACCCAAACACACATTTCCTACAATTTCCCATCCCAGGTGCAATTTTTGTTGCGTGTTGTGCGTTGTTAGGGCCACTTATCTTGTTTACAATCTTTGTGAACTTTAATAACATTATCAGAGCTGCTTCCTCTTCCTTCTTCATAAATGTAGCTTGGCTGATGAGTGTTCAGAAGGCTCAGAAGAAGACCAATTGTTGTGTGTGTTACAGATCCCAGCGCCCCGGGACTGTGACAAATTTAAAAAAAGTGTATTTGTGTCTGCGGTTTCTGTACTTAACAGAGAAAGCACAGGCAGGAATCGTTAAGTGTCGTTCGCTCGTGCAGGCATTTCTTTATCTCAAGAAAATACATTTTACTCTCAACTTTACAAACAATTTACATACACTCACTTCCTGAATTACATCATGTTTTCAGTCTTCTCACAGGTTAATGTCAACAGAAATACATATTATTTGAATATTACATTCGTTCAATATCTGCTATCACTTTTACAGAATCAACCCACATACTTGTGCTTTCAAACCATCAAACAACCATTTTCATAATAGTACAAACAAGTATAACTTAACATAAATGCAATAATTACTTTCAACATAAATGCAATAATTACTTTCAACCTTGAACAGAATCTTTCCAGTATTTTCCCATCCCACAGCACATCAGTGGTCTTAACATATGTACACATACACATAAAGAATACACTCAATCTATCTGGCAGTAGTAACATGAACAAAGAAACGCGCATGGCGCGGCCACCATTTCACTGAATTACACGTGTCTTACACTTTTGCTTACTCCTAACCATGTGATACCTGACGCATTTTCCTGACGCATTCTCTTATGAGTAATTTCTCTATTATACCCAGTGGGTGTATTTAGAAATAGTGGTGTACTATACTAACCTGTATTTAACAGAGAAAGCACAGGCAGGAATCGTTAGTGTCGTTCGCTCGTGCAGGCATTTCTTTATCTAAAGAAAATACCGCGAGAGTTAACGCCAATTCCCCCTTCCAGTGATAGATCCCCCTGGTGGTAAGACCGAATTCTTCCCTGAGTGTGTTACTGGATATGGGATAAAATACAAGAAACTAAACACCTAATTAAGACCAAACTTTTGAGCGCGTCATATGTGCTGTGCTGCAGTGTTGCACAATGACTTTCACTTATTCACTCTCAGGCACCTGGCACCAACCTGCATGACAGCAGGGCGGTTATAAGGAACTTTTGAGCAGACATTCCCACCTCTGCGCTTCCTTTCCCTGTCAGCTCGCGGAGGTGACAGTCACTCTTTTCCATAACTGCTTCGTTCTACTCATGGTCGCTGCCGGTGGAGCCCATCCTGAGACACTGAGCACACATAAGCAACTTCAATTCACCATTTCAAATAGTGTGCAACTTATTGAACAAAATAGTGTAGACCAAAGGAGAAGTGGCCTAATAATTTTTAGGAAATTAAGAAATTAACCTGCTGGCATAACACCAGCAAAACAGAACACCCCCTGGGGTGGTGAATGACCAAGCTGGTTTTAAGCAGTGAGAAGATGGTCTGACATTGGAGAAGAGTTGAAAAATGCATTGAAAGGTGAGTTGAGTAGGATTGTGAGGTAGGAGATTAATCGAGTAGAAGTTCTAATAAAGTTCAATATCAGCTCATGGTCTTCCACACTGTAACACTGCTGAGTGGACTGGAGCCCATTAAGGCGAGATGAGAATGCCCCCATCTAATGCGTCTACTTCCAGGGTAAATTGTCTGGTAGAGGATAGGAGATGAGGTGAAGAGGTGGCATATGAAGTAATGCAGAAGGGACGATTGGTTTACTTTGTGAGAGTGGTCAGGGATGCTGCAACTGTACTGTATTTCGAGATGACTTGCCGATTGAAATTAGCTAACCCAAGAAACCTTTGCAGCTACTTAAGGGTCATAGGTAGAGTCCACAAGGCAACCACTTTTCGTTTCTTGGGATCCATGGTAACACCCTTGGGGAGATGGTGAAACCCAAGAACGTGATGGAGTGCTGGTGGAAAGCAAACTTTTCTAGATTTAGTAAGTAAATTAACGTTTTCTAGGTAGGCATACACCCACTGTCCCAACATTCCTCAGAGGACATTTAATAAATGTTAGAATGTTACATTAATAATTTGTTAGAAGATGGCAAATTAAATTATTAAGTGATAAAGGCTGTTTTCCATTCATAATCATTTCTGATGTGGATCAAGCTGTACACTGTAACTGCAGCCTAGTTGGTAACACACTCGCCTATGAACCAGAAGACTCAGGTTCAAATCCTACTTACTGCCATTGTGTCCCTGAGCAAGACTCTTAACCCTTAGTTGCTCCAGGATCTACTTATTGTCCTTGTATCTACTTATTGTATGTTGCTCTGGATAAGGGTGTCTGATAAATGCTGTAAATTCATGCAGAACTCAGATCCAGCTTGGTGTAGATGCCTGCAGCAGAGAAGGTGTCAAGAATGGTGAAGTGAAAGTGAAGTGATTGTCATTGTGGTACACTGCAAAGAAATGTCTCCTCTGCATTTAACCCATCACCCTTGGTGAGCAGTGGGCAGCCATGACAGGCGCCCGGTGCGCAGTGTCTGGGGATGGTGCTTTGCTCAGTGGCACCTCAGCAAATTGGGATTTGAAACAGGCAAACTTCTGATTATGGGGCAGTGGCAGTGGTGGCCTAGCGGTTAAGGAAGCGAGTCCGTAATCAGAAGGTTGCCGGTTCGAATCCCTATCTGCCAAGTTGCCACTGAGGTGCCACTGAGCAAAGCACCGTCCCCACACACTGATCCCCGGGCGCCTGTTATGGCTGCCCACTGCTCACTCAGGGTGATGGGTTAAATGCAGAGGACAAATTTCACTGCGTGAACCGTGTGCTGTGCTGCTGTGTATCACAAGTGACAATCACTTCACTTTCTTTCCTTAACTGCTTGGCCACCACTGCCCCCCAATTGTGTTAGTGAGGGATTTTAATAGGGATTTTATTGAGTAATTACCACACAGACGTAATCAGGGATAGGCAAGTGTTTACCTGGCATGCCCGTTTTCTGGCCAAACACAAGCCTCACAAGTCACAATGGTGGGCAGGGGAGAAGCAGAAATCGCATAGCTTCTCCTGGTTCCATCGCTCCTGTTCTTCCTGCATTTGCATCCTGATAAATGCTGTAAATGCATTTGTTTCCTGGGATGTCGGTGCAGGTAAGCCATGTAGATAGCTGACGTGCAAAACTGGGGTAAAAATGGGCTGAAAATGATGAGAAAGAGTGCAAATGGTCGAGAATGAACAGGTGTTTGTGAGTGAGTATGAGGGGTTGGTGTGGGACAAAAGGGCATTCGTTGGTCAGTTCCTGGCTGTCCATCTCATCCCTAATGCTATGTTCCAACCCCTCATAATAGAGGGTCTACAGTGCTGCAAACCCCATAGTTGTCTGCACCAAACCAGCTGTGTAACAATTGACTGGGGAGAGACCTTGGCACCAATGGTAAAGTTGGGACACTGCTTCTACTTCACTGTCTTGAGTGTTGTTTAATGTGTATCATTTATTTGTTTAAAAAAATGTTTGTTGTCTTTATTATGTTTATGTGTGCAGACCCACAAAAGCCTTTGACCTGTGTGTATCAGGAGCAGGAGGAGGAGGATGTGGGCCTGCTTCCTCATTCAGCCCAGCAACCGAGTGCTGCTGTCATTGATGTATCAGAGAACCTGCGAGCTAAAATCTACGGGCTGTTCTGCAGACTGGGTCAGACAGATTAACTTTGGTGGGAGATGCATGTGGTGTCCAGTCTGGTTTCAATTTTTTTGGTTTGTTTCTCCAGGCTTTCAGGATCTGCCTGGACTGACAGCAGATGAATATATTACATTGAGCATTGTCAGCAGATACTTTGATTTTAAGGTATAGTAAATTGCCATTGGTCACATTGTGAATGTGTGCCGATAATAGTGATAATGTTGTTGTGTCCAGTGTTGAGTGTGTGCTGAATAAATTTACAGCAAATTAACAATGTGGAGTGTTTATATGAGCTCCAGATCAGAGTTCTCCAGAACACTCTCTTACTTTTCATAACTCCAGCTCTTGGAGTCCATCATAGGACCATGGGTGTCTGATGGGGACTCACCTAGGGTAGTGCACAGCCCACCACAAAGCATGCAGACATTTTAGAGCATTTTTCAGACACCCTTATCCAGAATGTCTTACAATCCTAGCAGTTAAGGAAGCGGCCCCATCATCTGAAGGTTGCCGGATCTAATCCCAAGATGCAAAGAGGTGCCACTGAGCAAAGCACTGTCCCCACACACTGCTCCCCAAGCGCCTTTCATAGTTATCCACTGCTCACTAAGGGTGATGGGTTGAAAGCAGAGGACACATATTGTTGTGTGTACCGTGTGCTGTGTTGCAGTGTTTTGGTTTATACATTTCACCAGTAATACCATGTTGAAACACTTAAAATAATATAAAGGCTGACACAGTAAAATCTCATTACTAATTTTACATGCATTTTACTGTATGTAGACCAAATACTAACAAACACACACAGCATGTGAGGAAATCCTACATTTTATTAATTTGTAAAATGTTTTTACTAAACATGTACGAGGAATTGTACATTTTGCTATTTTAAAACAGCATTATTTTTTGTTTTTGTCAGTGAACCCTTACAAAGGCATTCATGTCTAATACTTTTGCTCATTGGGACTCAAACAGGGATGAAAAGCTATACTCACTGCACTGAACACTGATTTCACAATTGCTCTTTTTCCCAACCTAAAAACTTAATGAAACACCTCCTTAAATTGTAGAACAAATTCTAGAAGTGTAGTAATCCTCTGGGTGGCAGTAGCCACTGGGTAAGAGTCAATGGGTAAGAGACCCACCTATGAACCAGAAGATCCCAAAGTCACAGGCTCAAACCCCACTTACTACATCAGGGCGACTGAAACTACTGATTGAAACTACTGACACTCTCATAAGGGCTATAAATTGTAAAATGATTCTGCATCACACTTTTGATCTCAGGAAATAAAGCAGGAATTAAAAAAATATTTGACACTACTGTCATAATACATAACCAGGCAGTTATTAATTTTGATACTTACTAGTTTTAGTTA
The DNA here is from genome assembly GCF_900700375.1 of Denticeps clupeoides. Taxonomy (NCBI): domain Eukaryota; kingdom Metazoa; phylum Chordata; class Actinopteri; order Clupeiformes; family Denticipitidae; genus Denticeps; species Denticeps clupeoides. The sequence goes on along the minus strand of NW_021630069.1, from coordinate 239,348 downwards.
AAGTCATTGTAAAACACAGCACAGTGCATGTGCACACAACGAAATATGTCCTGTGCATTTAACCTATCACTCTTGGTGAGCAGTGGGCAAAGATAAAAGATGCCTGGGGAGCAGTATGTGGGGATGATGCTTTGCTCAGTGGCACTTTGGCAGTTCGAACTGGAGCTGGCCTGCTCTGCCATCTTCCTGCTCATTTTCAGCAGCTGGCAGACTCACTCTTTTGGCCAAAAACTGCTGAATTCCCACCTGAGACTGACTTTTTCTTTAATTTGCTGTTATGACATTTATTTCTGGTTAACATTAAGGTAAACTAATGTTTGCATTTTTTATTAATTTAATGTTTGTCAGACATTAGATACGTGACAACTTTGAGTAAATATGGATTTATGACTTACCAATAAGCTCCATAGACTGCCATTGTTTATGGGATTAAACTTTTTTAGCACAAGTGTTTGGGCTTGGAATTGCATCCATCTAATTGAGTGACAGCATTTATCAGACGCCCTTATCCAGAGCGACTTACAATCAGTAGTTACAGGGACAGTCCCCCTGGAGCAATTTACGGTTAAGTGTCTTGCTCAAGGAAACAATGGTTTTCTGGTTCATAGGCAAGTGTGTTACCCACTAGGCTACCAATACAGCAGTGTCTAGCTCAGGGATACAATTGTAGTAATTGAGGTTTGGACCTGTGACTTTGTGGTTTTCTGGTTCACAAGCAAGTGTGTTACCCACTAGGCTAATACTACCCTTCAGACAAACACACACCTTCCCTACAAAATGTTTAGAGCTGTCATTTTATTTAGCATACATGCCTGTGGACAGTGGGAGGCGAGAGGTGCCAACACAGGAGAGCATACAAACCCAAGTCTATGGCTATGATTCAAACTCACCACTGAGAAATGAGACCTAATGGCTAGTTGCAATGCCACTGCAAGACCAAACATTTAAAGTGTGAAATCAGAGTAAGTAATGCCACATATGCGTTGCACACATCAATCCCATCTTAGTATGAAAAAAGCTTGTTATATAAAGCTTGTGTATAATTTTTGTTCAAGGGTACTGAACAGTCAATAGTTCTTAGAGACTCTTTTTTTGTTTTGAGTTTTTTAAAGGATTGTGATGACTTTCAATATTATGTTATTGTGTTATTATTTACATCTTAAAAGTATGTGGTGTTTTTTTGGAGAATGACTCTGGCCAACCAATTCAACCACTTTAAAGGCTTACTGTGAGTAAATCTAAACATTTCAAACTTGTAACCAAATTACATGCAACAATTTAAAGAAATAAACAGCAAGACCTAAATAATTTCCTCTAAGGAACATGTTCACCAAATCCACTAGATCCAATCCCTTCCGCAATGCTCCAAACCATCTCTCCTGACCTCACTTCATCTGTCACAGAACAACCTCTTGGATCCTAACCAGTCTGGCTTCAGAACAGCTCATTCTACTGAGACTGGCCTTCTGGCTGTTTCTGAGAAGCTACTTGCGGCCAAATTTTTTTGACACAGTTAACCACAAGACTCTCTTGTCTATCCTGAAGAGGCTTGGAATTGAGGGCTCAGCATGGCAGTGGTTTGCTTCCTACTTTGATGAGCGATCTTACCAAGTTACTTGAAAGGATACACCTCTGCCTCACGTAGATTCTCCACTGGTGTCACTCAAGGCTCAGTACTAGGCCCTCCCCTTTTCTCTCTCTACACGAGATCACTTGATGTCATTTCCTCACATGGATTATCCTACCATTTTTTACATAAAAAAAAAATCTCTGCATTTCTAACTGACATCTCATCTTGGATGGCTGCCCATCACCTCAAACTCAATTTCACCAAAACTGAACTAATATTCATTCCAGCAGATTCTTCACCATATCAAGATCTTGATTTTTACCTGGACAACTCACAGCTCTCTCCTTCTTCAACAGCCCGCAACCTTGGACTAACAATGGACAACCAACTCTCCTTCTCAACTCACATCCGCAATCTTAACTGCTCATTCCCTCTCTACAATATCAGACAACACACAGGCCATACTGGTTCAGTCCTTAGTAATCTCATGACTGGACTACTGCAACTCCCTTCTAGTGTACCATCCGACCTCTACAACTAATACAAAATGCAGCAGCACGACTGATCTTCAACCTTCCCAAATTTTCCCACACCGCCCCTCTGCTATGTTCCATCCACTGGCTCCCAGTAGCTGCATGCATTAGATTCAAAATACTGATGCTGGCCTACAAAGCCAAACATCCTACCTCACAGCCCTTAATATACCTTGAACTGCACCTCGTATACTCTGAGCCTCCAGTACTTCTCGCCTGGTCCCTCCATCTATGAAGGTAAAAGGAAGACACTCATCTAGACTCTTCTCTGTCTTTGCCCCTTTGGTGGTGAAATGAACTTCCCCTGGAGGTCAGAACAGCTCAGTCACTGAGCACTTTCTAATGGCAACTCAAGACCTTCCTTTTTAGAGAATATTTAGATTAACTTGTAACCTTCTTATTGTCTGTCTTATGTATAGAAACTACAACAGAGTGAATAAAAAGATTGTATTCACAGTTGGGGGTCCTAGTGAACCAGAATTGATCATTTCATTTATGGTAACCAGTTTTGGGAAGGTTAATTTTAAAATTTATTCCACTACAGATTACAGAATACATGCCCCAAAATGTACTTTGTAACATATTCTGTTAATTACTCAATGTGAGTAACGTATTCTGAATACTTCGGATTACTTACTATATTGTGATGCTTTTTACAACTACATGGATGTAGTAATTACAGACAATAAAAAACCCTGTTTTTCCTTAACCATTTCTTTATTTATAAAGCTGAGAAGTGGCCATTGAAAAGTATTTACTGTTATGGTAACCAACATAGTCCATCACTTAGTTAAAATAAAAAGTAGCCTTGCACAAGAAAAAAAAATCAGCATTTTCAATTACCCTAACCCTAACCCTGATTAGGACAAAAAAGGTAATATATAAAACAATTCTCAAAAATTTAAAATATACTTTTTTGGCATTTACTGTCAATATTATTCTTCCACAAATAAATACTAAAGATCCTTCCATACAAATAAAATATTGACAAAATGCACTTTAAACCTTGCCACCAGATGTAATTTTAAACACAAGACAATATATGTTTTAATGCAACCCAGCAACATTCATTCATTTAACAAGACATGCAACAAGAACCATCTAATGTGTCAGTGCCGAACTGTTTGGTTGAAAAACTTGCAAAAAAACAAACACTAAGTTTAGAAAAGAATGAGGTTACAAGCCTTATCAGTGAACACCACCAAGATATTTATTGTAAAAATGATTATAAAAAGGCATGAATTAATTATTCCTCGCACTCATACTGTACTTGGAGAAAATGGAACATTGTGCGGAAACGTTTGGCACTATTACGCGGATTATTACGCACACTTGTGCTTGCTCTGGAACAGGCAGGTGTCTTTTGCGCATGCTACGCAGCACTCCACGTGGTGCTGCCCGGCTGGGTCGTCCTGGTGGCAGGATGCCTTAAATATAAATGTTCCAGAGACTTTTTCATGACATTGGGTAAGTCAAGGGTGACCTTTGCTCCTCAAATGGCTTCTTGGGTTCATATTAAGATGGGGCTGATAATATATGGACCTGTTAACCAGACATTAATTCCTGGTTATCATTACAATAAATGCTATGGACAATGTTGACAAGTTATGATTTGAAAGATTAAATTATAATGGGTTGCATGGTTTATGATTATTATTTAAATGCATTTTTGTTTGAAATTCGATGTATACAATATATGTGATTTATAGTTAATTTTAATTGTAGAGATTTGTGGGTAAGTCTCACAAGAAATAACACGAGATCCCTCACATGGTAAGGGATGTCTTCCAAGGTGAGCAGATGTCTTCCAAGAGGCTCCACTAAGCTAAAATAAAGGGTTAAGTTAGAGCGAAGCTGCAAGAACTTATCTCTTTTTGTGTTGAATATTTGTATCATGTAATTGTTAATGTGTTATACTGTTTACTTAATCATGGCACGGCACAAGGTGCATGCCACAAGTTTTACAACAATGTTCACGCAATAAAGCCTGTTTCGAGAGATGACCTGTGTCTGTGTAGTCTTGAAGAGAGCTACAATTACTCTAAACTAACATTTGCCAAACACCTAAATTGGCTTGTAAAAGGTGAAGTCACTGTGATTTAACACTTTGCGCTGATCATCCAAACACTGAATTGTAAACATAGCACTGGTATTTTTACTGTGCGTGTATTATGTGGTATGTTGTATTGTACTGCTGCCTATGTTCAATTTCAGATTGCCTGTAATGAGAGACTGGTCCTGGCTAGAGAGTGTGTGGTTTTTCTGATTGTGTTGTCCTGTGGGAAGTGTTTATGCCACTCTGAAGTGTATTTCTGAACTCTAGGTGGGTGAGGTCTGGGAGGAAATCTCTTGCGAGCTGAGTGCTGAGGGGGTGCACCCTGTGACCCCTGATAGGGCTATTCTGGAGTCCATCATCCAGTTGAAAGAGGAGACTGCAAGGAAGGTGGCGGAGCAGCAGGATGAGATTATGCAGAGGCAATATGCAGAAGAGGAGCAGCAGGAGGCAGCAGTTTACCAACAGGTACCAGCAGGCTCACTGCTCAACCAAAGCACTGTCCATCAGAGACAATGGATATGACGGAGACTAATGACAATAATAATGCTTTAGTCCTAAAATAATTAAGGAATGCCTTATTTTTTTGTTCTGAATCAGGTAGAAATTTGAAAAAAATTTAATTTGCCCAATTGAGAAATTCCAAGGTGCTAAGTTTCAGTCTTAAGAATCAATCTGTTGCAAAAAAAGCAATTCGTTGTTGATTAATTAGTAAAATGACAAAATTAGTATTATGATTTTTCATAATAAAAAATCATAAAAAATCGTACAATTCTTCTTTTCATGATAGTTCATGATAGACATGTATTATTTCATTCATATAACAGAATACCACAAGAAACTAAAATTTTAATGTAGAAAGAAAAAGCATAAAAGAAACAATTGCTGAAAATTTTAGTCAATTTTCAAAAGCATTTTTGTTGTCATGAATTTCATTTCTCAGATAAAATCAAACCATGCACAGGAGGAACTAGCAGCCAGGTCCTGGGATCATCACGTGGCAAAAACCTCATACTACACAATTCTCAAGGTTCACAGAAAAGTGCATGTTTGTTTGATTTGTTGTACTGCAGAAATATGACAACATTTTGTTGCAGGACTGTAAGAAGCAGCAGGCGAGATCCATTGAGTCATCCAGGCCTAGGGTCAAATCCAGCAGTGCAATTTTCCACTCTACACAGATCTCGGGTCTACAGACAACAGTAAGTATGGATGTGTCTGACTGATCTGCTATTTGCAGCAGTGATAGTGGACCTCATTTAGCAATATGAGCGTAAATTACGACAGATTTTATGTGGCATTCATGAAACAATTGTATCTGTGCCAATCACTGTGAAAGCACACATCCGTTTTGATAAATCTGAAATACCCTGGAAAAAAGTGTAATTTATATGGCCAAGCCCCAAAGCTTTGCAACACGAAGCAACAGAAGGTGGCAAAGAGGCAACAAAGTGGAAACCAACGTCATTACAACTGAGGTAGAGAAGACTTTTTTGATAAATCATGAAATGGGCATAGAAATACTATACCTGTTTTTCTGCCATACAAACATTTGATAAATGAGGTCCAGTGTGTGGTGCCATATCAGGAAGTGTAGGCTGAAGATTGTGTGAAAAATAGATTCTGTGTTACAGACAGTATAAGCAGAAAATAAGCACAAAGTAGTCTTTATAATAAATTTAGAAGAAATCTGACCATTGTGTTTTACAGACATTCAGCGAGAGAGTGAAGACTGTAGAGAGCACCCCTGTGCATTTGATTGGGGGGCCTCTGGCCAACGCAGATCTTGCCATGGAATAAGTCCCCACCCAGGACTAGGAGAATCTCAGCTACATATCTGTCTAGTGATGTGTTTGTCTACAAACTGTGCTTAAATATAACAATGAATTCACATATATGTCTATATAAGCACCAATAAGAACCTAGTTTCCTTTTTAGTTTCATTAAATACAATAAATCGTTTTGAGTCTGGAATATTTGTTAGAGGTCAGTGTTTTATGTTTTTGTATTACATTTGTTTTGTTTCTTTTGTTCACATTAAACTTACTTTCACACCTATATTGAGCGCCTATATTTTCATCACCTTTCAGGATCAACAAAATCATGTTTGGAAACAAATATTCTATAAATAACAATGTCCACTAAGTTTAAATGGGATATTTTAGAGAAAATGAGACATACAAAATTATAACCCCCTTGGCCAATAATAGTGAGTAGTGTACCCTTTCTGAGCCACAACTGACACAAATCTCTTTGTGTAGTTTTTTAATAGGTTGACACAAGTCTCCTTGGGGATTTTTTCCAGGTTTCATTCTCACCGAATTTGTCTCCTTGTACTTGACAATTATGCAACGTATAGCAGACACTGTGAATCACTTGGGACCAGACACTGTGAATCGCCTGGAGATGGCAGTGTAGCCTGTACCATTAGCATGAGCCTTAGCAAGCATTCACAAGGAGCTAATATTTTTTATCATCCCATCCCAAGCGACCAGGACTAATAAGATACTGCCCCAAATATTTTATAAATGAGGATGGCTACCCCTCTAGGTTTGGAAGGTAAAGTAGAATGAAAACTTGATTAATCCAGGATGGGTTGGGACGTGACTCTGTATCAGTGTCTTCATGGAGAAAATATTGTTGGAGCAACCTGCAAGTGTGTGTGCCACATCTTTCGTGGTATAGCTTAATTATGACCTTTTTGATTCTGTCCCATTCAGATATCATTTATCCAGAGCGACTCACAATCAGTAGTTACAGGGACAGAATTTGAAGTTAAAAATTAATAATCTCTTTTCTCCCAGAGCCTAAAATCTCTAGCTTCAACCCATGAATGTTGGCTAGAACTTCTTCCTGAGAGTCTGGATTTTGCTGTTCCTTTCAGCCACTGTTGCAGAAACAGGCAATAACTTATTATACTGGATACTTATTATACTGGAAGTCAGTTATAACTGATTTGAATACAATAATGTAATCATGGTTTATTTTAAACTTCCTTAATACTTCCTGAATATTACCTACACCTGGACATTCCCACTCATGCCAGGAACACTTTGGACTATGTTTTTCAGTCATTTACGAGATGCGCACAAAGTAGGTTTGTCAACTTTGTCAACCCCAAATGAGGGACACTTTCTTGCAGGTGTGTGCGGAGAGCAGCTTATGACAGTGCACATGGTGGAGACCACCTGTGTGCCCTTTTTATTGTTGTTGCAAAAACATAATTAATAGATTCATGCATGGTGTGAATGTTGCGTGTCAAATACTCAGATTTATTCCTAAAGGTTTCGAATTTCGGTGTGTGTGCTGCAGTGTGATTGTAGCCTAATCTCATGGTCTCTGATTCCCCCTCAATATGATTAATGATGATAATGTTTGTGACGTTTACTTTAGCCTACCTGCCTTGAATGTCACTTGTAACATTATTATAAGCTTCACTTCAAACAAACATCATTAACTGTGTTGTTATTGCTGTCCACAGATTCCTCTTTTTTTAACTTTATTAATCATGAAGGAAATTGCTTCTCTGCTTTTGACCATCACCCTTGGTGAGCAGTGGGCAGGCATGACAGGTGCCTGGGGAGGGTACTTTACTCAGTGGCACCTCGACAGATCAGGATTCAAACTGGCAACTTTCTGATTACGGGGCCGCTTCCTTAACTGCTAAGCCACCACTGCCACTTACATTGTTGACCCTATTGTTGATTCGTCACTTTGCTACTACTTTGCTAATCACTGTTCCGGATTACCCTTCCCTGCTCCTTGTTTGCTAAAGATTAGGCCATCCGACTGCTCTGCACATGAATACTTGGTGTCTTTGTCCTCTGATGTTCCTGTTCACCCCCCCGACTGACCCACACTGCCTAACTCATCTACAGTCTTTCACCTTCCCATACACCCACGCTATGGTAACAACATTTTCATCTCAGAACAGGACATTTGTTCTTTGTGTAGGAGTGCAGACATGATCATTTGGCTGCGCAGATTGATATGGGACACAACCAACTTTCTTCTGTTAAACCCTGAGAAGACAGAAGCTCTTGTACTTGGGCCTCAAGCAGCCAGATGTAAGCTGTCTGAATAAATAAGTCTGGATAGCCTTTTGTCACGATGGCTGGACGAAGGAGGACGCATATGCACGACGTCACAGGACAGAGGTTTAATACATAATACACACGACAAGGGAAAATCACCCGACAATGACCTGACAGCAAACAGACATGAACAGGATTGTTTTATACATGTAGACACAGGTGATAACAATCAGGAAACAATCACACGAGACTACAGACTACAGACCTGGAGTAACCCCTGCTGGACCGGATCATGACACCTTTCTATCTCACCAAGTACAGAAGTAAAGGATCTAGGTGTCCTCATCGATGCAGGTCCCTCATTGGATTTGTATGTAGATAATATCACTAGGATAGCAATCGTTCACCTTAGAAATATTGCAAAGATAAGAAACATCATCTCAATGAAAGATGCAGAAAAGTTGGTCCATGCTTTTATTTCATCAAGGTTAGATTACTGCAATGCATTACGGTCTGGATGTTCTAGTAGGTGAATGAATATAAAAAATAAATAAATAAGGAGCAGTGGTGGCCTAGCGGGTAAGGAAGCAGCCCCATAATCAGGTTTGAATTCTGATCCACCAAGGTGAGCAATGCACCATCCCCGCACACTGCTCCCCAGGCACCTGTGATGGCTGCCCACTGCTCACTCAGGGTAATGTTTAAATACAGAGGACACGTTTCACTGTGTGCACTGTGTGCTGTGCTGCTGTGTATCACAAGTGACAATCAGTTCACTCTAAACTCCAACTAGTTCAGAATGCTGCTGCCAGAGCTCTAACTAGAACTAGAGAATTCGACTACATAACAATAACTGTACTGGCTACTGTTAGCTTTTTATTACAGGCAAAAAGGGCGTGGACCCCTGAAAACATACACTAAATAAGGCATGGAGCTTTACTGAAAGACAACCTGTTTCCTGTCATGATGAGATGAAATGGGGTCTCTCATGCCGGTAGATTGCTTTTTGTCATAAGAGGTGAGGGAGGTTTCTCATGTGGGTGGGCAGAACTACTTTGGTATGCACAACCATGCCACTGTCCACATCTGAACTCGAGGTCACATGCAAATGCAGCACAACATTAAAATATTCCACACATATTTACATTTACATTTAAGGCATTTGGCAGACGCCCTTATCCAGAGCGACTTACAACGTGCAAAGCACTGTTAAATAATCTAAGAAAATAATAATTATTTACAATCCGCCACGCCCCCTTCGTTTGAAGGGTACCCAAAAGTACAGAAACTGGGAGCAGATCCTTCTCATATAGAGCGGCGCAGGTGTGGAACGGCTTGCCAGTCAGTGTTTGGGACTCAGACACAGTCTCAGTGTTTAAATCTAAACTGAAAACACACCTGTTCGCTCTGATCTTCTGTTAAAGTCCCAGACACAGTCCAATTTAATACACAGTCACCTAGTCAAGCACAGACAGTGTTCAAGTCATCTTAGTTAGGCTATCGGGCCACTATTATACAAATTAAATAAATTTTCTGTACAAGCTGTACAATGTCACCATCTGCCACTGCTTCTGTTTGTTCTCTCCAAGGCACTGAATCAAGCACACAGAGCACCTGCAGTGTCCAGTGAAGAGACCACCAGATTAATCTTATTCCCTAGCAATGAATGGCTAACGAGACGACTTAGCATAAAACGTACCAGAGGGTCACTATAGCCACCTCTGCTGTAACTGCTAAAGCTTCAGGGATCTTTACATGGACCAGTAGCATTATAATGGACACATAATGTACACCATGACATTGGACTAAAACCTACTCTGCACTGTCCAGTACCTCCAAACATATTGCACTTTTTGCACTATACTGCTTTTTCTCTTCTTGGACAAATAATCACAAACCCTGCACTGACAACCTGCACTCTACCCTGGAAGGGGGTTCCTCTCTGTATCACTGTGACATTCGTGGGCTGATGGGGGAAGGAAGTGCAGAGACGGGACATCTGGATAAAGGCATTTTTTATAACAACAAATGAAAAATGGCACCAAGGCCCAGACTGGGGAAATAACAAAGGAGCAAACACAAACAAATCCGCATGCGTGTGGCCATTGCCAGTAACTGAAAACTTACAGAAGGTAAGTAACAGAGTCCACTGCCAGCTGCATTCTGTTTTAATGGAGTCCTGATCCATTAGGCCCAAATGGGGCCATGTGCAATGGATCAGGTGCATGGGCACCGGCTGTGACAGCCCCATGGCCCCAGGGCATCACACACTCCATCCCAAGGTTTCTTCCTTTCTTTTTTTCTCTCTCTAAGAGTTTTTTTGTGTGGAGTTTTTCCATGTGTGCAGAAGGGTCAAGTGTGAGGGGTGTCAACTGTAGAGCCTGTCAAAGCCCATTGAGACATACTGTATGTAATGATGAGTTATATAAGAAATAAATAATGTTGTTGTTGTATTTCATGGAGAGAAGGCAGTGTTGTTTGAAAGACAGAAAATTGTTTAGTTGACAAATTGTGATTTTTATCATTTATCAAGGCATGTTCTCAATGACAGAATATCATTTAAATGAAAAGCATTTTGTGGATATTCTATAAAAAAATTACTTTCATTAATAGAATACATTTTGTGGTATAACTCTCTTAAATGCGTGTTGTCAGAAAGTAACTTTCTGCCATTGACAAAATGCATTTTGTGGACAAAACAACCTTCTGTCATTGATGAAATGCATTTATTGGAGCTTTTATGACTGACAAAATGCTTTTCGTGGAAAAAAAACTCAGTCTTTCATGACTTTCTGTCCACAAAAAAATATCAGTTTGGTGCACAAAAATTAAATAACTGCTTATTTCTCATTATATAATTAATTTTGTAACAATGAATACCAATGAATACCTACCATGGAGCAGTAGACACTGCTGGTCACTCCACACATACATCTTTTTAGCTAATTGCAGGTATTTTGTACCACAATGCATTTTATTAAAATCAAGCACTTCAGGGTTCATTCATCACATATTTTAACTTTGTTGCTTTATTTCCATCACATATTAAAATATATTGTTGAAAATCTGGATCCTAAAGAACCATTGTGTCACACACTGTACTGTGTGTATATATATATACACACACATACACACACACACAGATTATATAAATGACATTATAAAATTCAACAAACATGATCACCACGTCTGGCAGATTAAACATTTGACAGTAACAGGCAAAATATCTTCTTATCAAATATTTCACTCCAATGAGATTCTGGAATCCAGAAGTATAATCAAACACATTAGACATTTCAGAATATGGGGACTGCACCTAATTTTGTTGTACTTGTTACAATGACAGTAAAGATATTCTGATTCTGATCTTACTTTATCAAAAGTTTATTATTATATGGTGGCACTTCTATTCATAGATGCCTGTTTATAAAACGTGCTTCTGCGGTTACGCTTGGTTTGAATAAAACACTTAACTTGCGTAAAAGTGACTGCGGCGATAAATAACATCCGGGACACTTGAGCTTGAGGACGCAGCCCCGCCTCCGTAGTACGCATGCGCTGTGCTGCCAGTTGAAGTGTACTTCGTTTGATTTGACGTTGTAGCGGGCCTGGAGCATCAGCTACACTGTCCCTGCGTATTGGGGACATCGGAGGAGTATGCCCGTGGTTCTCTGTAGTTGTGCCCCGGAAGCCGCTGAGATGCCGGCGAGGTGCCGATGGGCCGGAGCCTGGAGAACTTTTCCGCGGGTGAGATGGGTGTTCCTGCTCGCACTGTTCGCCGGCGCTGTTGCCTCCGCATCCGCCGGTCAAGTTAACGACACGGACAGCGGTGCGACTGGTGGAGAGGGGACAGGACACCACAGCAGACGGGCCTTCCCAGTCCTGGCCGTCAACTACGAGTACATCAGGATGCCGTTTGAGATCTCGCTGTGGATCTTGCTCGCGTCCTTCATGAAGCTAGGTGATCGTCCTCTTTCTGCACAACTTTATTTCGAGTCAGCCTCAGGTGTGACTCGTGCCCACGTAACTGGTACAGCGAATTGAATGAATGCAGATGGCCGATACATCATGGATTCATTCTGTGTTTATGAGATCAGGAGCACACACAGCCACAGACCTCAACAGAAAAACATCACACCCCTCTTATCAGCAGTTTGAGGGAGCAGCTTGAAAGAGACAATGTCTTATCTCAACCTACTTTGTGGATAAAATACAGATGTTATTACCAGATGCTGGTCATGGAGTAGCTATGACAAGTAGAGAAAATAAAGTTTTATTTGTTAAAAGGGATGGGGACAAAAGCATTAGACCAACAATCACAACAAGATAATATGTAAATAGGGGATTGTTGGGCAAGGAATATTTCTCCAGGAAATATAAAATTCCCTGTCTGGGAACCATCACTTTGTTGGCAAGAGGAAATGATGAAGGCATTATTGGTTAATGTAGCGACTAAATATACTAGTTAATCAGAATCAGAATTGTATTTATTGACCAAGTAAGTGCAAGCACATACAATTTGATTCCGGTAGATGGTGTCTCTCAAGTACAGTGAAAAAAAACAACAACAAAAAGGATGTGTGTAAGTGTTATTGTACAAGTTGTGGAATTTGTTTATACTGTTTATAAATATCTACTGAGTACAAATAAATATGAATCTATGAATACATAGGCAAAAAACTAAATCCCATATACAGAGTGTACATAAAGTGCAGTGTGCAATGTTGAAGGTGATTTGCAGTGAGACAATTTCAGCTGTTTAGGATGGAGATGGCGAGGGGGAAGGAACTGAAGTATGAACCTGAATGTAATACATTTCTGCCGAATTTGTGTTCATTATGATTTTTTCACTAGGTTTTCACCTCATCCCTCGCCTCTCTGGTGTGGTGCCTGAGAGCTGCCTGCTGATTGCGGTGGGGCTAGTGGTTGGTGGTTTGATCCGTCTGATGGGAGAAACACCACCCGTTCTCAGCTACAACCTCTTCTTCCTGTGCCTGCTTCCGCCCATCATCCTTGATGCAGGCTACTTCCTGCCCATGCGGCCCTTCTCCGAGAACGTAGGAACCATCCTGGTGTTTGCAGTGGTGGGCACGCTGTGGAATGCATTCTTCATGGGTGCCACACTGTTTGGGGTGTGTCAGGCTGTTGGCGGGCAGCTGGAGAGTGTGGGCCTTCTTGCTTGTCTTCTCTTCGGGGCCATTGTTTCAGCGGTCGACCCTGTGGCTGTACTTGCAGTGTTTGAGGAGATCCACATCAATGAGCTGCTGCACATCCTGGTGTTTGGGGAATCGCTGCTTAATGATGCCGTCACAGTGGTGAGTGGGGTGGTGTAAGGTTAAGCTTACCCACAGTTTATCAGTAAGGTGGTGAGGGGTCATCAGCCAACCTGCATCCTGAATTTCCCCACAGGATCAGTAAAATTCTGTATAAGATTTCAATGGTTTTCATGTGTTCCTTCTCAGGTGCTCTACCACCTGTTTGAGGAGTTTGGGAATGTGGGCATAGTGACGCTGGCAGACGTCTTTCTTGGCATAATTTGCTTCTTGGTGGTAGCGATGGGGGGCATCATGGTGGGTGCGGTCTATGGAGTGCTTGCAGCCTTCACGTCCCGCTTCACCTCCCACACACGTGTCATTGAGCCACTTTTCGTCTTCCTGTATAGCTACATGGCATACCTGTCTGCAGAGGTCTTCCACCTATCTGGCATCATGGCGTAAGTGTTATTCTTATAGCCTATTGTTTGCTGCTTTATGTCGGTGATGTAGATGTAAAATATTCAATGTGCAAGGCTCTAGCTTTAGTCCCTTTCTGGGCCCTAGTTTTGCTTTTGCACAAGGTGCAGCGCAGGATTCAAGCTCATTTTGCACATACCTATTTGAAATTACAGCACTTTCCTAATTTGGTCTTTGGGCAATGTGAAAAAAGGCATGAAATGGGAGGTTAATGTTAATGAGATTGTGATTCAGTTAATATAAGATATGTAAATGATAAAACTATAATGTCAGTATAAAAAAGATAATGGGTAGGAGATAAAAACAATAGCATCGGCATAGCATTTTTTTTTTGTCTCTGTGCTCATGTTATGAATCAATTAGTGTTTCGGTTATGAATACACTTCCTTAGCTGCTAGGACACTTCTGCCCACTAATTGCTTGTCTGTATAAATATATGTATGATTAAATACACTATTGTCAGAAGGCAGATGCGACAAAGGTGGCTTGCTGGAAGGACAGTACCATACAGAGACACAATATACATAACATACATACATACGTATACATACATATATTCATAATATACATATACATACAGAGACAGGGTGGTAGTAGCCTAGTGGGTAACACATTCGCCTATGAACCAGAAGACCCAGGTTAAAATCCCACTTACTACCATTGTGTCCCTGAGCAAGACACTTAACGCTAAGTTGCTCCAGGGGGGGACTGTCCCTGTAACTACTGATTGTAAGTCTCTCTGGATAAAATAGTTTTTAAGCAGACTTTAATAGTAACAGGCTTGGGAGAGTTACCTGGTGCAGGCTGGTTTGCATGTGCTTCCAGTACACAAGTGTGTGACACTGTGACAAGTGACCTTGAACTTTAACTGTCTGCAGTCTAATAGCGTGTGGGGTTGTGATGAGACCATATGTGGAGGCCAACATTTCTCATAAGTCCTACACCACCATCAAATATTTCCTGAAGATGTGGAGCAGCGTGAGCGAGACACTCATCTTCATCTTCCTGGGTGTGTCCACTGTAGCTGGGCCACATGCCTGGAACTGGCCCTTTGTCATTGCTACCATCTTCCTTTGCCTCATCTCTAGAGTGCTTGGTGAGTCCCTGATCTTAAAAAATGTTTTTATGAACCAGGTCTCTGTTTTAGATCCTTTAGATCAGGAATTTGAAAAGTATATGGGAGAAATATGGAGAAATCAGTTAGTAATGGGATATCAGGGAAGAATTGTTAGAGAAAGACTTGAGAAGGAATGTTTTGACATGGACATCACAATGTCTTGACACCAGTTTTGTCAGGTGGAATAAAAATGTGAGACGCTTAAAAAAAATAAAATCATGTGATCCAGAATGAAGGGTTCTTTTACATAACTTTTTATCTTTAAATAAATTAAATTCATAGTTGAATCCAGATTCTTATCTTTATTCTGGCTCTGATCCTTCTTTAAACTTAAATGTAAAATAATTTAATTCACTGAAAGTTTCTAAATATGTTCTTTATCTGACTTGAACTTATTGTCTTTAATAATAAAAACAGGAGTGATTGGTCTGACCTTTGTCATCAACAAGTTCCGCATTGTGAAACTGAGCAACAAGGATCAGTTCATTGTTGCATACGGTGGATTGCGAGGGGCGATCGCATTCTCTCTTGCCTTTGTGCTGTCCGCAAAACACTTTCCCATGAAGAACATGTTCCTCACTGCAATCATCACAGTCATCTTCTTCACCGTCTTTGTCCAGGTGAGTATGATTAAAAGAGAGAATATTGTTTAGTTTTCCTTGTTTACAGTATGAATGCTATATGGTAAGAATTGTAATCCAAGATGGCGCCTGTGAGGTTGGCTGCCTTTGCGACTGCTCCATCGCGAGCAGTCACTGCATATCAGACTGTGTATGTGACAAATAAAATGTTAATTTTGAATTTGATTTATAGTATATAGATACAGATGTATTCATGGAATTCATTTTATATTGATGCTCTTGGCTTGAACATTGGGTTGTGTTGAGTTGAGCTGAGCTGCACTGCTCCCTCTTCTTCTCCAGGGCATGACTATCCGACCCCTAGTGGAACTGTTGGCTGTGAAGAAAAAAAAGGAAACAAAGCACTCAATCAATGAGGAGATTCATACTCAGGTTTGATTCCCCCTGTGACCTGCTCTTCTGCAATAATTCATGTGATTATCTTTTTTTAAACTGAAGCCTTCCACTTGCAGTTCCTTGACCACTTGCTAACAGGCATTGAGGGTGTGTGTGGACATTACGGACACCACCACTGGAAAGATAAGTATGTTTATAACTGTAATGGTGCATGACTTTTCGGTTTAGCAGGACAAAGTCAATATTCTGCTAATTTTCTTCTGTCTTAGGCTGAACCGCTTTAATAAGATGTATGTGAAGCGGTGGCTCATTGCGGGAGAGCGCTCCACCGAGCCCCAGCTTATCTCCTTTTACCATAAACTGGAGCTAAAGCAGGCCCTGATGTTGGCAGAGAGCGGCAGCACTGCCAAGCTGCCTTCCATTCCCTCCAGTGCCTCCATGCAGTACGTGTGTGAGATCATGGATAAAGCTCATCCAGTTTATTTGCTGGAGTGTGTGAGTCTTTCAGTCAGACTGATTTGGATTTCATTAGGGGGGAGTCAATGAGAAGATCAACCAGGGGTCGTGCTCTGCCTCAGATCTCTAAAGTCAAAGAGGAGGAGATCCGGAAGATCCTACGTGCTAATCTCCAAAAGACTAGACAGCGGGTAAGATCACCAGAGTCACCAGAAACCTTCTAGATGAACCCATGAATGAAAAATGCGTAATTGTGTTACCATGGCTACGAGATTCCAGGACCGCTTTAAAAAGAACTATTCTAACAACATTAACATGAAAATCGATTAATTGTATATTGTTAGCTCTAGTTTAACATGGACCCCCTGTAACAGATAAAGTAAGAGGAACAGTGTGACCCTATACACACATTCCTTAGCCTTCCCAAGTGTAGAGAGCAGATGATTATTTAAAATCTCTCTTGTCTAGCTGCACTCATATAACCGCCACACCTTAATTGCTGACCCGTTCGAGGACAACTGGACAGAGGTGCGACTGCGGAAGAAGAGAGTGGAAATGGAAAGGCGGGTAAGTGACTTATTGCATCTGAATTGTATAAACCTATATCCAATAATATTTTAATAGTACTACATTCAAATCTTTCAAATGTAAAACATTAGGAAAGTACTGCACTAGGCATTAATATAGAATCCAGGTTACATGCAGTAAATGTTGTATGAAAAATTCAATGGATATAAAATGTATACACATATCTTTTAAAATAGCTTTTGTAATGTAAAAAAATTAGACCACAATAAATTATTTCAAAACGTTCCCTACCTTTTAATATGACTTATAACACCTTAAACACCTGCACATGTGTGAACACCCTTAAAGTCTCAGTAGTCTTTTTGGGTTCAGACCTGCCATCAATTAAATAGACTCTGGTTAACTCCAAATAAAATGTATTTGTCCTGACATGTTTTCCTGACATTTGTGTCTGGAGAAATGTACAAAAATTTCCGCAGAACACAGTGGAGACAGTCATCAAAAAGTGGAGAAAATTAACGGACAACTCTGATGCTGCGAAAATTGACAAAAATAAATGCTGTAAATAAGAGATACCCTCGCAATCTGAAAGATTTGGAAAAAATTTGCAATTAAGAGTCTGCAAAAGTGAACATGCTGATACACTTTTACCTAATAGGACTGAATGGTGTAATTAAATCAAAAGGTACTTCAGCAAGGTAGTAACAGAAAATCTGATTTGTAGATGCATTTTTTCCTCTCACTATGTGTGCTTTTTTGCAAATCATTCACTGCATGGTGGTCAGACATCTTACTAAACGCCTAAAGATGTAGTGGTCTGAGCGATCCCTCCCAGCGGAATGCGCAGCTGAACACTGCCTTATGCAGAACCGAACCTGTCATGTGCCACCCTCCATTGATCTCCATCATCATCGATTCACTGCGGTGATGTAGGGAGGATTGGAAGGATAAAGCAGCAGCGAATGATGATGGGAGCCTGGAGTGAAGTGAAAGTGATTGTCATTGTGAAACACAGCACAACACACGTGCACACAACGAAATATGTCCTGCTTTTAACCCATAGTGAGCAGTGGGCAGCCATGAAAGGCTCCCGGGGAGCAGTGTGTGGGGACGGTGCTTTGCTCAGTGGCTTCACAGTGGCACCTTGGCGGTTCGGGACTCGAACCAGCAACCTTCTGATTACAGGTTCGTTTCCTTACCCGCTAGGCCAACCACCTCCCCAGTGAGTGTAAACTGATGCAGTAAGGTGTGGTAAACACATTTCCTCCATCTGCAGCAGGGTTTCTGTCCAGCATGGTTCATTTCACCCCACCGCACAAAAACGGACTAAATAAAATTACATGACAACCAAATGCTTTAACAGCATTATTGCTTTTTTGTATTACATATGTATGTATGTTGTTGAGAGGATGTACCAAGGACCAATAGAGATGCAAAGTTGACACCTGGAATGGCACATGTGAAGATGACATCATGTCAACTTGTTGACTTGACTGTTTGCACTTTTAATATCCCATATACATTATATTACTTTATAACCATATGCAGCTTGTGTTAAACACTTTCCTTGTGTTTTATGCAGATGAGTCACTATCTGACCGTGCCTGCAAAGCAACAGGATTGTTCCCCTGTGAGGAGGGTGAGGTTTGAGTCAGGTGAGGGTTTTACTTGCATGGGTGACAGAATTATAAACATGAACCTTGTTTAGCCATCAAGATCCCAAGCTATCTAGATCCAGTACATACCTATATAGAATACAGCAAATTCTTGATTCATTTAGGTGCTTGGTGCTATTTTCAAACTGCTGCTATTGTAAGGTCTGGAATTACACAAATAGATGAAACCAGGACTGCACAGTGGTGCAATGGTTAGAAGTATAGGCTCACATCTCCGAGGTCACAAGGTTTCTTCTGGGTTCTCCAGTGCCCTCCCACCATCCAAAGGCATGTACACTAGGTGAAGTGGTTACTCTAAATTGTCATTTAGAGAATGTTATGTGCTGGCACCTTGCCCTGGGTGAGTCCCTGTTTGAAACTAGGGCCCTTAGAGAGTTCATTCTACAATGAAGCTGAACATGGTGTTCTGCTTTTAACACTATTCCTGATTATTGTTAAGGATAACACTGTGTTTGTTTGTTGATTATATGCTGTGTATGTTATGTTCAACTTCTTGTTCATGTTAGAGTGACTCCTTTTCTCACAGACAACCAGGTGTACAGCTCCAATCTCAATCCAGGGTCCCCCATGTTTCATAATGATGACCCTCCAGTTATGGAAGTGGCACGGGCTCCCATCGCTCGTATGGACTCTGTTAGCCTGGTGGATGATTCATCTCGGCCGCAGGACTCTGAGACGGCCAGATCCAGCAGTGGACAAACGCTGGCGGTCAGTGAGTTCAAGGATGGGGACCTGAGGATTCCTTGCTGTCGCAGTGACCCAAGACCTAATCTGAATGAAGAAGCAGACAGCACCTTCCTGTCTTGATAGGTGTGTTTGTTTACATTTAGGCAAATATACAGTCTGAGTGCTGTTCTTTGAGGTAGTGACACTGGTGAGTTGAGGTTTCCAATGTCTCCTTGTACAGTAGAACCTAAAGTGTGTTTTTGAGATTTAATACACACTTACCACTGTTTCATACATATGCAAAGACACATAACATTAATCTTCCTTGATTATATAATTAATGTCTGGTCCAGCTGTTCCTGAGCAGCATTGTTCAGCAACAGCTGATGTATGTATTAAGAGTGAAGATATTGTAAATATTCTGTCACTCCTAGGATTCCTCTCAGCCAATCAGAAAACTGTGGTATAAATGTGTAAATTTTGAAAAGATTGGTTTACATTTATGAGTGTGTATGTTTGTGTGTGTGTGTTATGTATGACATTCAGGCTGGCATTTCCTATTCACATATGCAAAGATAAAGAAATATATATTTGACATTCTTTTTTTTAAGACTGGAGAGTGCCATGTGGAGTAGATATGAACTGTGCCAAAAGTCCAAGAAGAGGTAACCTCTGTGCCCTATAACGCTGCTTCAAATTTGGATGAAATTGTGAGTTCTCTGCAGGATTAATCTGTTATGAAAGGGGTTTAGAAACGGAACAAATGTGCCAAGTAACATCACTAACCAGCATGTTATTTTAGTCAAATAATGAAATTAAGACTTGTTGTACTACCAGCGTTTGATGCTTGACTGTTGGAAATGAAAGTCTAGAAAAATAAAGACAAAAAGTTACCTATACCTTTATTGCAATAATGATTTATCAGTGTTATAGAGGCAATCGTAGACCTCTGGGATATCTACAAGCAACTTAATGAAACAAATGTCTGAACTGTTGATCTGTTTGGGTAGCGTTTCTGTTTATTACAAATTGCTTATCAACGTTAAGACAAATCATTATCTTGTGCTGGTATGGTGGACCCCTGTGCTGTGATGTGCTGTTCCCACAGCGTGTTATCTTGGGAGTATATACCTAAAGTGACCATAAATAACCTTTAAACCAAATAGATTCCCGTCTGGTGGTTCTTCTCGTGTCTGTTATGCATCACTATCCAAATGTTCTACCTGTTTGTAGAAAAGGGTTTAAAACACAATAAATGTTATAAAATATGGATACAAATAGATTTATTCAGTGATATTCAAAAAACATTCTTCGGGGGGTCTGAAATAAGATCTGCTGTATTATATGTAGTTCTTTAGCCGTTCTTTGTGATCACTGTTTTGTGCATCATTTTTTCTACATTTTGTTATGTTACAGCCTTATTCAAAAATAGATTCAATACATTTTCCCCTCAGAATTCTATACACAACACCCCATAATAACAATGTGAAAAAAGTCTACTTGACGTTTTGGCAAGTTTATTAAAAATAAAAAAACCTGAGAAATCACATTCACAGCCTTTGTTCAATACTTTGTCGATGCACCTTTGGCAGGACATACAGCCTCAATATTTTTCAATATGATGCATCAAGCTTGGCACACCTATCCTTGGCCAGTTTTGCCCATTATTCTTTGCAACACCTCTCAAACTCCAAATCAGGTTGGATGGGAAGTGAAATATGCTAATTGTTTGAGATAGGAACTTTGGGTTTTCATGAGCTGTATGCCAAAATCACCAATATTAAAACAATAAGAGGCTTGACCTACCTTCAGTTGTGTGTAATGAATCTAAAATATATGAAAGTCTAATGTTTATCAGTACATTACAGGAAATAATGAACTTTTAGAAGGACCTGTGTATATACACACTCACACACAAACACCTTTTCATTCAGTGTGTTTTCTTTATTTTCATGACCATTTACTTTGGTAGATTCTCACTGAAGGCATCAGAACTCTGAATGATCACATGAGGAGTTATGTACTTAAAGAAATGTGAAATAACAGAACATGTTTTATATTCTAGTTTCTTCAAAATAGCCACTCTTTGCTCTGATTACAACAACAACATTTATTTCTTATATAGCCCAAAATCACATACAGTATGTCTCAATGGGCTTTGACAAGTCCTACAGTTGACACCCCCCACACTTGACCCTTCTGCACACAAGGAAAATCTCCACACAAAAAAACCCTCTAAATTCAAAAATGTTTTTCTATTTGTCACATACATAGTCATACACGGTATGATATGCAGTGAAATGCTTTTTGCAACTGCTACAGACCACAGTATTGCAAATGTTGCAAGTATACAATGAACCAATATGCACATATTGCAAACATAACCAAATATTACACTTTTATGTTTTTAACATAAAATATGTGAAACAGGTAGGGTGAAGCTGTGCAAATGAGTGAAAGACAATGTTTTAAAAAAAGAGCAGTAAAGTAAAAAGCCCAAAGATTTTGTGAAAAGTGATTTTGTGCAAAGTGATTTGTGCAAAGAGTCCAGAGTGATTGAAGGTGAAAGTGCTGGAGTTCTATGTACTGTTGTTGTTGAGAACTCGGACAGCCTGTGGGAAGAAGCTCCTCCTCATTCTCTCTGTGTTGGACTTCAGGGAGCGAAAGCGCTTCCCTGATTGCAGCAGAGAGAAGAGTCCATTGCTGGCTGAGGTCCTTCACTATCTTCCTGGCCCTGGTCCAGCACCATTTGCTGTTGATAGATTGAAGGTCAGGGAACTTGGTATGGATGATTCGTTCGGCAGATCAAACCACCCTCTGTAGAGCTCGCCTGTCCTGCATGGTGCTGTTCCCAAACCAGGTTGAGACATTTCCCGTCAGGATGCTCTATGGTGCAGGGGAAGAAGTTCCTGAGCACCTTGGAGGGCAGTCTGATGTCTCTCAGGCATCTGAGGTGGTAGAGACGCTGCCGGGCCTTTTTCACCACGGTGTTTATGTGACAGGACCATTACAGGTCCTGCGTGATGTTAACACTGAGGTAACAGAAGTTGTCCACTCTCTAGGAGAGAGAAAAAAAGAAAGGAAGAAACCTTGGGAAGGAGTGATACAGAGAGGGACCCCCTTTCAGGGTAGAGTGAGCCTGCAAATGGTGTCAGTGCAGGGCTGGTGATGATTTGTACAATAGGAAAGAAAGAACGAAAACATAATAATAAGTTCTACAGTTGTAGGGTTGGAGAAGTCCAGGATGTAGTCCAGTGTGGTCTTGGTCTAGATTACGTGTCCATAATGATGCTACTCGTCCACTTGAAGATCCCTGAAGCTGTAGTAGGAAGGATCTGCTCCCAGCTGTGACCTTCTGTACTTTGGGTACCAGTAGAGACCCCGCACCCATTGATCGAAGGGGGTGTGGTGGGTCGTAAAGAACTAAAATTTCACTCAGGTATTGCGGGGCGAGACCATTTAGAGCTTTATAGGTCAAAAGTAGGATTTTGTAGTCATCCTAAATTTGATGGGTAACCAGTGCAGTGATTGTAAGACTGGGATGATGTGGTCAAATTTCATGAAATATTTATCTTCTGCAGTAATATTGAATTTGAACTATATGCATGTGCTGTAATAAATGCGTGGACCAACTCTTCTGCGTCATGCATTGAAATGATATTTCTTATTTTCGCAATATTTCTAGGGTGAAAGAATGTTATCCTAGTGATATTATCTATGTGCGAATTGAATGAGAGACCTGCATCAATGAGGACACATAGATTCTTTACTTCAGTACTTGGTGAGATAGAAAGGCTATCCAGAGTTATGATGTAGTCAGCCAGCTTATGCCTGGCTGCTTGAGGCCCAAGTACAAGAGCTTCTGTCTTGTCAGGGTTTAACTGAAAGTTGGTGAGCATCCACTGTCTAATGTCCTTCAGACAATTCTCTGTTTTGTTCAGCTGCTGCCTCTGATCTGGCATTTCTGACAGATACAGCTGTGTGTCATCAGCGTAGCAATGAAAGCTAATACCATGTTTGCGGATGACGTCGCCTAGAGGTAACATGTATAGAGAAAAAAGTAACAGACCTAGGACAGAACCTTGTGGAACACCAAACTCTACTGTACTATGTGAAGACGAAACACCATTACTGATTACTGCTTTGCACATTCTCTCGATGAGCTTCAAGAGGTCGTCACCTGAAATGGTTTTCCAACAGTCTTGAAGGATTTCCCAGAGGTGTTTAGCATTTGTTGGCCCCTGATTTTACATCTGAGGCCATGCCCGCTCCAGCGAAAAATACCTGGAAAAATCTGGAATTTTGGTTTCTATTTTTTATTATTTATTATTTTTTCGGCACTTAATACTGGTCGTACCAAAGCATGCACACTGGCGTGCCATATATCAAAAATTAGTACTTTATTGTGTGAGGTGTGCTATTACTTTTATAAGCGATTAAACTGGGCGTGGCCGAACTATTAACGCTCAAACAGGGTCATTTGCCCATTAGAATGCATTGAAGGCTAAATTTAGCATTGGTAGCATTTGTAAAATGGGGCCCCTTTTAAGTGGTACTGCTACAGTGTCATTGCCAACAAATGGGGCCCTACAAGGCCCCAGTTGGGCTTCAGTTTCCCAATGAAGCCCACAACTGCTTCCATGTGTGTGTGTGTGTGTGTGTGTGTGTGTGTGTGTGTGTGTATATATATATATTAAAGGTGGGCATAGATTAATTTTCTTAATTAATGATGAATCTCATTGTAATCTTGGAATTAATCTAGATTAATCTATAGCAATCTAAATTAATCTAGATTAATCTTAAAAATAAATTTTCCCTGAAGCTTCATAGCTGCATCCATGTTTCCACGACACATGATGTGGTGATTTCTAGAGCTGTGCGATTCATGACTCACACGGGTTAATTGCCCGGATCCTTTAAATGACTCATGAGTCACGAATCTGAGGTCTCCATTGAACCTAACTACACCATGTCTAAATTGTAAACTCCAATATATTGGCTTACATGATTCCGGGTGTAGAGGAAGTTAACCGCCAGGAACCGCCTTTAGGAAATAAGAAATATACTTATAAATCTAGTGTAACCATTTAACTCCGGCACAATAGCTTGCGTAGTATAGACCCAGCTCCCAACCCAACTTTGTGAATAGATTAACGGCGATATTTTTTTTTATCGCCTGATAAGAGTCTCACGTTAACGCAGCACGTTTTTATCGCCCGATAAAGAGTCTCACGTTAACGCAGCACGTTAACGCCGATAACGGCCCACCACTAAAATATATATATATATATCGTTTTTTTTATAACTTTGTTTATTAGAGCATGAGCAATAACAATATTCTCAAATGGTTAGAAAAGAAAACAGCTCAAACAATCCCCCAATCTGGACCCCAATAAAAAAGAAAACCAAACAAACTAAAGAAGGTGTGTGTGTGTGTGTGTGTGTGTGTGTGTACACAAAAAAGCATAAAATCGTCCCCACAACCGACCTATAAATAAATCAATGAAAACCACCACTGCAGAGCTCCACTCAGACAAGAAGTGTATAACCCAGGAACTGAAGGGAAATTCTTACTCTTAACCAGATTGAGAAAAGGACCCCAATTCTTTTTAAACGTCTTAAGGGAATTAAGTGAAAGTCTTATCCTTTCCAGTTTAACGAAATAAAGAATATACCGTATCCAGTGAATTTGGCTGGGAGGTTTAGAGGATTTCCAGTTTATCATAATTAATCTTCTCACCAGAAAGGTAGAAAAGGCAAGCACATCCTTTTAATGGGCAGACAGCGAAGGTGCTGAGGAGAAAACCCCAAACTATGCCCCAAGAAGGTTAGGCTCAACTCTGTTCCCCACAAATTCTGACAACATGTCAAATATCTCAGTCCGGTACTGGTGTAAAGAAGGGCAAAGCCACAACATATGAATAATATTGCAGAGGACTGCTGACTGGTAAGGGTAAACTGTAAAGAGCAGCAGTGCTAATGAGAAATAATACAATTTTATTCAAATTCAATTCATAATCAGAAATCTGTGAAAATGATTGAAGGCTAGTAAGAGCAGCAGGGATTGAGAACGGTAGGTTAGAGATATATAACAAATGATCATTTGCATAAAGGGAAACTCTCACCTCCCACCCATTCCTAAAAAAGTAATCTGAGTGTTAGACATAAGCGCAATGGAAAAAGGTTCAACTGCAAGCGCAAATAATAATGGGCTTAAGGGGTCAAATGATAGAGGCAGGAAATATTCAGATTTGTTCTAACAGATACTTTCGGTGAGGAGTAAAGTATCTTAATTCATGAAATGAAGTTTTAAAACCAAACCTCCCCAAGTGTATGAAAAAGATAAGGCCATTCCACTCTATCAAAAGCCTTTTCAGCATCCAGTGATATAAGGGCCTCCTGACCTTTGGGATCCAGAGCATTATAGATTGTATTAAACAGACATCTAAGGTTAGAGAAAGAGTGTCTATTTAGAATAAATCCTGTTTGGTCTGCAGAGATGATGCTCGGAAGGGTAGATGGCAGTAGGATGCCCTTTCTCAAAAGGAGTGAGATGGTGGCTTGTGAAAGGATTTGAGGAAGGCTGACAAAAGTCAAAAGATTCATTATAAATATCTTGTAATAATGGGGCCAGATTATCCCAGAACTTTATAAAATTCACAAGGAAATCTGTCAGGTCCACGACATTTTCCACTATGTTGAGACATCAGTGTGAACTTACTGCAATGGTAATTGGTTTCCCTAAATCCTCAGCAACGGATTGAGCAAAGCACCGTCCCCACACACTGCTCCCCGGGCGCCTTTCATGGCTGCCCGCTACTTACTAAGGGTGGTGGTTAAAAGCAGAGGACACATTTAGTTGCAGTGTATCACAATGACAATCACTTCACTTCAATAACTTGCTGCCCTTGTCTCCATGTTCATAATAATTAGATCTGGATTGAAGCATCATTTCTGTAGCAACAACTCAGTCTGTTAGGGCTTTTTCTCATAGCCTAGGTTGGTGATAATCTTATATAAGCCTTCAGGGTTTCCCACAACAGAGACACTGATATATCTGGGGTTTAATTCAAGAAAACAAATAAGTTAATCTAGTGTAAATCTAGTGCTCTAGTGTAAATAAATTTCTTTAAAAATATGTTAATTGAGATTGATGCATGGTCTGATAAGGCAATGTATTATCCACCAAGAATTGAAGTCACCATTAGATAGTGTGTAGACAGATCGGGAATCGGGAAGTCTTCCATTAGAGTCAGATACTACACTTGTATGTACAAAATGAACAGATTGTTAAGTCCCCTACAATTGAGACTAATGAATAAAATGTTGCCTCCACCTGGCACCGATACAGAATTAGCCAACTTAGTTAAGTGTAACCAACTGCCCATTACAACAACATGTTCATAATGAAGAGTGACAAATTGTAAATCCAATATGTGTAAAAAAATTATTGGATTAAAAACTTTCCCTGAATAACAAATTACACTAACCCTCAGTAGGAAAACAGTATTAGTAACGAAACATACAAGTTGGCAAGTTAGCTAATTACCTTTTTCACATTCTTCTCAAGGGCCAAAGTAGGATCCTCAAAACTGTGGGTCTGTTCATTGGACAGTGTATTACGCAGTGTAGCTGGGTAGATTGCATATATTTAAAAAAATAAGGGAGCCACCATTTTTTTCATCTAGTCGAAACTTTTATAAATGGGGAAAAGAAATAATAGATTACCCACAAACTGAATATGGACAAGATTTACAAATTCGGCCTAATCCCATCTTCTTCCCAACCTCACAACATCAACTGTGATATCCAAACTGAAGAGACATTTTGGAATTCATTGGACAACACATATGCTTTTCACTGACAATGCCAGATAATTCACCTGTCAGTGGTTTAGGGACTTTGCTATGCGGTGAGACTTTGTTCATACCACCAGCAGCCCTGAATTCCCACAGTCCAAGGGGCTAGCACAAATAGCAGTTTGCAGTGCCAAGCAGCTAATGGAGAAACCACACAGAGATTAATCTGATATGTTCTTCAGTCTTCTCAATGATTCAAATCTCAGCTCTCCTGGAAAATGTCTGATGTACACATACAGCTACTCCAGTGTGTACTAAACTGCTGGAACCGTTACCATAGAACACCCGGAGAATCAGTGCCCAACTTCTGCACAAATGGCTCACCCAGAAACACTACTATGGTAAGTCAAGTCACCCTCTGCACCCTTTAGGGGAAGGACAGGTGGTTCAGATGCAAACCCCAAAAAGTTAAACTTGGAACTGTGTAAGGGATTTGTCAGGAACCACGTTCTTACATCATTCAGTACAATGGGAAGTTGTACAGGAGAAATTGTTGCCACATTTTTCCTGTTGCAGAGCCACCACCTTCATCGCAGAAATCCACAGTCAATCCAGACACATAGCGCATCAACCCCTCTACAGCGGACAGTGTACACCTCACACCACATTCACCACATACACCACAGCCACAGAAAACACAACCACAACACATATCTTCTCCCAAGAAAAATTATGTGGCACAATTTCATCTCACGAGTATTATGTAGATCATTTGAGTAAATGATAATAGGCTTTGTCTACTAGAGCCCGCTATACACCCATGATGTATGTGTTGATTGAGTTGGAGTATGTCTACACATCATGAACAGCAGAAGTTATGTTAAGACATGCGCAATGTTATAAATTACAAGAAGAAAAAGAAACTCATGTGCACCCCGCCATACATACCCATCTAACTCTTTATATGATTCCTGTCTTGACTGTGTGTATCACATGTGACAATCACTTCACTGTGTGGAGTTTGTCTCTAGTTTGGACTGATTGATCAATTATTGGATTGCCTTCATTATTTCTATTGACTGCTGTTTTTTTTACTGCTTGAGGTGGTCATTTCACTTCACTTTGACACAGTGTCAATTATAAAGTCCAGTTTATCACACAGTCCCCCTGTTAGACACAGACAGTGTTAAATTCACCCTAGTTAGGCTGTCCTAGTTAGGGTACTGGGCCACTGAAGCACCAATATACTACAATGCCACCGTCTGCCGCTGCTTCTGTTTGTTTTCTCCGAGACACGGAATCAAGCACCCAGACTACTGGCAGACTCCAGTGAAGAGACAGCAGATAAATCCTGGTTCCTGACAACTGCTAAACTCAGCATGAAACGAACCAGAGGGTCACCACAGCTACCACCACCGTAACAACTACAGCTTCAGGAATCTTCAAATGGACCAGAAACATCATAATGGACACATAATGTGGACCATGACACTGGACTACACTCTGGACTTCTCCACCTGTACAACTGTAGAACTTTTCTTTCTTTCTTTCTTTCTTTCTTATTGGACAAATCATCACCAGCCCTGCACTGACACCATTTGCAGGTTCACTCTACGCTGGAAGGGGGTCCCTCTCTGTATCACTCCTTCCCAAGGTTTCTTCCTTTCTTTTTTTCTCTCTCCTAGAGTGGAGTTTTTCCTTGTGTGCAGAAGGGTCAAGTGTGGGGGTTGTCAACTGTAGGGCTTGTCAAAGCCCATTGAGACATACTGTATGTGATTTTGGACTATATAAGAAATAAATGTTGTTGTTGTAAAATAATCAATATCAACCTATCCCAGCCAATCTATGTGAATGTGATCAATGGTCCTCAAACTGTGGTATCCTGGGCCCAGGTAATCAAGTTGGATTCCGGATGACCGATTGAATCTTGAAAATGGATTGTTCAAGGGGTAAAGAGAGATTCTGAATTCGGATGAAATCACATAGATTTCAAATCAATCTTTAATTTTAATCAAACCATCACTGTGTTCTTCAAAAGTTTGTTTTTTTATTTGGATACTATTTATTTTGGATTCAGCACGAATTTCAGGCACAAAGTCAAATGTAACTTTGCTAATGACATATAGTGGGTTGCAAAAGTATTTGGCCCCCTTGAACTTTTATCAGCCACAAACATGAATCTCTTTTATTGGAATTTCACGTGAAAGACACGTGGTGTATACTTGAGAAGTGGAACGAAAATCATACATGATTCCAAACTCGTTTTACAAATAAATAACTGAAAAGTGGGGTGTGCGTATTTATTCCGCCCCCTGAGTCAATACTTTGTAGAACCACCTTTTGCTGCAATTAGAGCTGCCAGTCTTTTAGGGTATGTCTCTACCAGCTTTGCACATCTAGAGATTGAAAGTCTTGCACTTTTCCTCTTTGCAAAACAGCTCCAGCTCAGTCAGATTAGATGGACAGCGTTTGTGAACAGCAGTTTTCAGACCCTGCCACAGATTCTCGATTGGATTTAGATCTAGACTTGACTGGGCCATTCTAAAACATGGATATGTTTTGTTTTAAACCATTCCATTGTTGCCTTGGCTTTATGTTTATGGTCATTGTCCTGCTGGAAGGTGAACCTCTGCCCCAGTCTCAAATCTTTTGCAGACTCCAAGAGGTTTTCTTCCAAGATTGCCCTGTATTTGGCCCCATCCATCTTCCCATCAACTCTGACCAGCTTCCCTGAGCTCTAAACAAAAGATCTACTGTTCCCTTCATTTTAAAACAGTAATTTTTGAAAAAGTTTTCTGTTCCAATCTGGCTGTATAAAAACTAAAATGTTAATTAAATTGTGTGTTGTTTTCTGTTTCTTCCCATTATAACACTTGATATCTATTTTGTTTTGTTCTTCACATAGCCAGTAGGCTACACTGTGGGTTCCATTTAAAGCACCTGTAAACCGGATTTGGTAATCCTGAAAATTCTATACTTGGATAACAGTGATCCTATGTAGTGTTGCTTTGAAAAAACACCTAATGCATGCTCACACTACCCTGTTGTGTGCAGAAAGGGTCAAAGTGTGTGTGAGTGTGTGTGTGTGTGTGTGTGTGTGTGTGGTTGGGGGGGGGCGGGGGCGGCAATTGTAGGGCCTGTCAAAATCCCTTGAGACAAACTGTATGTAGGGCTAAATAAAAATAAATGTTGTTGTCGTCTGACTGGTCAAATTTATTCTCACTTTGTAACTTCCAGTAACATGTAACCGTATTTTGTTTCCATGGAGACACACACTTAGGGTGACCTGATCCTCTCAGCCAGATAGTCCCCTTCTCAGGTGTCAGCTGTAGGAAGTCTGATGCGGGTTGTTTGAGAAGCACATCTAAGCTGCTGTGTGGCAGGTATCTTGGCAGGTTTGGTCATCACTCAAATTTAGCCATTGTGGGGTAGCGAAATTCAGGTGGAGAGAAGTTGGCTGGGAGTTAGGTATAGGGTTTTATTTAGTTTAGGAACCATGGAGACAGCAAAAACCTCCTCTTTTGCTAAAGAAACCATGCCTGAAGCTGAGGGAGAGGTGAGTGTGTGTGACTGTGAGAACAGGATGCAGCAATTATTTATAAAAAATGCAATTTACATTTACATTAACGTTTGCTTGGACTACAATTTCACAAATGGACATACATTTTCCCCCTTTTTTCACAGGTTAACTTTATTGTGCCATTAGGTAACACCATTTCAGTTAACATCTGTAGCAAATGGTTACAAAAAAAGTATATGAATTACTCAGCCCGCACTGCAGCCTGTTTAAAATCTCTATTCACCTATCAGTGACTATGCGCTGCTGAAGCCCTTTTGAAAATTATTTATGGTGGTTTGGTGTAATATATGTATTCATTAGTTTTTACTGGAATAATCCACTGACATGGAGTAGTTAGGTTGAGAAAGGTTCCCTGAGTTGTCTTTATGTCACTGGGTGGCCAGACCTTTGCATATAATGTGTGTTAGTTTAAATAAATCCACTGCTGCATCTGTGAATGATCCAACATTCTCACACTCTTAATATTTTTATATTTGCACCCTTAAGTAACCCCCCACAACATTTTGTTGTATATGTAGCATCATGCTTCAGTGCAATGACAATAAAGGCATAACTAACAATATACTGGATTCATATTCAATGCTTTTTTGTTTTTGGATCATGTTTCATTATATTTAAATTGAATATACTCTAGACTCCAGAACCAAGAGAGGTGGTTTCAGTAACAGACCAGGAGAACCTTTCTGCAGTTCAGAACCCTCTCACCAATGACACTCCAGTAAGCAGCACAGAAGATGGCCACACCTACCCCCCAGACATTCAGACTGTGGTCACTGAGAGCACAGTCTCTCTCCAGCCAGAGGACTTGCCCCCTACCCCAACAGCAGAGCTTGCGGTTATACCTGTAACAGAAGTGCAAGTGATTACCTCAGGTGACCCCCAATTAAGTACTTTTGTAATTTAGAATTACATTTGTAATTTAGAATTACATTTATAATTATTTTTTGTCAATACACACTGCCATGCAAAGATAATGCATTTCAAATAAACTGTGTGTATAGAAGAGAAGATGCTGCATGGTCGACTGTGGGCTCGTCGTGTTGAACTTCTCATCGCAGGTTCTGTGTTACTCACTGTCTTTCTCATATTGGCCATTGGCCTTGGAGGTGAGTGTTTGATGCTGTATGTAGTCAAGGAGAGAGTGTGTTTGTGTGTGGGGGGGGGGTCTACTGACTATCAGGTGACAAAGCCATTTAACCATTATGACTCCTCTGTAATGACCATGTTTTCGATGGTGATCTGGGGGATGGTACACAGAAAGGTGTTGATTTCAAATTTTCACAAGTTGTTTATGAATATGGTTGAATAGTATTTAATTTGAATTGGTTTTAGTATTGCTGATTGAACATGATATGAGAAAATGTAAACCTCTAGTAAAGTTATGTCCATTGTGTATATTTGTGTTAAATGCAAGTATATCTCTGTGTGTAGTTGGACTGAGTTGTGTAGGGAAATTCCGCTGTGGCTCCTCCTCGCACTGCATCCCACCCAGCTCTCAGTGTGATGGACAGACTGACTGTCCAAATGGAGAGGATGAACTTAGCTGTGGTACCACACACACCCCCCAGACATTTAAACACACACACAAACTTCTCGTAACATTTATATTAATCATGATTTGCAAATGCTGTTTAATAGAATCCATAATCCAAAAAGGTTTGTTTGGGACATAAATTAAAACTAACTTTTTAGAATGTTTTTACCACAGACGTTTCTGCATTTTGTGATGATATAAACACACAAAAGGGAACAGTGGTGTCAAGTTCACTCACTCTCACTGTGTGAATTTTTTTAACAGCACTCTTACACACTCACACACACAGAAAGTCCCAGAAGAGTTTTTATATTGTTTATTGTAATAAACTTTGTTCATTAAGCCCTTTTATACATAAATAGAGTAAAATAGTTCATAATAAAAAAGCACACAGAAAAAAAAGAAAGAATATCCATACTATAAAGGTCTACACATACAAGCCATATAATCAGTGTGAGTATAAACAAACAGAAATTTCAAATGCAAAACGGTAGTAGCTCATCAACCAGATCAGGCCGTACATTTTCTGTGTTACCATTTAGGTGCCCTATCATTAACCAAGTCTGTTGCATTACCAAAATACCTCCAATTATTTCTATCCAGCAGGACAAACCTATGGCATAAGAAAGAAAGGAGTTCTACCTCTTACTGTATAAACATATTAATGGCTCCTTTAAGTATATACCTGACTTTCTCCATCTTAATAAACTTCAAAATGGATCTAATTCGCTTTGTGTCATGATTACATCAGCGCTCATTTTAGTCAGTTCCAAATGTCAATTGTAAATGCACAATGAGGATTTAGAGGCTTGTGGGGCAGTGGTGGCCTAGTGGTTAAGGAAGCAGCCCCGTAATCAGAAGGTTGGCGGTTCAAATCCCATTCCGCCAAGGTGCAACAGGGGTGTCGCTGAGCAAAGCACTAACCCAAAGCATTAAGGGTGATGGGTTAAAAGCAGAGGACACATTTGTTGTGCGCACTGTGTGCTGTGCTGTGTATCACAATGACAAACACTTTACTGAACAACTGAGTTGGTGAATAATTAACTTTAGTTGACAGCCAAATAACAGAACTCAGTAAGACTAGACCTCCACTTTCTTTAGACTGATGAAGTAGCATGGATAATTTGCATGTCTTATCAGTCTGAAACACTATTTATGAAATTCTGCTGTATTTTTGTGCTTCTGTTTTTCCCATCAAAATCCTGTTCTCTTCTACATTCCCTCTGTCCAGTGAGGGTGAGTGGACGCTCTCTGGTTCTGCAGGTGCTCAGTGGTCGAGTTTGGAGAAGTGTCTGTTCAGACAGCTGGAGTCCTGCACTGGGGATCTCTGCATGTAGACAGCTGGGCTTCATAAGGTAAACACAGACACATACACACACACACACATACACATACACACACACATACTAACATGCACCATTATTGTCCCGCTTGTATAGCTCATTTCCTTGCTCATCTTTGTTGTTACTATGGCAATATTTGTCCCCATCCCAATAATAATCATGGGACTATTTCATATATTAATATTAAATTAACACTACACAGTGATTATCTGTGTCCACTCCAAATCAGTGCTATGTTTAACACTCTACAAATTCAAGTCTGTAAGTCTATAAGTCTATTCAGTGTTAATTCACAGTGACCCCCTCAGGTAACAAATCCCAACTTTCAGATGAAGTCTTCCGTGTTGAAAAAGAAGTTTAAAGGTCCTCTATTATGAAATTGTCACTTTGTGAGATTATTTAACATTAATACTAGTTCCCCTAGCCTGTCTATGGTCCTGCAGTGGCTAGAAATGGCGATAGGTGTAAAGAGTGCTTTGGCCATTCTGCTTCACCGTTCAGAGAGCGGCAGTTCAGGCGGTCGGATTTGCAATTTGTCCCCTTATGTTATTATAAGGGGAAAGGTTATCTCCCTTTTCTCATGCTTTGTCCGGCCAGAGAATTTCCCACCCCTCCCCTAAAAAAAGGTTAGTGTCTGCCAACCATCATGGCTTGAAAATGTGCGAACCATTGCAGTTGTTCAGTGATTGGATGTAATATTGGAAGGGCACAAATGTATTTTAAAATGTAGCTTGCCACCTCTACAGTGAATAAAATAATATATAAAAGCCATTATAATAGTTACACAAAAAGTAAAGAATGATTAAAGAAGAACTGCTATGTGCTCAGTTCTGTAAAACAGATTGAATAGACAGATTGAAAAGAGTTCAGATTGTATTTGAGTTCTATTGTCTTTTTCATGACGGTTGGTAAATCAGAGCTCCTCATATACTGTGGGAAATAATTATTTGATCGAAATAGTTAATTTGTGATTTCATCAATATGAAATCAATATTTTATACAGGTAAGCTTCTCAACTCATTACTGCATAAAAAAATGATGTTTCATAGAAGCAATCAATTGCTTCTATGATTCCAAACTCTGCACCATGGGCAAGACCACAGAGCTTTCCAAGGATGTCAGGGACAAGATTGTGGACCCACACAAGGCTGTAATGGGTTACAAGACCATCATCAAATAAACTGTAAAAAGTGGAAAAATGGCTAAACATAAAAATATTGATTTATTTGTCACATTTATCATATATTTGTCACACCTAATATTTTAGAATTAACGTAATGCAACTAAACAAGCTTACAGCAGGTTTGACTGGTTTATTAACATTACATCAATACTAAAATATTAGTTGTGACAAATTTGTGACAAATGTGACAAATAAATCAATATTTTTATGTTTAGCTAGTGTTCACTTTTTTCAGTGTAGCTGGGAGAGAAGGTGACAGTTCTACACCGTTCTACTCAGGGGGAACTTGTCAATGATCTCAAAGCAGCTGGGACCATAGTCACCAAGAAAATGGTTGGTAAAACACTACGCTGTGAAGGCCTAAATTCCTGCAGCCCTCAAGGTCCCCCTGCTCAAGAAAGCACATGTACCGGGTTGCAACTGACCATCTAAATGATTCAGAGGAGGACTGGGTTGTTGGGAAATGCTGTTGTCAGATGAGACCAAAACCAAGCTCTTTGCATCATCTCAACTCAACATGTTTGAAGAATGAGGAATGCTGCCTATGACTCCAAGAACACCATTCCCACCTTCAAACATGTAGGTGGAAACATTATGCTTTGCAAGGGGGACAGGACAGCTGCACTACATCAAAGGAAGGTGGGATGGGGCCATTTACCATCAAATCTTGGGTGAGAACCTCCTTCCCTCAGACAGGGCATATAAAATGGCTTGGAGTGTTGAGTGTTGTGGTCAAGACCACCTAAATCAAGACCAAGACATTGCCTTTACCAAAGCGTATGAAGACAAAGACACTGCCGACACTTGAGGGTACCAAGACCAAGACCAAGATCAAAACACACTAGGCGAGACCAAGACCAAAGCTGGTCCAGACCAATACCGAAAACAGACTAGGGATAACATCACATTACAAATGTAGAGAAAAAAAGCTGTAAAGTTTCATTACTAATTACTTTACTTTACTTTTATCCAAAGTGTCTGCAAAGCGTACTCATTAAATCAAATTCATGTTATCTTTTGATTGACCATATGTCTCTCATTTAAAATCTCCCAGATTTGTCATAATTATAAAGCCTGATTGGGATGGGATGTACCATAAAGATGTTCATATTAAGTCTCTTATAGCTGGGACAGAGGCCTTGAGTAGCTATGAATATGGCTATGTACAGTGGGTTCGGAAAGTAATCAAACCCCCTTAAATATTTCACTTTTTGTTATAATGCTGCCATTTGCTAAAATCATTTACGTAAACTTTTTCCCGCTTAATGTACACACAGCATCCCATACCGATAGAAAAATCCAGAATTGTTGACATTTTTCTAATTTATTAACAATTAACTTTCCATACCCACTGTAATGATCCATTGCCTTGAATGGACATTTGGCTCTTAAATACATTTTCATCTAGCCAATTTGTCAAATTAACATAGTAAGACAGTACTGGTTCACTGATCTACAGGCTTAACAAAGGGTAGTGTAAATGGTCGGGTAGTCTAAAAATGTAAGATACACACCTCATGATGGAGAAGACTCATTTTGGATGAAATGAAATGATTGCTGCCCTTGCATATAGACATGGGATTGTAATCAGCTGGATAATTTTTTTCACTGAAAGATAAGATGCAAGGACTACACAAACTTCATCCAGGAACAATTTCAATGTCTGGGGAAAATGCAGTTTTCTGTTTTTTTCCCCCCATCCCATTGAGACCGCTATGCCCAAGACCAAATAGCATCAACACCAAGACAAGACAGAGACGACAAAAACCGAGACTACAACACTAAGGATATGCAACGAGGAGAGGGACAAAATCCCCCTGAGATACAGTATGTGCAAACCTTGAGGCCAAATACAAGAAATATCTGACCTATGTGATTGCCAACAAAGATTTTACCTCAAAGTAATAAAGCACATGAGATCAAATTCTCATTTCATTCATAAAGATGAAAATTAATGTATAACTATTTTGAAATGTATTTATCTGGATTTTTGTTATTGTGCTTTCTCACTGTTCAAATCTCAGTGTTGTAATTATAGACTGATCATTTCTTACTGTAATGCTGAGAGGATGGTGCAAAGGTGAAAGACAGATCTTTTTTACAAAATTAAAAGAAACTAAATAATTATTGTGAGGCTTGTAAGCTTTAGAGGGTGGTGATCAGCAGGTGCTCAGGTGTGGTGCATGAAGTAGATGCGTCAACTGATGACTGAATCATTCCTTCCTTCAGTGACTGTGAACAGATGCAGCGTGTGTGTGTGTGTGTGTGTGTTGTAACAGGATGCTGTAGGGCATCACACTTACAAAACCAGCAGGGGATAAATCATTATTTCCCCTACTGTATTTGGCTGACATAGAGCACCTGTTTGGTACCAGTGTATGACCCAAATGGCCTTGTTACCTGGAGAGAGGTAGATTCACTGTGATTCACTGGATAGTATCGGTTTTACAGGATGTGTTCTCAGTTCTTGGACTCTGGAGGTCAAATATCCCAGAATCTGTGCTACAATATCTGTTTATAAAGATTATAGATTCACCACAATCATGAGAGTTCGTAGTTACAGTTAACAATAAGTTATCAGCAAAAACATAAATGCCTGAACAGTTGAGTAAACATCAGAAGACTGCACTTCAAATCAGACCCTGGTATCTTCTCATCTGATACCTTTATATCTCATACCTCAAATACATGACATGTAATTGTGAGAATGTTATAATGTAAAAGTCTACATAAGCATGATTGCATACATGGCTTTCTGAACCAATTTATAGTTATGATGTTGGCAGAGTCTTTCTTAATCTGTCATTCCCTTTCTCTCACCTCTTTGTGGCAGGTTTGTGGCATTTGGTTCCATTCCTGTGTCCTCGGTAGAGGCTGAATTCCAGAGTGACCTTGTGTTTATTAATCTGACTGAGCCTTGGCCACAGCAAACCATCAAAATACACAATGCCAGCAACTTCAGGCAAGTCACACATACACACCGTTTTAGAATTCTACCATAGGGACTGGCAGCCTCTTAACACAATTTGAAGTACAAAGAACATAATAAAAAACATATACCATTAGATTTTGTAAACATACATCAAACAACAAATGGCAGCTAATGAAAAAAAACAAAAAACACCAGCAAAAAAAAATGAAAAATAAAATAAAATATATACAATTAAATAAAAAAGAATATTGTACATGTATTAGTGCACATCCACTATATTTATATATATATTTTCCAATACCTCACACACTCATCTCCCTCTCAACCTCCCCATCCTTTAATAGTTCCAAAAACATCCTCCAAATTCTGTAGAATTCAGGAGACTTCTTTCCACAATTTTGGTCAGTTTCTCTAGAACCAGACTTGATGTTAGATTATTTAACCAAAGTTTGACCTGCAGTAAGCATAGAATCAGAATCAGAATCATATTTATTGGCCAAGTACGTGCAAGCACATACAAGGAATTTGTTTCTGGTGGATGGTGTCTTTCAAGTACAGTGTAGAAAAAAACAACAACAACAAACAACAACAACAATGTGCTACTGTTTATAAATAACTATATCTACTGAGTATAAATAAATATATGTAATAATGTACATAGGTCTATAAATAAATAGGCAAAAAACAAAATCCTAAAGTGCAGTGTGCAATGTTGAAGGTGATTTGCAGTGTGACAGTTTCAGCTGTTTAGGAGGGAGATGGCGAGGGGGAAGAAGCTGTTCCTGTGTCGGCTGGTCCTGGTCTGCAGGCTTCTATTGCGTCTGCCAGAGGGCAGCAGGTCAAAAAGTTTGTGTCCAGGGTGTGAGGGATCTGAGATGATTTTTTCCCTGCTCTTTTCTTGGATCTTGAGAGGTACAGGTCCTGGATGGAAGGCAGGGGGGCATATATATATGTCTTTAGGGCATAAATATAAATCTTTATTTGACCAAATTTGACCATATTTTAAACCCATGTCATTCTTATCTGGGGTGAAAAAGTCATTACCCAAGATCGGTGAAAAACAGGAAAATCGAGATCGAGAGAAAGTCTAACATTTTTTAGCTTCGTGTGAGAGTATGATGGAGGTTTTCAAAAATGGATTAGTAGTGTTTTTCTTATGGGTTGCCAAGTATAAATAGCTATTCAGTGCCAAACTTTATAACATTATACCAACCCAAAAATACCATTATAGGTTTGGTAACTGTAGTGCTCCTCTTTCATAGGGCAAATAAAGAAAGTCTGAGTCTTGGCCTCCTATTGTTCCAAATAAAATTAGATAAAGGTTTTCTGATTTTAGGAAAAAAGGGGTTAGTAGAATTGATTGAAAAACATATACAAATCTGGGTAAAATAGTCATCTTTATTATGTTTATTCTTAAACTAAGATTGCATTAAACTAAGTAGTATTTAAATCCTTCTTTGGCGTTAACGAAGGGGTGGGATACTACTGGTGTCATTGTCTCATTTACATTCAAGAACATCATTGATGATTTCCCACTGTTCACTTTAAATCCAGAGATATTTCTCAATCAACTCTAAGAGAGCAGGAATTGATTTTACAAGCTGTGACAGGAATACAATAGTATCATCATTATAGCGTACATTGCTATCTTGTGTTGAGAATTTTCCCTACATCAGGGGCAACCACCTCACACTTTGTCCTGGCAGCAGTGGGCCAACTTGTTCTTAGATATAGTTATGGTGGAAAGATCTGTGGCCTGAATACATGGTGCCAGCTATAAAACCTTAAGTGCATGGAATGCAACTTACTTTTAAGTTAAGTGCATTTTTTGTAAGTAGTTTTTGGTTACTTATATAACCTTGAATTTACACCATTTGTATATTTATTTATTTATTTTCTTTGAGTGAGAGAGGTACAGGGAGTTCGATGGGGGTATTGTATTGTGTTTTCAGATGTTAATAGTTGTTAATGTTAGCTGTTAATAAAAATTGGATGTAATACTACACTGATCTGTCTATGCATCTAAGTTATATTGACAGTGACATACCCAGCAATACACTACTAATAAAATACTCTCATTGCTAAATTACAGAGGAAACTGAATTGCCCAGTGACAAGGCAAAATAGTTCCGCCTGAGAAGTGTGCTCAGTTCAGCACCATAACTCCTCCCCCACAAAGAACATAATTTAAGTGGATCTCAAGAGTTTAATAGTTGCAAATTTTATTTATGAAATTAAGATAAACTCTAAATACCATGTTTGATGGTGAAACTAAGAACGGGTCTCTATTTTGGCTGTGCAAATAAAAGTGGAACATGATGAGTTTTTGAGCACCATAAGCACAAAACAGAGATGCCAGGACTTAATGATACTTTAATTTAATTTTCACCAAATGCAACAGAATAAATGGTCTGGAATTAGGATGTAAAAAAAACAGTAATAATCAGTAAATAGACAATTAATAAGGATTAAACCAACAAATAAGATGAATAAATAAATGCAAAATAAAAATGGAAAATACATTTTAGGAGAAGTGGTGGCCTTGTGCTTAAGGAAACGGCCCCGTAATCAGAAGGTTGCCGGTTTGAATCACAATCCACTGATGTGCCACTGAGGTGCCACTGAGCAAAAGCACCATCCCAACAACCATGCTCCCCGGGTGCCTGTCATGGCTGCCCACTGCTCACTAAGGGTGATGGCTTAAAAACAGAGGACACATGTTGTTGTTTGCATCGTGTGCTCTGCTGCAGTGTATCACAATGACAATCACTTCACTTTAATTTTTTTACTTTCATTTTATGCAGCTGTTCACTTAATATGGTCAGAAGAATCAATTCACCGAGTTTTAATTTACTGAGTGCCAGAACCAGAATCTGGCAGAGATACTCTACAACCTGTTGAGGAAGGTGTAGTTTTTATTATATAGGACCACCTCTGTTACTTGTTGACCACTGCTATCAGTCATGTTTAGAAAACAACATTTTGAACAACAAAACACATTGAACAACAAAATGAATGAAATAATATCAGAATAAACACATGTTATCGTGTTTACTGGTTTATCTGACCATTTCTCATTTTCTCTGCAGTCAAACCAAGTGCAGATCTGGAAATGTGACCACTCTGAAATGTGTAGGTGGGTGTAGTTGATGGTGGGCTGAATTTATAAAATGTGTGGTCTTTCTGACTAGTCTGCAGCTACCCAACCCCATAAGTGGCCAGAAACCTTTCCATCATCACAAACATTAAGGATGACCTTCAAAATCAGGTTTGATTTTAGACCACTTGATGCGAACACTCAAGAGATCAAGAGAAATAAGTCACTAGAATATTGATTTCCATTATGATGCCAGTGCGTGTGTGTGAGAGAGAGAGCACATTAAATCAGTTTGAATATATTTGTAGACATTTATTTGTGTTTTTGCTGCATAGAATGTGGTTCCAGGCCACAGTTCACTACTCGTATTGTTGGAGGGAATGTCTCCAAAGGAGGCCAGTTTCCCTGGCAGGTGAGCCTTCACTTCCAGAATGAACATCTGTGTGGTGGATCCATCATTGCACCACAATGGGTCCTTACTGCTGCACATTGTGTATATGGGTGAGTTATTAATCGTCATCTATCTAACAACTACCTACACACTTAAGTCTACCTTCACACATTAGCTTTTTTATAGTAGCTCACATGTTATATTGCTGTATTTAAAGTTCACTACAGCCAATGAGTTAGGGCCCACTTTCATGTTTAAAAAACATTTAAAATTATTAATTTAATGTAACTGGGTTTTGAATATTTTATAGTCTGTGATTATTGAAACATTAGGTACAAAGACTCAAAGTATTGGATTTGCAATTTATTAAACTTAAACATTACTTAACAAGTTGTCACTGTCTTCTGGCTGACTGCACAATTCACCTGGTTTTGGCCAGATGGCCTTGTTGGCACAAAAATTCCAAAAGAAAATAAGAAATTTGCTAATTAAATATATTTTTAAAGGTGTCATTTACATGAAATTCAGACCAGATGTTGATAACGACCCATCCAATCCAAACATGCATAGATGTATTAATTTCGAAAATTGGTGACGTGTCTCTGATTGGCTGTTTTTCATGTTAGATTTGCATATCCGTCTCTATGGACTGTTTATCCTGGACTGATCATTCAGTCAGCCAGTTCTGCTGAGTCTATGGCAGTGGAGAAGATCATCTATCACAGCCGGTACCGAGCCAAAGCCCTTGACTATGACATTGCCCTCATTAAACTGACCAATCCAGTCATATTTAACGGTAACTGTTTCATCTTCTGCTGTAATGATTCATTAGGAGTGTAATTTACATAATTACACACCTAAAAAAAAAAAATGTAATGAAGTGTAATTTGTTACAATTACAAGTTACTAAATTTAAAATGTAATAATAGTGTAAAACACCAATTACAAAAAATTATATTTGATTACTTTTTGATTATTCATTCATAATTTACAAAACTGTTCTTAACTGTTAGCCATTTAAAATTGTGTAACCTGGCAGTGTTTACATTACAGCAGCAACAACAACAACAAGAATTTATTTTTGTATAGTCCAAAATCACAAGCAGTATGTCTCAATGGCTTTACAGCCACTACAGAGAGCCCCTCATACTTAGAAAGCACTACTAAACATTGACTGCTGCCAAAATCCTTTCAATACACGAATTAATGTACTCGTCCTCGTCTTCCTCCGCTTATCCGGGTCCGGGTTGCGGGGGCAGCATCCCAAGTAGGGAATTCCAGAGAGCCCTCTCCCCAGCCACCTCCACCAGCTCCTCCGGCAGGACTCCGAGATGTTCCCAGACCAGACTGGAGATAATTTCTCCAGCGTGTCCTGGGTCGACTCGGGATCCTCCAGCCGTCAGGACATGCCCGAAACACCTCCCCAGGGAGGCGTCCAGGAGGCATCCTGACCAGATGCCAGAACCACCTCAACTGGCTCCTCTTGATGCTCCTCCTATCTATAAGGCTGCGCCCAGCCACCATACAGAGGAAACTCATTTCGGATGATTGTATCCACGATCTCGTTCTTTCAGTCATTACCCAAAGCTCAT
The DNA here is from genome assembly GCF_900700375.1 of Denticeps clupeoides. Lineage (NCBI taxonomy): Eukaryota > Metazoa > Chordata > Actinopteri > Clupeiformes > Denticipitidae > Denticeps > Denticeps clupeoides. Next base: position 196,555 of record NW_021630069.1, on the reverse strand, counting down.
GACCATGGTTGAGGATTGGGATGTAGATAGACCGGTAAATTGAGAACCTTGCTTTATGGCTCCACTCCCTCTACATCACGACAGATTGGTTCAGCGCCAATCCACCTGTCTCCTGCTCCCTTCTGCCCTCACTTGTGAACAAGACCCTGACATACTTAAACTCCTCCAAATGAGGCAGGACCTCTCTCCCAACCTGGAGTTGGGAAGCCACCCTTTTCTGGTTGAGAACCATGGTCTCAGAATTGGGGATGCTGATCCTCATCCCAGCCGCTTCACACTCGGCTGTGAACCTACCCAGCAAGAGCTGAAGGTCAGAGCCTGATGGAGCTAGGAGGACCACATCATCTGCAAAAAGACGAGATTCTCGACATGATGTCCATGCAATGTTGCAGAGATGTGTCAACCACGACAGCCCTACAACATCCATGGCCATGAGATACCCAGGATGGATCTCATCCACCCCAGGGTCCTGCCGCTGTGTAGCTGTTTGACTACCTCAGCAACTACCTCAGCCTTGGTGGGATTGAGGAGCTCCTCAAAGTATTCTTCTTTCAAAGTAGCCTAGTGGGTAACACACTCGCCTATGAACCAGAAGACCCGGGTTCGAATCCCACTTACTGCCATTGTGTCCCTGAGCAAGACACTTAACCCTAAGTTGCTCCAGGGAGACTGTCCCTGTAACTACTGATTGTAAGTCGCTCTGGATAAGGGTGTCTGATAAATGCTGTAAATGTAAATGTAAATGTAATTCCTTCCACCGCCCGACTATAGCCCCAGTTAACATCAGCAGCTCCCCATCCCAACTGTAAACAGTGTGAGTGAGTTGCTGCCTTTGTCTCCTGAGGCGCCAGATGATTTTGCCAGAACCTCTTTAGAGCCGATCGGTAGTCTTTCTCCATGGCCTCCCACGCCCAAGATTTTTCCTCGGTGATTGCCACTGCTGCACTCCGCTTGGCCATCTGGTACCTGTCTGCTGCTTCTGGAGACCCACTGACCAGCCATGCTCTGTAGGGCTCCTTCTTCAGCCGGTATGAGGGTTACAGCCACGACTGGCATTGGCCACCTTGCGACCACTGCTAGCAACAGCCGCCTCAACAATCGCAGAGTGGAAAAAGGTCCATTCGGACTCAATGTAGCCCACTGCTCTCGCGACGTGGTCAAAGCTCTGCCGGAGGTGGAAATTGAAGACCATCTTGACAGGTTCTTCTGCCAGACATTCCCAGCAGACCCTCACTATACCTTTGGGTCTGCCAGGTCATGAAGAGAGGAGCGGAGCTGTCAACTGATCACCACCTGGTGGTGAGTTGGGTCAGATGGCAGGGGAAGATGCCACCTTCACCCGAGTGTTCAAAACATATGGTCACAGGTAAGATGATCCGACTACAAGTCAATCATCCACCTGCGACCTAGGCTGCCTGGTACCAAGTGTACCGATGGGCATCCTTATGTTCGAACATGGTGTTGCGGCTTGCATAGAAGTCCAATAACGAAACACCACTCGAGTTCAGATCTGGCGGGCCCCTCCAGGTCATGCTGTCATTGCCCATGTGAGTGCTGAAGTCCCCCAGCAGGACAAAGGAGTCCCCAGTTAGAGAACTATCTAGCACTCGTCCCATGGACTCCAAAAAGGGTGGGTACTCTAAGCATAAGCACAAACAACAGTCAGGACCCGTTCCCCGACCCAAATGGCGCAGGGAAGCTATCCTCTCATCCCCTGGGGTAAACCCCAAAAAATAGGTTGAGAGTCTTGGGGCTAACAAAAAGCCAACCCCAGCCCTCCGCCTCTCACCCGGAGCAACTCCAGCAAAGGAGAGTGTCCAACCTCTCTCAAGGACTTGGGTTCTAGAGCCAATGCTATGTGTCGAGGTGAGTCCGACTATATCTATCCGGTACCGCTCAACCTCCACAAGCTCCAACTCCTTCCCAGCCAGAAAGCTGACGTTCCATGTCCCAATAGCCAGTTGCCTTGTCCAGGGATCAGACCGCCAAAGCTCCCGCCTCGGTCTGCTACCCGATCCACATTGCACCCTGCGGGTGGTGGGTCCACAGTTGGATGAACCCATGTATCCAGTTCGGGCTGGGCCCCCATTGGCGAAAGCCCGGCCACCAGGTGCTCGCTCAAGGGCCCCAACCCCAGGCCTGGCTCCAGGGTGGGACCCTGGTAACCCTCCGGGCCGGGTACACTTGCTCTTTGTTCTTTCTGCCATGAAAGGTCTTCTGAACCGTTCTTTGTCTCACCCTTTACCTAGGACCAATTTGTCATGAGAGACCCTATTTTAAAAAAGATAAGATAATAGCATCTGTATAACTGATTAACATCAGTTTTTGCTATGCTATCAGAAGAACAATCAAGTGCGTATTGCACATGCACAGACCCACACAGGTTAGGTTGTCACAGCATCCAACATTTCTGCTTTATGGTTGAATTAAATCACTATAATCAACTTACGATATCTAAGCTAACGAGTGGTTGCTACACAACTCCATGCCTTACTTGAAATCACACAATATGTGAGCCTTGTCATTCTATTTTTTGTGCACATCACTGAGACAGAGCTCTTTTTTCTTGTAGTAATATGACTTTCCTCTGAAAGTTGTGGCTCTCTACTCATCCTTCTTAACCAAATACAGCGTTTAATCGTGAAATCCTTCTCTCTTTTCTATTGACTATATATATCTCTGAGCACTGTACAGAATTAAGTCTGTAATCTAAATGTATGCAGAGTTACATCACAGTGATTCTAACCCTTTTCCTGCTAACATAGATGGGCTGATATGGACCTCCTGTTCAGTACCTGTGTACCACCAACATGTTTTTTATCACTGTAATTTAACGTGTGGAACACCGAAATGTACACAACCCCAATTTCAGAAATTAGTGAAACATCACATCAAAATGAGTTATCATGTAAATCAGCAGGTTTTGCATTAAACACATTTTTGGAGTGTGCATGCTGCTTATTTATCTTGATATGATATAGAATTATATCATTATCTCATTCCTTTTTGTTCACAGTACATCAATCAATGCTGTTTATTTCCCTCAGGGTTAAAAGAACCCATCTGTCTACCAGGTTTTGGGGAGGAATTTGAAGATGGAAGGATGTGCTGGATCTCAGGCTGGGGAGCCACAGAGGATGGTGGTAGGACATTATCAAAACTATCAAAGCAAAGCTACTTTAGCCATGCTGTCATGGGTTTTGTGACCAGTTGTACTGTACAACATTTCAGTTTATTGTCTAAACTGAATTTCATTCTTGACTGACAAATCCAAGGTATATATTCTGAACTCTCCTACACATTTACAGGCTCTCATTGTGCCTGTATGGGAATGCAGCATATGCTGTGAGATCATAAAGGATGAGCTCTGTACATGTGTCGTTGTTGCAGGAGAGGGCAGCGTGATTCTCAATGGAGCTCAGGTCCCTCTAATCTCTTCTAAGATGTGCAGTCAGCCAGGAGTCTACCAGGGCTTCATCTCACCTGGCATGATCTGTGCTGGTTATCTAGAGGGAGGAACTGACTCCTGCCAGGTGCACATGTGTATTCAGTATTTGTAAGACATGTAGGGTTTATGTGCTGTCAAAATGACTTGATTGGATGTCAAGGCAAATCATTAATTCACTTTTTTAATATTATTATTATTATTTGTTAATCAGTAGCCCTAAAACACCCCCTCACAACCAGCCTGTCTTTCTAGCTGTGTAAAGAGTGTGTAATATGTGTGTGGTAGGGGGACAGTGGTGGTCCTTTAGCCTGTGAGGACAGCTCTGTGTGGAAGCTGGTTGGGGCAGTGAGTTGGGGCCAGGGCTGTGCTGAAAGAAACAAGCCTGGAGTTTATACTCGTATCACATCTTCTCTGAGCTGGATACACACTCAGATGGAAGTTAGTAATCAGTATGTTTTCAGTAGTATAAAAGTACATTTCCTATTTATTTATGCTGTGCTCATGTGATTTAATGTTTGTGATAAATTTCCCCAGAAAGAACAGTGAAAACAGACACTTGAAAAAAGACAGGTATGTAACACATACACACACATTTACATTACATTTACATTTACAGCATTTGGCAGACGCCCTTATCCAGAGCGACTTACAACGTGCTTTCAAGTTACCATCGATGAAGAGATCAATTCCGGTTCACTAGGACCCCTACTATGAATACATCTATTTTATTCACTCTGTTGTAGATCCTGTACACAAAGTTCGCCAACAAGAAAATTACAATTTAATCTAAATATTCTTTAAAGAGGAAGGTCTTGAGCTGTCGTTTGAAGGTGCTCAGTGACTGAGCTGTTCTGACCTTGAGGGGAAGTTCATTCCACCACCGAGGGGCCAAGACGGAGAAGAGTCTAGATGAATGTTTTCCTTTTACCTTCAGAGATGGAGGGACCAGGCGAGCAGTACTGGAGGCTCGGAGTAAACGAGGTGCAGTGCGAGGTGTAATAAGGGCCGTGAGGTAGGATGGTGCTGCTCCATGTTTGGCTTTGTAGGCCAGCATCAGTATTTTGAACCTGATGCGTGCAGCTACTGGGAGCCAGTGGAGGGAACGTAGCAGAGGGGTGGTATGGGAGAATTTGGGGAGGTTGAAGATCAGTCGTGCTGCTGCATTTTGTATGAGTTGAAGAGGTCGGATGGTATATAGTGGTACACACACACACACACACACACACAGTTGCTGGAGTTCATGAGACCAGTACTTTTTATGGTCTTAGTCTTGTCTTGGTCTCAGTGCTATTTGGTCTACGTCTTGTCTTGGTCTCAGTTAGAGCAGCCTCGGGATCAAAAAAAAAAAGAGAAAACTGTGCAAACTCACAGAACATTATAATTATTTATTACATGCATACATTCAACCAGTCTATTCTATTATAAAAACATTACATTTTATACATTTTCTCAATGGACACTGTCAGCACCTCACAGTCCACACATCATCCACATGGCATCATAGCAAAGTTGGCAAAGAAATGTCAGAAAAATGTCCAAAGTCGGTTTTTGACATGGGTTGTTGCCCAGGGCAACATCACAGGCATGTTATTCTATTCCCCATGCAGCCTGGTTGTATGCCTTGACAAAGACTGCTGGGACATGTTTAGTCCTTCTATCGGCTGAGAATGTTATCTTTCAGTATGGGCAGAAAATAAGTACAGCTGATTAGAATCCTGTGTCTATGTGCAAGAGCAGCAATAATTTTATTGAAATGAAAATAAAACTTGATTAGCTGATTCCTTTCAATCATGAAGTGTGTATCTTATATTTTAAGAGATGTAATGTATTTAGAGTAAATTAAATTTAAATAACTTGCACACAGTTTGTTACACTTTAGGGGCTCCGTTCATTACCCTTTGTTAAGTATATAGATCAGTGAACCAGCACTGTCTTACTAATGTTAATTTGACAAATTTGCTACAGGAAATTGTATTTAAGAGAGGCCTCTGTCCCTGGAATAAGAGACTTAATATGAAAATCTTTCTGGTACATACCATCTCTTCCCCTTAACGAGGTCTGATAAAATGGTTATAGTAGAAGATTGCTGAGAATTTTATTAGAACTTTATTGGGTCTTGGTCTCGCCTTAGTGTATCTTGGTCTTGTCTCAGTTTAGGTGGTCTTGACTACAACACTAACACACACACAGCTGTATGACAAACTTGAGGTGTTTGCCTCATGAGCTGGTAAATCAGATTCAATAAGCACAAGCCATTGTTTTGGTGAAAATGTGTTTGCTTCAAACTCCTACAACAATGAACATGTACATATTTTTGAATGCTGAACTGAAATTATTTTTGGAACATAGTTCATTTAAAGAAAAAATAATATATAAAAAGAAAGCTTAGTTCGCTCTTCATCTCAACAATGCTTGCAAAACTTCGATCTGCTGATCAGCCCTTTTGTTCACTTATGAACAAGATCTCAAGACACTTGAGGCATTGTCTCACCTCTGACCCGCAGAGGGCATTCCACCTTTTTCCATGAGTTTAAGGACCATGCATAGTATAAATCCCACTGTTCAATGCAACTCTAATCTGGAGTGGGTTGATGTAAACAAGCGCGGGGCAGTGGCGGCCCAGCAGGGGGCAGTGGTGGCCTAGCAGTTAAGGAAGTGAATTCGTAACTAAAAGGTGCTACTGAGCAAGGCACCGTCCCAATACCCTTTCTTGGCTACCCATTACTCACTAAGGGTGATGGGATAAATGATTAGAACTCTAATCATAATCAAGTTCTAATCAGATGTGCTATGCTTTGTATCACAATGACAAAACAATCACTTCACTTATAACACTGCATAACCTGTCAGACTCACAGTACACTTGTGACCTGGACAATTGGGTGGATACTAACTCACTAACTGGGTGGAAACTAACAGAGAGGGACCATCTTTGTGAGGGGTGTGGTGCTGCTCTACTCTAGAGATTGCAAAAAATTCTGCGATAGAATGCCGACAGAATGTCCTCACCCATATCCTACTGAATAATAAAGGAACACATAAGTAAAGTTAAACACACCTATGTATGTTATTGAAGTGTGTACATGCATGGGTAAAAGCAGCAATCCCAATACTTGTCAATATTGGGATTTACCTTTGCTTGCTTGAATTCCAGAAAGGTGGTCTTTTCGTATTCAAGATGGTGGTTGTAAGAGCACAAAAAAAAGAATCTCATTCTAGTTGTCATCGACATCACTGGAATTAAGACTGTGAAATTTTAAACAGGGCCATGTTAATTATGGTGACCAAGTAGTGACTCCTGAACAGCATTGACGTACAACCGGCTTCATACCTTCATGTTTTTCCTGCTTTCAGGCAGTATAGAATGGGAAGCCAATATAAACAAGCTGTTACCATTTTCCTTAACTGAAATGTCATTAATATATTAATAACCATAACCAAGTGATGAATGGTACAGGAGGTTAGAGCAAAATCTCTGGGTAGCATTACTTTTTCTCTCAGTCAGGACTGACTCACTACACAGTGAACAATGCATTGTGATACCACAGTGGACTATGGAGCAGATTAATGATCATCTTCACACTGACTGCTCTATTACAGCAGACAAGGTTATAGCCCATAAGTGAACTCTACATTACGAAGGCACTCTTCCATCTGAGACCACACTACAGCATGGAAACAACCTTGTCAGAGTTATAAATGATATGCTTGTGTCATTGGTCAATGTCAATGGAAAAAAGCATTGGTCAAATATGGAATACAATAACAATGACATAATAATTTTTTTTTAATTATACTACGATGCTCATCTCACCTAGGCTGTCCTAGATAGATCACCAGGACCATTGTTGCACTCAACATGCACATAGGAATCTACCATAACCAGTCCCAACCACCTGAGTCTGCTCTAGATCCTGTTTCCTGGCAATGAGCTGCTGATGAGACTTACCAGCATGAAATGGACCAGAAGGTAGCGACAGCAACCAACACCATAACGGCTACAGCTTCAGGGATCTTCAAAGAGACCACTACACTTGCTGCCCCCGAGTAAGCAAATAGAGCCCAAATCTTTAGAACAACATTCCAAGGAATATTCAGAAATCAGGCACTGTCTCAATATTTAAACCTAGACTAAAAGCCATCTTATTCAGTCAGGCTTTTACCAACACTTCCCTCACATTACATGCTGCAGTAGTTAGTGCTGCAGGAAATGTCTAGTTTTTGATCACTTAATGTCATTTTAGATCATTTATTATGAACACAGCCTTCCCATGTGGATGGTAAAACTCTTCTGGAGAGCATCCCAGTGTGGAGTGTGGAGTGGCATTGCTGACCCTTACGGATTTCCCATGCAACCCATCTGCTGATCCCTCCTGATAATCATCGGCTGGAACTCTAAAAATTCTACCTCAAATCATAATACACAACTGGACTGCAATAACCTTTATATGCCATATTTCCTGCTAATCCAGTGCTCACCAGAGGATGGGTTCCCTTTGCTGAGCATTGGTTTCCTCCTTGCAAGGTTTCTTCCTTTTTCAGGGAGGTTTTCGCAAGGTTCCTTTTTTCCCTAGTTTTTCCTTGTGTGCAAAAATGGTCAAATTGTGGGGAATGTTAACCTTACAAAGCCCATTGAAACATGTGATTGTATGTGATTTTTGGGTATATAAGAAAGAAATGATGTTGTTGTTGAGCTGCATACAGCTACAGATTCTGATGATAGCTATCACACAGCTATGCTTGGTCTGTCCCTGACTACTTAGTCCTGGTGATTAATTAGGAGATTTAATAACTGAGGGAATGTAATGAATTGTTTTGAAAAATAATAAATTGCTAATTAAACTGACTAAAATGTGTGAAAGGAGAAGAGGATGATTTTTTTTTGAGTGATTAAATGCTCTTTAATCGATGGCTCATTTGCAAATAGACACTGTAACATTTGGTTACCATAATAGTAAAAAAAACAGGCAACACAGTTCAGACTTCAGACATTTTATTTATAGATACTTAAATTCTATTGGTGCAACAGGGTTTTTACAAGCACACAGCTTGGCTGCTGACATTGTTACGGTGTATAGGAAGTGGACAGTAGATGACTCATCTCAGTGCCGGGGTGATGGTCGTCCTGATGACGGCTGTGGAAGCCTGTATTTTGCCATCTCCACATCCAAGTCAGCAAAGGTGTAGATGTTGTAATGGTGATGCTGCAGGTTTTTATATGTGCTGAAGTCAACAGGTTCAGGTGGAAGAGGAGACACCTCTGCAAGCATAAACACAGAACAGGTCATTCCAGAACCACAATTAGCCAAAACATTCTGATCAGTTTGAAGGCATATAGATCAAAATCCATACAAAATTATTGGTTGGCACATTGTTATTTTCTGATTAACGTAAAATTGAACACATTGACAAATCCATAATCCAGTTCTTGAATCAACACAAGACCAGGCTGTTGTCTTGTAAGAATGAAATAGTGTTTTTTGCACAGCACTGATAAAAAAGCATGTCCCCATCTTCAACTCTCTCAACTTACTATTTCAAGAAAATAATTTTGAATTAAATAAATATTCTCAGATATCTCAGCAACTTGGTGTATTGTCCACATGGTCTATTAGTATAATTATGGTGTCATTATAAAGGTAACACTTCATAGATTTTGGCAGGAGAGAAATCAGCATATATGTAACAGTGTCAGGAAATCAGAACATTGAACACATTAAAAAAATTTGAATTAAATTTAATTTAATAAAAAATCTTTAGACTTGTACAATGTTTCATTTGAATTTATATGTTTATATTTAACTACTGCAATAGTTACAATAAATGCACAGTCTGGTGTCATTTGATTTTCATGTGTTTCTTTATTTCTTCTTTTTCAGACATCTCTTTACTTTATAATGGTAGAGGCTCATCTGTTATTGTGAATCTACACTTTGACTCGCAGTCAAGTTCATGACACACTTTCTAATGTTGGGATACCAGCAGTAGGTTCCAGAACTCTCCATTCATGCCAGCTGTTGCCCTGGAATTCATTACAACGTCATTTTGCAGTTTGATAAAGTCACTCAACAGCAAAGCTATTCAATTTGAAAAAAATTCTATTAAAAAAAAAATCGCTATTTAAGAACATGCGATTTCTAAACCGCTTAAGGCTGTGATTTTATCCATTAATTTATTTAGATTTTTATTCAGAATACGTTCTTGTGAGCATGATTTGAATAAGTTAACCAATCAGAGCTGACTCCGTGCACGACGCAGCTGATCAGGAGAACCGAATAGGCGAGCGGGAGGAAAGAACATAAAATATGGATGCAGGTCAAAAAAAAAATAATTGGTGCCATAGAGAAATTCAACGTCTGTTGTTTGGGAGTATTTTGGATTCTGGAGAGAGGATGTGTCACAGAGCAAGGTAACTTGCAAGACTTGTGAAATGATTATTCCAACGAAACTGAGCAATACTACAAATCTGTTCCAACACTTAAAACCGCGTCATAAAAAAACTGCATGATCAATGCATGTCGACAAAGACCATCGAAACAAACGAAAGCAAACAAAGACAGACCAAACAGACTGAACAAGTATCCATTGTTCAAGCATTTGCAAGCGCCGTGCCTTATGAGAACGGATCAAAACGGCACAAAGAAATTACCAACGTGATCACCTATATATGTAAATCATATATATTCATATTGGATCATATATGCAAAGATATGATGCCTGCACACATAGTCAGTGAAGACGGCTTCTGAAGACTAATTCAAACACTTGACAAAAGATACCAGCTGCCATCTCGTACTCATTTCTTGCAAAAAACCTTTAAGAGAGAAATCTGTTTTTTGGTTTTGATTTATGTTAGAACTGGAATCTTTATTTTTTTTCCATGTTGTCTGTTTTTAAGACAATTTATTATAGTTTTGTTTATCAGGCAGTTAGTATTACTGTGAATACTATGTTATTAACTAGAGTTGAGGTTAGTTCATCTTATTTTATGTTGTCTGTTTTAAAGACAATTTTACTGCAGTTTTGTTTATTAAACACAATGCTATGTTATTTCATTGTGAAATGTTTTGTTATGCACTTCTTGTGCACTGAATACATTTAGAATGTATGTAGCTTGTTTGAAAAACAGTTGGCAAAATCGCAATCCCAACATTCTTTCTAAAAATCGCAATATGATTATTTTGTCCATATTGCACAGCCCTAGTGCTGGTACTGTAGAAACAGTGCAATCGACATCAATACCAGGACCAAATGGAAAACACGGGTAGCTGTTTATAGGTTGGATGGATGCAAAGTCAGTTAATTGCTTGTCAAATTCTGACAAGATGTTCTGATTTTCCTCATAATGTGAACATTCACGCTGCAGTCTTTGCCCTAATTTGTGAGGAAGGTTCCACAGGTCAGAGCGTTTGCAGCCTTCTACCAGACAGAAGTTGTAGCCTGATTTTAAATGAGTTCACAAAACTAACCATTGATTTGCTTCTCGTTACCCTCCAGCTCCAAATTATGCTCACTGAGATGTTCAGTAAGAATAATCAGGAAAGCTAAACCCCAAAAGGTTGTTCTCTAGCTGTGCATATTCATATTGGAAAGTTTCAAGAAAATCTTTTATTTCTGCCAGCACTAGTGCCGCCAACCATTGTTTGTTCCATCAGTTGTGTGGAAAATATCTTCTCCGCCGGTGTGTTCTTTTAATAGTAAAATGGTCAGAAGCTCTTCTTTGGCACTCGTATCTCCAAAAACCATTCTGATAAACACACAAAGCTGTGCCACATTAATCAGATCAGTCGACTCATCAAAACTGGAGAGAGAAAAACTCACATGTGTCAATGTCATCTGCCATTCCCTCACATCGGTGTATATCTGTGCTTCGAGAAAACTGCATGTCAATCCATGATCTTGGTTTTATTTTATAGTGATCAGTGCACCTGCAGCCTATACAAATGCTACTTTACCAATTTCTCATTCCTTGCGTGACTATCGTATCGGCTCACTAAAATGTGTGGAATTTTAAAACAATTTACCTGTCTAGAACAATGAACAATAAGGCAAAGGAAATAAATATCATGGTCATATCCAGGTCAGCATATTATGGTGAGATCTAAAAGTAATGAGCCACTCACACCTGAATATGAACCAAAACGAATCGCAATGCTCAAGACAAGACTGATAAGCAAGAGAGTCTGGAAATATTACATGAACTTATTCAGTCATAAGACAAGCATCCCCAGTCTATGCATATTTCAGACAAGAATAAAAGACAGAAAGAGGGAACAGAAGAAGGTTAGAGTGGTGTGTACCGTCAAGAGCACTCAGCTCCTCTCCTCCTGGTTCGGACAGTACAGGTGGCTGGTCCACTGGATTCTGTACAGTGGAATAACCTCCGGTCTTCTCCACACCTTCAGCTTCAGACATAACCACAGCTTCAGGTGCAGTTTTATCAGTGGTAGCTTCGGGGGTGGCAACAGAACCCTTGTCCACATCTGTAACAGCAGTATCTTCAGCCGCTGCTTCGCTCATGGTCTTACATTTTGCTTTAGACACAAATGCAGCTTTAACCTGTTCTGAAAGCTCTTCAGGTCTAGGTTTATTAGGAGTAGTTTCATTGGTGGTTCCAACCACGGTTTCCACACCTACAGCAGAAGCAAATTCAGCTTCAGTTGATTTGTCTTGAGCCACAATTCTAGCTTTGGCAGGCTTTGCTTGAGCTTTAGTATAATATCCTGAAGGACTTGGAGTCTCAGTGATGGAAGTGTCATACTGGCCAGATTCATCCTTTTCTTCCCCTCTCTCTTCATCAGAATCAGAGTCTGAGTCAGAATCACTGGAGGAGGTGGAGATCTCTTCAGTGCTGGCCTGTGTTTTATCCGCAGCATCAGGTGATCTGGTTACTCCATCAGCTGTTACATGTGGGGCTGAAGGCTCTGTGGGCATGGTCTCTTTTTCAGACAAAGCTTCACTGCAAGCAGCTTCAACAGGAGCTGTGAAGGACGTGACTGGGCTGTCCTGAGTCACTGTGAGAACATCTTCAGTCCGAACTTTTGTGGGGAAGATGACTGCAGTCTTGTTGGCTAGCAAACTCTCCCGTCCCATAAATGCTAGCATCGCTAATGAAATGGTACATGAAACAGAGTGAGACTCCTGCTGACATCAAAAAAAATTATAATACTATATTAATGACACTCACTCAGAAACAGACTTGTAGTCCACTCACTCTTCTGTGTTAGAGAGTGTGTAGTCAAATGTGTTCACCAACAATGTATTAGTGAACAGCAATACAAACTTAATCACGTGAAAATTAACAGTGCATTTTTGAAACCACACTTAGCGGAATAAAACAGTAAGAGGTCTTCCAGGTTTAACTGATGTAACAATCACAACTATTAGTGCAAATACAACAAACCCTTAAAAATGTTGTCCACCTTTCCAGAAAGCTGGCCAATATGAATCTTCCATGAATTTCAAAAATCATACTGCATGGTAAGTAATCAAACCTGATTTAGAGGTTGTGAACATGATGATGATTAATTGCAACCTGAGCGAAGAAGCAATGTTTAACTGTCAAATATAACAATGACCATTTCATTGACCCACTGCGCTACCAAATGATCACACTGCTACCTCACAGCTACCACCGCCATAGCATGTTTACCTTGTGTTCATATTCCATTGAGTCATGAATACCTTTTTACACATCAGAATATCAGGGTAACGGTACCAGTCATGCACAGGACAATCAAAACTTTATAAGATGTTATAAAACCTACCGAAAGTTATAAGCAGCTGAACTAAAAAAATTATACCAGCTCCTATTTTATTCCCACTTTTTAAAAGAATTAACCTTACCCTACAAAAACTGAGAACTCAAGGAACTCTATAGAACCAGCGACATTTATGGTCTGCACGAATGAACCTGCAGATAGGTAGTTAGGCAAACAGCAGTCTCAAGCAGTGTAGTGTCTGAGACTGGACCAAAGAGCAGATTAGAACAGAGCTAAATTAGAACAGAAAGATGCAATGAAGTTTCTTCAGAGCTCAGTAACCATGAGATGAAAAGACAAAGTCAAAGATTTTTTTTGTTAACAAGGAGAAATCTTACTGGATACTTTTGGTTTCCTTGTTGGTGTCTTGGGTTGGTCCACTTTGGTGCAAAACATTAATGGTAATGAGTTCTTCATTCCACTCCTGCCAACATGCTGAACCTTCTGAATGCACAAATACAAGTGGTGAATTATAAATCAGCTGTAATAAATGGAATCATATATACTATACACTAAGCTTTCACATTTCTCAATGCATCTGACATTTTAACTAGAAAAGGGAAGTTTGTGAACTTGGCTTGAAATGCAGTGAAAGGTTAAAAAACGAAAGGACAAAAGGACGTCTAGATTATGTGTAGTGTTGCCGCCGCAGCCGGTTGAGCCGGTCAGCGATGGTGAAGAGGCTGACGGTTCCGAATCCGGACCACTTACCCGATCGGTTCCGCGCATGCGAGCCAGTCACGCAAACAAACTCTTGCTCATGCAAACAAATCAGCTGATTCAAAACGTTGTTTTATTATTAGGGTTCCAATTCATTATACAAGTGGGCACAACTTTTTTGTACTCCATGTCTTCACAATATTTATTTATTTGATACGTTTAATATGTTGAGGTCAAACGTCAAGCACCTTTATTTTACAAAAGGAAGAACGTGTAATATTTTGGAATAGTTCTTTGCATGATGCGATTGCCATAGTTCTGCGGTAGGCCGGTATAATCAAAATATATTAAACATTTTATTCATTAACTTATTCCTTGGTTTTGATGAAATTATTTCGCTGATTTAGATGATTATATTTTACTTTACTTATATTTTATTATCATAATGGCCCGTTTAGCCTTCCATTTCGTTGAGCGCTGACACGTAAAACCAATATACGCACGCCCAGACTTATAAGAACGTTACTTTTACAAATGGACTCAAATTAATAATTCAGATAGCGTTTGAAATTCCAAAAAAAGAATAATTTGTTTGATTCATCAGAAAAGGAAGCGATTTGTGTCCTCTCTCCTACGCCCTTGGCAGAGATCTCAACGGCATGAACAGATCGCAGATTTAAGAACCCTACTAAGATTACTGCGCGTTACTCTTAAAGAACACCAAATACCTTAAAAGACGAGAAACGTCCTATATTCAGTAAAGAAGAAGCCATGTTACTGGTTTAACCTCCAGTCCTTAAGCACTGTGCGATTTGAGCTTTTACATTTCCGGGGTTACGGATCAACCGGTAGCTACGTCAAATGGCGACCTGCGCGAGTGCGCGTGTTTAAACGCCATAGCTATAAACCAGTGCCTTCAGCCGCTCAGCATACGTCAATACAGCCTCCATATTTTAACGGGGTTCCAAGCTCATTCAACCACGCTTCTCTGACGGTACGAGCGACTTTTGCGCCGCGTAATAACAAAGGATCGGTGCATAACATTTCACAAGTATTTCATAAGATTTTATTTTATTGGCACTTGGCAGAACTACGTGTAGCACTTGTGGCAGAGTGGAACGCGTTGCCTCAGAACATCATTCGCTGTCAAGCTGTCATTGCGGCAAATGGTGGAAACACCCACAATGTCATTTTTTGTTAATTGTTATTGTCTACATTTTTGGGGAAATAAATATTAAACTGGTGTTTCTTCTCATACATTATTAGTAATATCAAAGGAAACTTTTACATATTTCATTATGTCGCATTGAATGCATCTATGAGAGTGAATGTGTCAACCGAGCCACCATCTTTGGACGGGGTAGCGCTCCTTTTACATGAAAGAACGTCTAACAGGGCCAAGGTGGAAAAGAGAATTAAAGAACCATAAAACGACAAATTGAGAAGCAATTTATTATTATCTTGGTTTGTCAGACATGTATTTACGACGAGCTGTGAATAATAGCATAACTTTTTGTTCAAAATGTATTCTGCATACAGCAAATATTTAAACTACACTCCTACTACATCCAGAACAATGCAAATACAAAGACATGGAAAAAAAAGGCCAGCAATGCTCACTGAAAGATCCTGGCAATCTTCATGATAAGGTGTGGAGTGTTAACACTCATACTCTTTTATATTTACCCTTATATCCAGAGTAACAAACATTTGTAACAATTTGTAGAAAACTAAATACAATGAGCTGTTAAAAAAAAAAAAAAAAATTTCAGACAAGCCTGAGCAAAATTGACCAAAACATCAGCCAGAAAGCATAGGAGCTGAGAAGTGGTCTGTAGTCACCACCTCCTTTGTTATGCAAGGTCAGCAGATTATATTAGTCACAGAGACAGACTTGGCTGTACTATCCAAACCATGGGCCCTCATGGAGTCTGTTTCTGACCATTTCAGCACACACATTTGTGGTCTGCTGGAGGTAATTTTGCAGGGTTTTGGCAGTGCTCCTCCTGTTCCTCCTTGACCAAAGGTGGATGTAGTGGTCTTGCTGCCGGGTTGTTGCCCTCTTACGGCCTCCTCCACGTCTACCTGTCTTCAGGTAGTGCCCGGACACTATGCTGACAAACAAAGCAAACCTTCTTGCCACAGCTCGCATTGATGTGGCATCCTGGATGAGCTGCTCTGCCTGAGACACTTGTGTGGGTTGTAGACTCAGTCTCATGCTACCACTGGAGTGAAAGCACCACCAGCACCCAAAATTGAGCAAAGCATAGGAACTGAGAAGTGGTCTGTAGTCACCACCTCCAGAACCACGCCTTTATTAGGGATGTCTTGATAATTGTTGTCCACCTGTTGTCTATTCCATTTGTACAACAGCATGTGAAATTGATTGTTGATCAGTGTTGCTTCCTAAGCAGACAGTTTGATTTTACAGAAGCATGCTTGACTTGGAGTTACATCGTGTTGTGATCCCTTTATTTTTTTGAGCAGTGTGTATACACACGCACACACACATAGTGTTTGTTTACTTCAAGATACACAAAATATAGCCAATTGTTTTTGTTTATGGTGATGGATAGATGCATTTTGGGTCAAAATAATTCTATTTTATTACTAATATGCATTTTATGGTTGACATTTTATGTATTGTTACTTTATTTATGAACACTGATTGTTTAGTACAGTTCTAGCTATTAATTTCCCACATGAAATGTAATTTTCCAAAAAAATGTAAATGCATTGAGGGTTCCACAATCAGTCAGCCAAACAGCCAACTTACACCAGTACAGCAAAAAGTATCCAATCCAACTTTAAAAAGAAGCTTCACAGTTTTCAGAGAGGAGAGGAGGGTTCTGACTCTAAACTGTTCACTTAGACACTTCATCCAACTTGGGTTCTAAAAAAAATTAAAACTTGAATGAATTCTCCACATAAAACAAAATATAACAACGTACAATACATGTGACCCTGACAGAGCTCTTTCACCCACCTGGGAATTTAAACTCTGGGAAAGCTGAGAGGTCACCGCCACCATAGAGACGCTGCAGTTTGGTGAGTTCTTCAGCCAAAGCTTTCTGATATTCTGGACCTGAATCTACCAGCCCCCCAGCCACCCTGGAAGAGAGAGGTTCAAGTCATTCAGAAATACACTGTAGAACACTAAGAACCAGACAAATGTGATCATGCATAATTTTATACAGCCGTGGTACTATTAAATAATCGATATTTACCTGTATGTAGAGAAACTACCAAAATTCTGACAACATGTTTAGAGGATCTCGCTTACTTTGTGGAGTACAAGCGGATGGAATCCAGGAACAGCTTCTGAATGGGGTCCAAATGAACTGTTAACAAACAGAAATCAAAAAGCTGAGCACAGAACACACAACACCCCAATGTGGATGAGGAAACAAATCAGATGTCTGAAATCACCCTTACATAAGGACACTTCCACTGCACCCAACTGCAGGGTAATACAAGCAGACCCTGAGCGCTTCTGTTTAAGTCCAGCTGTTACTGGTGTAACAGGTGAATCTTTGAATACAAAGTCTGTAAAGGATGTCATGGGTGGTACATCCCTCGCAGACCAGGAACATATTTCTGAGAAGCATTTCAAGGAATCTCAGTTCTATGAAATGCTGCTGTGGAACAATGAACTGAGGCAGAGTAATTTCAGACAGTGATGGCATGAAGAAAGGAGAAGCACTCTAACAGACACATAAAGGTTACAGACACCATGCTACTCCTGTGGAAGAGTGAAAAACATCAGGAAAATATCAGAAAAGAGGAAACAAAACTGAAGTCAAACACCATTCTATGTCTCCATGTTACACAGGGCACTTTTATTTATCAAAGCTATCATTATTAAGTGGCATATAAATCATTCCTTAAATAACTAATTATAATGAAACATGAAAAAACAAGACCTCAAAAATGCAACCAAGAGCATGAAGAGTGAATAGACCAGCCTGAGACAGGAGGTGCAGGACAGTGCCAGTGTTGGAAGAGGCTGTGTTAATGCAGGGTTAGGCTGAATGCAGTGATGGCTGACACACAAACAGATGCGTGAATAGAGAGAGGTTTGTAGCCAGTTTACAGATGAAAACCTGGCAATGGGGTTTGATGACAGATGTGCAATTGCAAGCAATGAAACAACGTAAACCCAGTTGCTAAAGAATTAAGAGCCAATCAGATTCATCCAAGTCACATTGCTAACAAGAATGCAAATATAAATGTTAACATATTGTATTAAATCAGGTTAGAATTGGAATTAAACACCGGCCACAAGTCATTTAGATAAATAAATAAACTGTAATTACAAATTCACTGCTGACATTAATAGCAGCTTGAATGCATAGCTCTAGAATGCAACGTATTGGCATCAATTTCTGGGAAAAATTCTGGTGAACGTTAAAAAGAGACAAAAATGCTATTTATCGCTGTTTAATGCAGCAAATTAGTGGATGGTATTCAGAGGGCGTTCATTCCAATCGTCCATGTGGACAAGGCCAATCTAACACCTGTACAATACTAATTGTGTTCCTACAGCATTAAATATGAAAGCATATTTTTTGCATAACACCTTTCACAAATGAAATGATCACTGACATGGCCATGTGACAGCAGGAAAGTGATTGGCTTTGTGTTTATGGACCATGTAAACTCAAAATTGTTAGTCAACTACCTAGAAAAGCAATGCTGTATCAGACATATCAGGATATGTCAAACTATCCTCACAAATCCCTCGCTTATCGGTGAATACACTCTCACAGACACAAACAGCAGGGTAGGAAGAGAACCGGATCAGTGTGGGTCAAGACGAGGGGTAGGAAAGGAAGTGTGATGTGTACCCTCAGGAGCTTCCTCCTCCAGGTCCTTTACTAGGGCAGCTTCAGCATCCAGGGCAGTCTTAGCTTCAGCAAAAGCAGGAGCTTCAGCATTCAGGGCCGTCTCAGCTTCAGCAAAAGCAGGAGCTTCAGCATCCAGGGCAGTCTCAACTTTAGCAACAGTAGGAGCTTCAGAAGCTGGGGCCATTTCAGCTTCAGCAACAATAGGAGCTTTAGCAACTAGGGCCATCTCAGCTTCAGCAACAGCAGGAGGTTCAGCATCCAGGGCCATCTCAGCTTCAGCAACAGCAGGAGCTTCAGCAACTGGGGCCGTTTCAGCTTCAGCAACAATAGGAGCTTCTGCAACTGGGGCCGTTTCAGCTTCAGCAACAATAGGAGCTTCTGCAACTGGGGCCGTTTCAGCTTCAACAACAATAGGAGCTTCTGCAACTGGGGCCGTTTCAGCTTCAACAACAATAGGAGCTTCTGCAACTGGGGCCGTTTCAGCTTCAACAACAATAGGAGCTTCTGCAACTGGGGCCGTTTCAGCTTCAACAACAATAGGAGCTTCTGCAACTGGGGCCGTTTCAACTTCAACAACAGGAGCTTCTGCAACTGGGGCCGTTTCAACTTCAACAACAGGAGCTTCTGCAACTGGGGCCGTTTCAGCTTCAACAACAGGAGCTTCTGCAACTGGGGCCGTTTCAGCTTCAACAACAGGAGCTTCTGCAACTGGGGCTGTTTCAACTTCAACAACAGGAGCTTCTGCAACTGGGGCCGTTTCAACTTCAACAACAGGAGCTTCTGCAACTGGGGCCATTTCAGCTTCAACAACAGGAGCTTCTGCAACTGGGGCCGTTTCAGCTTCAACAACAGGAGCTTCTGCAACTGGGGCCATTTCAGCTTCAACAACAGGAGCTTCTGCAACTGGGGCCGTTTCAGCTTCAACAACAGGAGCTTCTGCAACTGGGGCCATTTCAGCTTCAACAACAGGAGCTTCTGCAACTGGGGCCTTTTCAGCTTCAACAACAAGAGCTTCTGCCACTGGGGCCATTTCAACATCAACAACAATAGGAGCTTCAGTAACTGGGGTCATTTCAGCTTTGGAAATAACAGGAGCTTCAGTAACTGAGGTTGTTTCAGCTTCAACAACAAGAGCTTCAATTCCTGGGGCTGTTTCAGAAGTAGGTTTAGCAACTGGAGACATTTCAGTTCCAGCAACAGGTTCAGAAACTGGGACAGTTTCAACTTCAGAAACAGCAGCTTTAGCAACAGGAACTTTTGCAGTTTCGGCAACCGGTACCTTTTCAGCAACAAAAGCTGCTTCAGAAACTGAAGCCACAACATTAAAATCATCAACTGTGGTTACTTCTTGGTGTATTTCAGAGATGCCTTGAAAAGTAGGAACACCTTCAACTATGTTATCACCAGTTGGAGCAAGAACTACTGAAGCCTCATCTTTTAAAGGGTCTATGAGATGGGCAATGGCTTCACCTGCAGCAGGGGCATCAACAGGTGCATGTTGAATGGTAGTAGCCGTAATTTCAGCTGGCGTGTCAATGATAGATCCAAGACTTGTAGGTGGTAATGGTTCTGGCTTTTTAACAGCCATCTTCAACACAGCAGTTACAGCCTCCTTTTTAGGGAAGTCATCATATTTCTTGTGCTGCACAAGTTTCTCTATATCAAAGTATGTTTTTGTTGTGGGCTTTTCTAGGATGGAAGGAAGATAAAAGGCTGAAATATTACCAAAAAAATACCAATACCAGTGGAGGAAAAATCACAAAGGCACATAAACACAGTCATATCCCTGAAACCTTAATGGTTTAAAATATATTAGTATTTATTCATAGTATATAAGAAAATGGTATGGTTTTAGCTTTTGTTTATGTTTTGATGCTCACATATTTGTAAAACAGATTTTTGCAAACTTATCGCAAAGCCATGATGAATGCTGACTAAGCAGTAGGGGTGTTGAAATGAATCATATCATCGCTGAATCATGATGAAGATAGGGACGTGCACTGATGCAGCATAGAACATAATCGATTATATCATAATGTTGTTGCTTGGTGATTTTCTGGCAGTGGCATAAATATTTGTTAAAAAGTAGTGACTGTGGCTGCCTCATGGGAGTACAGCGCCTTATTCTCACACTGCGGTCAAAGTTGAAATTTATTGATCTTTGATTGCTGTGCGTTGTGATGTATTTTTGCGCAACCAATAGAATCAAAGTGGGCTAGTGATATTACTGTCACTGAAACACACACACACAAACCTGGAATGGAGGAAAAGCTGATCTTAACAGCCTCTGAGTATCCAGAGATCTACAACATGACATTATCACCTTACCCTGAGTTCAGAAAACCATGCGAGCCGTGTTTGGTCTGAAAGCGGCTTTAGATTTTCTCCAATGAGAAGAAAAACGGTCTTGTGTTCAGGCCGCGCTCATCTTATTCTACGGACATCTACAAACCATGCATTTTTCTGACAATTGTGGCTTCAGGTTGTAATGGGTCATGTAGTGTAGGAAACTCTGGTGAAGCATGCAGAGAAGGGCACCTCAGTTCCGCCACGCCCCGGTAAATACCGGAAACTGCTCATACGTGATAGGACATTACACATACCAAATTTTCCTGCTTTTATGTAATATAAAACGAAATAATAAAAGGGAACACAGGAGCCTGGATCAGCCTGCTCTGTAACTCTGCATCAGTACCGGGGAAGGCAACTAACTCCGCCCACAGCATAGTGCCAGATTGATCTAAAGGAGTAATACTGGTGTGTGTGTGTGTGTGTGTGTGTATATATGTTCAGAACTGACAAGTGTCAGACATATCTTTTTAGCCAAGCATTACATAAAATTCTAGGATGATCGTCTCATCTAGGCTGTCCTAGACTGACCACTGCACTCAACATTGCACACTCTACCCTGACTCACTCCTTTCATCCATTTTTTCCTGTTATGGGAAAAGCCCACTGAAATGTTAGATTGGTATTAATATTAGAATGGTATTTTATAGTACATAGTGAGTGGTCATTAGTGGTGCATACTTTGTTCAGTAGACTTTGTTCGTCAATCATGAGAATATGACATGAGGCCTAAATAGTCTATCCAACTGAACAGTGGAACTAGAACTTCTGGAATTGAATCAAAGGTTGAGCTGTGTGTCCAGTAACATTTTCTGGACCGAGGTTGCTTCACTGAGCAGGGTACAGTTATCAATTCAACTTGGGATTTTTGAATTATATCAAAGAGGGTTTGAGGATTGAGGATCAGAATGCACTGTATGTGATGGCAAAAGTACCAAAGGTACTTCTGTGGTACCTTTGGCACCTTTGCAATCACATAAAGTGCATTCGGAAAGCATTCACAGCGCATTACCTTTTCCACATTTTGTCATGTATTTAAAAATTGCCTTATTTAAAAATTATGTTTTCCCTCAGAATTCTACACACAACACTCCATAATGAGAATTTGGGGGAAAAAAAGTTGAGTTTTTTGCAAAAAAAAAAAAAAAAAGATCTCATACAGTGGGTAATTCAGATTTCAAATTCTGAAATGCTTTAGTGACTGCTATAGACCACAGAATTACAAATATTGCAATACAATGAACCAATATGCAAATATTGCAAACATAACCAAATATTACACTTTTATGTTTAAAAGTTAAAATGAGTAAAGAAAAAAAAAAAAAGAAAAAAATTGTGTAAGAGAAAAAGATTTGTGGAAGGATTCTGGTGGGATTGAGTCCAGAAGTGATTGAAAGTGAAAGTGCTGGAGTGTATTAGAGTTCTGTCCTATGAAGTGTTGTGATTGTTGACAGCTCGTATGGCCTGCAGGAAGAAGCTCCTCCTCATTCTCTCTGTATTGAACTTCAGGGAGTGGAAGAGCTTCCCTGATTGCAGCAGAGAGAACAGTCCATTGTTGGGGTGGCTGAGGTCCTTCACTATCTTTCTGGCCCTGGTCCAGCACCGCTTGCTGTAGATTGATTGAAGGTCAGGGAGCTTGGTACAGGTGATGCGTTCAGCTGATCGAACCACCCTCTGTACGCCTGTCCTACATGGTGCTGTTCCCGAACCAGGTCGAAATGTTTCTCATCAGGATGCTCTTTACGCTGCTGTGCCTTTTTCACCACGGTGTTGATGTGACAGGACCATGACAGGTCCTGCGTGATGTGAACACCAAGGTATCGGAAGCTGTCCACTCTCTCCACTGGGCTCCTGTTGATGACAGGGGTATGGTAGTTCCTCTCCTGCTTGGTACTGAAGTCCACTATTAACTCCTTTGTCTTGCTGACATTCAGGTGGAGATTGTTCCAATTCTCCAGATTTCCAAACTCCTCCAGGTAGGCCGTCTAGTCAGAGATCAGGCCCATCACGATGGTGTCGTCAGCAAACTTGATGGTGGTGGAGTTTGTAGTGGCTGTACAGTCCTAGGTGTACAGAGAGTACAGCAGGGGGTTCAAAACAGCCCTGGGGGCTCCAGTGCTGAGAGACATGTCCGCACATCCTTACTGCCTGTGGTCTCCAAGTTAGGAAGTTGATGATCCCCTGACACACAGATGAGCTGAGTCCAAGCTGCACCAGTTTGGTGGTGAGTGTGGAAGGGATTACTGTGTTAAATGCTGAACTGTAGTCTATGAAAAGCATTTTAACATAATTTCCCTTCCGAGTGTCCAGGTGGGTGAGTGCTGTGTGAATGAGATGGGAGATGGCGTCATCTGTCCGTAACCTTTTTTTAAAAATGAAAACGTCTAATTTCTGGTGATAAAACACTGAAAAACTGACATTTACTTATTTACTGTTGATTTGTTTTACAGCAGAACAATAATGTAAAGAATTGAAATGACTGCAGTGAAATTAGGCATTTTGTTTTGAAAAGTCGCCTATGGGAAGAAGCAAAACCTCCAGTAAACTTTTATCATGTTGACATTAAGGGGTTCTGAGGGAAAAAAAAATGTAATCCATTTTAGAATAAGGCTGTAACATAAAATACGGAAAAAGTGATATGCTGTGAATACTTTCCAGATGCACTGTATCACATCTCTAAGGATTTATTCATTGCCAATAAAACTAGAATACATTTGTTACTTGCCAGCTATAAAGTGGCACTTACTGTCAGACTTTGCTTCCTTTTAAAAAGGAACGGTTATCTTCATTCATGACACATAACCCAAAATGCTGCAACTTACTTTTGAAATTCTGAGGGAAGTTTTTCTCATCTCCAGATTTTGTGGACAGGGACACCACAGGATCTTGGGACAAAGCAGCCAGACCTTGAACCTGCACACACTGAAACATGAGGGACATTACAGCATTCACTCATTTCACACAAAAATGGTCTGTTGTAAATGGGTATTGGGCAGAAGTCAACGCCTGTTTTAAACAATTAATTTAATAAATATATTCCACATGCATTTTAATCATCGCCATTTTATCAGTGTTTTTTTTTATTCCACCCTTGAGGTTGCTTTCCTTAAATGATATTTATTTGTTATATTATGAGAACATGGACTGTAATCTGTCATTTTCTTCGAAGTTTACCAACTGACTAAACTGAGACTGGCTGCTTAGTCTCAATTCAGTCTGTTAACCAGTCCTGCTATGCCATGAGACTTGCTGCTCCAAGGCCAAAGACTGCAGTCTAGACCACTGCAGATACAACATACATAAAACTTCTAACAGGCTAACTCCTGTTCTTCTAAATAAATTAATTATTTATGTGGTGGGGTTATTACTTTTCACAGAGTTTAATCCAAACCTCAAACCTTATGTGCTATTTTATTTTTAATACATTTGCCAAAACCACAAGTAAACTTTTTTTATGTCAAAAGTGGAACAGTAATTCTGTTGTAATTCTTCTGTATTCCATGTTTTCTGTTATAAACATATTCATTCGCCTGTATTATTGTGAAGTGGGTGTGGAAAAAATAACCTGAAATATGACAAATGAAATTTAATTACTGTATAACAATATGCTTGGGCATTTACTCTTTGCATTTGTAAACCATTTACATGTAAATAATATGTGCATTTCATGCAAAAAACGATTTCACAATATTACACATTCTTCCTTTTGTAAAATAAACGTGCATCATGTTTGACCTCAACATAAGAACCGTACCAAATAAATAAACATCGAGGAAAAAAATGTCGTGTCCACTTGCACAATTAACTGGAAGGTAAGGTAATGGACCCCGTGATCACAAGGTTGCTGGTTCGAATCCTGAACTGCCAAGGTACCACTGAGGGGCCACTGAGCAAAGCAACGTCCCAATATACTGCTTCCCGGGTGCCTGTCATGGCTGCCCACTACCCACCAGTGGTGATGGTTAAAAGCAGGGCACACATTTTGTTGTGTGCACTGTCTGTGTATCACAATGATAAATCACTTCACTTTCACTTGACTGGCTTGTGTTAGTTTGCTTCTTTCCTCTGTTTCTGATAAGAATTATTGACTGTAAGTGGTCGTCACATATGTTCTTACAAAAGAGTTGTTCTTCAGATTCATAAAAAATAGTTAAATCAGTTAAATGTTTTTTTTCTTTTTAATTATTAGTAGTAGTAGTATAAAGTGTTGCGTATGCTATACATACGCTATTTGTTAACTCATGGGGCGTTATCAAGCGTGCCTTCAGACATATTTTGCCCGGCCAGCAAAATAAAGGGAGCGAAAAGAAATATTGTGTCGGACCATCGACAGAACAGCCGACGAAGTGACTTGCAAAATATGTAATGCGGTATTAAAAAAAAACAGTAATACAAGTACGATGCAATATCCCTTGCGAAGCAAACATCCACAAGCATTGTGCAATGAAGGACAATAAACATTCCCTTCAGTGTTATCAGGGAGAAGATGTGATGCTTTTGATGCAAATGTTTTTGTGCTTACAACACAACTCAGTTGCACAAAGTTTGTGGCCCTTACGACTGACTGCTGGACGGTACTTACAACAGAAAGCTATATAACAATAACTGGCCACTACATAGATGAGAACTGGAGAACATAGGTGGAGACCTGGGGTCTAAATGGGAAAGTGTCTGCATGTGTTCATCGTGGCTGCAAACTCTCCAGGATGGGTGAACTGTGACTCGGTTCCCTGTTTTGCTCATACACTGCAGCTCGCTGTAAATGTGGTTGTGCAACATGTTATTATTGCAGCTGGACAGCTTGTCAGCCACTTCAACCACAGCACACCTGCTTGAAAGGCACGGGAAGTTAAACAAGAACAAATAAAGCTTCTGAAACACCAGCTCGTTCAATCATGTAAAACACAATCGAAATCGTTGTGTAACATGTTGGGGACATTTACATTTACGGCGTTTGGCAGATGCCCTTATCCAGAGCGACTTACAACGTGCTTTCAAGTTACCATCGATGAAGAGATCAATTCTGGTTCACTAGGACCCCAACTATGAATACATCTATTTTATTCACTCTGTTATAGATTCTGTACACAAGTTCGACAATAAGAAAAAAGTTAACAGTTAATCTAAATATTCTTTAAAGAGGAAGGTGTTGAGCTGTCGTTTGAAGGTGCTCAGTGACTGAGCTGTTCTGACCTCGAGGGGAAGTTCATTCCACCACCGAGGGGCTAAGATGGAGAAGAGTCTAGATGAATGTTTTTCTTTTATCTTTAGCAATGGAGGGACCAGGCGAGCAGTACTGGAGGCTCGGAGTATACGAGGTACAGTGCGAGGTGTAATAAGGGCTGTGAGGTAGAATGGTGCTACTCCATTTTTGGCTTTGTAGGCCAGCATCAGTATTTTGAACCTGATGCGTGCAGCTACTGGGAGCCAGAGGAGGGAACGTAGCAGAGGGGCGGTGTGGGAGAATTTGGGAAGGTTGTTACAGCTGTTCTGTCTGACAGAATGTTAACAAAGCTGCAAAATGCCAGAACTCTTGAGATGTGAGATGAATACTGTCAGATATTTATTTATTTTTTATTGATTAACTAATTATGAGGATATTGCTTGCCATAGGTTGACTCAGATGAGTTGATGGCCCAACCAGCACTGACTGCCTCTATCCTGGACCCTCTCCATAAACATCTCTTTTTTTTTTTTTTTTTGCACAAGCGGAGGAAGAAGCCGCTAAATCGAAACGTACTGATATGTGCTCTGCTTTGGAAATGGCCATTACAGAAGTTTATGAGAAAGTGGTGTCTGCTGCCCAGGCTGAAGATATAAAACCCAGCCAGAGCAATGCCATGATGTTGCTCCTGGTAGATGACTACACCACTCCTCAACAAGTCACTGATTAAGGAGCAGATGTTTATAAGAGACATTTCTCATTTATATGACAATCCGCCCTCTTCGAATATTAATCCTCTTAACTGGTGAAAAGCAAATGAACGCCGCTTCCCGAGACCGGCCATTCTAGTGTGGCATTATCTCTGCATTCCTGGGATATCTGTGCCATCTGAGAGGGTATTTTTGGCTCTCAATAGGTTGCGTTTAAGACTATCTGCACAGCACGTCGACATGTTACTTTTATAAAAATAAAAACTAGACAATTTATGGTTTGAGGCAGGCCTGCTATTTTATTTTTACGAAAAAACTTGAAAAAAGTTTTGTCTGAAATAAAATGTCCAAAATGTCCAAAAGGGATTTCAGCGGGTTTTTGTTTTGTAATATTAATTTGTTATTTAAGTAAAATATATGTATATACTTTTATTATAATATTATTTATTTTATTATAATATTATATTAATATTTTTTAAATTTATATTAATTTGTTTTTCTCTGTTGTCGAAAATGCTGCAGGTGCGTGAAAATTTGACCAGTTAACGATTAATGTTCGGATAACATTATTACTATTATAACATTGTTATTATAATAACATTAGTGGGAAAATGAATCGAAATACAGGGAGTGCAGAATTATTAGGCAAATTAGTATTTTGTCCACATCATCCTCTTCATGCATGTTGTCTTACTCCAAGCTGTATAGGCTCGAAAGCCTACTACCAATTAAGCATATTAGGTGATGTGCATCTCTGTAATGACAAGGGGTGTGGTCTAATGATATCAACACCCTATATCAGGTGTGCATAATTATTGGGCAACTTCCTTTCCTTTGGCAAAATGGGTCAAAAGAAGGACTTGACAGGCTCAGAAAAGTCAAAAGTAGTGAGATATCTTGCAGAGGGATGCAGCACTCTTAAAATTGCAAAGCTTCTGAAGCGTGATTATCGAACAATCAAGCGTTTCATTCAAAATAGTCAACAGGGTCGCAAGAAGCGTGTGGAAAAACCAAGGCGCAAAATAACTGCCCATGAACTGAGAAAAGTCAAGCATGCAGCTGCCAAGATGCCACTTGCCACCAGTTTGGTCATATTTCAAAGCTGCAACATCACTGGAGTACCCAAAAGCACAAGGTGTGCAATACTCAGAGACATGGCCAAGGTAAGAAAGGCTGAAAGACGACCACCACTGAACAAGACACACAAGCTGAAACGTCAAGACTGGGCCAAGAAATCTCAAGACTGATTTTTCTAAAGTTTTATGGACTGATGAAATGAGAGAGGGTCTTGATGGGCCAGATGGATGGGCCCGTGGCTGGATTGGTAAAGGGCAGAGAGCTCCAGTCCGACTCAGACGCCAGCAAGGTGGAGGTGGAGTACTGGTTTGGGCTGGTATCATCAAAGATGAGCTTGTGGGGTCTTTTCGGGTTGAGGATGGAGTCAAGCTCAACTCCCAGTCCTACTGCCAGTTTCTGGAAGACACCTTCTTCAAGCAGTGGTACAGAAAGAAGTCTGCATCCTTCAAGAAAAATTATTTTCATGCAGGACAATGCTCCATCACACACGTCCAAGTACTCCACAGCGTGGCTGGCAAGAAAGGGTATAAAAGAAGAAAAACTAATGACATGGCCTCCTTGTTCACCTGATCTGAACCCCATTGAGAACCTGTGGTCCATCATCAAATGTGAGATTTACAAGGAGGGAAAACAGTACACCTCTCTGAACAGTGTCTGGGAGGCTGTGGTTGCTGCTGCACGCAATGTTGATGGTGAACAGATCAAAACACTGACAGAATCCATGGATGGCAGGCTTTTGAGTGTCCTTGCAAAGGCTATATTGGTCACTGATTTGTTTTTGTTTTGTTTTTGAATGTCAGAAATGTATATTTGTGAATGTGGAGATGTTATATTGGTTTCACTGGTAAAAATAAATGGGTATATATTTGTTTTTTGTTAAGTTGCCTAATAATTATGCACAGTAATAGTCACCTGCACACACAGATATCCCCCTAAAATAGCTAAAAATAAAAACAAACTAAAAGCTACTTCCTAAAACATTCAGCTTTGATATTAATGAGTTTTTTTTTTTTTTTTTATGAGTTTAATGAGTTTTTTTCATTGAGAACATGGTTGTTCAAAAAATAATTCTGCACTCCCTAGTTAAGCATCCCTAGTTCCGCTCTAAAGTTGGCACCAAGAGTCAAATACTGTATGTTTTGTACAAATTGCGTATGTGCGTGCATGCACGGAGCTGATCGGGATACAGAACTGTCAGCCTCTTTATCATCGCTAACCATGTGTTTACAAAGTCCCACCTCAACTGGAAACATGTGTAGTGGGCTGCAGCGGCCAGAAATGTGAATTATGTACAATTCCGCGTTTTATAGCGGATTCCATGCTATTTGTTGGACTCCACGATTCCATCCGCATGACAGAAATCATAGGGCCCTAGTAATTTTATGTGAGTTCTTTATAACCTGAATCACGAAGAAATAAAGAAAAGGGGAAAAACATGTCCATTACATTGTTAAAGTCTTATTGAATAATGCCTGGAAGTTGTGTAGACCTGAAAAAAACATTCAGGAATGATAAACACATTTAAGTACATTTTCCATTTTACCCTGCTATTTCAGTTCACATGCATTTTCTTTGTCTCAATTTTTATCAATTATTTGAGCAATTTCACCCCTCAGAAATACGTCAAGCGAAGATAAATGACCCACATTTGAAATGCAATGAGAATTTTTGTATATTAACAAAATTTCAGATCCGAGGTGACGTCATCGCTTTTTATATAACGGACAAATAGAAAAACCGAAACTGAAAAAAAGTAAACTGATAATTTTGTAAAACTTGATAATACATCCCTTATTCAGCCCTTAACTGCAGCGGGAGCGCGCATGCCACGTTTACGTAACCGTGCTGTAAACATGGCCGTATTCGTGCACTCGCTGTT
The DNA here is from genome assembly GCF_900700375.1 of Denticeps clupeoides. Classification (NCBI taxonomy): domain Eukaryota; kingdom Metazoa; phylum Chordata; class Actinopteri; order Clupeiformes; family Denticipitidae; genus Denticeps; species Denticeps clupeoides. Next base: position 166,660 of record NW_021630069.1, on the reverse strand, counting down.
TTTTTAGATGAATGATTTTCTGTTCATGTATTGCTTTACTTCGGGCAAACAAGAAAGTATGTTAGCATTTCCTGACAAGTCTAAAAGAAACAACCGTTACCGTGAGGGATCGGAGTCGTGCGCCCTTGAGCAAGGAGGCCGCCATGTCTGCTGTCGTCGTGCTGAGGACAAAAATCTCAGACTGAGCCCCAGGATCTCAGGAATCGCGCTGATGAATGTAAAGTCAGTAGAAAGGTGAACGTTGCACAAGATGATGTTGAGAATACTAACAGGTTCCTGTAAAGTTGACTGTATGTGCGTAGTTATTGGTTTATGGGTTAACGTTGGCTTATTCTTAGCGAAACCTAACTAAGCTGTATAAATGAAAAGCAACCCCCTCCTGTCGCATTGAACTCCGTAAACCCGAAATCAGATTCCACTTGTGACTACCTGATTTAGACCGAGAAGGGTCTGGCTGCAGCCACTGTGGAGCGCCACAGTAAGTGGAAACACGTGACCTCCACAGTAGGCGGAAATACGTCACCTCCACAGTAGGCGGAAACACGTGACCTGCATAGATACAAACTACCCGAGTGGATCGTAAAGGTTGGTACAGAGTCGTTCATATACAAATGTGCTGTTAGTAATTTAGTAAACTGATCATGTTGACACTTTGTATGCGTTACAACATGGAAATATTTATAACGAAGGTATTTTTTTTCTTTTTTATCGTGCTCCATTGCAGGCAAACACACAGACATGTTTATTTCCTTGCCCTGGTCTCTAAACCACATTTTGGATTAGAATATGATTTATTGTTGGCATATTGTAGTCAGTTCCAAATGTATTTGTTTTTTGCTTTTTATTGAACAAATTCACTTCACTAATTTTCACTATATATAACATCAATTGTTACATTGTTCTATTTACTGCATATTGCACTTTATTCATGTCTCTCATTACACCTGCATCAAAATTGTTAGTTAGCCTTTGTTGAATTGTATGTCACAAATAAAATTATCCAAATCTTCATTTGGTTCCTTCATGTTATTCTCCTAAATCATTACCACAAAGCACAATGGTTTTAAACAGTAATTGTTGCCAGTGTAACATTGAAAATTCACTATTACATGCTAAGTGTAATGTGTTATTTCTGCTGAAGCCTGAACTGGCTTTTTTTCTTTTTCTTTATTGTTTTTACATCCAAAATGTATTTGATCTCATAACTTAATCTGTTGGCTAGTACATTTACTCTGCTCCCTCAATGTGGTCACTGAGGGAGCAGTCACTTTGAAAAACATAGCATAAAGTAGCATAAAAATAGTTCAAATGTTTTCTCTTTGTTTTAGATACACATATCAATCTGTAATTCTGCCTCAAAGCCAGAAATGCAGGAGGGCTTCGTTTAATTTGTCACCAAGTCTATTATCATATCGTTCCCGCAGGGCTACGCAGTGCGGAGCTGCGCAGAACCGGTATCATTGTTCTACACAGACTGTTTTCGCTGAAGCGCATTTCAAAGATTTAAGGAGGCGTGGTTTATTGGTGGAAAATGAAGTTACTGGTACGTGTAAAAGGCATAAAATGTCTGAAGTGTGGGACCATTTAAATGCTGCGCGGACAACGCGCTGTGTGGTATACACTGTAAAATTGACCTGGCTTACCATAAGCACCTACAGCACCTTAACCGAAAATATCCTCACGTAAACTGCACTTCTCTTAAGCGGAGTCGGAGCTTCTACAAGGTATCATATTTTTATGATTGCTAACTAACATTAGCACTGCTTAGAACGTACATTATTTGTAATTATTTGTGTTATGAGTCAATATTGATGAGGCATGATAAGGCATGAGATCTCACTCATGTAATTCATCCCTTCCCATCTCTCCCTCCTGCTCGCCAAACACACACACACACACACACTGATAGGTTACATCTCAAAACACGCCTTCCCCATACATAAGGTAATAATAATAAATGCAACAGATGGACAAATCTACATTCATTAGCATATAGATTTATAGCATTTGTTGTACATCACAGCAGCGCAGGCTTGCTCATGCATTGCACACACATGCACAAGACAAATTCTCTCTCTATTTTGCACATAACATTGCACAAAGACAAACATTATACCTTCCTACCTCATCTGGATACAACTGGAAACTGAACTGTATTGTTTAAGTTGGATTATTAGTAATACTTGAATTGTTTATTTATATTTTCTTTTTACTAATTTGTACCTTTACACTTTTTTCTCCTTATTCTCAGATAGCAGGGGGTACAGCCCTTTTTCCTTTTTTTAAATAAAATAAAACTAAGGACAGTTGTTCAAAAACGCAAAGTATGAGCTATTTGATTACTCAATGAAAAACAACAACAAAATAATCGATTCCAAAAATATTCGATAGTTGCAGCCCTAGTTTGGTTTGTTCCAGAGTTTTCAGGAACCCGTTCAGTGTTCCCAGATGATGTTCTGTTGATCTAGAGTGTTCAAACATACAGTACATTCACATGCATGCTTATAAACTATATCAGCATGATGCATCACCTCTTGATTCTTTTTCCTCATCTTCACAATCTGATCAAATCAATGATGCTATCCTTAGTTAGTTTCACACATTAATTGGCTTTTCAAAATATTCCTGTTTATAAAAAAAAACAGTTAATAAATTAGACCAACCTGAAAATAAAACTGAAATTGCTGTGTATTACACACCTTAACCATGTTATTAACATAGTTATGGATAATAACATTGTGGATGTTATTGTCTTGGGAAAAGGAATCTTGCCGTGAAGATCGTTCTAGGGCAGTCGTCAGTAAAAAATGGATTTGAGATAAAATGGATGGAGGAAGGCACTGGCTGTTTGTTATAAACTATATCAGCATGATGCATCACCTCTTGATTCTTTTTCCTCATCTTCACAATCTGATCAAATCAATGATGCTATCCTTAGTTAGTTTCACACATTAATTGGCTTTTCAAAATATTCCTGTTTAACAAAAAAAACAGTTAATAAATTAGACCAACCTGAAAATAAAACTGAAATTGCTGTGTATTACACACCTTAACCATGTTATTAACATAGTTATGGATAATAACATTGTGGATGTTATTGTCTTGGGAAAAGGAATCTTGCCGTGAAGATCGTTCTAGGGCAGTGGTCAGTAAAAAATGGATTTGAGATATAATGGATGGAGGAAGGCACTGGCTGTTTGTTTTTTGTGTTTTTATTATTTTATTATTTTTATGTAAATCCAAAATTTCAATTAATCTTGTTCACTTGTTTTGTTCACTTGATTCCATGTTCATACTAGAAGTTAAAATGAAAGATTACAGAGTAAATGTAAAATTTTTATACATTTAATGCATTTAATACATTTCTGGGTAACATCAACAGTAACAAAAATGCAATTTAGTTTTTGCTGTCAAAGATGATTGTTCTTAATGTATCTATTCTAAGTACATCCTATGTTTTTTAAACCTTTTATTCCAATATAATGCAATACGGCATACAACACAAAAACAATATTCCTTTTGAAGGTTGAAGTCACTAGTTTCCACCTACTGTGGAGGTGATATATTTCTGCTTATGGAGCTCCACAGTGGCTGCAGCCAGGTGCTGTTGTTTAGAACCGAAACCTCTGTTGTTTAGACCCGACACCCCTTTGCGCGATCAAAAAAAGGATTCAGATGCATTAGTAAAACACAACTTTACCTACAGAAGCAAACAAGGTTCAAAAAGGCCAAAACTGTAAAAAGGCCCCGGCCCCTTTAGTACGACTAGCAACATTACATAGCAATGTGCAGATGTCTGTATTGGACATTTTCCCATTTTTTGTTATGTTATTTCGAAAGTGTGGGTTAAATTTTGCTAGATATATTTTGCTATCTTGCCATTAGTTTAGATTGCAAACAGTTTCATATTCGATCAACGGATGGGGTTTTACTGTATTTAGATGGTATGTTGACCGACCTAATGCGACGATCAGGAGTCTTTATGCAGTTTTGGAATAAGGGTGATAATGCCATAGTATGAAGAAGAGAAAAATTGTAAATGATATCAATCACTAAATAAAAAAGGTATTTTAATATGTTACCAAAAATCTTTATTGAAGTTACCAGTAAGACCACCACAACCTGGAAAGATAAACAACACAAAGCTTCATTCAATTCATCAAGGCCAGTAGAATTGAGTTGAATTTCCAGGAGCTGCTATTATAACGTTGTCTTACTAGATGTTGGCCCCACGTGGCTGTGTGACGAATTAAACATGCGACAGAAGGCGCGTCACGTGAACTCTCAGTAGACATGGCTGCTGCTTCAGTAGCGAGGTGTGGAGACTGGCTGATGATCAGCGCGGGGAAAACCCTCTTATCGCTCGATACGGGGAGTAGTCGGTAAGCGGGCGCGGGTGAGTTGGTACCGGTTCCGATATCGGGTCCTAATGGCGGCCTGTCTGCTAATCGCCGTGACTCCTGTGACTACAGGAACGCGTTCGTGTTTGATTGCAGCGCCGCGGAGCGGAGACCGAGGGATGAAGCGGCGGATGGAGATGAGTGAGCAGATTTAGCCGGAGAGCGCAGTTGACTAGAGCTGCATGTGGCTCCGGCTGATTGATTGTCTGATCTGCCAGTCACAGGGACGCGGAGGTGTCCAGAGACGAAGGGACCGACTGCATCCTCGCGCTCGCTGTGTCGCCCACTGGGAAGTTGGTTGCTCTCACAGATGACAACAAACGTCTTGTGCTCTTCCGCACAGAACCGAAATGGCAGTGCGTCAGCACGAGGTGCGCTACCCTGAAGTCAATTGCTGTTTTTTTCAATCAGAATTCATCCAATGCAAGGTCTGGAGTGTCTTTCGATAAAAATGTTCATTCTGACATTAGAGTGCTTTAATATTTGAGTGCGCAGATGTAATATGTTGGTGTGATATGAGGGATAAGATTATCAGTTTTGCTGTGTGTGTATAGGTGGGTGGTGCGCAGATGCACATCACTTGCCTTCTCCATGGATGAGGAGTGTGTTCTGGTGGCAGATAAGTCAGGTGATGTGTACTCCTTCTCAACAAAACAACCACATGCAGCAGGTCAAGTGAAGCTGGGTCATCTATCCATGCTGCTGGCGCTGGTGAGGATGTGTCTCTGGCCTTAAAATTTTTTTTTTTTTTACTAACCCTATCCCACCTTACAGCAGGTTGTCCTGGCTGATCTGCCATAAAGGATCAAAATTTTATTGCGCATCATTTTTTTTTTTTTAAGTAGAAGACCAGAACAGGGCAAGCGCTGCTGGGTTCAATTCTGCCATTTTGAAACTTGTCAATTCTCAGGAACAAGTTCAATGTACAGCTGTACATTCACAGAGTGATAGTATCATGCTCTACTGTATATCTATTGTTTAACATGTCCAGTTTTATATACTGTCTACTGAACACAATGGGCGTCTGTCTGGTTTGTCGGTTCATGCAGACTGTGACTCCAGATAACAAATTCAGCATCACAGCCGACCGTGATGAGAAGATCCGAGTCAGCTGCCTCAGGGGTCCTCACAACATCCAGTCCTTCTGTTTGGGACACACAGAGTGAGTTTCCCATACACTACTACCCAGTGCTGTTATTTTAATTTTACTCAGGGAGTGGGCATTGAATTCATTTACTGATATATGTTATTGTTATATTGATATGTTCATTAGCAATACATTTTAATGGTAGTTTCTCTTTACATTTCAAGTAATAAATAAAACCGAAGGTCCAGAAACCTCACGTAATTAATAATTACTATGTGGACAAAAGTACTGGAATACCTTTGTAATCACTGAATTCAGGAATTTCATTTAAACCCAGTACATGATCAACAGAAACTCTGCTGTGAAGCAGAATCTGCCACCATGACTCACAAAGCAAGATCTCAACATTTTGAGAATTCTTCACAGAGAAGTAGAAGCATTGCAAAAGAAGGACTAATATTGAAATTGTCACTTATTTCAGAAAATGAAACCCATATACTGTAAGGACCATAAATATTTGGACATCAACATAATTTACATTTACGCCATTTATTGGCATTGGAAATTATTTACAGTATAATTGCAGAGGGATTCAGAAACATTGATTTTCTTTTGTTATTCAAACAGTGTTTGAAAGGCCAATAAAATATGATTGAAATGGGCGGTTGGGGGGAGCATGATAATGTCTCTATCTAGATGCCTGAAAATGGAGCCAAGGATGGCAGAGAAATTCATGGTTTCATATGTTAATAAACTATTTATTATCTCTGGTGTCTTCGGTTTCAGTGTAGCAATTTCAGAAAAAAGAAAATCTAATTGTTCAATTTTAAAGTATTTCATGATCATTTTTTTGGCAATATCACCCAGCCCTACACCACCACAATGGATTTGAAATGCTTTAACTGCAGATATTGAGCTTTATTTTAACTTTAAATTAAAGCTGCATGTCTGCTGTTGAGGCACACTTTGTTTAATTAATTTATAATCCATAACTTGTCGATGTACCAATATTTCTGACAATATTTTAATGTGAATACTGTTGCTTTCTAAACTTGTTGAGGATTTTCTGTATTCAACTGCATATTTGCGCAAACAGTCATTATCATCGGTAAACACTGCAATTTAAAGAAAATAAAACAGTCAGTATGATTGTATTATGTTCAGCAACATTTGTTTTTCATGCAGTACCTGGCTGGCTGTAGTGCAGTGTTTGAAAAAGCTTCTTATTCTTTGTACCCTTTCTAGCAATCGGGCTACTGATGGTAGGTTTAACACGCGCTGTGAAGCTAAATTCATTGTGTGAGTAAAGCATTTAAAATGCGGCAAGCTGCGCTGCAATGGCCATGTAGGCACATTGTCTGTGGCAGGGTCCTCGCTTTTTACATCCATTTCTTATTTCCCTTTCAGCAGCCCTTTGATGTTACTGCAAGTATGGCTCTCAGGGAAATCAGTAGCCATCTTGCTCAACTTGCTCATACATCCAGGACACCATGACCTCTGTAATGTGTTTCTGAGTTGGGGCAACATGTTGCGATTCTGTTTACCTGAATCCGGTGCTTTCAATCATGCTATAGAGGCACAAATCTGACTAATAAAATGCACAAGAGATTCCATCACTGAGCGTGAGGCGTGGTGGCTGGAAGTTTGTTTGTGGTATCCAGCGTACATTTGTGTTTTAAGCTTCGGTTGTTGTATTATATGTGGAGTGTTCCTGCTGAAATTAACTTGTAAATTGGTTGTTGCCTGAAAATTTCACAGAAGCGTGACAGCTTGCAAATTGTCTTTTCTTTATCCAAGTCTATACTACCTGGTTAATATTTTACATGTTGAACAGGCCGCTATAATTACAATCGATCTGTCATGTTTTGCAATTTCACTGCAAATTCAAAGTACCCAGCCGGTCTGGCTTTGAAGCAGGCTTTGAAGCAGAAATGTCAGGCTTCTGAAAGATATGTTCATTTCTGTGCAGTCAATATGTTGTTGGGCCTCCTTTTGCATGAATTATTGCATAAATGCAGCCTGGCATGGAGGCAGTCAGCCTGTGGCACTACTAAGGAGTAATGGAAGCCCAGGTTGCTTTGATGGTGGCCTTTAGGTCATCTGCATTGATTGGTTTGGTTTCTCATCGTCACCAGATGACTAACCCACTGTGGAATATTCACACTTGACTTCAAGCAATGTGGATCTCCACTTTTCTTAAAGACCCTGGGACCTTAATTTCCAAATGACACACAAAATTGACTTTCAACAACCACTGCCCCTTAACACAAGGGATGCAACATTTGTAGCCCCTGTCTTTGAATGGATTTTGCTTGAAAGTCCTTTCAAGGCTGTTGTTGAATCCTGTTGCAGCTGCACCTTCTCCTACCACACTTTTTTCAACTTTCAGTAAACATGCTGGAATACAGCACACTGTGAACAACCTGATTCTTTAGCAATTACTTTTGTGGCTTACTCTCCTTCTGGAGCGTGTCAATGACCATCTCCTGAACATCTGGCAAGTCATCATGAGACCATTTAAGGCTCTGGAAACCTGTGCAGGTGTTTTGAGTTAAGTAGCTGATTAAGGTGTGACACCATGAAACCAACATTGTTTTCACAATGAATTTTGTTTTTTCATTATCTGTGAATAACAAAGGGTGGAAATATTTCAGTACGTTTATTGAATACGTAATATGGGTTTCGCTTTCTAAAATGAGTGACAAAAAACATTGATCTTTTTAATAATAATAAGTGATTCAGTGTAGGTTTGTTGATTGTCTGGGTTCTTGCAGATTTGTCAGTGCTTTGTTGGTGCCCTCCAAGAGTCCTGACTGTCTACTGTCTGGTTCTGGGGTAAGCGAGCCTGTCTGTATGGTTCGTGTTGCAACAAAATGGTATTGTCATTTATTTTTTTATGGGAGGTTATGTTGTCTTAGGAGTATGCATTGTTAATAAACACATTTTTGTCTGCAGGATGGTACAGTAAAGTTGTGGCATTATGAAACTGGCAGAAGATTACAGAGTTGGGACCTGCAAGAGCTGAGTGAGACTCCAACAGAGGAGGTACCTCACATACTCGTCTGTTGTGTCAGTAATTACCAATCGGTCAAGGGATCAAAATTTGACTATTTTCAGTATGAATAGACAGATGGGTGATTGGTCAGTTTGATATATTTCTGATCCCAAAACGATCTTCCGCAGAGCCGCACACACACCCACGTTACTGGTGAGTGTGCAAATAGATACAGAAAATTGAGGCACCCTTCAGGACCGCAGCTAATCAAAATTTGTGAAAAAGGAGGAGGTACTCTTTCTGTTAGGATGAATTGCTCTGACACACACAAGACCAGTTACTGTGCAGAAAAGTTTGAACCATATTTGAATGTGCTACAGTGCTCAAAATACGCTCTGAGAGGGGTCGAGTAAAGCCTGTTTCAAACAGAAGCCGTTATACAGGTCTGAATGTGTCCTCTGCTTTTAACTCATTACCCTTGGTGAGCAGTGCTCATTGGCACCTTGGTGGTTTGGGACTTGGGAGCTGGCAAATGTCTTAGGGGTCCGTTTCCATACCTGCTAGGCCGTCCACTGCCCAACAATATCTCATTTCTCAAAAAACTGAAATGTAAGGGAAAGATGTTTAATTAAATCGCTATGATCAAATTATAATTAGGCTTGTCACGATAAACAATACATAAATTAATTGCACAATAATTAATATTTAATATAATTAATAATTAAACATTTTCAGGCCATTATAATTGTCATTTGCATGCTTGTGTCTCTAATAAATGGGAATATTGGCTCATTTTACAAACCAAATCATTTCGCTCAACTCACCCAAGCTGGCTGTTTTGGCTAAAAAAACAGCTCTTTAAAAGATGAGGAAAGACCAATGTGTTTACGGTGTCTAAAATCAGGGGTATAAGTAAATGCTAAGAGCGCCATCCATCTAGGGGCGCCACAAACGGAGGAAGAAAACAAGATGGTAGTACTGTGTCTTAATATGAAAAGAACAAGCCCACATGAATGTGTAGCAAAACCTATTAAGTAGTAGTAATAATGATACGTAACTTTCCTATGAGGTGCTTGCCGTGAGGTTTGTGATTTCTCTCCAAAAATTTTTTTTTTGAAACCGAAAACTCATTTTTGATTCCACTGCTCTCCAATGAGCAGAAAAACCGCTATGGACGTCTGAACCAGGCATTTTTTTTGCCGTTTGTGGCTTTAGGTTGTAAGAGGTTTGGGTCTGTGTGTAGCGGAGGAAACTCTGGTGAAGCATGCAGACAAAGGAGGCCTGCCGGGAAGTAAGAGCATCATGCTGATGCTGGGGTTTCCTTAACACTCTATAATTATTATGCTCAGAGCACCTCAGTTCCGCCACACCCAGGTATATGCCAGTAACCCCCCATACGTTCCTACTTTTATGTAATACAAAATTAAGTAATAAAGGGACCAGAGGAGCTTGAACAGTCTGCTTTATTCCTCTGCTTGGTGGAGAGTTGCTATGCATCAGGACATGAGCAGGCAACTAACTCTCCTCACAGCACAGTGCCATATGCATTTAAAGGAATACTACCAGTGTATATAAACTGAACCCTGACAGTTTTCATTCTAATCAAAGTGTCCACACAGGTGTACAAGACCTTAACTCTTTACAAACATCATGTGGCAATGTACTAAATACATGGGATGCATCAATATTGAGGCATTGATAATGTAATCAAATTGAAGCGTAACTCCAGTAAAGGTAATTAATTACTAGTTGTAATGACTTTGTAAAGTTTCTTTTCTCATCTGTGGTGTAGTAGTTGATATCTGATTCGCTTTTGTCCACAGCGCCTGGCGGTCAGACGGATTAGCTGCTCTCCTGATGGACATGTGGCTGTACAGTGTGACCGGTAAATATCCAGGGTGTATTGGTGGACTGATTTAACCACATACATTTCAAATACATTCAGATGTTTGTTGTTTGAAGGTGTCCATGGTTGCAGCTATTTGAAATAAAGGAGGGGTCTGAAGTCAAGCCCAGCACATGTCTACGCCTCCCTCATGTAGTCTGGGACATGGTATTTGACCAAAAATGTCAGCTTTGGATCCTACTGGAGAACCAACAGACACCAGTACTGCTCTATAAACATGCACAGCAGGGTTGGGAGGTACACACACACAATTCACTCTCACTTTCTTCAAATTACAATGATTTATTGTATAACTATGAACTAAAACCCCAATTTTTGTTGTGTGTGGGTGGGTGTAGCAGTGTGATCTGCAACAGTCAGATCTTAAGAGAGTATCTGCAGCCCTACACACACACTGGGATTGTTTCAAAGGTGAGTCAAGCGTGCATGTGTGTTTGTGTGTACATTTTTTTTTCTTCTGTGTCCTCTGAACATGTTGAAATATTCTTATGGTGTCTTTTCTTGCCTTTTCTGTCACACGTGATTGTGTGTGATTTGTCATTCAGAGTGCGTGGGCTCACCTAGTCGGCTGCACCAGCTGTATAAAGTGAACTTTGACAACATGGCTGCTTACAGGCAGAAGAAAGAGGAGAGGATGCAGCAAAAGAGAGCAGCTGGAAATGGTGCTCCATCCAACAAGACCAGGAAGAGGGTTAAGCTGGGATCAGAACACACCCACGAATCAGTGCTTTAATTTACTTTTCTTTTGAATGATTGGGGCTCTAATTGGGATTAATAAAACAATTGGGTTTGGTTTTGGTGTGTTTTTTTTTTTTTTTTTTTTTTGTGTGTGTATGCTTGCAAACGTCACATCACATTAAATAGCCCAACTTCCTCTGCGTTTAAGAAGTTTTATTTCTGTAGTATTTAAAATATTAAGTACACATTATCTATAACACCATAAGCAGATGCGTAAAGCCCCTGTACATTTTATAAGTAAGAATTAAAAAAAAATTGTCAGTGACCGTTTTGGAGCTTCCGGTAAGGTTGTCCATTTAACATTTTGCTACGTTTAGCTCTTCTCACCTAAATTAAGCCACCCAGCAACCTGAAGAACCACATCAAGTTAAGACTGCTTGATACTTACAGTGGGTATGGAAAGTATTTAGACCCCCTTACATTTTTCACTCTTTATATTGCATCCATTTGCTTAAATCTTTAAGTTCTTTAAAATGTACACACATTTTAAAGAACTGTGACACTCATATACGCTACTCACAATAAGTTAGGGACATTGTGAAAGACTTCCAGAAAGACATACAGTGTTTGTTTCACTTCACATTTTTGGGATAGGGAGGCAAGTGTATTGGGCTGATAGACCTCATTTTGTGTTTTCCATGTCTCATTGTCTACAGGTGTGCCTTATATTGGGGCAAATACCTAGAGACAACCTTTCTCAATGTGGCATCAATTTCAACATTCTCTGGGTACAAAAAGCTGGTATTGTCAGTAAGTCATTTCAAGTTCAAGCTGCAATATAACAGATTAATTTAAGCGGGTCTGAATACTTTACGTACCCACTGCAAGTGAACTTTATTGAAGTGTAGATTGTCAGCTGTCAGGATAAACTTGAGCCTTCTGGAGTTGTTCAAAGAACATCGAACATCCTACTGGTAGAACATTATTTGAGGATACAGATTATTTCCTCTGTATGAAATGTGTGATTAATATATTGGACATTATTTTCAAACTGGCACCTGTTCATGTATGTGATACTGAGGTTTATATCATCCAGAATGAGAAAGTAGCATGTGTGAGAGCTCTCATCAAATTCCTCCCATTTTAATTAAGAAATTACTTTTAGATGTTTTCAATGCTTATTTAATCCACTGTACATAAGCTTGATAGCTATCTGTAATTATTGTGTAATTATTTCACCCACAATATGATATTTAATTATTTATTTATTACCTCAAAAGTGTTCACTGGGACCTTGGGACCTCACTGGGTTTCAGAAATTCTTCTGTAATCAATGTCATCAGTATGTTTTGCAAGAACACTCTTGAGAGATCTCTTTGGTCTTCTCCATCATGAGATGTTTCTTGTGTGACACCTTGGTAATGAAGCACCTTTCTATAGGCCATCAGTTGGGACTGAAACAGCTGATATTCATTTAGCCTTCCAATTACTTTTTCCCTAATTAATGAACAACTATGATTTTATTTCTTGGATGAGTTGTTTCCATTTCATGTCAATAGCACCTTTAAAAATGTACTAAATACTTAAAACACTTATTTACCTACTATGAATCCATAAGGTTTAACACAACTCTCAACAATGTGCATTTATATTAGCTGACCAGTCTTTTTTTTTTTGCCTCCCATGATCAGATTCTCACTTTTCTTCTTCTGCACCTGAAACAACACAGAACAGTTTTCAAATCACAAAGCCGAAGGTCTGCAGTATGAAGCATCACACCCATAGAGCTGCACAATGCCAAATTATAGCTAAAAACAGAGAAATTAATCTTTGCCCAAATAAACTGATAAATGCCATAAATGTAAATAAACCACTCCTCCATCTGACACCTCTGTTATTTCCAGAGACTTAACAATCAGCTCACAGAAAGGACAGCTCAAGCAAGAATGTTAAGTACGTGTGGCAGTTAAAAGTCCCCTGACATTAAAATTTCACTTTTCTGTGAGATAATTTAACATTAATACGAGTTCCTTTATCTAGAAATGGCGATAGATGTTAAGAGTGCTTTTGTTCAGAGAGTGCCAGCTCTCTGAAGTATCTGGAATTTGTCCGCTTATGTCCTTATAAGTGGAAAGGTTACACAACATACTGTCATGACAAACATTGTGGTTGGTGAATGGTGTTGATGACGTAATTTCCACAAATGCCTCCAAAGCTTCTATAGTTCCCTCTCCTCCTCATCCTGCCTCTGTCTTTCTCATTAGCATTTAAATCCACAGATACCAAAATGGCGCATCCTGGGGAAATCTCATTGTGTGACTGGCTGTAATTTACACCATGGCTGACTTTCGGAGAGAGACTTCAGATACAGTATTAGGGGACCACTAAGACCAATATAAAAGCAAAAAAACGTTCATGTCAGGGGACCTATAAATATTTAGGAAGGAACACTTTTGAACACTTTGTAAATTTTCTGTGTCTGACGTATTAACTTTATATAATTAACATTATTAACAATAACATTAAAGACAATAAAGATCTTTTGAAATAAAAAGATGGGTGGTAGTTAAAAATATGGCCCTACATTTTTTAATGTGACACTACTACCCTCTGCTGAATACAGCAGCAAATCTTTCCCAAAGATTCCCAAACTTGGGTTATAAGCTGTGCAGTTCAAGCTCTTTAGAAGATATTTGAAATATTCGATTTAGATTTTTCTTCTGTCCATTTTGTTAATTGATAAAAAAAAATAGTAACACATTCATTTTTTTAAGCATTCTTAGTTTTTTCACACCTGCCTAAAATCTGACTACATCATAACTCTGGATAGCCTTTCTATATCACTAAGTACAAAAGTAAAGGATCTAGGTGACCTCATTGACGCAGGTCTCTCATTCGAGAGTCTCTCGTTCTAGTAGGTGCACGAGTAAACTCCAGCTAGTTCAGAATGCTTCTAACAAGAACCAAAAAATCTGACGCTTCACCCCGGTCTTACAATCACTGCACTGGCTACCCAAGATCCTACTCAATACAAAATCCTACTTTTGACCTATAAAGCTCTTAATGGTCTCTCTACAGTGCCCGTTTTTTACAATCCGCGACGCTCCCTGCGTTCAAAAGGGTGAGGGGTCACTACTGGTACCCAAAGTATAGAAGGTCACAACTAATCCTTCTCCTATAGAGCTCTGCAGCTGTGGAACGGCTTGCCAGTCAAATCTAAACTGAAAACACACCTGTTTACTCTGGCCTTCTGTTTAAAGTCCCAGACACAGTGTCAATTACTAAATCTACTTTATTACACAATCACCTAGTCCAGCATAGACAGTGTTAAATTCTCCTTAGTTAGGCTGTCCTAGTTAGGGTATTGGGCCACTGTTGCACAAATATACCACTATAGCCACATATTTCTGTACCAGTTGTACAATGCTTCTGTTTGTTCTCTCCAAGGCACTGAATCAAGTGCCCAAACCACCTCCAGAATCCAGTGAAGAGACCACCAGATGAATCCTAGTCCCTAGCAATGAACCATTAACAACATGACTTGGCATGAAACAAACCAGAGGGTCACCACTGTAACTGCTAAAGCTTCAGGGATCTTCAAATGGACCAGTAAATTATAATGTACATGCACTGTACACCATAACACTGGACTAAACAACTACTCTGCATTGTCCAGTACCTTCAAACATGGGCAGATGCTTTATACTGCACTTTGGGCTTTTCCACCACTACAACTGTAGGACTTTTTCTCTTCTTGGACAAATCATCACCACTGACATCCAAAATGCAGGCCCCTCTCTGTATCACTCCTTCCCTATGTTTCTTCCTTTCTGTTTTTCTCTCTCCTAGAGTTTTGTGTGTGGAGTTTTTCCTTGTGTGCAGAAGGGTCATGTGTGGGGGGTAACAACTGTAGGCCCTGTCAAAGCCCATTGAGACACAGTGTATTTGATTCTGGGCTATATAAGAAATAAATGTTGTTGTTGTTACTGTTGCACATTACTTACCTCATTCATAGCATCATCAATCTGCTTGAGTTCCTCATATCGATCCCTTGACTCCCTCAGTGGCTGTACCATCACTTCCTCAATCTGAGGGAAAAGCTGCACACTCACAATGTCAAACAGCTACACATCAAATATGCCCGTGTTTAATTAATTTACACTAACATCACATGCGTACTATACTGTATGAAAGAGATCAGGCTTGTAAGCACACGTGACTATGTATTTTATTTTTGGATGTAAAACAAACAAGCAATAATTAGACCATAATGTCCTGAACTGAAACAGGGATGTTTCAGCTGCACAAAACATGAAATATAAAAACGAAATTATTGATTAATTCAGGGGAGTGGTAGAAGCCTAGTGGGAAACAGACTTGTCTATGAAACAAAATGACAAAAAAAACAAAAAAAAAAACACTTACTACCATTGTGTCACCGAGCAAGACACATAAGCCTACGTTGCTCCAGGGTGACTGTCCCTGTCACTACTGATTGTAAGTTGCTCTGGATAAAGGCGTTTGATAGTTGTCATAAATGTAAATGTAAACTGAGATTTGAAGGCCACTGAAGATAAGCATGATGAGAAGTCTGGATGTGATGGTAACAGACACACCTTCATCACCGTCTCAAACATAGGGATGAGCACGAACTTGATGAAGCCAATCTGTGCTGTGGGTTTGGTCACCTTCTCTCTGTCCATGAAGGGAGCCACAGGTAGACGTTCAGCTTTTTCCCGGTCACTCTAGCAGACAGATCAAAAATCATTCTTGACCACTATCTTGTTAGTTAATTTGAATTTTGTATTATGTCTTATTCCGTTTATTTATCTTAGTCCATTTATGTGATTTTCATACCAGTCTGATACAACTGAACAAGCTCCCAATCATCAAATAATAAGATGGCAATCCACTCACATTGCTCATCCATAGGCAACAACCTGTGCGTACTGACTGTAAAGATTCTCAGTCATCCAGGTGAATTTGTCTGAAAGTTGAGTCATGGCAACTGGACTATCTTTCTTTAATGTAGATACATTTCATTCTGCATCCACAGAACTTTGTCAATCAGAACTGTGCGTACTGACTTTTCTTCTGGCACCTCTTCATGGATGGCCTTTATGGTAACGACCCTGCTTGTTTTGACTATGCTCCCGATTTCTCCAGTGCTCTGAACTGCCTTGTCAGTGACGACCTTGCTTGCCTCAACTGCGCACCTGGTTCTCCAAATGCTCTGGACTGTCCTCACTAGAGGTGTTAAAATTAATCTTATAATCGATGCATCGAGATTTCAGTGCAGAACATAATCAATAATATCATGATGACGTGGAATTCAATTTCAGCCTGATCTGGGAACAGCGCCACTCCGGGTAGGAGTTTTACGTTGCACGTATTTTCACGTGACCAATTTGGACATTACATGTACCAAATATTACTGCTTTTATGTAATACAAAATTAAATAATACAAGGACCTCGGTTCCTCTGCTTGGTGGAGATGTCAATCTGCATCAAGACCGGGGCAGACGATTAACTCCCCCACAACATAGTGCCGTGTGCATTTAAAGGAGAACTACCAGTATACATAACTGTTACAAGGTGAGGGCGGACGTAACAAGTTTTTCTGCTCTGGAGCAAACCAGAGCGTCCAAACAGGTGCACAAGACCGTAACTCTGGTATTTGGAAACATCATGTGACCATGTAGAAAATGTCTGGGATACATTGTGATGCATCGACATCGAGGCACTGCTAATCGTAATCGAATCGAATCATGAGACCAATGAAGGTTCACACCTCTAGTCCTCATGGTAACTACCCTGCATGCTTAGTCCATTCCTCTGTCTCTCTCTGAGCCCTGAACTGTGCTATTGCACTTCTGACCACTGCTATAAACTCTTCCTGCACTAATCCCCTTCTATTCTGCTTGCAGCTGATGCTGGTCCCATTGCACAGTTTGGGCTTCCACGTGTTGCCTCTAGTGCACTGTATGAAACTTCGGGCATGCCTTAACCATGAATCTGCACATATTAACTGAAACTTATGTTATGTTATCTGAATACTTCACCTGCTTAAAATATTCTTCAAGGAGACAGTCCACCCATGGCTCAGCTACTTCCATTGGCCGAACTTCATTAGAGATATCACAGCACTTAATCAGCACCATCTTTAGCTGCAACACACACACAGTTATAGCCTTATTCCAAAATGGATTAAATTCTACACACAACACCCCATAATGTGAAAATCATTTACTTGAAGTTTTGCCAAATGTATTGTGAATACTTTCTGGATGCACTGTAACACACACACACACACACACACATACACACACGCAATTCATTAAAGCAGTACAATTCATTAAGCAGCACCATCTTCAGATACAAAAGACACAACATACACACAAACTCACAGCACTTTAAAAAAGACATTAGCAGTGAATTAAATCTGCTTTGTGCACACAAATGCAGATGCAGATGACAGTAAGTAATTGACAAATAAGAAATTTACAATTAGGATAAGGCAAAGGAAGGTCTAAAGAAATACGTTTTCAACACATCTGTTATATTTGTATTTAAAATTTGTATTTTATATGGATACATAACTTTTATGTCTACAGAATACATCAGTGCTTATAATTATGTTAATGTATTCAGTATTCATTATTAATCCAAATTTTTGGACAAAAAAATTAAAGTATTAATAACAAACGTGTCCAACAAGAATAATTCAACAAATACCCACACAGCTGACATGCTCCTCATTGGTAAAGTCAAAGTTTTCCATTTTCTGCTTAAACAAGTCCAGGATCTCCCCATGCCTTGCCATGTCAGTGGCCAGGATAAGAGCTATTGTACCCTGATGGGGCAGGAGGGATAAGACAGCTGGATGATCAAAACAGAGACACACACATACACATGTATAAATACATGTACACACACACTAACACATACTTACTTGGTGGATTTGTTTGACAGTCTCAGGGTCAAAGTGGGAAAAAATGTTGCAGTCTGGTTGGGAAAAGATGTGAAAAGCCACAGCGCAATGATGATTCTCCAGTGGGGAGATGTCATTGTAACGTACTGCCAACTCTGTACGAGCATTAATCTGATACCTGCCAGAAGGAACATGTAGGAGTGTGATTCAGACTCACATCACCGGGCAATGCATGTTCAACATCTGGTCAAAATCATATATTGACAGTCTATCACATTCAACATAGTATGTTCTGACAACTAATTAATTCTCTGTGTTCACTATTCTATGAACTTCTTACATCCCTGTAGTTTGACTCTGTGGTCAGGTTTAAATTTAATACATTTATTGAATAAATATTGTAATTCCAAAATGTACATACATTATCCTCAGAATTGGTCAGATGCATTAATAAAATACAATAATGCCATGAAATTTTTCCTTATATACAGTGCTACAGAATTGTTTCACTCTGTGTTTTGGCCAGATGCCATCAGCGTGGTATAGTTTTATGAAGTCTCTTCATAAAAACTATTTAGATGTCAAAAAATCATAGCATGAGGGACAGGATGGTTCTGGTACAGCTAAATAGGGGAAGATCTGAGGGACAGATGAGAGTGCTCCATCCATTGTTTTTTGTTGTCATTTACAGGACCACTCACACACACAGTTCGAAATTGTGATCATTTAAAAACAATAATGTCAGATTAGAATACATACATTTGATCAGAGGAAATTCAAACATACAGTATACATGCTGCTTGGACATGGTTATGGAAACAGTGTGTCTAGCATGGGCTGGTATACTAGTTACGTACACGTTGTTGTATCCAGGATGGTCCAGATCGTGACAAACTGCAGCAGTCATCAGGATGAGAATTTCCAGTGGAGTAAACTTTTCCTGCAACAAACATACACTAATTCCATTAACAATAGAAGTGTGAAACTTCACTGGTCACTTATGATTTGATTCGATTACGACTATCAGTGCCTCGATATTGATCCATCAAGATGCAGCCAATACATTTTCTACATGGTCACTTTACATTTACCAGACGTACCCAGAGCGACTTACAATCAGACGTTACAGGAACAGTCCCCCCCTGGAGCAACTTAGTGGCGTTAGTGGTGTCATTTTGTGTTTTTGTCATGATCCGGACCGGAGTTTCATGTTCATGTCGTGTATTGTTCCCTGATCGTATTCACTTGTTCGCCGTCAGGTCATTGCGTGTTAATGTTCCGTTGTCCTGTGCAGTTTGTATTAAACCCCTGTGGAGTGAAATCGTGCGTATGCGTCCTCCTTCATCGCCATGTCCATCCCCACCGTGACAGAATGACCTGACCATGTGGACGCAGCCGATCGACGACCCGCTGAGATCCAGGGAGCCGTGGTTGGTCGGGAGGACGTCTGCCCCACAGTTCCATGTTCAAGGTTCCATGTATGGACGTCCCCCGACGCCGCCGTCTCGTCCGGATTCCTGCGACGCACCTCCGGTAATCGCCAGTTCCCCGCCATGATCCATGTCATGTTTTATCGGTTCCCCAAGCGTGACAGACTCTCGACGGCCTACGAAAGCTACCGTGGGGTCGAGAGGATCTGTCACGCGGTCCATGTTCCCCCTGGCGATTCCGGAGGCGGGGAGTACCGACAAATCCGTGCGAAAGCTACCGTGGGGTCGGGGAGACCGGTCGCGCAGTTCAGGTGCTCCCGGCATTAACCGAGACGAGGGAGGCGGCGAACTTTCCAGCGGGGCGTACCGGAGACTGACCGGAGTGACGGTGCATGAGGACGGCGGACAGGATGCGGGTCCCCCACGGACAAGCCGTGCTTTGGCCCGGGCCTGACGCCGCCGGTGCAGGACAGCCGCCACTCGTCCTTATGTAGAACCACTCGTTATCTAACTGGCCCAACACCAATTCTACCACTGTAGAAATTCACCTGGGAACTTTGTTCATATGCACATAGGCTTATGATGAATATGGACATTTCCAAATAATATAAAAAGAGTTTTGGTTAATTAGTCTCTTAGCATGGCCATATACCATGTTCAAAAAACTTGATCCTGATTGCAGCTTTTGAATTACAGACTGATATCCAACCTCACGTTTATATTTTATAAAAAAAAAAAATGTGCATGTACCTAAACAGCAACAACATTCATGAAATATCAGTTGGGATTTAATAATAATAGTGAAGTGATTGTCACAGTGAAGTGATTGTCACGGTGCACACAATGAAATTTGTCCTCTACATTTAACCCACCACCCTGAGTGAGCAGTGGGCAGCCATGACAGGCACCCGGGGAGCAGTGTGTGGGGACAGTGCTTTGCTCAGTGGCACCTCAGTGCCACCTCAGTGGCACCTTGGCAGATCAGGATTCGAACCGGCAAACTTCTGATTACGGGGCCGCTTCCTTAACCGCTAGGCCACCACTGCCCCACATTTAGACGTCATCATAGTAATGAGACAGCTCTGGTTAAAGGGGTTAATGACTTGCTGTTGGCCTCTAATCAGGGCTGTATCTCGCTGCTTGTCCTGCTTGACTTTAGTGCATCATTTGACCCTATTGATCACACTATTCTCCTTGACAGGTTAGAGAATGTTGTTGGGATTAAGGGAATAGCCCTAAGGGAATAGTCATTTTTGACTGATTGGTATCAGTTTGTGGACATTAATGGTGATTAGTCATCACAGTAGAGTTTGCTGTTCTGTCTCAGGCTATTTTCCTTATACATGTTACCTGTAGGTCAAACCCGGTATTGATTTTCACTGCTATGCCAAGGACACTTATCAGCAATGCCAGACGAGAGGTAGCAGCTGAACAAAATAAAGAATTGTCTGAAGGACATTAGACAGTAAATGCTCACCAACTATTTCTGAAAACCCTGATAAGACAGCTCTTGTACTTGGGCCTCATGCAGCCAGACCTATGCTGTCTGACTACATCATAACTCTAGATAGTCTTTCTATCTCACCAAGTATAGAAGTAAAGGATCTAGGTGTCCATGAGTAATCTCCAGCTAGTTCTAGCTCTCCAGCCACAGAGTTCTAACTAGAACCAGAAAACCGGCCAACATCACCCTGGTCATGTGCAGTGGCTACCCAAATTTAGGATTGACTACACTTTTGACCTATAAAGCTCTTAATAACTTTTAATTAATTATGATACGCCACACCCCTCTTCCTTCACAGAAGGTCACAGCTGGGAGTAAATCCTTCTCCTATAGATTGCCGCAGCTTCGAGACTCAGACACAGTCTCAGTGTTTAAATCTAAACTGAAAACACATCTCTTCACTCTGGTCTTCTGTTTAAAATTCCAAGTACAGTGTCAATTGTAAGTCCACTTTATTACACAATAAAGCATAGACAGTGTTAAATTCACCCTATTTAGGCTGTCCTAGTTAGGGTACCGAGCCACTACTACACTAATGTACCACTATAACCACATATTTACACTTCTGTTTGGTTTCACCTTTTTGAGTTGTTCATCCAACTCTGACACATGCATGAGAATCTGGGTTTTATTATTTGTTCAGCACCATGACCTTGTGAAAGCCATTACATGTGACACAGAAAACATTACGTGCCTGTATTGAGTGCAAGGACTTATCTTCATCTCTAGCCAGTACAATGCAGAGAGTCCAGTGACTTACAGTAAAGGCCAAAAGTTTGGACACACATTCATTCAATTTGTTTTCTTAATTTTCATGACCATTGGTCATGAAAATTGGTAGATTCTCACTGGTAGATTTTGATTCTCAATTATGTACTTAAAAAAGGTGAAATAACTGAAAACATGTTAGGCCATTGAGACATACTGTATATGATTTTGGGCTACATAAGAAAGACATTTTATTGTTGCTTCTTCAAAATTCCCACCCTTTGTTCTGATTACTGCTTTGCACACTCTTGGCATTCTCTCGATGAGCTTCAAGATGAAGTCACCTGAAATGATTTGCCATTAGCACTTGTTGGCCCCTTTGCCTTCCCTCTGCGGTCCAGCTCACCCCAAACCATCTCGACTGGGTTCAGGTCCGGTGACTGTGGAGGCCAGGTCATATGCTGCAGCACTCCATCACTCTCAAAGGTCAAATAGCCCTTACACAGCCTGGAGGTGTGTTGGGGTCATTGTCCTATTGAAAAATAAATGATCGTCCAACTAAACGCAAACCGGATGGTATGGCAGGATGCCTTTTCTGTGTCTCACACAGTGGTTGGAACCAAAGATCTCAAATTTAAACTCATCAGACCAAAACATGGATTTTTACTGGTCTAATGTCTATTCATTGTGTTTCTTCGCCCAAACAAATCTCTTCTGCTTGTTGCATTGCAGTTGCATTGCAGAGAGCAGCGCTCTTGAGCAGTTGTCTTGCGGGGCCTGCCTGACCTGGGCTTGTCAAAAACGTCTCCAGTCTCTTCAAATCTTTTTTTTATCCTCTGTACTTGACGCTGAGACACACTGAAGGTGTCTGCCACATCAGCAGTGGATCTGCTCTTCAGGCCCTTGATAATGTCTACTTATGTCTTTGCAAAAATGGACTCAATGGGCTTTGCTAAGATATACGGGATGTACCATGTACTTCGGACCGTGTATTGAGTAGTGGAGGGGGCGTTTCCATGAAGCGCGTATCAAGGTTTGCTTCATTTAGGGGAGGAGCCTAAAATGATGATGTCCGAAGCCTCGCTGAACTTGGATAGTTTTAATAGTTTGGATACTAGAGTTTGGATAGGGTTTATATAGTTTGGAGATTTATAAGAGTGAGGAGTAAAGGAGAGGAAAGAGGATGGAACCAGCTAGGAAGAGGAGGATTTCCCCTGTGTGGGAACATTTTGAGTAGATAACTCATTATAAGGTAAACTTATACATAATTTCAGGTGCCTTGTGTTTTGCTTTTCAAGAACTGTATTTTTTACTAATTCTTATTTTATTCAAAGTTGAGGTGCTTATTGTTTGGAGTTGGGGTACCTTAACAACACCTCATCCATGCTAAGGCATTATCGTGTCTTGCATGAGAATAAGGAGGAAACTGAAGCTTCACCCACACAAGGTAAGTAATTACAATATTACAAATGCACAATTAGTCCATGCTGACTTTTGTTTATTGTGCGAAAAAGACAGGTAACAGACACTGTATTTATTCTCAGCCACAAGGAAACAAGAGCTGGATAAAGCCCTTGTCTCCATGATAGTGAAGGATACACATAGTGTAATTATATACGTGGCCAGTCGGTGGTGTCATGTGCACATGAAGCTTCAAGAAATGAAACCCTTTCTCACTATCACTATCCAATAGGGCTGTCGGCTGTGTAGTAACCTGACTTCTGCAGAGTGTGCAAAGTAATCAAAGCAAAGGGTGGCTATTTTGAAGAAACTGGAATATAAAACATTATTTCACCTTTTTTTGTTAAGTGCATAACTCCACATGTGCATTCATAGTTTTGTGCCTTAGGTGAGAACTTATCAATGTAAATGGTCATGAAAATAAAGAACACATTACCTAAAGCTGCCTGGGGTTGACCAGTGGACGTACTGAATAGTTAAATATATGTGTTATAATATTCATAGTTGAGAAATAGTTTTATAGTTCATAAATAGTTTTACAAAATATTTTTACTGAAATATAAGTTTGAATGAAATGGCCCAGTTGCAGTGGCAGCACAGGCAGTAACTATAATACCCTGTTTCAACACCCTCAACATAGAGACTACATCATCTTCAATTGCAATGGAATATCTAGAGTTTGTGTGTATGTATGTGTTTGGTGGTAGATCTTCAGGTATGTCTCACCTGCAGACTGCACAAGTGGATCATGCTGTACATCATCTGTGTGACACAGAAGCAGTGTCTGAAGTTATGGAATGGGTTGCTCCTGTAGTTGTCATTAATACACAGCTTGCAGAGAGAAATAAGTTAATTCTAATTAGATTTTTCATAAGAACACATGAAAACAAAACAAAATGATTTTCAAAACCCTTGCACAATTTCCCCCAAATAAAATCCAGCATTCAATGCATATTTGATGCAGGTCTAATTCCAAATCCTTCCATTGATTATGAAGAGCATTGAAGAGCAATTACAGGTGCAATCACTTTGGATAATTCTCTATGAACTTGCCACATCTTGCCAAAGGTATTTTTATTTTTATTACTGTGGAATGGCTTTTTTGTCACACTTCCGTAAGCCCCAGCTCTATGGAGTGCACAGCTTATTGTGGTCCTATGGACAGTTACTTCAGTGTCTGCTGTGGTGCCTCTCTGATTAATGCCCTGTTGGGCAGAACTCTGTTGACAGGGTTGCTGTGGCATCATGTTCTTTACCTTTGAAGATGATGGTAGTTGGCACAATTGGGTGCAGCTGGAGATGCACCTGGCACCAATCTGCATGACAGCAGGGAGGTTATAAGGAACTTCTGAGCAGCCATTCCGGGCTGTGACATTTTATGTGGACCGTACGACTTGCGTGTATGTGTTGTTTTCAGTTCTGTCAATCGGCACACGCCTGTGGATTTTGTTTTCCTTTCCCTTTTGTTTTCCCTGTTGTTAGCCCTCCCTGTTGTTGGTTTTGTTTCCTTATATTAATAAATCATTATTTGCAAGATGTCCTGCCTCTACGCTTCACTCCCCCGTCAGGTCGCAGACGTGACAGACGGTCGCAGCCCTCAAAAGAAGTGCAGAGCGAAAAGGCAGAGGAGAACTATGAGGAAGAACTCAGCCAGTCGTGGAGCGCTGGAGGACCGTCGTGGGGTCTGTGAGTACCGCGGCGAGATGGTCCAGGACTGGGATTCAACCCCCAAGTACTGGTTGAGCAGTTTGTTCCCGGTGATACGGAGGTCGAGCCGTGGTAGGGAGCTACTGCTACGGTGCAGGGAGGGGAGCTGGTCACGCTGCTAGCAGGTATGTGCAGCGAGAGCCGCTGCACGTCACCCGAAGGCACCAACCAGGGGGACAGTAAGTGGTCGCCGGAGGGTCCTGGACCGCCTCCCTGCGTGAGGCAGGGAGGGACGCAAGAAGCATCAGGGGGGACGTGTGGAGACAGGGCCCGGACATACTCGGAAGGTTCGGCCCTGACTTTTGTGTGCAGGTTGGAGGGACTGAGGCCACCATGTGGGACAACATTTGGGAGCCAGTCCTCCGGTGGGAGCCCACAGCAGGGCAGTTATAAAGAACTTTTGAGCAGCCATTCGGGGCTGTGACATTTTATGTGGACCGTACGACTTTCGTGTGTGTGTTGTTTTCAGTTTTGGTAATCGCCACTTGCCTGCGGGTTTGTTTATGTTCTCCCCTTTTATTTTCCCTGTTGTTGGCAGGGACAGTAGTGATGGTGCATGGTGGAACTTGGCTGTTTTTTTATAACACAATCCTGACTTGTAATTTTCAACAAGCTTGTCCCTGACTTGTTGACTTGTTTGGAGAGCTCCTTGGTCTTCCGGGTGGGCTGCCTCTTGTTTAGTGGTGTTGCAGCCTCTGGCGCCTTTCAGAAAAAGTTAACAGATCACGTGGCATTTGGATTGACGATGTACCTCAAACGAAATGGGGCAGTGGTGGCCTCTTGGGTAAGGTAACGGACCCATAATCGGAAGGTTGTCAGTTCTAATCCCTAGGTGTCACTGAACGAAGCCCCGTCCTTACACTCTGCTCCTCTGGCACCCATTATGACTGGCCACTGCTCACTAAGGGTGATGGGTTAAAAGCAGAGGACTCATTTCATTGTGTGCACCATGTACTGTGCTGCAGTGTATCACAATGACAATTTCACTTATTATGTGACTTTTGAAGGTAAGGGCTTCAAAAGGGCTTCATAGCAAAGAGGTGAATACATATGCACATGCCAATTCCTAGACTGTCAGTAGCACAGTTGACACATGAAGGTGTGTATTTATATATTTTTTAAGTGTTACAATGGTGCATTTGTTGTGGAAGGGTTCAAGCACCACTGTAAAGCCTACTGTAAATATTTTTATGCTATGGTCCTTAAAGTTCCATCTTGAGGAAAAGAAGTGGAGCGCAGAGCTCCAACTGATTTCCACGTTTACAATTGCTCTACAATTTACAGTGAAGTGCAACATCCTATGGGAGAAGCATGTGCCCAGTGTTTCACATCAACTGGTCACTTGCTGTAACATTCAAATAAAATAAAACAAATATATTTATTAATGTTATTTGTTGAACACTGTTCCTGAATCTAACATGCAGTAGCTCCCACAAAGCGGCGACCCACCCACAAAGCCTACACCACAGACTAGCCGACATGGACTCAAGCAAATCTGCATCGGGTGGACTGTTCTTTTTGCATGTTTATCTGCTGATCTATCGGGACGTACCAAAGTGAATATTGCGTGTATCCACTTTTGTATGTACAGTTATACCAGGTTAAAATGTAAAAGGTCAACATGTGCATGTCTTGATAAAACATAAACAGCGGGTAAATGCGAAGCAGGAACCATCCTCATGACACAAATTTGCTCAATTCTCTGTCATAGTCTTTTCAGATTCAGATATGCAATGCAAATATCAGCCTATACTCACCAGCCATCTCTTCAGAGTAATGGGGTTGATGTTGAAATCTCGGACTAGTCCCAGGTCATGGTACATGTGCTCCAGGCAGCTCAGCATCTGCAACACAGAGCCGCTAAGAATTGTTCTCTTTATTTTGTGACACATTCATATTCACATGCTGAGGCGGACTGTAACAAAGTAAATGTAATTTGCTACTGTACAGTAGCTCTTAGAGAGACTTTATTTTTTAACTCCACCCCATTTCAGCGATGTAGCTAGAGCTTACTGTACATTCAGATCCATTAGACAATCACACATCTTTCCATGAAGAGTTGCAAGGAAGCTCACACCACTATAGCGTTGTGCCTTGCATAACCGCACAATGGCCTAAGTAAAGTTATTTAGCTTCAAAGTCAAGCAGGAGGGTTGGATGATTTATTTGTACAGTAGTAGATTTTTTGTTTTGTTTCATTTAACAAAAGTGGTAAAATGTTACCACCATCTTTCAATGTACTAGTAAAGCATTCATCTATACTCTTCTCTTCTCATCTATACTTTGGCTCCTAGGTGGTCTCCATATTGATCACCTTTATGTACCGTGTGTGTATTTCCTAGGTGTTTTTTTTTTTTCTTTTTGTCCTCTATACATGGAGGTATGGGTTATGTTCTTAGTGAGGGGCTGCTCTCATGTGTGGGGGCGGATGGGTTGTCTATTTTGTGTTCTCTGGACTGGGGACAGCTGTTTGAATGGAAGGGACGTATGGTCAGACTAATTGGATGGAGGTTTCAATTTGTTCTACTGTGGAATGCATGGCAGGAGAAATGGATTTAATATTTTTTAAAGATTTTTATTTGTCACCTGCATAGTTATAGCAGTACAACATGTTTTGTATTGTACTGTTACAGTTATAAAAATAAATAAAATAGAACGGGGAGAGGGGGAATTAAACATTTACATTTACAGCATTTATCAGACGCCCTTATCCAGAGCGGCTTACAACCAGAGACAGAGACAGTCCACCTGGAGCAACTTAGGGTTAAGTGTCACCCAAACATAGGCCAGTACAAAAAGTGAGCATACTGAAAATTTTCTTCAAACAGAACATAAGACACAGACAGACATCACTAGGTGTCGCAATGTACTGAATAAAGAAAACACTGGCTAAACTTTAAGTAATCTGTCACACCAAATATTTTAGCATTGCCATAATTTGAATTAATAATTTGAAAACCAAACCCGCAGTCAGTAGATTATAGTAAAGAAAAAAAAAATTTACACACAAGCATAAATTAGACAGCCTAGTTTAAAAAAAAACAAACTAAGACCAACTAATTTTAACTATTATAAAGAGAAAAACGACAGCTACGTTTTACCTTTTCAGTGTGGATACTGCAGTGACACAGTATGAAGCAGATGTTACGTTAAGTAAAATCAACTGTCAGTTACAGTGCAGTGATCCCAAATTAAAGTGCGTAATAGATGTATTGATTGTGTAATGGTGTAACTGGTGTAGCAGCTAACAGGGTAGTGGTGAAATAAACAGACATCGGAGGACCCGGACCCTCTGGCTGGCTCCCTGATGTTATCCTGCATGTCGGCATCGGTCTCTCCAACCTGCACACAAAAGCCAGGGCCGAAACTTCCGGGTACTTCCGTCCCCTCTGATGTGGCCTGCCCCACGACAGGCGACCCTCTGTCAACCACTTACTGCACCCCTGGGTGGTGCCTTCTGGGCACGTGCAACCCCTCTCGCTGCACATCCTGGCTGGCGGTGTGACCAGATCCCCTCCCTGCACCATGCAGGAAGGTGGTCCTGGATCCTCCGGTAACCATTTACTGCACCCTTGGGTGGTGCCTTCTGGGCATGTACAGCCCTTATTGCTGCACATCCCTGCTGGCAGTGTGACCAGCTTCCCTCCCTGCACCACGCAGGGAAGCGGTCCTGGACTCCCTGCCGACCGTTTTCTGCACCCTAGGGTGGTGCCTTCTGGGCATGTGCAACCCCTCCTGTTGCACGGCCTTGGTGCCAGTGTTGGGGCTTTGCCGGACCATCCGCTCAGCCCCTTCTGCATCCGTTGGGACAAGCAGGCCCTCTTCCTGCCTGTCCCAGCTGGATCCTCATGCCATCCAGGAAGCTCTGTGGCACTCCGCCCCTGGCACAGGCCCATGCCTGGCTCGCCCTGCTTACCGGCTACCGAAGGACCTGGCACCGTCGCTTCCCCACCCACCCACTGGATGTTCTCAGCAGCAGGCAGGGGCGCTGGTGCTGCGCTGCCGTTCTGCTCAGGAACGTCCGGGCAGAGGGTTGGCATGTCCACGGCCAGAGCTGGAGAGGCGGATTCCCCACGAGGCAGTCCTGGCAGTGCAGTTGCTGGCTGGTGACTTCCTGTCGCCCCCTCTTCCACCAGCTTACCCCCGCGTTGCCGTCTTCCTCCTCACTGTCCATCTCTCTCTTGCTGTCTTCGCACCACTGGAAGTCACGTGTGTCCCCACAGACCTCGTGACGATGGGGGACAGGCACGATGGCCATCGTCATCGTCACTCTCATTGTTGTCTGTGTCATCCCACAGAAGTCACGTGGGTTGTCCACCCTGCTTACACCCTTTAGCCTGGGTGCGATCAGCTCCCAAGGGCAGAACCCCGGCCATTCTGGCTGGAGCCAGCCCACCTCCCCACTGGAGGAACGCTTCCTTGTCAGGGTTCTCCTCTGCTTCCGTTGCTGCTTCTGGGTTTCGCAGATCACCCAGGGATCAACATCATACCACGGTGCAACCCACCATGGCTTGACCCCCCTATCACCAGGAAGAAACCGCTCAACCAGCTCTTGGGGGGGCCCGTACTCAGCACAATTTGCTTTTTATCATTTCCAAGATGGCACCGGTGAGGTCTGCTGCCGTCGCGACTGCTCCGACTCCGTTTATTTTGTTTTTGTCTTTTAAAATTCCTCCACACAGCACTCACCCACCTGGACACTCAGAAGGGAAATTATGTTAAAATGCTCTTCATTGATGACTACAGTTCAGCATTTAACACTATAGTCCCTTCCACACTCACCACCAAACTGGAATACTTGGACTCAGCTCATCTCTGTCAGTGGATCTCCAACTTCCTAACTGGGAGACATGTCTCAGCCACCATCACCCTCAGCACTGGAGCCCCCCAGGGCTGTGTTTTGAGCCCCCTGCTGTACTCTCTGTACACCCACGACTGTACAGCCACTACAAACTCCACCACCATCATTTGCTGATGACACCGTCGTGGTGGGCCTGATCTCAGACAACGATGTGACAGCCTACTTGGAGGAGATTGGAAATCTGGTGTACTGGTGCCAGAGGAACAATCTCCACCTGAACATCAGCAAGACAAAGGAGCTAATAGTGGACTTTAGTACCAAGCAGGAGAGGAACTACCAGACCCCTGTCATCAACAGGAGCCCAGTGGAGAGAGTGGACAGCTTCCGATACCTCGATGTTAATAACTAGCAGGACCTGTCATGCTCCTGTCACATCAACACAGTGGTGAAAAAGGCCTGGCACCGTCTCTACCACCTCAGACGCCTGAGAGACATTAGACTGCCCTCCAAGGTGCTCAGGAAGTTCTACTCCTGCACCATGGAGAACATCCTGACGGGAAAAACCTCAACCTGGTTTGGGAATACCACTATGCAGGACAGGCAAGCCCTACAGAGGGTGGTTTGACGAGCTGAATGCATCACCTTTACCAAGCTCCCTCACCTTCAATCAATCTACAGTAAGCGGCGCTGGACCATGGCCAGGAAGATCGTGAAGGACCTCAGCCTCCCCAACAATGGGCTGTTCTCTCTGCTGCTATCAGGAAGCGCTTCCACTCCCTGAAGGCCAGCACAGAGAGAATGAGGAGGAGCTTCTTCCTGCAGGCTATTCAAGCTCTCAACAACCACATCACTTCATAGAACTCGAATGCACTCCAGCACTTTCACTTCCACTTTCAATCACCCTGGACTCAATCCACACCAGAATTTTTGCACAAACTGTTTACTCTTTTTTTACTCTTGCACAAATTTTTACACACATTTTATGTTTTATGTTAAAGACATAAAAGTGTAATATTTGGTTATGTTTGCAATATTTGCATATTGGTAATCATTGCAATATTTGCAATACTGTCGCCAAAGCATTTCACTGCATATCATACCGTGTATGACTATGTATGTAAAAATGTTAATTTGAATTTGCGTTCTTTCTTGTCGTTTTCCTCTGCCTTTTCACTCTGTGCTTCTATTGGAGGCCTCAATATTCTGCCACGTCCGCGAGTTGACGAGGGACCGCAGAGGCGGGACATACTAGTAACAATGATTTATTAATATAAGGAAAGAAAACCACCACAAGGGCCAACAACAGGGAAAACAAAAGGGAATAACATAAAGAAACCCACAGGCGTGTGCCGATTGCTAGAACTTGAAACAACTAAACACCTAAGTTGCAGGGTCCACATAAAATGCTGCAGCCGTGATGGGCTGCTCAACAAGTCCTTATAACCAGGCTCCAGCCATATCTACATAATTAACCACACCTGTTCCATGGCTGGAGCCCTAATGTCAAGCAGATTGGTGCCAGGTGCATTTACAGGCGCACCCAATTGTGACAGATTACAGTTGACATGATGTGTTTGACAGGTGCCGTTTTCAGTTTGGATTTAAACACTGAGACTGTGTCTGAGTCCCAAACATTGACTGGCAAGTGTAGCTCTATATGAAAAGGTTGCTCCTAGCTGTGACCTTCTGTACTTTGGGTACCAGTAGTGACCCCACAGCCACTGATTGTAGCGGGCGTGGCGGCTCATAAATAACTAAGAGTTCACTCAGGTAAAATGAAGCAAAACCATTTAGAGCTTTATAGGTCAAAAGTAGGATTTTGTAGTCAATAGTGGTCAGTGGTCAAATTTCCTAGTTCTAGTTAGAATTAGCTGGAGTTTACTCATGCACCTATTAGAGCATCCAGACAGTAATGCGTTGCAGTAGTCTAAGATTGATGTAATAAAGGCATGGACCAACTTTTCTGCATCGTGCATTGAGATGATGTTTCTTATTTTTGCAGTATTTCTGAGGTGAAAGTGACATTATCTACATGCAAATCGAATGAGAGACCTGCATCAATGAGGACACCCAGATCCTTTACTTCAGTACTTGTTGAGATAGAAAGGCTATCCAGAATTATGATGTAGTCAGCCAGCTTACTACGATGATATTGAGTGATAGTATCCGTTTCTGTCTTATTCTTGGTAAGTTTGGCTATAGTGTTAAACAGGAATCTGGGATTATTTTTGTTCTTGTCTATTAACGTCAATTAGCCACGCTAAGAGCCTTCCTATAGTTAAGTAGGTTCTCCTTCCATGCTATTCGAAATACGTTCAATTCACTTTGACACCATTTACGTTCTAATTTCTGTGTGGTATTTTTAAGTGAGCACGTGTGATCATTATACCAAGATATTAAATTTTAATCTCTTACTATCTTATTTTTGAGGGGAGGACACTATCTAACATACTACATAGTATTATTTCTAGACATTTTGTCACTTGGTCGAGTTCAGCGGGGTCTGACGATGAGTTGATCAGTGTTGATAAATCTGGTAGGGCATTAAACCTCTATGCAGTACTTTTATGTAATTGCCCGTTTGTCGAGGAGAGTTGTGTTTATTGTGTCTAAGACATATTTTAAAAGCAATAAGGAAATTATTTGAGATTAGTTCTGCAAACTGAATCATTACACCTTACCCAGGAATACATGCAAGCTCTGTGAAAAAGGCCGTTGCCTTGTATAACTTTTTCACACACAACAACTTGGGCAACTTATGTTAAACAAGTTCTGTTCATCACAAAAACTTCCCGATCTTAGTGCATTCAATGAGATGGTACCTAAAAAATTCTTACACTCAACTCACGACTACTGGATGTGGTAGTCACTTTTTTTTTAAGAATCCCCTCAGGCATCTCTCGCATAATTTGGTTATCCAAAACATTACATTAGTGTCATAAACAATGAAAGATTTTGCATCATCCATTAATAATGTCTCGCCTCTCCAGGCTGATGCTCATAGAGATGTAAATTAAGTGCACTTGCTGGCAGGCTGAGTGTAAATGGAAGAAGGAGCGATTGTATATATCCTTTGAGAGTTTTCTGTCAAACCTGGCACAGCCTGGCAGAAGTAATCTGCAATCTGTCATTTAACTGTATTGATACCAGTTAATCTGGTCTATTAAAACTGTATTGATATATGTTACACTGATATTAGGTCTGACAGATATGGTCTTGTTCTCACCTCATTCGGCTCCCACTGCCAAACATCGAAGGTGGGCTGCTTCAGAGCCTGCACTGTCTCCAGTGTCAAATGGTACTGCGCATAGACAGGCCGAAAAGCAGAGAGAAAGGGGGAAGGAGACTAATTAGCATCTTACCTCGTTGGATTCCCACAGTCATCAAAGACAGGCCTCCTTAGTGCATCTATGGTCTGCTGCGAGAGCATATACTGGATGTACTGTGTGTACTGCATGTACACACAGCTCCTAGTTAACACCAGAGTCCAGCGTCTTAACCTCCATTTACCATCTAAAATTCTACCAGAGTCACTCTTCTGCTACCTCACTGTTCCTTTAACTGATTAACCCATTAGTGTTTAACCTGCAGTGAAATTACACTGTGCTGCTAGCCTTTTAAACCATTTTAGTTCAAAGACTTACAGGAACTGGCCTGTTCTTCACATAGGGTTGGCTACCCCGGAAGGGTCTATCCTATGTGAAGAACAAACTGTAAATAGCAAGAAACATTTAATTATATCACACTGAGGCTGCAAATATAAAAGGTAGGTGGGACAGACCACTCTGGTGCAGATCCCCTCACATCTTTCTTTGGTAGAGTGTGAGAGTGATAAGTTTAACACACCTGCTCCAAATTCACACCTGAGACATTTTAACACTAATTAGTCACATGACATCAGGAAGGGCAATTGGGAAATTCTCATGTAGGGGTGTACAAAAATGTGATTTACAGAAAAAGTGAGGGGTGTACTCACTTTTGTGAGATACTGTAAATCTAAACTAGCACAGCCGGTCTTTTCAGATTCACTGGTAGCACTTCTTCTCACTTGGCAGTAATCAGCCTACAACTGGTACTGGGGCAGTGGTGGCCTAGCGGTTAAGGAAGCGGCCCTGTAATCAGAAGGTTGCCGGTTCGAATCCCGATCCGCCAAGGTGCCACTGAGGTGCCACTGAGCAAAGCACCGCCCCCACACACTGCTCCCCGGGCGCCTGTCATGGCTGCCCACTGCTCACTCAGGGTGATGGGTTAAATGCAGAGGGCAAATTTCACTGTGTGCATCGTGTGCTGTGCTGCTGTGTATCACATATGACAATCACTTCACTTTGTTTTGTTTGGTACTGCAGTGTTACCTTGGGGTAGGTGGGAACATCTCTTGGTGGTGTCAGCTTCTTGTTATCATCCAAGAAACTGCTTTATAAAACAAAACCAAAAAAAATATTCAGCAAGAACCAAATTCTCAAACTTAAATCTCAGATTAGGGTTGATGTGATACAATGTGATACATTTCCAACAGATTAATTACAGCAGATTTGCAAGTAAAACAGCAAACTGAAGGATATGTCAGAAGATAAAAAAAACCCTGTTCGATACTAACACATTTTCTGAGATCTTCAGACAGAGAATTGGTACTGCAGGCAGTGAGGAATAAGACCAAGTTGATCTGGAGGAGTAACAACAACATGCTTTTCTCAAGCTACACCAGATCTACAATAATGAAGTGCAAGAAAAGTGCACAATCACATGAGTGATTGTGAGTATAGCCTGGATGTAAGCTATTTTTGTCTTCATTGTCTTTCTTGTCCTTTGGCTTGTATGAGGAGATTTCTCAGGACACAGGCTTTTAACTAACAAAGCAACAGTACAGCCTGCAAGGCACGGTGAGTGGAGCTCCATATGTGACATTTACATTTACGGCATTTATCAGACTCACTTATCCAGAGCAATCAGTAGTTACAGGGACAGTCCCCCCTGGAGCAACTTAGTGTCTTGCTCAGGGACACAATGGTAGGAAGTGGGATTTGAACCTGTGACTACGTAGTCTTCTGGTTCATAGGCAAGTGTGTTACCCACTACCATCCCATGTGAGTCACGCACTGTCGGTTATCCATGGTGCACAGACATCAGGTTCTACTGCATATATACTGCATACACACGCATTTCAACAAATTCACATGTCACATATGGTATTTCTCATGATTAGAAATTATGAGTCAATACTGAATTTATTGGATATTTTAGGCATTTATAGGTGTTTTTTTAGGTGTTTTAAATTCTGTTCTCTATTGTTTTTTTTGTTTGTTTGTTTTTTTCTGTGCTTTTCAAACGTGATGAGGAGGTCGTAACCACACGTCTGCCACTTGCAGCCAATAATCACATTGTTCAGTGGCTAGGAGTCAAAAGGTAGCTACAGGGCCAGACTCTAAGTGTTGGTTATTTTTCAGTGTTTTATAGGTGATATTAAACATTGAAAAAAAAATCATGTACATTCTAAGTGCCAAGTTTAGTAAAAAACTTTACAATTTGAATTAAACTTAAATTAAATTTTTTGTTGTTTTCTGTTATTACACCCTGTTATGACACTTTACTTTATTTAGCAGATGCTTTTATCCAATGCGACTAACAAGAGGAAGACACCAGCAATTCTCATTCGATTTCTATAGAATTTTGAGTTTACAAAACTAAGAGCCCTGATAAGGCCTAACTTGTCAGCAAAGAGCATGCTCGGATATTGTTAAGTGCTAGATGAACAAAAAATTATAATGTATATATATATTTTTTTGCATTATTTTGTGCAATGTTTACGCATGTGCGTTCTAGCATACAGTAAAGCAAAACAACTACAACATGTTGAAAGAAGAAGCAGTGAAAAAAGGGACAAAGGCACATACTCACAGCAGGTTTATGACACATTTATACATTTACAGCATTTACCAGACGCCCTTATCCAGAGCAACTTACAATCAGTAGTTACAGGGACAGTCCCCCCTGGAGACACTTAGGGTTAAGTGCCTTGCTCAGGGACACAATGGTAATAAGCAGGATTTGAACCTGCGTCTTCTGGTTCATAGGTCAGTGTGTTACCACTAGGCTACTACCACCTGCTACTACACTTTTACACTTTTACAACAAAATAAGTCAACAAAATAAATATTGGTTGGGCTAGTAAGCCGGACTGTGGGTGAGTGGTTGGAGAGACAAGGCTGAAGGTGACGAGGACAGCTGAAATGAGGCTGTGTGGGTGGACGGCTGCTTAACTGCTAAGCCACCAATGCCCCAGCTAAAAAAAATATATCAGTCTCATCGTCTGGGGCCGGCTGCCCAGTGGTAGACTCACTCCCTGCTTGGTGGGTTCTGGACCTCCTGGCTCTAATGGGTCCCTGTTAGGGGTTGTTGTCCTTGGATCTCTGGATCGCTGGGCCCATTACCTGGTCTGCTCGAGTGCTCCCTTATCCCCCACCAAGGTTTTCCTCTTTTTATAGATGGGGGCTGCAATTGTTTCTGTGGTGGCCCTCAACTTGCCCTCTTGCCCTGTGGCGGTCTCTGGATGTCAATGAACTATGCCTCCAACATTCATGTCCTGGGGCAAACAGGGCTCTACATGGAGAAATGGAGAAAAATTCTCAAATTCAAATTTTATTTGTCACGTACACAGTCATACACAGTATGATATGCACGGTATGAAATGCTTTTGCTATAGACCTCAATATTGCAAATATTGCAAGTATTCAAGTGGAACCAATATGCAAATATAGCAAACATAACCAAATATTAGAATGTTTTTAAACATAAAATGTGTAACAGTAGGGTGAAGGTGTGCAAATGTGTAAAGTGAAAATTTGTGCAAAATTCAGGGGGGAGTCGAGAAGTGATTGAAAGTGCTGTATTAGTATTCTGTGTATTAGTATTAGTATTCTGTCCTATGAAGTGTACTAGTATTCAAGTGTTGTTATTGTTGATATTGTTGAGTGCTCGTATAGCCTGTGGGAAGAAGCTTCTCCTCATTCTCTCTGTGTTGGACTTGGAAGTGGAAGCGCTTCCCTCATCGCAGCAGAGAGAACAGTCCATTGTTGGGGTGGCTGAGGTCCTTCAATATCTTTCTGGCCCTGGTCCTGCACCGCTTGCTGTAGATTGATTGAAGGTCGGGAAGCTTGATAAAGATGATGCGTTCACCCTCTGTAGGGCTCGCCTGTCCTGCATGGTGCTGTTCCCGAACCAGGTTTGAGATGTTTCCTGTTAGGATGCTCACTATGGTGCAGGAATAGAAGTTCCTAAGCACCTTGGAGGGCAGTTTAAAGTCTCTCAGGCGTGAAGGTGATAGAGATGCTGCCGAGCATTTTTCACCACAGTGTTGATGTGTCAGGTCCTGCGTGATGTAAATAACGAGGTATTGGAAGCTGTCCACTGTGTCCACTGGGCTCATGTTGATGACAGGGGTCTGGAGATTTTCATCATTACATGTAGAAATGGAAAATGGGAAATCATGGAAAATCTTGTGGGCGCATTCATACATAGGTGTGCATGCAGGGCTAGACATAAGGGCTCACTCAGGCGCACAAACACGTACTCACAGACACATTGTCTGGAGCAGCTGAACATGTCTTGTATTATTAGTACTATGTGCTATTAAATAACATTTAATATTGATTATTTACTGTGATTTATACAGAAGTTATTTGTTTCTGTGTTTGCTTTTTCCCTGCTGTTTGTTTTTTGTCTGTTTAAGCAGGTACAGAGGCAGATGGTCTGTGTTCATTCCTTCACCAACCAACACAGACCCTTTTATTTCTCTCTCCTCTGCATATTGACTTCTATTCCAACTTCTTCTCTTTTTTTCTCTCTCTTTTCCTCTATCCCCTCTGGTTCCCTCTGGTCATGTCTGTCATGACTATATCAAGTTAAATAATATATATGTATATAATTAAAAAAACATTCTTACATTGACATAAGTGTTAATTGGTGTTGCAGAAAAGACAGTGTATTTTGAGGATTTTCTTGTATTCAGGTACCACAGGTTGCCATACACTGATGACTTAATAAAGTAAAAAAACAATGACTTGGATTGGTCTGCTTTGTTATCTGAGTAGTATTTCAGTAGCTTAGTAAGTATGCTCCAGACCCTGTGGGCCAATCATTGTAGCTTGTTTGCATTTTGAGGTGTTTGAGGAAAGTTGTTTCTCTCTCTCTTCTTCAGTTAGAACAGGTGAAATGGGAGCGGCACTGTCAGCTCTTGTATCAGGAATAACTGGGAACAGATGGAGGCAATCAGACAGATGGATACTGCACCTCTGGGAGAATCCAAGATCCAAGCAATGCCATATAGTTAAATTATAATGTGATGTGGTATTAGTACTACATCACTATAATTACATATAATTTGAATTTACAATATGTTTATTATAATATCAATAGATGTAGTGAATAATTATAGTGACATGTAAAGTTGAACAAATTAGTTTTATAGTTTGGGCCCTAATAAATCTCAAATGGTACATAAGGTAGCAGATTTTGGCCAATTTTGGAGAGTCCATCTAGATGTTAATTCTTTAATATCTTCCTGTTAGTTATACGTCGTTCCAACACTTATAAACTAGAGAAGAATGACACGAAGCATATGAGTTCTTTTTACTTGCAAGGAGAGCGATCAGAGATGCGCATTACATCATGCCTCCAACAGCTCTGCGGTCTCAATCGCATCCTGTCTTTTTATTTAGTACAGGGCGGTACATTTACCATGGGATCACGTGCTTATAATTCTTGCACATAGGCTTGTTTCTTGGTAGACGCTACATCACAAGGTCATGCTCGCTGGCTTCTTGCTTCTCAGCAGTTGCAGGTCTCCTCTAATCAAGTCACGTTCATTCTGTTCTGCAAACTGTCCTTCAAACATTCCTTCTCACCCAAGAGACTTATGATTCACATAGTTTGCATATTCCAAAGATGAATACAGTTTAATACATGTGAGATATATATGTCAAAAAGGTAATTGCATGATAACTTCTATACATTTTCCAACATTTTGCCCCCATGTATTTTACTCTTTTTGTTATTTTCTGCAAAATTGTTATTTACTGCAAGTCACTGGGCTCCCTGGTCGTCTCAAAGCCCTCATTATCGTCATTGCGTATACCCCACCTTTCTCAGCCAGAAGCATTTGATTAGCTATTTGCTGCTATTTGATTAGCTATCTTATATTCGTCAGGCACCCCCCTGGGAACCCCAATTGCGTCTATGTACGTTGGGTCCATTAACTTCTCCCAGGGCGGGGTTGACTGCTTCATCCTGTGCCAGTCTGCAGGCACCAGGCTGTCTAATTTGAATAATAGGTTACTTATTGTTGTTGGATATATGGACACTGGTAATAAAAGGGTTACTAAGGCACACAACCCAGTGGTATTTGTGGGCAATCGATCAAACAACCTATTTCCTCCACACCACCACCATATATCACTTTGAGACTGTGGGGTAAAGATAGTTCCCAAAGATAGACACCAATCTCCCGGTGCTCCTTCTCCTAGTAGGTTCTTACTTCCTGTCATATGGATACATGTGAAATTCCTTGTGCTATTTTGCTAAAGAAGGTAGGCTTCAGTTTTTCTGGTCCTGTAAGGGGATATACTTGATCCCAACTTTGGCAACGACTATCTGGTTGAGTTTTGTTCATTACTTCCACAACACATTCGTCCATTATAACCGCTGGTATTACCTGTAATGGCATTTGATAAATGCCATAAATGCCATAATAATGGTCGTGGCCCCAAGCAAACTACACAGTCTTGTTGTGTGACATTAGCTGCTTGCTCCACTAAAAGAAGCCAATTATTGTTTTTACCAGTTATTCCCATAGTTACTCTGAACCACTCATCAGAGGTTTGGCTCTCATCCAACACTCTAACCTGTATACCTTTGTCATTTGCCTTCTGATTCAATACCGTTTTATTCATATTAGACTCTGGTAATTGACATACTTGGAATAGAAAATAAGGTTGATGGTTGGTATAAGGCCATAAGAGGAATACCCAACATCTTTTTCCTTTCCCTTGTTGGTTTGAATAGTATAATTTATGGGCGGTTGGTGGCCATAAATCCAATTTGGTGAGATTGATTCAAGGGATTGGACATCACGAAAGAGATTATTTTTCTAAATTATTGTGGCTCAATATTGCAGCCCATTTGTAAATATTTTTGGTAGGATTGGCTTCCCTAGGGGTCATATGTAGATTTTTTCGTTAAAATATTGTGAAAAATGAAAAAAGTGAAATTAACAGTTGCCGACAAAGTAATGTCCAAATTGCATCAAAAACCCATGTAGAAACACATCCTCCGTCATGCTGAAAATCCGAGGCTATTATAGCAGTAACTTTTCGTTTGGTACATTCACAAGAGTACATCCAACAGTGACTGCAAAAGTAACTTACACGCACATCTCCCAGATCTCTACATCACCTGCCAGGACCAGATCAGAGCAGTAAAACAAATATAATTTCTTTATGCACCCGATTCATCTTTACTTAAAAAACATAGAAAATAGAATGGAAAGTTGCTAATAGAATGAAATGAATGAAACATGCTAACACATCAGTCTCCAATGCATGTTTGTTCACAAATGTCATAACCTGAGTGAAGTCATGGTCCATGGTTGATAAACATGCTCATACATGTACAGAATCATCACTGAATTATAAAACAAAAAGTGAATTGTGTGCCAGGCTTCACAGGTAACTAGTGTTTTTGCACAACAAAAGCAGGGGGACAATGAAGCTGATGGCCTCTCCACAGGAGGTTGGGCCAAAAATCGCTTGCTAAAAGTTGCTCCCTTTCACCCCAATAGAAGTGTACGCCGCAGATCGAGAACCAACGGCTAAGGCCAGAAGAAGTATCTCAAGTCGCCTTCAGAGCTTCCTGTGTTTCATCACTCTTGACATGCTTCGTAGCATTCAAGAATGGACTATCCAACATGCACAGCAAACGGAGCATGCTCATTGGTTCATGGCTCTCCCTGAACTAATGGCATTTATCACAATTGTCATCTTGCGGGGGCTTACCAAGGTTCCATCGCTATGTGACTGCTGGTCAGCAAACCTGGGAAACCCACAGATCATTGGAACTATGACGCGAAACCACTTACATCATGCGACACCTACGCTTTGATGACAGGTCCATCCACAGTGATCAAGCAAAGACAGATAAGTTCACTGCAATTTCCAGTCTGTGGGGATCATTTGACACCAACTGCATCACGTCCTACAACCCTGGTCTACATATCACCATTGATGAACAGCTTTTCCCGTCAAAGACTTGCGTATTCGGCCAAACAGAAGAAGACCGTCTATGTTCTTAGCAGCATTCACAGCGTGGTTCAGACTGATAATACCACCAAAAGGAAGCCAAACACTGTCACCCTTTACAACACCACAAAGTGTGGCATGGATGTGATGGACCAGATGGTGCGGGAGTACACTGTCCGCAGAGGAACACGGCACTGGCCAGTTGCCGTGTTCTATAATATGATTGACATGGCAGCATTGAATGCACATGTGCTATATCAAGCATGCACCGCGAAGCAGGAAAGACGGGTGGACTTCCTGGTGGAGCTTGCACGAGAGTTGGCTAGCTCTCATATGGCTGCGAAGAAGGCAAGAAATGAACAATTGCTTCAGACACAACCCTCCACACCTAGCCCTGGAAAAGCCATGTGTTCACTGCTACAGATACACATGTGGTAAATGCAGATGGGAGATGCCATGGCAGTGCCAAGATTGTGAGTGATTGCAGAAATGTACTCACTCACTTTTTATTATTATTTGTACAAATAGTTGGTTTGTTTTTTATTTTATTTTGTAGTGTTTTTATCAATAAATCTCTTCAACAAAGGAAAAACACCCACGTGTGTTAATTTCTCCCTAAGATATCAAAGTGAAACACAAGTATCCTTGAAGTGGCTCAGCATGGCCCCACCTTGTTTACATAACAAAAGCCTCTGTTCACAGGTGATTACTTAAAGGAAACAAACCCTGGGTATTCTAGACAATGGCAGGTAAAAGAGGCAGTAGTTAAATTCCACAGGGACAGCAGAGTCCTCTCAGAAGAGTTAAATTCTGTGGGAGGGTGGACTCCCCTGCTGAACGGCAGTTAAATTCCGCAGTTCCTCTCATAAAGAAGCAGAGGCAAGGTATGAGGTAGAAGTGGAATACACCACGGGAGGAATTTTGATACACTGTCCTGTGATCAAGTACCAGTGTTTTATGATACCTCAGGTACAACAAACACACTGTTCCAAATTTAGGTCAAAATGGGTAAGGGATCCAGTAAACCAGAGCCAAAAGAAGATCTAAAATGTAAAGAGGAAATATGTAGACCGGATTAACAAATGTCGAGCCATTAAATAAATGGACAGTAAAATAAGGGTTTGATGGACAATTAAGGGTAAAAAGTCAAATTGAGTTACAGGGAGCCATAAAATAGACATGTAAAAATAAAAAGAAGCAAATGAAGCGAGAAGGTTTTGAAGCTTTAATACAGTGGATATTGATAGAAGGAAATAGAGAAGAGGGGGAGAGGAAGGAAAGACAAGATAGAGAGAATGCAGCACATGAGGAGAGAGAAGATCAGGCAGTTAAAGTAATGGAAGCGGAGAAAACTATTCTGTTCCACCGCAAAGAAGATAATGAAACTGGAAGTAGGGGAAGGCGGAGGTGAGGGGTGCGTAGGGCCACTAACGCAGCCACCAGCGCTTCCCTCTACGCCCGCAGCTCCTCCCCTGTATCCGGATATCAGTAAATTGGAGGAACCCCCTACTCATAATCTTAGTGCCAGCGCTCCCAGACCGTATACTAAATCTCAAGGGGAGGTGGGGAGCTGGTCTAAAACTGTTTGAAAGTCCCCCCAAACTTCCAAATTGAACAGTAAGGGAAGATGATCAGTTTCCCCTCATAGAAGTTGCGAATCCTAACGCGGGTGAACCGGGACACCCTCCTGCCATTTTAGTGTATCGGACCTGGACGCAGGAGGATATAAAAAGAGTGGTTACTCCCTATAAAGAGGATATGCAAAAATTTGAAGAAGATATGGAAGGGATAAGACAGTCTTATCATTTAAATTGCGGAGAAGTGCAGCAAGTGTATATGCAAGCAATGGGACAGGACTGGCATCATGTAAAGGGTGACTGGTCTCCTTTAGGACAAGGAGGACAGCCTCTAAGTCACGATAGATCAGAATTGGAAACCCAGAACGCATTGCTGGGACGGATAAGGGCGAAATATTGGAAAAGAGCAAATTACACTGAAATAGGGAGAGTTAAGCAAGAGGAGGATGAGAGGTTTGAGGTTTATAGAGTAAGGATGGAAAAAGTTTTTAAACAACATAGTGGTCTTGAGGATGATGATCTGGCTATGGGTGTATATTGTCAGCAATTAAAGAATGCTTTGCATAACGGATCAAAGGACGGCGTGCGTATATGTTGACCATGCCATGCACATAGACAAACTGATGTGGGTGGTAGTAGCCTAGTGGGTAACACACTCGCCTATGAACCAGAAGACCCGGGTTTGAATCCCACTTACTACCATTGTGTCTCTGAGCAAGACACTTAACCCTAAGTTACTCTAGGAAGACTGTCCTTGTAACTACTAATTGTAAGTCGCTCTGGATAAGGCGTCTGATAAATGCTGTAAATGTAATGTAATGTAAATGTAAGATTATATGAATGCTAAATTATCATAAGAACTAAAGAGGGATAGACAAAATAGCCTACAAGGCCTGACCGCGCTGTGTGTGAGATAGAGAAAATCAGACTGGGTAAGTTGTGGGTAAGGTGTGTGTTTTCGTGGAGGACCGGAGTTCTTGTCACGATCCGGTCCGAAATGGGGTTACTCCAGTCCGGGATCCGGACCGTAGTTTCATTGTCATGTGTAATGTTTCCTAATCGTTTTCACCTGTGCTATGCCCTGTTCGTTTCTGTCCGCTGTCAGGTCTTTAACGTTATGTTCCGTGTTCACTAATGTCAATGTCTCGGATGTCTCCCCTGTCCTGTGATTCACCAGTAAACCCCTGTTTCGTGATGTCAGGTGAAAGCGTCCTTCATTCCTTGTCTTCTCGTCACTCTTCGTCCTCCTCTCCGTGCACCTGCCGCGTCATGCCCGCATGGACGTGACAGAA
This sequence comes from Denticeps clupeoides, assembly GCF_900700375.1. Taxonomy (NCBI): domain Eukaryota; kingdom Metazoa; phylum Chordata; class Actinopteri; order Clupeiformes; family Denticipitidae; genus Denticeps; species Denticeps clupeoides. The sequence continues at coordinate 122,894 of NW_021630069.1, read as the reverse complement.
AGACCTGACCCACATTTGGACGCCACCTGATGCCGCCCGGCTGAGATCGGAGGAGCCGCGACTCGCCGGGAGGACGCCGCCAGCTTCCTTGTCCCTGGCCTTCCATGGCTTCTTGTTCAGCAGGGTCCCGACCCCTGCCTCTCAGTCCCGTGTCTGGCGCCGTTGAAGGTGAGGAGCGGCCATTCAGCGGGGCGAGCCAGAGACTGACTGGGAGCAGCGGACGCATGCGGACGGCGGACGAGGTTTGGCGGACCAAACTGGCCCGAAGCCGTCTGTGCTGGAGAACCGCCGCTCGTCCATCGTGAATACCGGACCAGTCATTCAGTCATATATCATTCCTCACAGCTGTTAATCTCATCTTTTCTGGTTTTCAAATCGATTCCATTCGATTCCTCCTGTCCACTCAAACCATTCAGACTCTGTGTTTGGACTTTCCTCCCTCCTTCATGGACTGCTTCGTCTGGCCCGCCAGGGGTCGTGCCATAGGAGGGGGGATTCTGTCACGATCCGGTCCGAAATGGGGTTACTCTGGTCCGGGATCCGGACCGGAGTTTTATTGTCATGTGTAATGTTTCCTAATAATTTTCACCTGTGTTAATTGTATAATGCTGCCCTGTTCGTTTCTGTCCACTGTCAGGTCTTTAACGTTCCCTGTTCACTAATGTCAACGTCTCGGATGTCTCCCCTGTCCTGTGATTCACCAGTAAACCCCTGTTTCGTGATGTCAGGTGAAAGCGTCCTTCATTCCTTTTCTTCTCGTCACTCTTCGTCCTCCTCTCCGTGCACCCGCCGCGTCATGCCCTCATGGACGTGACAGTTCTGATGAGACACTCCAGCCTCTGTGTGTGTGTGAGCGTCTGCACGCATTGGCAGACCTTATCTCTCCCTCTCTCTCTGGTATGTGAGTGTATGTGTGGGGCCTCTCTCTCTCTCTCTCTCTTTTTGTTTTGGGACTAAATACTTAGCAATAGATTTTACCGTCTGGGCATCAGCACAGCGATTTACAGCGGGTTTCCACTTTATTCAGCCTTAAAGGGAATATGGGAAAATATTTTTCATTATATTTACATTTTGTTTTTTCTTTCTGAGAATTTTAAAATGAAGTTTGTGGAAAGCTGTTTATTTAAGAAGGGAGATTTCCCAACGGCTGCACTGTTTGCCTCTGCTCCTGTGTCTTTGAATAAGGTCAGTCACACCTATGCTGACCTACATTGACACTCACACTGAATACAAAGACATAACACACTGATACACACATCCCTCTGACAAGTAAATTTTTTTCTTTTCTCATTGTTGATTCTAGTGCAGCCATGTAAAAAAACTAACAAAAAACATCTGATTTGCCTGCGTGAAGCACAGTGGAAGATATATTGTCCCAAAATAAAAAAAAAAGGGCTTCACATTTATATTGTGCTGTGAGTTTTATTTTTTTATGATTTAAATGGTAGTACACTGACCTACGACGACATTGTTCTGGTTATGACTTGCGCTGTGCACCTTTTGTTGCCTTGAACCCAGACCGAGAGCATTTAAAGAATAACAATAATAATTATAATTGTTTTGCCTGACTGGTTTCACTGGTGAAAATCATGTTGTGACACGACTGACTGGACTTTGACTGACTGGACTGATTTTTTGTGTTTTATGTCTAAGTTCTGTTTATTTACAGGAAAAAAGGGTTATTGTCTCAGTTTTGGTTTGCATTTCAGTTGCATTTTGCTGTTACATTTCTGCTACCTTTCTAGGTCACATTTTTAGTGGAAAAAGACAAGGACCTGTCATCCGAACATTACTGTATACCATTACTGTTTAGCAGTTGTTGTCATTTATTGGCTTTTGTTCCTACTGTACAATTGCTCCAAGGTTCAGCATGTTTTTAACTGCCCTCACTCATTCTAAATCAATGTCTTCTCAGGTACTGTGGAACCCTGATGCAGAGAAGACCCTCTTAGCTTTAAACAGGCCTTGCAATCTGCAATCCCCACCCACATTAGGCTTGTCCGAGCCCAACAAAATTGTGGCCGTATGACCTCTGTTCTCCACTGCGTCCTGTAGCTTATTTTTCATGCATTCTTTTGTTTATTTGTTTATTTATTTTTGGGAGGGGCAACTTAACACTAGAAGTCCCAGAGAGTAGTCATTTGACGTTTCTACCTATAAAACCCACAGGACAGTCGATGGGCTGGAAGACTTTTAACTGATTTCCGTAACCTCTTGTTACTCTTATTGTAATTTCTTATTACCGTTCATTCCATTACTTTTAAACAGAAGTCAACTTACCCCGTGCCTTCTATCACTCATAGGATTCCGTCAACCTCCAGATCCCAACTGACGGTCGGCCTCCCAGTCCCCAAAGGGGTCTGTTTCTGACACCTCCTAAGGAGTCAGCCTTGACCAAGGTTTTCCTGGTATCCGTCCCGTCTGCTGGAATCTTTTGGTGTCTTGGAATCCGGCTGGAAGGACCAAGAAAATGTTAGAGTTATACGTCGTTCCAACACTTATAAACTAGAGAAGAATGACACAAAGAATTTGAGTTCTTTTTACTTGCAAGGAGAGCGATCAGAGATGCGCATTACATCATGCCTCCAACAGCTCTGCGGTCTCAATCGCATCCTGTCTTTTTATTTAGTACAGGGCGGTACATTTACCACGGGATCACATGCTTATAATTCTTGCACGTAGGCTTGTTTCTTGGTAGACGCTACATCACAAGGTCATGCTCGCTGGCTTCTTGCTTCTCAGCAGTTGCAGGCCTCCTCTAATCAAGTCACGTTCATTCTGTTCTGCAAACTGTCCTTCAAACATTCCTTCTCACCCAAGAGACTAATGATTCACATAGTTTGCATATTCCAAAGATGAATACAGTTTAATACATGTGAGATATATATTACAACAAGGTAATTGCATGATAACTTCTATACATTTTCCAACACTTCCTTTTTTTTAGCAATACTTTATTGGAGGTTATTATCAAGATGGTGTACTATGGATTGCTTGAGGTTCACTTCAGATGCATAAATCTCTCCCTCTCTCCATCTTCTTCAGTTAAAGGTTCCATCTTTATTTTCTCTGACCCAGTCATATATACTGTATATTACTGTATATATTACCTACACATATTACCTATTACCTGCAGTACCTTCAAAAATTATATTAATAGTTATATGCTGTTTATTGTGGATTACTTATACATCCTTAACAATTAACAAATTACTTTATTTACCTGTAGAAAATTTAATTCAGAATAGGACAATTATGACCACCCACCTAAATTTGTGTACACCTCCCTTTGCCAAGAAAAGACCATGACCCACTGAGGAATCTACTGTGTCATCTGGGATCAGGCAAACAGTTGCAGATGCTATATGTTCCATTATCACAGGCACTGGGAGCAGACCTTGGGAGAAGAAATTGGTGTCCCTCAACCTAGATCCAGACAAGTGGCTGAAAATTGATCCCAAATATCCCAATGCAATGAGGACTCGTGAAAATAACTAGATTCAGTAACTTCACTCTGCTGTCCTCTGTAGCCTATCCAACAGGCTTAATTACATTCTCATCACAGATTACTTGCTAAAATACATAGTACAATACACAGAGCATGTGATGATACATACATTTACAATACACATACAGGATTCTCCACCTGAAATTTGCTTTGCCCAGGGGAACTAAACCAGAAGGGTCTTCATCAATGCAGCCATAATTATTTATTTTACCTCACTTTCACTTGGAGGGTGGTACGACTCACTTGTAATTCTTAGAGGCCATCTCCTCACGTAGTTTCTTAATGTCATTCTGGCATTTTTCAATCTCCACAACCTTCATTCCCTCAACTGTGAATGAAGAAGACAATGGAGACACTTAAATTGAACATACAGCATCCAACAAAGAAAATGTCAGTCTATAATTTCAAAGGTTTGTTTATTTGAACAGTGAGAGACACAAAAGTGCAAATCACAGAGGTGATTTGATGTTTCTTGTAGTTGTCAACAAGTTTTGCACATGTCAAGTATATGGAATTGTAGTACTGTTGTAACATTCTTGCCACCTCTGCCACGCCCCCAGCGGTCTACCTCTCCCATGTATTAGTGTGTGTTCTTCTGAGGCTCACTAGCACCCTGATTATTCCCACCTGTTCTTCAACACAGGTAAGTGGTGGTAATCACGGGTGCTTAGCGGGGTAATGACTTCTGATCGGTGATTGGTTAGTTTAGCGGTAATGGGTCTGTCCAGCCGGTCACTTTAGTCCTGCGTTCGGTCTCCCTCACACAACCAGAGTTCGTTGCTGCACCGCATGCTGTCCTTAACAGCAATTGACAGTGAACCCCACAGAAGGACTGGAACTCAATACAGCTCAGCCACGCAGGTTCGAAGCCTGGGAAAGACAAGGGCGATCTTTGGCTCTCGCCGAGGGCCTCGCGGAAGATCCCACAACCCAGCTTCTAAAGGAGAGGCGTGGCACTTCACGCAAGGACATTTCAGTTCTTTCATTTTGTTCTTTGAGTTCAAATAAAATACACATTGTTATTTTTTCAACCTGCGTCCTCCATTTTTCACCTGAGCTAGAGGGGAACGTGACAACTGTGTTAACGGTTGTTGATCTGTTTCTGTTTTACTTTTCCACTGACTGACACTCATGAATGGGTCCGGGACTAATTGAACCTTAATAATGACTGTTTATGTTCCCACCAGGGACTTGTGTGTTGCATCAGCCTGACTTTTAATGACTCTGATGGATTGATTGGAGAAGACTGGGTACTGGTTTTGGATAGGTTGGTGTTTCTTATAAATAGGGCCGACCTTAAGCCATGGGGGGCGGTCGGGAGAGCGGTGACATGGACCTGGAACTGGGACACGTAACTACACTATTACTACACTATTCACACTTCAAAGTCCACATACCACCCTGTTGCATGGTGTCTTCTCCCCGAAGGCTGCACTGTAGTCACCCTTGGGGTCGCATCAGCCAGACCCCCTGCTCCCGGCTCTCCTTCTGCTGCTGCCACCCTTGTCTAGTCCACTGTCCCTTGGACTTGGCCGGTGAACCACATCATCTAGGTATGGTGCCAACCGGTCCTCGTGAAGCACCATTCTTTTGTTTGCCAATGTCTTCACCCGATACACCACATCCGATAGCTGTGTCAGCACCACACATGGTCCATCCCAGCTTGAGGTTAGTTTCGGATTGTATACCCATTTGCAAATATACATTTGCTCGCCCAGCTGGAACCTGCGTCCCTTGGCTCTTTTCTGTCTGACGCTGGCCTGCCCCAGATGTTCGCGGGCTAACTCATATACTGCCTCCATCGCCTGCTGTACTGCCACCACTGCAATATGCCCTGGTCTCTTGCAGTGCCTGCAGATCACATCCCAGAAGGCCCTGGTTGCCTCCGTTTCACCATAGTCTTCCTCCCTCCGGCCTTCATGCATGACCGCTCGGACTAGCATTCAGGGAGGCGCACCTCCCAACACCACCTCAATCTCTTCTGCAATATGTAAGACTTATGGCAAGAATTTGGGCTGTCGCAAGAGTGTCTGTTGTAGCTGAATTGGTCTTACGGCCCTCAGGAATGCAACACCTCTGGGAGTTCTTTATACGCTGTACTCACCAGCCACTCAACATCCGCCACCAAGGGTCCTAGCCTCTCCTAGTCTCTTCCGATGGTGCAGCTGTCCCTTGACCCGCATTGGCCACTCCCACTCACCAAAGCGCCGAGGCAACCAGTCTTGCCCAGGTCACCTTACCCTCGGCCAGGTCTACTAGTATCTGGAGGGCAGACCCCTCTAGTGCCATGGTTAGCTGCACTGTTTTTATGCTCTCGCTCCAGCTCGCCACTGACACTATCAACGGGCACCAGTTCTTCGCGGTGAATAAGAAACCTGTGAAGAGATCTTCGGGAGAGAAATCTCTTCCATGGGACTGCAGGTCTCCATGACCACATGAGCACCCGTGCGTCGCAGCACCCTCACGCCCCTGGTTGCCTCGGCCACTCGTCGTCATAGTGTTGTCCTGATCTGCTGAATCTGTTCTTCCGGTGTTGTCGATGTCGGGTTTGCCTTGTTGTGGCTGGAAAATCACATTTTGGCAGCAAGCTCACGTCTAATCCATTCTTTATTTATGTGGATGGGGAGTAAAGAGAGTCAGAGCATCCGGCCCACCCAACCCTCCTAGAGTGTGAATTGGTGGTGTTTTACTTGTGGTCTGTAACATTTTGTGTGATTTCTATTTTGACTGTTTGTTGAAATGGGCGGCATCAAATCGGCAGTACAGCTGATGTGTGACAGCTCCGGGCAGTATTTTATTCTGATATGCACCTGGTTGACCTAAATAGCAAATAAAGTGTTACTATCTTAAATTGTACTTTTGCATGTTTCCTGTGTCTGGGGTGGACCAAGTTTGAGCATAACGTTATCTCAAGGTCACAACACTCATATCTCGGGGGATTTTGTCCCACTCCTTTTGTAGATCGTCTGCAAGACTTTTTCAATGCCCTGGCTGAGGGAAGGAGATTCCACCTAAATGGGGCCTGTTTAAACAAAGTCCTGCCCCCTTAAATCAAACTTTTCAAGGTTGAGAAAGAGAATAACAGATTAACCACAAACTGAATATGGACAAGATTTAGAAATGATTTGATTTACCATTATAAGGCAGTTGTGGCCTAGCTGGGGAAGGAAGCAGAATCGTAATCAGAAACTGCTCTCCGGGAACTTGTCAGGGCAGCTTACTGCTCACTAAGGGCGATGGGTTAAGTTCAGAGACACATTTCATTCTGTGCACTGTGTTCTGTGCTTGCCGTTTATCACTTCAAAAATTTTTTTTTTTACAGTAGCAGAAAAATTAGCTGAAAAGGCACAAATTACAGATGACTATTCACCCACAATTGGCTGATCATAAGAATATCAAACCTATTTGAAATGTTTTGTCATGAGGTTTGTCCTCTCTGCACATGTGCAGAACTGAAGTTCAAGTAGCAGCACATGGAATCTCTGCTCATTCTGCTGCAGACACAAGGAAACCTTTTTGACGTGACCTTGTCTATTTACCATGACCCCCTTTTATAAAAGTAAAAATAAGTGCACCCTCAGAGGAAACACGTCTCCGTATTCTTTCTGGGAACGTTTATTCTCCCAGTTCGGTGTTGAAGTTTTACAAGGCCATAAACACAAAATAACACTAATGTTCAAGCAGCGTCGCTCCGCACAGTTTTTTTTCCTTGTGTTCTCGCTAACTATCTAGTCATGCCACCTCCTCTTTTCCATCATCAAGGACATCATTCAATATAGCGCTGAAAAGCTGCTGGAGCATTAGTCCAGCATTAGCTGCTGGATCCTTACGCATTCATGAAGTCCCCATGGTGTTATGAATATAGTACATGGTCTGCTCTTCTCAATCATGAAGCCCTGGTGATAGGCCTTCCCCTGGTCCAGCACTGTGAACCAGGAGTTCAATTCTCCAGAATTTCCTGTATCTTCAGAATGGGATGTCTGTCGGGCAGTGTCTTCCCATTCAGAAGTCTGTAGTCTAACACACAAGCAAAGACCTCCATCCTTTTTCCTGACGCATACGACTGGTGAAGAGTATGAAGAACAGGACTTCTGGATTCAGCCTTGGTTGAGTAGATCATGTATGTGTGCTTTCACTTGTTTGTAGAGATGTCTGGGGATTGCATTGGTGGTAGTTGCATGTGTCTCTGAACTTAACCCATCGCCCTTAGTGAGCAGTAAGCTGCCCTGACAAGTTCCCGGAGAGCAGTTTCTGATTACGATTCTGCTTCCTTCCCCAGCTAGGCCACAAGTGGGGATTGCATAGGGTGGTAGTAGCCTAGTGGGTAACACACTCGCCTATGAACCAGAAGACCCGGGTTCGAATCCCACTTACTACCATTGTGTCCCTGAGCAAGACACTTAACCCTAAGTTGCTCCAGGGAGACTGTCCCTGTAAATACTGATTGTAAGTCGCTCTGGATAAGGGCGTCTGATAAATGCTGTAAATGTAAATGTAAATGTAAATGCATTGGGTTGGTAGTAGCCTAGTGGTTAACACACTCGCCTATGAACCAGAAGACCCAGGTTCAAATCCCACTTACTACCATTGTGTGCCTGAGCAAGACACTTAACCCTAAGTTGCTCCAGGGGGGGACTGTCCCTGTAACTACTGATTGTAAGATAAATACTGTAAATGTAAATGTAAATATGACTTTTGTACAGGCACATTGTCTGTCAGCTGTAACTCCATCTCCATCACATTCCTCTTTTTTTGCCTGCTGTTGTTGGTCACTCGTCCAATGATTCAGCAATGGATAGATATCATTGACACTGTGTAACCAGCCCAGAGTTGTGTGGCAATACAGCAATATGTCCTTGTGAGTCATATTCTCAACAGTTACCTCCTCTTTAGCCCTCCCCTCTGATAAGAGTGGAATCAGCTGTTCCTTAACAACTAACCCTATTGGGTGTGTTTTCTTCGTGGTTTGGCTCCAGCACCACATGGGGTTCACTTAGCCTCTTGTTATTTAAACACATTACACTGTCATCACTTTGTTCTTTGGAATAGTCAGTGGTCACCTGGATTGGACATTTGGCACCTCTTACACTGTGTGATATTTGTCCTTTTAGGCTGAAATTAATTTTGATCTCGGAGTCTGATATAAACTGGCAATCTGAGTGGTGAGATACCGTGGAGGGTTTTAAAAGCAAATAAAATAATTTCAAAATGAATTCTAAATTAAATGGGCAGCCAGTGTAATAAAGCTTCGTACTAGATAAAGACGAGCTGCAAGCATTTTGCATCCTCCAGGGATGCATGATTTAAGAAGCCAGTCGAATGGTGACAAACTCGATGTGGTGTTTGTCGCCAGTCGAGTGGCGACAAACCCTCACTCAGGGTGATGGGTTAAATGCAGAGGACAAATTTCACTGTGTGTACTGTGTGCTGTGCTGCTGTGTATCACATGTGACAATCACTTCACTTTCACTTCAAAGACATGTAGTACTAAATGTAAATAGATCTTTCTGGTGGCAGAGGGGCTACACAAAAACCAAAGACATTTAAGTAATTGCTGAACATGTGCCTTTTTTTCTTGATGAAAACATATATCTGGTAGTTGTATTGTTCTTCTCACAGTTTCAGTCTCTTAGAGACTTAGACAAGCACCATTGTCAGTCTGTTTTTAGCACACTTTTTTAGTTTTGTAAATATTGGCAAGAGTAACTGTTATTGTTGTGTTTGAATATATTTTTTATATATTTATTTATATATAGGCCATCCAATTAAAGTAAATGTTATGGTTTATTTAAAATGTTATGGGATATTTTATATTTTGCCATGGGGATTGCCACCTTATTATGGTCAGGGTTTTTTTTGAAACCCTAAGATCGGTCTTAGGGTAGAGGCCTGACTAACTCAATCGAGTTACATGACAAAAACATGTTATAGAGACACCCCACCCCAGACATTTCTGACCTCCATTGTCACCATATACCCCCTTCACATTTCTGTCTCCCCTCATATAAGCCTGCATAGAACCGGCCCTATCGCCAAAGCATAATTTTTCCACCTCTATGAGTTCAGTTGATGCCTAAGAGCTCAACTTTCACCCAGTCCTTAGATGTTCAGTGGCAAACCTGTACACATGCTTTTCTGAGGGCTAGGGTTAACTTGCAGCCACTATAAGGCATTATTAGCCCCACTTATGAAATTAGACAGCATTCTTGATTTCTCCTGACCATTAACAACAAGAGCTTTTTGGAAACATGTCCACTATAACAATGTCAACTAAGTTTAATTAGGATATTCTTGATAACCTGAGTTCAAATATCTATGGGCAAAAATGAGAGATGCAATATTATTAGCCTCTTGGCCATTAATAGTTAATAGCGTGTACCTTTTCCGAGCTGACATCAACTGACACTTATGACATCAACTGACACTCAGTGAGTGGGAGCAGTGAATGGGGATGGTGCTTTGATTAGTGGCACCTTGGCAGATTGGGATTTGAAGCGGAAACCTTCTGATTACGGGGACGATTTTGGCCCATTCTTCCATTGCAAATTGATTCAGTTTCTAATCATGTACATTCACTTTGGGCTCCTGCCAAATTCTCAATAGGATTTGTCTGGGCTTTGTGTGTGCCACTCCAGGATCTTGGTTTTGGTATTGTTCAGGGACAGAATTTGTCTGTAACCAGAATTAAAAGTTTTAGACACTGTCAATCCCCTGCCTTCCCCCTTAGCATGAACCTCTACTATTCTTCTTTCTGAGCTCTAGACTGATTTCCTTTGTCTTTGGCATGGTGAATAACAATAGTTCCTCATAAGTGCCCTGTGGGTTGGAGTCTTTTTATCCTGTTTAAATGTTGTTACGAGAGCCAACGGACTGTAGGTTTTCTTGGGAAGCTAATTGAGTGGTTTAAAGCTGATTGGTAAATTACTATAGGTGTATTTTGAAAGCAAACATTCACATGGAGCTAATATTTTTGACCATCCATTTTTTTTATATAAAGCATGGCTAAAATGTATTTAATATAACAAAATACATCCAAAGTTACTAAATAGCACTGGTGAATGTTGCAAACATTGGGAAGACATTCCATAATTCCTGGGGACTAATAATTTTGGCCTATACAGGTAAAGAGTCGAGAAGACTTGCAATGTCAGCTCCTTACCTGTAAAAAAATACAACTTAGAGCCAGAACTCTCGCTCACTGATAGGGCTTCAAATACTTGTTAAATTCTTGAAATGTCTAAATTAATGTACATTTTTTAAATGCATGGTTTAGGATTTGTTATAGTTCTGTTTCTCACTGTACAAATAAACCTAAAATTCAAATGATCATTACTTTGTAAGTGGGCAAATAATCAAATATCAAATAATTATTTCCTCCACTGTAAACATACATAAACTCATTTCTAACTGTATAAACTCCTTCCTCAGAAGATATTTGCTTTGAGTATGGTTTGTGGAAATAAGATCACACTCACGTTCCACTCGCCTCTCCAACATAGCCAAGCGACTGGTAACCTCTGTCTTCAGCTCATTAATTTTAAATGCTCTGAAGATGAAACAAAAGGGTGGTGCATGCATCAACTTTTTCATCTTGTTCATTTAAGTTTAATTATATTATTATAAAATTGCCTTTGTTGACAACACTTTTGTCGATCTACTACTACGAATCTATTTACTCAAATAGCAGAATATCTGTATTTTCATTTAATCAACATAACTTAAAATAACTTTTATTATATCAGGAAAAAGTGCCATTTGGCTATTATTATGTTAAGTTAATATCTTCCTCAGACAATTACAAAAAAATTGAAACACACTAGTGAAAGCAGGAACTGCCTGTGTTAGATGTACTTCCAAAACAAAAACTTCAAGAAGAATATGTTTACTTGCTGATTAATGTATCCACATTAAGTGGTTTGGTGTTGTGGTTAATTGGAGTATTACTCACCTGGAGAACTGCTCAGCAACCTGTGTTAGAACATTCTGGAACAGTTCCTCTTTAGTTGCCACACCTGCATACACAGATGTTTCATAGGAAATCAGAAGGAAGACACAGGACTACAGTCACTACAAATAGATCTTGAATCATCTTAAACTATTTAATTTTTTCTTGTTCCTCAGTTTCTTCTCCTTGTTTTCTGTTCAGTTTAGTGTATATTTACCATTAAAATAAAAAACACACAAAGAACATAGTTTCCACTGTAGTCTCAGCATTTTGCAATACAGTGCAGTGCAATGAAAGCTAAAACCATACCAATATGATGTTTAATGCACTGAAATTAATTCATTTCACTGAAAAAAGATTAATCATTTAATCAAGACAGAAAGGTCAAATTTTGGCAAGACAAAAATGTTGTTGCCAATACAGAAATTGCACAAATTTTGTGCAAATACAAAAATATGTCAGCAAATTAAGTAGTGGTGCTGTGAGATCCAAATTTATTATCTTTTATGACTTTCATGAGATTGAAGGAGTGCATCCATGTGGTTTGGCAAGGATTCATACAATTTATTGAGGAATAGCAAAGTCTTGCATGCTTCCCAGAGTTCATCAATATTTCCATGCTTCCTCTTTCATCCTACCCTACACATGCTCAATGATATTCATGCCTGGCGACTGGGCTGGCTAATCCTGGGGCATCTTGATCATCTTCGCCTTGAGGAGCTTTGATGTGGAGATGGAAATATGTGATGGAGCACCATCCTGCTGCAGAATTTGGAATCTTATATGGTTGGGAATATCAAAGATAGCTTTCTTGGTATTAAGATTTCTTGGTATTTCAGCCTATTGATGTTGCCTTCCACCCTGCAGATCTCTCGCACACCCCCATAATGGATGTAACCCTAGGCCTTTTGATAATCAACACTTTAGTCTCAGGGTGAATCTTAGGCATGTTTGCAGAGGTCTAGTTGCACTTGATGTGGAGGTCTGGTGTACTGGGGTTCTTTTTATACACACCTGAGACCTAATTGATCCATTATTAGTCACAGGTGAAGCTCATATGACAAGGCGACAACACTTATGTCTGCAAAAATGGACTCAATGGGCTTTACCAAGCTTTGAATATTAAAATACTTTTTGACAGTTTTGTTTTGCGCTGAAACATTATTACAAAAGCTGTTGGGAATAAAATGAGCCATTTCTTTTAAAAAAAATCTTGATTAGAAATATATTTCAGCGGCACTTGAGGTCAATTTGCACATAAGCAACGAGATTTTTGTCAGGGACTGTACATCCCTTTGTAACGACAGCCACCAGAACACCCGGCAAATAAATGAGATGGTCTGTTGGCGTCCTGGATGGCCAGAGAGGACAGAGAAGTGACCCCATTGAAGGACATCGGACCGGAAGGTGTTGGGGACGTACAGGCACCCTGGTGGGACGCTGGCTTGGCCAGAGTCTGACATCTGGCCCAGACCTTAGTCTCCAGGGACCACCAGAGAGGGCATAGGATGCGGTGGGACAGAAGGATTGGTTCGGGTTCAAAGGATTTCCACCTGGATAGGTGGAAATGGAATTGTTCGAAAAAGATGGCCCACCTCACCTGACAGGGATTGAGTTGTTTACTTGATTGCGATGAGATTTTGATGGTCGTTCCAGAACCAGAAAGGGGGTGTCACAGCTTTGTAGCCAATGTCGCCACTCCTCGAGTGCCCACTTGACTGCTAGCAGCTCACGATCATCCACCCCGTAATGCTGCTGCGTCCGAGTGAACTTCCGTGAGAAGAAGCAACATGGGTGCAGTTTCTAGTCTAGGCCACGTTGTGAGAGGACAGTGCAAACACCCACTTCTGACACGTCCAATTCTACAACAAAAGAACGTGAAGGGTCTGGATGTTGGAGGTCAGGAGCGGTGGAGAAAACGTTGGCACAGGGACAGAGTGACTATTTTGTACCAATTTCTTGCCATGACAGTCAGTCATGTTTGATGTTTATGTTTCAAGCTGTAACCACTTTTCCTTCTGTAAAAATGATTAGAGCAGCATAAACTACACAAAACTTGGGCATCCTCACTACTTCACTTCCTGCCCTCCACCTGAATTCCACACCTTGGCATGACTGCACGTGAAATAAACCTGAAGTAAGATGGACACTTACTGTGCATGATAGAAAAATTGTAAACATTACTCTGATTCCACTTTCATACATTTCAATGTATTCCTATTTGTGGACATTTAAGAACTTACCTGTTAATTGTCCCCCCATCACTGGCAGGACTCTGTAGAGTGACCTTCACACAACAGGTTTAGATGTCAGCTTCAGTGGACAATGTGCTTTAATGTCTGCTTTGTGCAGGGATGTACACATGTATTTTGATAAAATACTCCAGTTGTAAATATCTACATATAACAAAAAACAACATAATTCATGTTTATATTTTATCCAAATTGCAATATGCCCTAAATCCACTGCAGTGAAGAAATGAGTGTCAGCTATTCAGCATCGATACTGAACCAGTTTTGGTACTGGACCAGTTTTTGGTTGAAGAACATGGAAATGAAACAGGCCAGTATTCTCAGAATGTTGGTTTTATATCACATTTAAAACCATGCCATATTATTTCTCTTTTAGCTTTATTTTACTTTGATTAATTTGAACAATAGTATATTTATGGTTTATAACTATTATTATTAAAGCAGTGGAAAAAATTATAAACCTGAAGGATTAGTGTGTGCATTACCCTACCTTTCTGAGTTGCTTGGCATTGTGGGGTCGATGGACACCATGGCCCCAGTGGAGTCAAAGAGGCAGATGGTGATATTCCTGGACAGAATAAAAGAATGTTTGTTTTTTCATTACTTTAACTTTTATGTCTCTTTAGTCAGTAGCTCTCATGCCAAAACAATTTTTTTTTATTCAGAGGGAAATTAAAGTTGAAAATAAAACTGAATTTTATACACTGATTTTACCCATAACCTAGAACTGGATCTGATGGATTCCAAAAATATATGCATTAATATGAAATAAGATGGATTCATATGAAAATAGTCACATTAAGGTAACTCCGCTTGAAGACAAGGTTTGGAAATAGAAATTGTACGTTTATGTCTGGTCAAAGAAAAAATTTACTTGGTTGTGGCAATATGACCCTATTATGAAATAAAATATAATTGGGAGCCATAAAACTTGCTGATTGACAGGGGATGAAATAAGTTATTTAATTTATTGTTATTGTACAGTAGAAACGATTTTATGAACTTTATTTATGTTAAAATGTTACAAATAGATATTAGAAACAAACAGCTCCATCAATATTACTATGGGCAATAATCTTCCAATAGCAGACCAGCGATTAGAACACTTCAACCTCCTTAAAGAGCCAAAAATAATTAAACTAATCTAATCATCAAATCAATGTACTTGTATATTAGATCTGCTTCCTAGTGTTGGGGGTGTGAACTGTATGGCCTGTCAAGGCCCCTTGATTTTGGGCTATACAATAAATAAACAGGTGGCCTAGCGATCAAGTAAGCGGCCCTGTATTCAGAAGGTTGCCAGTTCGAATCCCGATCCACCAAGGTGCCACTGAGGTACCACTGAGCAAAGCACTGTCCCTAAACACTGCCTGTCATCGCTGCCCCCTGCTCACTGAGGGTGATGGGTTAATTAAGAAAGGAAGGTACAAAAAGACATGGGAAGTCAGACAACCTGAAATCAGTCATCCTGCCTTTTAATGTCAAAATAATATCATATTATATTCCAAACTGATGGCCTATAAAAACTGTCTCATTACCAAGGCGTCACCAACAGAACTTTAAGGATTTAAAGACTTGCCAAAATCACACCTTGTAATCATTCAGTACATTCAGATAGTCAGCTGACCTCATGACCCCCACAAAAATCTGATCCAGCCAATATAACCCTTCCCACCCATATAATAACATAATTCTGATTAATAAATATTAGTGCTGCAGCTCTCCAGACCAGTCTTATTTTGTGGTCTCGGTCTTGTCTTGGTCTTGACTCTATTTGGTCTCATTCTTGTCTTGGTCTCGGACATAGCGGTCTCAATGGAATGGGGAGAAAAAAGAGAAAACCGCACATCCTCACAGAACAGTATCATTATTTATTATGCGCCTCAATTTAAATGCAAAAAGTCAGATTAATCTATTTTTAAAACGTTACATTGTATACATTTTTTTATACACAGTCAACACATCACACACATAGCATTATAAAAATGCAAAGAAATGTCAGAAAAAGATAGTAATTAACTTCGGCTTTACAGAGCACAAAGTATATTTGCAAAACATCCCTGAAAACGAAACATTCTGGTATATGCAGCGACGGTTTTTGATGTGGGCAACATGGCCTTTTACAGGGACAGTCCCCTGTAACTACCGATTGTAAGCCGCTCTGGAAAAGGGCATCTGATAAATGCTGCAAACGTAAATGTCACAATTACAATCGGTAGTTACAGGGACAGTCCCCCCTGGAGCAACTTAGGGTTAAGTGGATTTGAACCTGGGTCTTCTGGTTCATAGGCGAGTGTGTTACCCACTAGGCTACTACACCCCATCCCATCCCTGGACTTCATCCAGTCCCCTGTAACTACCGATTGTAAGTCGCTCTGGATAAGGGCGTCTGATAAATGCTGCAAATGGAAATGTGATTGTCATTGTGATACACTGCAGCAGAGCACATGGTGCACACAACGAAATGTGTCCTTTGCTTCTAAACCATCACCCTTAGTGAGCAGTGGGCAGCATGCCAGGCACCCAAGGAGCAGTGTGTAGGACGATGCTTTGCTCAGTGGCACCTGAATTTGAACAGGCAACCTTCTGATTACGGGGCCGCTTTCTTAACTGCTAGGCTACCACTGCCCCAGTGAGGTCTACAATTAATTCAAAATGGTTACCAGTGGTTATTTCACTGGCAACTGGACTCAAGTCAAATCAGACTTGCCATTTGCCAGTGAAATCATCTCTTCTGAGATAACCATGACCTAGACGACTGAGAACCTTCACAGATATTCGTTCAAAATTGTTTGTGCGTGTGTGTTTATACCTGGGCAGCCCCACAGCTGTGCAGAAGAGCTCTTTAATGTCACATTGGCTGCAGAACCTACTGAACACAACCTGCAGGGAACACACACAAAATAAAGATACACTGATATAAATGTGTGTACAAGATTCTACCCTTACTTTTTAATATAAGATTTTGTGATTTTTTTTTTCTCTTAATAATAACAACAATAATAATAATAATAGAAAAAATCGTGAGTATAGAATAACAAAAATAATAGGAAAACATCGTGAGTATCACACAGAGTGATAATGCCGTTCTGGACCACATAGGGACTGTAGTACGGTGCTGAGAACAGGCCACATGACGCACCGAATCGAAACCACAATGCAACCAACCAAGCATTCAAGAGAACAAAAACGTGGTGTCGCTGTTCAGGAGAGGACAGAATAAACGCTACCCTGCCGATTCAAAACGCTGCTCCTTTTTTTTTTTTAATCAGCAGATTCAAGTCTGCTGAGAGATCCATATTCTACCATCCTATCACCATAAGTCACCATATTTCCGAACGTCGTTTCCAGCCTTATCCAAACAGCACCTTGCCTGATAAATACAGGAAGTTCAGAATTAAAACAACAAAAAGCCTGATAAATTCAGGAAATACAACAAAAAATACATTTAAAACATAATGAGTCAAGCATATGTCCCCCAATATTTCCCCCCTGTTTATCATGTATTGAAGGCATGTATTTTTTTTTTTTTTTCTATAGTACTTCCCTAATAACCTCTTCCGGTAGGATTTTCGACTATTAGTTCATAAACCGAGCAATACATTAACACTCAAAGGGATGTTGCTTCAATTCTCGAAGATAGATTCTCGGAACAGTTGGCTCAACTGTAAGTCACTGGGCTCCATGGACATCTCAAAGCCCTCATTGTGGATTTTATTTTCCAAGAGCGGGTATAACTGTGTGGGATCAACCTCCCTGGGTGATAAGGCCGTAGTGATGAGACGGTTCACAAGACTGCGCAGACAAGGAATACAACAACATCCACACAAGGTCAGAATTGCTGCAAATACAGCCATAGATGTTAAAACAGATTGAACTAGGGCTTTGTATTTCCCGAATACATTCATCCAGGAATCCCACATCGTAGTTTCCACCCTTGAATGCTCCTTCATCTTCCGGTTGAGGGTGCGCAGGCCGTCAATGGCCAATGTCAGACTGCCTCCTGCAGCTGTGTTGTTTGGTACGAACGAGCAGCATTGCTCTCCAAACACGGCGCAAAACCCCATTTTTCTCAGCCAAGAGCATATCAAGCGCTATTCTGTTCTGAAAAGCCATTAGGGAAGTGGCGGATAATTGCCCATGCACGGCCTCAAAACCGTCTTGTGTCCAATTTCCTAATTTCTGAACATTGTAATAGATGTAGTTGATCCTGTCTACGTTCTTATTAATCGTACACCACCAACACAAGGTTGATTCGAATCCCGCTGCTATTTGATTTGCTATTTTATTTTCGTCAGGCACCCCCCTGGGAACCCCAATTGCATCTATGTAAGTTGGATCTGTTAGCTTCTCCCAGGGCGGGGTTGACCGCTTCGTCTGGTGCCAGTCTGCAGGCACCAGGCTGTCTATTTTGAATAATAGGTTACTTATTGTTGTTGAATATATGGAAAAGGGTTACTAAGACACACAACCCGGTGGTGTTTGTGGGCAATCGATCAAACAACCTGATCCCAAACTTGATCCCAACTTCTGCAACGACAATCAACGACATTATTACCTGTAATAATGGTCGTGGCCCCATACAAAGCACGCAATCTTGTTGAGTGACATTAGCTGCTTGCTCCACTTAAAGAAGCCAATTGTTGTTTTTACCACATCAAGCATGTATCAATGTTTTTTTTTTTTTTTATATAGGCTAAAGCCATATGTAGCTGTACCAGTCCCACCAACCCCCCTGTTGAGACATGTGTTTTCCCATGGCTCAAAATCGCAGCCCATTTGTATGTAGATATGTACATATGTAGATTGGTTTTTTTTTTTTTTTTTTCTTAAAAAAATTGTAAATAATAAAAATTAAATTAACAGTTGTTGATAAGGTAACATCCAAATTGCATCAAAAACCCGCGTAGAAACACATCCTCAGTCATGCTGAAAATCCAAGACTACTATAGCAGTAACATCCAACATCCGTTACGCACCCGATTCGTCTTTACACAAAAATTTGCCCCTCCCAAAAATAAATAAACAAAAGAATGCACGAAAAATCAGCTACAGGACATAGTGAAGGAGAACAGAGGTCATACGGTCACAATTTTGGAGGCCTAATGTGGGTGGGGAGTCTGTTTAAAGCTAAGAGGGCCTGCTCTGCATCAGGGTTCCACAGCACCTGAGAAGACATCGATTTATAATGAGTGAGGGCAGTTAAAGGCTTGCTGAACCTTGGAAGAAATACTCAAAGGTAGGAACAAAAGGCAATAAATAACAACAACTGTTTTACAGTAATGGATGTGAGGAGTTTGGATGACAGGTCCTTGTCATCTTCCACTAATAATGCGACCCAGAAATATAACGGAAATGTAACAGCAAAAATGCAACTGAAATCCAAACCAAAACTGAGACAATAACCCTATTGCTGTAAATAATAATAATAATAATTATTCTCTAAATGCTCTCGGTCTGGGTTCAAGGAAACAAAAAGTGCACAGCGCAAGATATAACCAGAATAATGTAGTCATCCCAATGCTACCATTTAAATAAAGAACAATACAGTATCATATCGGTCATTGGCTGGGGCAACACAATGAAATGAAATAAAATCCACAGTACAATATAAATGTGAAGCCCTTTTTTTTTTTTTTTTTTTTTTTTTTTTTTTATGTCTTCCACTGTTTTTCTTTTACATGGCTGCACTAGAATCAACAATGAGAAAAGAAAAAAATTCACTTGTCAGAGGGATGCGTATCAGTGTGTTATGTCTTCGTATTCAGCGTGTCAGTGTAGGTCAGTGTAGGTGTGATGGACCTTATTCAAAGACACAGTAACAGAGGCAGACAGTGCAGCCATTGGGAAATCTCCCTTCTTAAATAAAATAAAACAACACAAAACCCAGAAAAAAGAACCCAAAGTGTACATACAACAGTACAATATTCATTTAAAATTGCACAGTTTAGATGTAATGTATATATTTTCCCCAGCTTTTCACAAACTTAATTTTAAAACTCTCAGAAAGAAAAGAAAACAAACAAACAAAATACACAAAATGTAAATTCAAAAAATTTCCCATATTCCCTTTAAATCTGAATAAGGTGGAGACCTGTTGTAAATCGCTGTTCTGATGCCCAGACGGTAAAATCTATTGCTAAGAGTTCCAAAACAAAACAAGAGAGAGAGATAGATAGGCCCCACACACACACACACACACACATACCAGAGAGATAAGGTCTGCCAATGCGTGTAGACGCACATACCCACACACACACACACACACACACACCCACACACAGAGGCTGGAGTGTCTCATCAGAACTCCTGTCCTGCACTTGTATTTTCCTGTAGATGTAACCATTCCCCTATTCCGCCAGTACTGAGCAAATGTATATTGGCTATCAGTATATATAGTAACATCTTTCCCTTTCATTAATTTACAAGCCTCAGTTAGAGCAATTATTTTGGCTGCTTGCGCTGAAAAAGTCGATGGTAAGTTGTCAGCTTTAATCACTGCTGTCACCATGGCGTAGCCCGTTTATGTTTTTCCCAAATAATTTTTCTTTGAAGAGCCATCGATGAATATTACCTCACCCTGAGGCAAGGTTGGTCACTTAAATCTAATCTAGATTTAGCTGTGTGTTCGTGTTATTCTCCGTCATCGGGTAAAGTTAACAATGTGGCTGGGTTAAATGTGGTGCATCGTTCGATAGTGAGATGTGGCTGTGACAGCAACGTGGCCATGCAGGAGAGGTGCCTTGCAGGTGATAAAAAGATCATATTGGTTTGCAGTAGTAAAGCAGCCACTGCATGTGGGACCTTAAGGGTCAATGGGTGGAATAAAACTATTCCGGCACTTGCTTCTACTGCCATCGACGCCGCTATCACCGCCCTCACACAGTGTGGCAATGCGCGGGCTACATTATCTAATTTGGATGAAAAATAAGCTATCGGCCTCAGGTTGTCGGCCTAGGACAGAAGTCATATATTTGTCTTTGCAGTCCACCATTTGTATAAACGGTTTACTTTAATTTGGCAAGGCTAGAGCTAAATTGGAGGTCAGCGCCTGTTTAATATCACAAAAAGCTTTCTCTGCTTCTGACATCCAATTTAGCGGTGATGTCATTTTCAGGTCTTCAGTGTAAATTAAAGCCGTGAGTGGGGAAATAATCTCAGCGTAATTTGGTACCCAACTTCTACAATAATTAGTTAATCCTAAGAATGACATCATTTGTTTTTTATTAATTGGTTTTGGCGCCTGTAGGACCGCTGTTTTCCGTTTGTGGATTCCACAATTGCGTTTGTGGATTCCACAATTGCAATTAGTTTTTACTAACTTTGTGCCCCTCTTTAGCTAGGTGATTTAAGAGGGCCACAGTGTCGTTTTTACATGCATCTAGACTCGGAGAAGCCACTAATATATCATCAACGTAAAGTAGAATCTGGCTTCCCCCAGGTGGTTGAAATTTGGACATGCTGGCATGCATGGCTTGTGAATATATAGTAGGGCTTTCGCAATAGCCCTGGGGAAGCCTAGTATAGGTCTATCGTTTCCCCTTAGATGTAAAAGCGAACCAAAATTGGCTGTCTGTGTCTATGGGAATGGAGGAAAAGGCATTACTAATGTCGACCACAGTAAATATTTGCGCATCTGGTCTTTAGAATTTGGAATTTAGTAATGTGTGTGGGTCAGGCACACACGGAGCTCGCTGTACTACTGCAGCATTTACTGCCTGCAGATCCTGCACCTTTCTCCATCCCACCGAGGGAGCTTGTTTTTTACCGGGAATATAGGTGTATTGCAGGGGGAATAATCTCTCTCTATAATAACCCCTGCTTGCTGTAAGTCACGTATCACTGGTGTTTTGCCTTCTAGTGTGTCAGGTTTAAGCGGATATTGTCTTATGCAAGGCCGATATTCTGTTTTGGGTCTGACTTGTACCGGCAAAATTCCTTTTATCAGTCCTACATCAGACGGTCCTTGTGACCACAATGATTGAGGGATTTGTGCTAGTTCATCTTCATCTTCTTCAGTGAGCAGAAAATGTCACTGGTTTCTGGACGTACTCCAGTCTTGGTCTGTATTGTCCAATACAGCCATTTCCAAATTATGCTCTAATTTGTCCCACATGTCTGCCCAAATCCGTTGCGCTGTCACCTTCTTGAACTATGGTGCCCAACGACTTCCAACTCCTCTCTCTGTTTTTATACAGTGAGATGTGCGGTGGACACCAACCCGGAGCATTGCTAGGTAAAGCGACCCCCACCACCACGTTACCTTGCCCGTCCAAGTAAACATAAAGAATGACTATGGTTGTTGGCGTGAGTCGTGACAATTTCTTTTCGTATATTGGATCAGGCCAAGGAGAGTTTTTATACCACATGGTGACATGTAGTTCGTCAGAGGGCATGAGCTCCACACCTGTTACGGAGTGGAGACGAGTGCCAAACCTAATTTAAGTAAGCCGTCTCTTCCCAGCAAATTAACAGGGCATTCTGGGATAAAGAGGATGGACACGTTTTACATGATGTTCCTTTGGGGTCTCTCACCCAAACTGGTTTAGAAGCATTGACTATTGTTGTACCCCCATTTGCTGATCTCCCTACTACTCCCTTATCTCCCGGCCCTGCTAGACAGTCTCTGGCTATGTGCCCAGTCTTCCCACAGGACCAGCAGCCTGCTCTCCATTGGCCCTGTGTGTTCCACCCTCGTCCTTGGACACCCCCTCTTCTTCTTCCCCTGCGTCCTCCCTGTCTCTCTCTATCTCCGCCTACATGGTAAAATGTGTCTGTATCCCGCATAGTGTTTTCCCAAAAGGTGTCAATTTTTTTATAGGTTTGTCTTTTCCTTTTAGTTCTTATCAGTTTGTCTATGTGCATGGCGTGGATATGCCATATCCCATATCCAGATACAGGGGAGGAGCTACAGGCACAGAGGGAAGCGCTGGTGGCTGCACTAGCGGCCCCCATTGCCTCCTCCTCCTCCACTCCTTCCTCGTCAGCCCTACGCACCCCTTCCCTCTGACTTCCCCTACTTCCAGTTTCTTCATTATCTTCTTTGCGGTTAAACAGAGTAGTTCTTCGCTTCCATCACTTTAACTGCCTGATCCTCTCTCTCCCTTTCCTCCTCACGTGCTGCATTCTCTCTAGCCTGTCTTATCTTCCTCTCCCCCTCTTCTCCCTTTCCTGCTATCTTTATCCACTGTATTAAAGCCTCAACCCCTTCTCGCTTCATTTGCTTCTCCTTATTTTTACATGTATGTTTTATGACTCCCTGTAACTCAATTAGGCTTTGTACTCTCAATTGTCCATCAAACCCGTATTTTGTTATCCATTTATCTAACGGCTCGACGTAGGCTTTGTTAATCTGCTCTACACATTTCCAGTCTTTACATTTTAGTTCTTCTTTCGGTTCTGGTTTACTGGATCCCTTACCCATTTTGACCTAAATTTGGGCCAGTGTGTCGTACCTGGGGTATCCTAAAACACTGGTTTTTGTTCACAGGACAGCGTATCAAAATTCCTCTCGTGGTGTATTTCACTTCTACCTCAAATCATTTGGGGTGGAAATACCTTGCCTCTGCGTCCACGAGGGGTCGCTGTTTCCTTCCCTGTGAGGTTTTGTATGGAGTGTCCGTCTAGTGACTTTCACCCCCACTCATCCACACACTCACACCTGCGCGCACGCTCATACCCCTGTATGAGTTTTAAATCACTTATTTTACTATTGAACGTTCCTTTTCACTGGCAGAGGAGTCCGTCCTCCCCGCGGAATTTAACCCTTTACGGGAGGGGTCCGCCCCCCCCCCCACGGAATTTAACTGCCTTCGTTACCTGCCAGAGTCTAGAATACCCAGGGTTTGTTTCCTTTAAGTAACCTCTTGTTACTCTTGTTACCTCTTGTTACCTCTTGTAACATCTTGTAACCTCTTGTTACCTCTTGTAACCTCTTGTTACCATTCATTCCATTTCTTTTAAACAGAAGTCAACTTACCCCCGTGCCTTCTCTCACTCGTAAGATTCCGTCAACCTCCAGATCCCAACCGACGGGTCGGCCTCCCAGTCCCCAAAGGGGTCTGTCTCTGACCCCTCCTAAGGAGTCAGCCTTGGCCAAGGATTTCCTGGTATCCGTCCCGCCCGCTGGAATCCTTTGGTGTCTTGGAATCCGGCTCGAAGGACCAATAAAATGTTAGAGTTGTACGCCGTTCCAACACTTATAAACCAGAGAAGAATGACACGAAGAAGTTGAGCTCTTTTACTTGCAAGGAGAGCGATCAGAGACGACCAATACAGCAGCCTCCAAAAAGCTCTGCCGTCTCTTCCGCTTCCTCTCTTTTTATTCAATAATAGGGCGGTACATTCATCACAGGATCACACCAAATAAGCTTATAATTTGCATGTAGGGTTGTCTCTTTGGTAGACGCTCCATCGCCAAGGTCTTCTTGTTTTTCTTGCTTCTCCGCGGCTGCAGGCCTCCTCTTATCAAGTCGCGGTCATTCTGTTCTGCAAACAGCCTTTAGCCCACCAGTTTCTGAAGAGACTAATGATTCAATGTAGTGCGCATATTAAAAAGATTAATATAGTTTAATGCATGCGAGATATATATATATATGTCAAAAGGATTAATAGAGTTTAATACATGTGGGATATATATGTCAAAAAGGTAGTAAAGGTTAATAGCATGATAACTTATATACATTTTCCAACATTATCTGGCTCAGATTAATGATGGAGTGAATGGCACAGTGATATATGTTTGTTTTTCTATTTTCATGCCATTATGTTGGACATGTTGCAATTGTACCATACTGTACCATACCATACCATACCATACCATACCATACCATACCATACCATACCGTTGTGGCCAGAGATAGAGAGATATTTAGAATTAAACTCATTCCCATTCGTGCTAAATAACATCTAAAGGGTGGCCTTTGGAGTCGATGGGAAAATGTACATGCTTAGTGACATTGAAACAGTTCAGCATTTTGAGAAAATCTGCATCAAACATGAATCGACATGCCAATTGAAACAACCTAGATAGATGACTGGACTAACAAATGAGATCAACCTCAACAACCTCAGAAAGTCATTCCAGTAGTGTTTCCAAGTACTTTGATTGCCCTTCTACTTCATGTCACTTCCCTCAGGAGCTCTGTGTTGGGCCGCCTTGACTGAATACCCACCAAGGCCTTTTTTTTGTTGTTACATTGCTTATGGTCAAAGTATCAGATGACCAGCTGCTACTGAAATGATATTGCTTAGGAACAGCTGGATCAGAATATAAATGGAAACTTTCTAGAAACTGTCTACTGTTCAAATGAAAACTTGCCAATAAGGTCAATTGGGAGACCAAACCACAAAATTCTTCTGTATTTTCTGATGTTTTGCTGTAAATGTCTGATAGAGAGTGTTATCCTTATGGTTTTGTAGAGGACATCACTTCATCAGGCTGAATCAGGCATTTGGTCTGTCAGGTGCATAAGACAATGCTGCTTACATTTTTATTATAACAATTTGCATATACTCCAGAATCCATTAATTGCAAAGTCCTTCTTGTGGGGAAGATACTTTGCTCAGTGGCACCTTGAAGGACCGGGATTCAAATCTTTTTCCCTGCAAGATCAACAACAGATGCACAACGGACGCACAACATCATGTGATGCGGTACATCAAGGTCCCACTGCAATTTCCATGGGTTGTTGTGTCATTCCCTGTGTCCGTGGTCTCATGGTCAGGGCTATTGAGAGAGGCATCACAACTCAGATGGCATCTGTGTCAGCACCTCTGTTGATGGCTGATGGCTCAAATAGTGACGGTGATAAGAATTTTGTTTAATTTTTAGAGTCTGCCTTTTCTTTATACGCTTGTCATTCTTTATACTCTTGTGATAATGAGTATGATCATGTAATCAAAAGGGGGGAGACAATTATTATATTTTCTATGCTTGCAGGGTTTTATTAGAGTGTAATGGAAAATTCTAATGTTTTGTATGCTTACAGGATTTTAATAGAGTTTAATGGGAAATTGCATTTCTTTTATGTACGTACAACAGTGTGTTTTGACTTAGTATTTGCAAGATAAAAATTCTCTGATATGAAAATTGTCTTTCGGCAAAAGACAATGCTATTTCTGCTTCTGTCAGCCCCTGATTACAGTAATAATGAATGCAATAGTTCCTGATTCTGTATCTATCAATAGGCAAGCTCATCTGGACATAACACTTGAGATTTAAAAAAAGAGAATGGACTTGGTCACCACTGGAAATGGAAAAAGGCACCAGGAAATTTCAAAAGACCAGGAAATTTCTAAATTTGTTTGTGCCTGCCTACTGGACATATATGGATATAGCCTCTCTGAAAATTATGGAAGGTATGTCATGCCTCAACATCCCTGAGCATAGCTGACTGACATGTTGCATGTTCGGTCCTGATCACCCCAGGTATTGTGTCGTTTATTATACCCCACCCCCTTTTCACTTATGTTGTATTCTGCTGCCTGCTCCTTCGTCTGTACTGTGACACCTTTTTGAATAAAATTAATCACATGGATTCGAAGGCACAGTTTTGCATCACAATTAAAAGAAAAAAATGTATCATGTCATAATTGATTCAAATGAATGAATCATTTGATTCATATATTCTGCCTGGTTTGAATGGCTAGTGTTTCTAGGAATTTTCTAAATAACAAAAGTCTCAGAGAGCATGTCTGATGGGTCCCTGATGTGACCAAATAAAAGGTGATGTAATCCCACTGGATACTGCAGCTGTTATTGGATTTTTATACAATGTCTTCACCCGAGGGGGGAGAAGCCAGGGCCAAACCCTTTTCGGCATCTAGGGAAACAGCAGCAATTAGTGATTGTTTAGATTATGCAATACACATTAAATGAATTTATATCATTACGTTATCAGACGTGGATCTATTCTTCAGAAAAAATGTTTGGTCATTATGTTGGTAATTCTCACTTCTTGTAATCTAATGGGTCTAAAACGGAATGGATCTATGTCTCTGTCTTTCTTAGGGATTAAGGAAATTAAGGCTTCAATACATGTTGGTGTTAACCACCTTTCTCAAAGATTTCAAGATATACACACGTGGACAAAATTGTTGGTACCCTTCAGTCAATGAAAGAAAAACTCAAAATGGTCACAAAAATAACTTGAATCTGACAAAAGTAATAATAAATAAAAATATATACTATGAAATTTAACTAATAAAAGTCAGACATTGCTTTTCAACCATGTTTCAACAGAATTATTTAAAAAATAAACTCATGAAACAGGCCTGGACAAAAATAATGGTACCCCTAGAAAAGACTGAAAATAATGTGACCAAAGGCACATGTTAATCCAAGGTGTGTACACTAATTAGCATCACAGGTGTCTACAATCTTGTAATCAGTCAGTGGACCTATATATAGGGCTCCAGGTAGTCACTGTGTTGTTTGGTGACATGGTGTGTACCATGGTGTTGTCTCAGGAGATTAGAAAGAAAATTATAGACAAGCATGTCAATGGTAAAGGCTATAAGACCATCTCGAAGCAGCTTGATGTTCCTGTGACTACAGTTGCACATACTATTCAGAAATTTAAGATCCATGGGACTTAAACCAACCTCCCTGGACGTGGCCGCAGGAGGAAAATTGATGACAAATCAAAGAGATGAATAATACGAATGGTAACAAAAGAGCCCAGAAAAACTTCTAAAGAGATCCAAGGTGAACTTCAAGCTCAAGGAACATCAGTGTCAGATCGCACCATACGTCGTTGTTTGAGCCAAAGTGGACTTCATGGGAGACGACCAAGGAGGACACCATTGTTGAAAACAAATCATAAAAAGCCAGACTGGAATTTGCCAAACTACATGTGCACAAGCCAAAAAGATTCTGGGAGAATGTCCTATGGACAGATGAGCCAAAAATGGAACTTTTTGCCAAGGCACATCAGCTCTATGTTCACAGACGGAAAAATGAAACATATCAATTAGGGCTGCAACTAACGATTATTTTAATAATCGATTAATCGGACGATTATCTCTTTGATTAATCGTAGAATCGGATAAAAAACAAACAAACTAGATAAGCATTCATTTCCAACACTTTATTCAAAAACAGAACCAAAATCTTTAGAAAGTGCACAAACATGTTGCTCCTTGAGCTGTTATAATAATAATAAAATTAAATAAAAGTGGACTAACACGAAAAACGTACACATGTATGCTTTACATCTGCCAAATAAAGACTTTCTTTTTTTTTTTTTAAATAAAGTGCCACCTGAGCTGCCAGAATGATAAATAATTTATACAAAAAATAAAGAAAAATACAAATCAGAAAATTTAACAGGATTTGTTTGAATGTCAGAACTTGTTCTCTACACTACACTGCAGATACACACTCGCAGACGCACACACTCACAAACTTTCACACTGACACACACACACTGCAAAAAATGCTTTTTTAACTTAGTAGGTTTGTCCTGTTTTCAGTCCAAATATCTAAAAAATATTAAATCAAGATACATTTACTAGACACATGAAATTGTCTTGTTTTCTGAAAAAACATCTCAAAATTAAGTGATTGTTTGCTTAAAACAAGCAAAATTGTCTGCCAATTGTCTGCCAATTTAGATATTTGGACTGGAAACGAGACAAAATGACTAGGTAAGAAAAGCTTTTTTGCAGTGTAGATATACATGACAACAGATTGAAAAATGAATGGTCCAAAAAAGGCTAGTGAATAAAAACATGTCTTTAGTCTTTTAATGCAAAGTAACTATAGCACCCCTGCTTTACTACTGTTATTAACGCGCTAACGCTAACTTGTCATGCTTGTCAAGCTGGATGACGGGTAAACATTTACAGCATTTATCAGACGCCCTTATCCAGAGTGACAATCAGTACAGGGACAGTCCCCCCTGGAGCAATTTAGGATTAAGAGTCTTGCTCAGGGACACCATAGGCGAGTGTGTTACCCACTAGGCTACTACCACCCACCGTCGTCCACGCAGAGACGCAGAGAACAGTCTGAACGCTGTTTCATCCCCCCTCCACACCTGTAGGTGGCGCTGTACGTCCCCGTCTAGTTCTCCTCCGCGGTGAGTTAAACACCAGCACCAGGGACATTACATTCCTCACTTCAAAATGGAACTAAAGTATTTCAGGTGCTGGATCATTGCCGTGGTGCTCCCGTGCCGTGCCATGTCGCTTTTGCATATTTTCACATAGATTTATCTGCCTCCGCCATGTATCTGTGCTCTACCTCCGCTCGTTTTTTTTTATTTTTGCTCCGCGCTGTCTATGAAGCGCCAAACTCTGCTAGCATCTGTGCACGAGAGAGACCGAGTGTGTTCACTCTGCTCCGCGCTCAAATAAAGTATTTTTTTTAATAATCAAATGTCTCCGCGTCGCGCAACACAATGAATTGATTAGGAAATTCGTTGCCAACTCTTTTAGTAATCGATTTTTACCGATTTAATCGATTCATTGTTGCAGCCCTAATATCAATAAAAGAACACCGTCCCTTCTGTGAAACATGGATAATTATAATTTGCATGTTGGAAAATGTATATAAGTTATCATGCAATTACCTTTTATTTCCTTTTTGACATTTAAATCTCACATGTATTAAACTGTATTATTCTTTTTAATATGCGCACTATATTTAATCATTAGTCTCTTGGATAAGAAACTGGTGGGCTAAAGGTTGTTTGCAGAACAGAATGACCACGACTTGATAAGAGGAGGCCTGCAGCCACAGCGAAGCAAGAAAACAAGAAGACCTTGCGATGGAGCATCTACCAAGAGACAACCCTACATGCAAATTATAAGCTTATATGGTGTGATCCTGTGATGAATGTACCGCCCTTTATTAAATAAAAAGAGAGGAAGCGGAAGAGACGGCAGAGCTTTTGGAGGCAGGATCGTCTCTGATCACTCTCCTTGCAAGTAAAAAGAGCTCAACTGCTTCGTGTCATATCTCTCTGTGATGGATAAGTGACTGATAAAAATTCCTTTTATCAGTCCTACATCAGACGGTCCTTGTGATCACAATGATTGAGGTATTTGTGCTAGTTGTGATTCGTCTTCTTCAGTGAGCAGAAAATGTCACTGGTTTCTGGAGTCCATATATACTCCAGCCTTGGTCTGTATTGTCCAATACAGCCGTTTCCTGGTCAAGCCTGTGTGTGCGCTATGCTCTAATTTGTCTGCCCAATCCGTTGCGCTGTCACCTTCTTGAACTATGGTGCCCAACGACTTCCAACTCCTCTCTCTGTTTTTATACAATGAGATGTGAGGTGGATACCATCCCGGGGCATTGCTTTGAGTGGGGTAGGTAAAGCGACCCCCGCCACCTTGCCCGTCCGAGTAAACATAAAGAATGACTATGGTTGTTGGCGTGAGTCATGACAATTTCTTTTCGTATATTGGATCAGGCCCAGGAGACTTTTTATACCACATGGTGACATGTAGTTCGTCAGAGGGCGAAGTTCCACACCTGTTACGGAGTGGAGACGAGTGCCAAACCTAATTTAAGTAAGCCATCTCTTCCCAGCAAATTAACAGGGCATTCTGGCATAAAAAGGATGGACTTTTTACTTGATGTTCCTTTGGGGTCTCTCACCCAAACTGTTTTAGAAGCAGTGACTATTGTTGTACCCCCATTTGCTGATCTCCCTGCTACTCCCTACTACTTCTTCTCCTCCAGTCAAGTCGTATTATCTCCCGACCCTGCTCTCCAGTGCAATACTCAGAGACATGGCCAAGGTAAGAAAGGCTGAAAGACGACCACCACTGAACAAGACACACAAGCTGAAACGTCAAGAGTGGGCCAAGAAATATCTCAAGACTGATTTTTCTAAGGTTTTATGGACTGATGAAATGAGAGTGAGTCTTGATGGGCCAGGTGGATGGGCCCGTGGCTGGATTGGTAAAGGGCAGAGAGCTCCAGTCCGACTCAGACGACAGCAAGGTGGAGGTGGAGTACTGGTTTGGGCTGGTATCATCAAAGATGAGCTTGTGGGGCCTTTTTGGGTTGAGGATGGAGTCAAGCTCAACTCCCAGTCCTACTGCCAGTTTCTGGAAGACACCTTCTTCAAGCAGTGGTACAGGAAGAAGTCTGCATCCTTCAAGAAAAACATGATTTTCATGCAGGACAATGCTCCAAGTACTCCACAGCGTGGCTGGCAAGAAAGGGTATAAAAGAAGAAAAACTAATGACATGGCCTCCTTGTTCACCTGATCTGAACCCCATTGAGAACCTGTGGTCCATCATCAAATGTGAGATTTACAAGGAGGGAAAACAGTACACCTCTCTGAACAGTGTCTGGGAGGCTGTGGTAGCTGCTGTACGCAATGTTGATGGTGAACAGATCAAAACACTAACAGAATCCATGGATGGCAGGCTTTTGAGTGTCCTTGCAAAGAAAGGTGGCTATATTGGTCGCTGATTTGTTTTTGTTTTGTTTTTGAATGTCAGAAATGTATATTTGTGAATGTGGAGAGGTTATATTGGTTTCACTGATAAAAATAAATAATTTAAATGGGTATATATTTGTTTTTTGTTAAGTTGCCTAATAATTATGCACAATAATAGTCATTTGCACACACAGATACCCCCCTAAAATAGCTGAAAATAAAAACAAAGTAAAAACTACCTCCAAAAACATTCAGCTTTGATATTAATGTTTGGGTTCATTGAGAACATGGTTGTTGTTCAATAATAAAATAATTCCTCAAAAATACAACTTGCCTAATAATTCTGCACTCCCTGTATTAGTGGCTTCTCCTAATCTAGAAGCATGCAAAAAAAGACCATTCACCTGGCTAAGGAGGAGCACAAAGTTAGTAAAAAAGAAGAAGAACGGAAAACAGCGGTCCTACAGGCGCCAAAACCAATTACTAAAAAACAAATGATGTCATTCTTAGGATTAACTAATTATTGTAGAAGTTGGGTACCAAATTACGCTGAAATCACTTCCCCACTTACAGCCTTAATTTACACTGAAGACCTAAAATGACATCACCGCTAAACTGGACGTCAGAAGCAGAAAAAGCCTTTTGTGATATTAAACAGGCGCTGACCTCCAGTCTAGCTCTAGCCTTGCCAAATTATAGTAAACAGTTTATACAAATAGTGGACTGCAAAGATAAATATATGACTTCTGTCCTAGGCCAGCGACATGGAGACAAACTGAGACCGATAGCTTATTTTTCATCCAAATTAGTAATGTAATGTAGCCTGCGCATTACCACACTGTGTGAGGGCGGTGATAGCGGCGTCCATGGCAGTAGAAGCAAGTGCCGGAATAGTTTTATTCCACCCATTGACCCTTAAGGTCCCACATGCAGTGGCTGCTTTACTACTGCAAACCAATATGATCTTTTTATCACCCGCAAGGCACCTCTCCTGCATGGCCACGTTGCTGTCACAGCCACATCTCACTATCGAACGATGCACCACATTTAACCCAGCCACATTGTTGTTCCCCGATGACGGAGAACAACACGACTGCCAAGCACTCGCAGAACACACAGCTAAATCTAGATTAGATTTAAGTGACCAACCAGGCCTCAGGGTGAGGTAATATTCATCGATGGCTCTTCAAAGAAAAATTATTTGGGAAAAACACAAATGGGCTATGCCGTGGTGACAGCAGTGATTAAAGCTGAGCACTTACCATCGACTTTTTCAGCGCAAGCAGCCAAAATAATTGCTCTAACTGAGGCTTGTAAATTAATGAAAGGGAAAGATGTTACTATATATACTGATAGCCAATATGCATTTGCGACCGTCCATACATTTGCTCAGTACTGGCAGAATAGGGGAATGGTTACATCTACAGGAAAACCGGTGACCCACGCTAAATTACTATGGGAACTATTAGAAGCTGTCCACTTACCTGCGAAATTAGCTATATGTAAATGTGTAGCACACACTAATTCAAAAGACAAAGTAGCGCTCGGAAATGCCTTTGCTGACCGGATAGCAAAACAAGCAGCAGGAAAAAGTTTACAAGTGGAGGACCAGAGTTCTGATGAGACACTCCAGCCTCTCTGTGTATGTGTGTGTGTGTGTGGGTATGTGCGTCTACACGCATTGGCAGACCTTATCTCTCTGGTATGTGTGTGTGTGTGGGGGGCCTATCTCTCTCTCTCGTTTTATTTTGGAACTCTTAGCAATAGATTTTACCGTCTGGGCATCAGCACAGCGATTTACAACGGGTCTCCAACTTATTCAGATTTAAAGGGAATATGGGAAAATATTTTGAATTTACATTTTGTGTTTGTTTGTTTTCTTTTCTTTCTGAGAGTTTTAAAATTAAGTTTGTGGAAAGCTGGGGAAAATATATACATTACACCTAAACTGTGCAATTTTAAATGAATATTGTACCGTTGTATGTGCACTTTGGGTTCTTTTTTCTGGGTTTTGTTTTGTTTAAGAAGGGAGATTTCCCAATGGCTGCACTGTTTGCCTCTGTTCCTGTGTCTTTGAATAAGGTCCATCACACCTACACTGACACTCACGCTGAATACGAAGACATAACACACCGATAGTGCGCTGTGCACTTTTTGTTTCCTTGAACCCAGACCGAGAGCATTTAAAGAATAATAATAATTATTATTATTTACAGCAATAGGGTTATTGTCTCAGTTTTGGTTTGCATTTCAGTTGCATTTTTGCTGTTACATTTACGTTATATTTCTGGGTCACATTATTAGTGGAAAATGACAAGAACCTGTCATCCTATCACATCACATCCATTACTGTAAAACAGTTGTTGTTATTTATTGCCTTTTGTTCCTACCATAGAGTATTTCTTCCAAGGTTCAGCAAGCCTTTAACTTCCCTCACTCATTCTAAATCGATGTCTTCTCAGGTGCTGTGGAACCCTGATGCAGAGAAGGCCCTCTTAGCTTTAAACAGAATCCCCACCCACATTAGGCCTCCAAAATAGTGGCCGTATGACCTCTGTTCTCCTTCACTGTGTCCTGTAGCATTCTTTTGTTTATTTGTTTATTTATTTTTGGGAGGGGCAACTTAATTTTTAAGTAAAGACGAATCGTGTGCGTAACGGATATTGGATGTTGCTGCTATAGTAGTCTTGGATTTTCAGCATGACTGAGGATGTTTCTCTACATGGGTTTTTGGTGCAATTTGGATGTTACCTAATCGACAACTGTTCATTTCATTTTTTTATTATTTACAATTTTTTTAAGAAAAAAAAATATAAAAAGATCTACATATGTACATATCTACATACAAATGGGCTGCGATTTTGAGCCATGGGAAAACACATGTCTCAACAGGGGGGATGGTGGGACTGGTACAACAACATATGGCTTTAGCCTATATAAAAAAAAAAATTGTTACATGCTTGATACATGCTTGATATGGTAAAAACAACAATTGGCTTCTTTTAGTGGAGCAAGCAACTAATGTCACTCAACAAGACTGCCACGACCATTTTTACAGGTGAAACCAGCAGTTATAACGGACGAATGTGTTGTGGAAGTGATGAGCAAAACTCAACCAGATAGTCGTTGCAGAAGTTGGGATCAAGTATATCCCCTTATGGGACCAGTAAGACAAAAACCTAATTTCACATGTATCAACATGACCGGAAGAAAGAACCTACTAGGAGAAGGAGCACCGGAAGATTGGTGTCGTACAATAATGGCTGTGGGGAATACTTTTAACCCACAGTCTCAAAGTGACATATGGTGGTGGTGTGGAGGAAATAGGTTGTTTGATCGATTGCCCACAAACACCACCGGGTTGTGTGTCTTAGTAACCCTTTTATTACCAATGTCCATATATCCAACAACAATAAGTAACCTATTATTCAAATTAGAATGGCACCAGACGAAGCGGTCAACCCCGCCCTGGGAGAAGCTAACAGATCCAACTTACATAGATGCAATTGGGGTTCCCAGGGGGGTGCCTGGTGAATATAAAATAGCAAATCAAATAGCAGCGGGATTTGAATCAATCTTGTGTTGGTGGTGTACGATTAATAAGAATATGGACAGAATCAGCTACATCCGCTACAATGTTCAGAAACTAGGAAATTGGACGCAAGACGGTTTTGAGGCCGTGCATGGGCAATTATCCGCCACTTCCCTAATGGCTTTTCAAAACAGAATAGCGCTGGATATGCTCCTAACTGATGCGCAATGTTTGGAGAGCAATGCTGCTCGTTCATACCAAACAACACAGCTGCAGGAGGCAGTCTGACATTGACCATTGACGGCCTGCGCACCCTCAACCGGAAGATGAAGGAGCATTCAGGGGTGGAAACTACGATGTGGGATTCCTGGATGAATGTATTTGGGAAATGCAAAGCCTTAGTTCAATCTGTTTTAACATCTATGGCTGTATTTGCAGCAATTCTGACCTTGTGTGGCTGTTGTTGTATTCCTTGTCTGCGCAGCCTTGTGAACCGTCTCATCACTGCAGCCTTATCACCCAGGGAGGTTGATCCCACACAGTTAAACCCGCTTTTGGAAAATAAAAACCATGATGAGGGCTTTGAGATGACCATGGAGCCCAGTGACTTACAGTTGAGCCAACTGTTCCGAGAATCTCTCTCTGAGAATTAAAGCAACAAACCCTTTGAATGTAAATGTATTGCTCAGTTTATGAACTAATAGTCAAAAATCCTAAAGGAAGAGGTTATTAGGGAAAATAACAAAAAAGAGTAAAATACATGATAAACAGGGGGGAAATGTTGGAAAATGTATATAAGTTATCATGCAATTACCTTTTATTTCCTTTTTGACATTTATATCTCACATGTATTAAACTGTATTATTCTTTTTAATATGCACACTATATTTTATCATTAGTCTCTTGGATGAGAAACTTGGATGAGAAACTGGTTGTTTGCAGAACAGAATGACCGCGACTTGATAAGAGGAGGCCTGCAGCCGCAGCGAAGCAAGAAAACAAGAAGACCTTGTGATGGAGCGTCTACCAAGAGACAACCCTACATGCAAATTCTAAGTTTATATGGTGTGATCCTGTGATGAATGTACCCTCCTTTATTAAATAAAAATAGAGGAAGCGGAAGAGACAGTAGAGCCTCTTGGAGGCATGATCGTCTCTGATCGCTCTCCTTGCAAGTAAAAAGAGCTCAACTGCTTCGTGTGATTTCTCTCAGGTTTATAAGTGTTGGATAAGACGGATAACTCTAACATTTTGTTATGTTCTGGGCTGCATCTGGCACAGGGTGTCTTGAATCTGTGCGGGGTACAATGAAATCTCAAGACTATCAAGGGATTCTAGAGAGAAATGTGCTGGCCAGTGTCAGAAAGCTTGGTCTCAGTCGCAGGTCATGGGTCTTGCAACAGGACAATGACCCAAAACACACAGCTAAAGACACCCAAGAATGGTTAAGAGGAAAACATTGGACTATTCTAAAGTGGCCTTCTATGAGCCCTGACCTCAAACCTATTGAGCATCTTTGGAAAGAGCTGAAACATGCCGTCTGGAAAAGGCACCCTTCAAACCTGAGACAACTGGAGCAAAAATGGGCCAAAATACCTGCTGAGAAGTGCAGAAGTCTCATTGACCATTACAGGAATCGTTTGATTGCAGTGATTGCCTCAAAAGGTTGTGCAACAAAATATTAAGTTAGGGTTACCATCATTTTTGTCCAGGCCTGTTTCATGAGTTTATTTTTTAAAATAATTCTGTTGAAGCATGGTTGAAAATCAATGTCTGACTTTCATTGGTTAAATTTCATAGAATTTTTATTTATTATTACTTTTGTCAGATTAAAGTTATTTCTGTGACCATTGTGAGTTTTTCTTTCATTGACTGAAGGGTACCAACAATTTTGTCCACGTGTGTACTTTTAGTAACACTGGCCTGGATATCTAACCAGTATTCATTAATAATGCAGCTTCTCTTTTTTCTGTTTTAGTTATAGCTCCAAAATTCTGCTTGTTCAATATGAATTTGGACCGTACCTTTAGCTGAGGTCACCAACTGATTTCCTTCTTTTACTTTCCCTGTTGAGCTAATATTATTTAGCTACCCTTTCATAACATTGGATATTAGCCTTTATAAAAAATAATTTGTATTTTTCAGCTGAATCTTAAATTTACAAAAATCTTGATGTTGTGATATCTGCCATCTTGTTTTCCTTTATTTTGATTTCAGTTTATAATTTCTTAATGCTATGGGCACTCTCTTTCTCTTTTCCAAGAAATAAGCTATCGAAATATGCTTTGGAGACCTATAAAAAAGATAAAATACTTTCTGTGCTGCCTATGTTTATTTAAAAAGACTAAGTCCTTTCCTAACATTGTTTTTATTTTCTTTTTTTTACTTTCAGCACTGATGTATTCCTGTTCCCGGCATCCGATTTTATGTTCTGTGACTCAAAATAGGGTACTGTGCTGTGACACCCATTTGTTTAGAGTGCTGT
This sequence comes from Denticeps clupeoides, assembly GCF_900700375.1. Taxonomy (NCBI): domain Eukaryota; kingdom Metazoa; phylum Chordata; class Actinopteri; order Clupeiformes; family Denticipitidae; genus Denticeps; species Denticeps clupeoides. Next base: position 85,769 of record NW_021630069.1, on the reverse strand, counting down.
GCATTTCGCCTGGAAATGACCAAACTACAAGCACAAGAAAAGAAAGTTATGCAACACGTTGCATAAGTTACAAAAGCAAAACAGAATTGACATGACATATCAAAATTCATCTGATGTCATTAATAAAATTAATACCACAATTTATTTATAATGCACATTTGAAACATGAAAAACAAAAAAGCTCACATGAAACATCAAAAATGAAACCTCCTGTTTGGTACCTGTGTACCACCCATATGGTCATTTTATGATTTAACACAAAATAGAGTTTTACAGAGTACAAACACTGTGCAGTGTTAATTTAACACTGTACATTTTGCTGTGTTGATCAGTGTAGAGAGTGCAGAAAAAGGTAGAACAGTGCAAAATAGTGTAGATCAGTGTGGAATCATTGGTGACTCACTGGACAACAAAAAGCATATAAAATGTGTGTGCAGCCTGTTAAATTAAAGGTAAAACACACAGAGCAAAAATACACAAACAATACTAAGCTTATCCAGGCAGGAGTTGTGTGCTGTTGTTACCTTCTGCACCTTCCCATCTGCATCCAGGTAGATGACCCGGTGGGCAGAGAAGGCGCTTCCCATATCTGTCTTCCCTGCAGCTGTGAGACTAAGGCGACTGAAACTCAGCAACAGCGGTTCTTTCTTGGCTCCCACTGTTGCACCTCCCCACCAGGTCCTCTTCTCCCGTCACCATGGTTACTGTTAAGCCAGAGGAGGTGCAGCGATGGAGTGAGTGGCGCTCTTCAGGAGGAGCTTTCACCCCCATTCAACTACACACACACACACACACACACACACACACACACAGTACTTCTCACTTCTCTCCTCAGAACAACAGAAACTAGTATAAGTACAAACAGAACTGGGTTATTCCTCTTCTTGTCAGTCTGTCACTTCATCTTGGCAACTGGTCATCTGTTTGAGAAATAGGTGTCAACTACAGGTGTGTCCTGCCACTTCCAGGTGGGAATCAGTAAACATTGTGTCTAAGCATAACCGAATGGGGTGTAGAAGTGTTATATTACAACGATGATGCAACATGTTCTTCTTCACTTTTTCTCAGCATCAGCACGGCATAAATACCAGTACAAAATTAACACTGAAGAGTGTTTATATGAGCTGACTTCAGATAAGAGATACAGTTCTCACTCTGTCCTACACTCACACTGAAGTCTCTAGACTAGTGGATGTGTGTGTGTGTGTGTGTGTGTGTGTGTGTGTGTGTATATATATATATATATTTTTTTTTTGTAGGCTGGGGTGGGGGTTGTTCTGTTATTATTAAAATTGTCTAAATCTAAAAATCTAAAACTGTAAAAATAGAATAAAATAGTTTCTCCTCTATGGTCTTGATCATTTTGTGGAGTGTTCACAACACTGGCAAATTTGCTATGTGTTGCTCACCCTCCCATCAGCAAGCCAAAAGCAAATCATCCTGCAGTCACCATTTCATCAGTGCGAAATGGGATTTCAACTTGCCCTTTTCATGTTATCAAGAGAGACATCTTATGACAGAGACAGTTCAACACAGTGAACAGTAAGCAAGCATCATGTAAATTCCTTTAATCATTAAATATTCATCTTATTATTAATACAGTATTGACAAATTTATAGACAAAAGGATCACAAAGAATCACAAACATGTCAATAAATAACAACTCTTGGCTCTTTAGGACACATGCACAGTATTTCAGGGCATCTATAATGGGTCTTTGGTCTGGATTCCTGGATTTAACCAGGACTTAATTCTTTCATCACATACACACATACAGGTCTACTGCAAAGTCCACAAAATTCTGACAGTGTTTTGACTGTTCAGGAACTGAACAACTGAACATTTACTGAAATCAAGCGAGCCTTCAATTATCTAACATAAATACACACAAACCCAAAACAAACACACATACACACACTCATTCCCTTCAAAAAAACACACACTCAAAAGGCAGTATGTGTTTCTGCAAAACATTTGGACTGGAATAATTTTAAGAATATTAATAAGAAGTAATTGTACAAAATATTTGGCAAGGCTCAAAAAGATTCAATCCCTTCATCCTTAAATTTCTCTGTGCAAATTGTCAGTGCTCCTTCAGTCTGTGAGACAAAGGACAGGAAGTCACATCTTAGTACAGCAGACAATGACATTTCTGAGTGGTCAATTAGTATTTTTATAGCAGCATGAATAAAAGATCAATGTTATGTTTTATAGACGGTCATCCTCATGCACATTTGAGTGTGATGTAGAAAACATGACCTTCTCAAATGTGGAGCATAGGATTGATTTAATGATAGAAGGAACTGAATACTAAATATTTCATTTTAGTATTCTGAATATGTATCACTGTTACATCCCAGCTCTCTGTATATAGCATTATCATAATGATGAACTGATAAATAACTACAGATGAACTTACTCCACAGTGGTACCAGGACGAGACTGACGAGTCTTCATCTCTTTCATGACCAGTCTCAAAAGCAGCTAGACACACACACACACACACACACACACACACAAGTTTAGGAAGTTATGATTTTTGTACATTCCAAACAGCAGGACAGTGCACACACACACACACACACACACACACACAGGTAAGTTTCTTACCAGCAGGGCAAAGAAGTCAGCAGTCATGAGCATGTAGAAGACATGCTCCCATCCATGTGCTGACAGCAGCCCTGCTAACAGGGGACCTAACGCTGCACCTGAGCACAAACACACCAAATACCTCCATTTACACTTTGCACTAGCTCTGTAACAGTAAGTTTAAGTTAGTAAGACTAAGTAAGACTTAGTCATTGTGCAATCATACTTAGTACAACAGTACAATGAAATTGAGGTCCTGCCCACCACCAGTGCAAAAAAGACATTTATATATAAATACATATATGTACAAACAGAAATACAGGAAGTGCAGAATTATTAGGCAAGTTGTATTTTTGAGGAATAATTTTATTATTGAACAACAACCATGTTCTCAATGAACCCAAAAACTCATTAATATCAAAGCTGAATGTTTTTGGAAGTAGTTATTAGTTTGTTTTTATTTTTAGCTATTTTAGGGGGATATCTGTGTGTGCAGGTGACTATTACTGTGCATAATTATTACGCAACTTAATAAAAAACAAATATATGCCCATTTATTTTTACGAGTGAAACCAATATAACATCTCCACATTCACAAATATACATTTGACATTCAAAACAAAAACAAATCAGCGACCAATATAGCCACCTATATGCACACACGATGCAATGAAATGCTTGATTGTTCAATGATCACACTTCAGAAGCTTTGCAATTTTAAGTGCTGCATCCCTCTGCAAGATATCTCACTATTTTTGACCTTTCTGAGCCTGTCAAGTCTTTCTTTTGACCCATTTTGCCAAAGGAAAGGAAGTAGTCTAATAATTATGCACACCTGATATAGGGTGTTGATGTCATTAGACCAGAGATGCACATCACCTAATATGCTTAATTGGTAGTAGGCTTTCGAGCCTATACAGCTTGGAGTAAGACAACATGCATGAAGAGGATGATGTGGACAAAATATTTGCCTAATAATTCTGCACTCCCTGTAGATAAAAATGTAATCTGTACAGGAGTGTGCAAAACAAGCCGAATGAGTGAGGGAACATAATGATGAAATGGTGAATGGTGAAACCTTAGTATAATGTACTAAAAGAGCAGCATAGCAGATGCAGTTTGTATGTTTGCAGCTTGAGTGTTTGAGTGTGATTGCCTGGTTCTAAAAATTGTCCTTCAAATCTAATTATTCTTGACCTCAGCACCCTAAATCTCTCAGAGGGCAGCATCCTAAATACCACGTCCCCGGTGAGTGCAGTCTTTAGCAATGTGTTGTAGAGGTCCTTTATAGAAGAAAGCAAAAGACCAGTGTTTTTCCCTGCTGTGTTGATGACATTCTGTAGTGATTTCTTGCCTGCCATCGTGCCACTTGAGTTCCACACAGATGCAATATGCCAACACACTCTCAATGGAGCAGCGGTAGAAGACTTTCAGCAGCTCCTACATCAGGTTAACTCTCCTAAGGATCCTCAGAAAATGGAGTCGCTGTTGGTCCTTCTTTACTACCGCCAAGGCGTTTGAGCTACATTTCAGATCTGCATCTATATGTACACCATCCCGCTGACTGATCCGGCCAGCTGGTCAGCGCACTCTCTGAGGACCCCCCCCCCCCCCCCCCCCCCCCCCTCCCTGTGAAGCAGGGACTGCTGAGGACTGATGTTTTGGCTGCAGCGTGCAAAAAAGTGGTATAGTTTTTCAACAAGTGTGGTGTTGCCCTCAGCTGCCATGGTGTTTTTCTTTTGCTTGCAGTGGAATAGATGCTTGTATGCATGTATTAGGTCTCAGGTTCAGCTCCCGGCATCTCCGCAAGTTTAGGCCGCAGTGGTGGCCTAGCAGGTAAGGAAATGAGCCCATAATCGGAAGCTTGCCGGTTCGAATCGCCATTGTATTGTCTCACCAGGTGCTGGATGTCTTTAGTCACCCATTCATTTGTCCACTGTGACACTGTCTACACAGAAGTTAATGTAGGAGAGCACAGATGTGGTGTGTTCCTCTAAGTCCTGGTGTTCAAACACAATCCAGTCTGTGCCCTCGATGCAATCCTGCAGCTTCCTTACTGTGGTGTATGCTGAAATCTGTAGCAAGGACATGTGATCGGATAGACCCAGATGGGGTAAGGGTTTAGCTCTGTAACCACCCTGGATGTTGCTATATCCAAAGTGTTCCTACCCCTTTCAGATTTGATGTATAAGCACTGTCTTTAAATAAGTATTATTGAAATATCCAGATGTGATGTGCACTGCTTCTGGGTGAGAGTTCTGCTGGTTGGTTATTGCTTTATACAGCTCATTTATGGCTATGTTAGCATTAGCATCTAGGGGAAAGTATACAGCCATTGCCATGACAACCGTAAACTTGCAAGGTAGATAGACTTGACTACATTTAACTGACTGATATTCCAAGTCCAGTGAACAATGACTTTCCACAGTCTCTGCATTTCTCAGTACATATCTACAGTTAAACAAATGTTTCATTTTCAAATGTTTCATTTTTCATTTAACTGTTTCATTTTCATACAGGAACATTAAACTGCAGCCTTTATCTACAGTCTAAAAAGCAGGCATAGACTCCCCAAGTGAATGTCTTGAATACTGCAGCAAAACGAAAAATATTTTTGAATAAATGGTTTTAGTTTATATTTAAGTAAATATTTTCAGATAGTATCTTTGTACTATCCTAAAATAATGGGTCCTGTCTTTACAGGAACACACAACGGTTTCATACCCTTGGTTGGTTTGTGTTACATTTGTAATGAACTTTAATTTTTGTGTACATTAACACCCCTATTTATATGCACCATTTATATGCAACCTTTAACCTCTTTAATCTCAGAATTAAGACTAGAGCATATAAAATAAAACTTACCAACAGAACCGGTCCCATCAATGATGGCAGTGACTGTGGATAGGGCTCTGGCGTTGCCCTTCAGACTTTTGTGTGTACCCTGAAAGGTGAACAAACAATTACACTCCACATATCAGAATAGCCTACTAAATAAAAATAAAGACAAGCAAATACTGAAATCAGAATTACACTCACTAGGTCAGCTGACACTGCAGTAGTGATGAGGGCATATGGACCATTCACCAGTCCCCCACATACCAGCAGCATAGCTAAAACACACCAACACAGAATTATACCAAACATTAGAGAACTTCTGCATACAAATTCCATAATGGACTGGTATGTAATCAAATTACACTGTATAAAAATGTAAAAATAATCTGAACAATGAAGCCTCACCTACTGTAGGACCAAGACCCAGTTCACTTATCATGGAAAATCCATAAAGCTGAAACAAACAAAAACACACACACACACATGAGGAGAGAACTGACAGAAGTTTCCCCCTATAAATCATTTTGCTAAAGAACAGTAGCATCTTACTGTAGGAGCAGCTAGCAGCAGCATGACAGCACAGGTAGAAGCTCTCTTAGCCAACCTGTCTGAGATCACACCTGCTAGGATTCCACCTGTCACACACAGACCATGTGTTTACATAACTTCATATTATTTTTTACCTTTTAGGATCTGGTTCTCCCACAGGCGTAAATGCAAAAACACTCACCTATGATCCCTCCAACATCAAATAGAGTTGAAAGATCGCCAGCCCTTTTGGCATCCAGATGAGCTGGAAAATATATTAGGCCGTATATGATCACCCATTATTGAGAATTGGGACAAACATTGTAATACCCAAACAAACCTACTTATTTATCAACACAAAAATTTAGAGCAGTAGTTACCCACCCGAAGCTACTCAAGGTTCAATCAATCAAATTTCCTTTATAAAGCACTTTTTACAATGTACATTGTCACAAAGCACCTAACAATAGAACAGTACTTAAGTGTGCTGCAATTGTGCAAGCCAAAGGCAACAGTGGCAAGGAAAAACTCCCTGAAAGAGGAAGAAGCCTTGTGAGGAACAAAGGCTCAGCAAGGAGAACCCATTCTCACTGAGATTTATGGTATATATGATATATAAATAAGCTATATACCATGCACAGCTCAGAAACACAATGGTATTAAGTAGCTTTTGAATCTGTGATCTTCTGGTTTACAGTAGCCTAGTGGGAAACACACTCACCTATGAACCAGAAGACCAAAACCCACTTCAAACCCCACTAACTACCATTGTGCCTCTGAGCAAGACACATTGAGACATACTGTATGTGATTTTGGGCTATATAAGAAATAAATGTTGTTGTTGATAACTGCCGTAAATGCAAATGTAAACTTCCACCCTATTAAGTCATATCCAACTTTATTTATATAGCACATTTTAACAGCTAAAACAGTCTACAAAGTCTTGCACAAAAAAGACCAAAAAAAAAAAAAAGTAATGAATAAGATGCAACATACTTAGTGTTACATCACTAGATAGCATTCAAATAAAACAAAATTAATTAATAAATAAACCAATTAATTGCTTAAAAAAATAATAAACAATAAAAAGGTAATAAAAACAAATAAGCACATTGCCATAAGACTAAAAGCTAGGGTATTTAGTTTAACTGGATATGGGTAATGGGTAAAAACCCAGAGGTTTTTACCCATTACAGTATGTTAAAAGCCATAGAATGAAAAAAGATCTTAAGCCAAGACTTAAAACAGTCCACAGTGAGGGCTGTTCCAACGTGGGGGGCCCAGAGTCCCCCCTGGATTTAAGCCTCGTCTTAGGCACCACAAGCTGAAACTGGCCTTCAGTCCTCAGGCGCATGCCAGTGTATATATTTGGATGAGGTCTGTGATGCTCACCAACTTTCTCTTGTTAAACCCTGACAAGACAGAAGCGCTTGTACTTGGGCCTCAAGCAGCCAGGCATAAACTGGCTGACTACACAATAACCCTGGATAGCCTTTCTATCTCACCGAGTATTGAAGTGAAGGATCTAGGTGTCATCATTGATGCAGGACTCTCATTCAATTCGCACGTAGATAATGTCACTAGAATAGCATTCTTTCACCTTAGAAATATTGCGAAAATAAGAAATTATAATTTCAATGCATGATGCAGAAAAGTTGGTCCATGCATTTATTACATCAAGGTTAGATTACTGCAATGCATTATTGTCTGGATGCTCTAGTAGGTGCATGAGTAAACTCCAGCTAGTACAGAATGATGCAGCCAGAGTTCTAACTAGAACCAGGAAATTTGACCACATCACCCCAGTCTTACAATCACTGCATCAAATCACCCATCAAATTTAGGATTGACTACAAAATCCTACTTTTAACCTATAAAGCTCTAAATGGTCTCGCCCCACAGTACCTGAGTGAACTTTTGGTTCTTTACGAACCGCCACGCCCCCTTCGATCAATGGGTGCGGGGTCACTACTGGTACCAAAGGTGCAGAAGGTCACAGCTGGGAGCAGATCCTTCTCCTATAGAGCTCCGCAGTTGTGGAACAGCTTGCCTGTCAGTGTCCGGGATTCAGACACAGTCTCAGTGTTTAAATCCAATATCTGTTTTCTCTGGCTTTTTGCTAAAGTCCTAGAACCTCATTTCACTTCATTTTGACGCAGTGTCAATTATAAAGTCCAGTTTGTCACAGAGTCCCCCTGTTAGACACAGACAAAGTTAAATTCACCCTAGTTAGGCTGTCCTAGTTAGGGAACCGGGCCACTGTAGCACCAATATACCACTATAACCACATATTTCAGTATCGGTCGTACAGTGCAGCCATCTGCCACTGCTTCTGTTTGTTTTTATCCGAGACATGGAATCAAGCACCCAGACTACTGGTAGATCCCAGTGAAGAGACCAGCAAATAAATCCTGGTAAAATCAATTCCAAATTGAACTGGGAGCCACTGGGGAAAGTGAAGTGTAATTCCACTATAAATTACCTTATAGTAGTCAGGCCACAAAAATAGAAGAAAGTTGTAGGCCAACATAATTGACCTAACTGTGGGCCTTGACATAACTGAGACAGTCAAAGAGGGGTGTCAGGGGGCTGGCAGGTAATTGTAACAGTCATCTGCATATAGATGATACTGTATACAGTGCTTCTTAAAGATAAAAAAAACTGTAGCTTCTCTAGAACAGATTTTTCCCCAAAAAATTTGTAGAAGCTTGGACATAGACCTATAGTTTGATACCTCTGAAGTGTCCATGCCTGTTTGTTTTTTTTCAATAAAGGTTCAATTAAGCATCTTTGCAAAACAGAGGCACCAGACCCAAGATAAGGCTATTGTTTATAATTTCCTGAGCAGAAGCCCTATGGTTGTCCACACCTCCTTCAAATTAATGAAGCCTGCCTTGATGAGCGTTCTGACAGTTTGCAAAATTATTCCATTTCTATTTCCATTGAATAAATGTGCAGAAAACCAATGGCAAAACAGAACTTTGAAATGAACTAAGGATTACATCAGCACACTGCACATTAAATTGGCAATAGCAAAATCTAATCCAAACATCAAATTACATTGTCAGATTGAAAATTTAATTCACTGTTGCATGCTTTGATTGAATATTGTATTGCCAATTGCTAAATTAATTTACTTTTAAATATTTGTGCTTAAAACCATGGCATCGCCAACTGACATTTACAATACACAGATTATATGAAAGCACAAGATCAAGCATGTGGCCATGGATCTGAGTAAATCCCATTACATTTCGTTTCAACCAAAAATAAAAAAAACAGAATATGGGTTTAAAGGAACAGCAAACATGTGATTGTCATTGAGAAACACAGCACAGCACACACAGCTGGGAGCAGTGTGTGGGGACTGTGCTCAATGGCACCTTGGCAGCTCGGGATTCAAACGCCATTCTGATGACGGGGCCGTTTCCTTAACTGCTAGGCCACCACTGCCCCTGTTGTGACTGTAGGACCCCTAGTACATATATATTCATGATATAAGAAATATTTCAAATTTGGCCTAATTTTTATTTGCTTAACTTCTAAACATGCCCTGTCCCTGATAACAAATCTTTTGCATTGACGTTTTTTAAGAAATGGCATGACGCATGCCCCAGCCCAATTCCAACATGCTTTATGTTCTAACAATATACATTTTGTTTGTGTGATAAAATTGACAAAATACAAGCCTTCAGCAGCAAAAAATGCTATTAAAAACCATCCTGTAAGTGAAAGTGAAAGTGATTGTGTGAATTTTCACTTGGTTATGTTTGCAATATTTACATATTGGTTCATTGTATACTTGCAATATTTCACTGCTTATCATACCGTGTAAGACTGTGTATGTGACAAATAAAATTTGAATTTGAGTGTTTTTATGAACATCAGCCTGACATGTACATTCTGAAATACACACAACACTCACCTGCTTTGGTGATATAGAGTGGAAGCCAAAAGAGGAAAGTGTAGCTGACCAGCTTAGCAAACAGCAGACAGAGAGAGAATTCCACTACCCCCTACACACACACAGAAACATTCATCAGCAAACTGCAAATCACAAACCACTATGGAACTCCTCAAATGTCACAGTCAAATGCTAAATGTTCCCTTGCATTCACTTGCAGCTTGCAGGCCTGTACATCATCCTAGGATGGAGGGTTTTGCACCAGGCTGGTCAAAAGCATTCAGCCCTTTCAGTGGTTAAGACCCCATGCACTCTGACTGCTATTACAACAAGCTGGACTCTGTGGTGTTGTGAAAGAATTTGATTCAAACCCAATAGGCCTTGTCTCTGGTGTTCTGTTGTGAATCGCCCTCACTCTACCTAACTGTATGACTCACAGGAATATGCAGTGCTCCAAAGAAGCTGATTGGAGAGGGTTCTGTTTCACTTTTCACCACAACCAACTGCTGCATAGGGACACAAACTCCTGCACCATCAACACACACTCCATCCCGAGGAAGCAGCAGCTCTGTATCATACATCTGGAATAAGGACAAATACAAGGTCAGAGGAGAATGATCTCAAATTCACTGCATTCTCAACCTGAATAAATTAGGTATGAGTATTTTCTGAAAATCTTTAAGGACTGTTACCTGGCCTTTGCCTTTTTTAAACTGCAGGTGTGTGTCTTTGTGTCCATTTAGTCCAGTCCAGTTTTTACTCTGAAAACAGAAACCATCGCCTCTATGTGTGTCTGTCTATATAATTTGAGTGTATAATATATAATCTAAACAACACAGTGAGGGGTATGTGTGTGAATATATTTCTTACATTGTTACAAAGCAGTGCTGTGTTCTGTGAATAGAGGCTCCTTACATCATTGGGATCTACAGAAAGTGCAGAAAAGTAATACAACACACAACACATCAAACACACTGATAAGACAAGAAGTGTGCCTGAGTCTATTTTCAATGTTAAAACTGGGTAGAACAGGATGAGGAAGTATTCTTTACATAATTTCATTTCCAGCTTTATTTCATTTCCATTTGTACTGTCTAACATGCATGTAGTTGAACTTTAATTTGAACTACACAATTTAAAGGTGAGTTCACACTTCAGTGGACAGACAGCTAAGATATTAATACACATAACTTGCTCTGATGAAAAAAATCTATTGCTAGTGCTGTGCAATGATTAAATATTTTAATCACAATTAATCAAATTGTTGTGCACAACATTCAGTAATATCTTTTTTTTTATTGTCATTGTAGCAATGAGACATTGTACAACATGAGACAAAATATTTTGATACTCATACATACAGCATATTGCACTTGTTCCTTACATAATGTTAGCTTATTTCCTGTTGGCTGTAGATGTTGTCAGCTCAACAAGATGTAGGAAAAACAAGCAGCAGAGAGATCTAACTAGAATCAGAAACTATGACTACATCACCCCTATCTTACAGTCACTGCACTGGCAACCATCAAATTTAGGATTGGCTACAAAGTTTTATTATTGACCTATAAAGCTCCAAATGCCTCACACTGCAGTACCTGAGTGAACTTTTAGTCATTTATGATCTGCCACAGGTGTGGGTTCCCAAAATACTAAAGGTCACAGGTCTTTCTCGTACAAAGCTCCTCAGCTTCAGTAATTGGGACTCAAAACCAGTCTCATAATTTAAATCTACACTAAAAACACATCGGTTCACTCTGGCCTTCTGTTAATGCTGCTAATGCTATTGAAGTTAAAATCTCAAGACCAATTTAAAACAATGACTTGGTAATTATAGATAGTGTTCATTTCACCATAGTTTGGGTACAAGGCCACTATTGTATGCTATAGTGTGCTACCATAACCCTGTACAAAGTTGTACAATGCCACCGTCTGCCAATGCTTCTGTTTTTTCTCTCCAATGACATGGACTGCTGACCCAATGTTTATATGTATGTGTATTGAGAGCCAGACTTTTAAAATAAAAACAATAAGACAAGAATTGTGCTAATGCGCAATACATTAAATGTTGATGTTATTTAAATGTGTTAATGCAATAATAACATGTTAACTTGCCCATCAGTACTTTTGACACCTGATTGTTTTAATTCATGCACTTCTCAACATAGACTCACGTTCAATGAGGAAGAAGAAGCACACAAGACCCATGACCGTGATGATGACTCCAGGTATGATGAAGGACAAACCCCAGTTAGAGGAGACCCAGCAGCCAGCAATAAGGGAACCCAGAATGTTCCCCACTGAGGTGTGTGAGTTCCACACACCCATAATCAGTCCTCTCCTAAATACATATCAGACATTAGATCCCCCCCAAAAGTAATTGAAACACAAAGACAAACAAGGTACACACTTCCCCTTGCCGAACCAGTTCCCTATGCAGGTTACCACACTGGGCCAGCCAGTGGTCTGAACCAGGCCATTCGCCACCTACTCACAGAAACAGGCATGATTTACATGATTTACACCATCATCAGTGTGTGTGTGTGTGTGTGTGTGTGTATACATACCTGTGTGAATATGTAGAAACCCAGGCTATGTATATTAAAGATGTGGCCAAGTCCAAACAAACAGGTAAAGAGTCCACTGGTCACCATGCCAAAGGTCAAGTAGAGTCGGATGGGCAGACGCTCACCAATGATCCCACTGCAGAATGTTGAGCACAGAATCAGTTACCAGTAGGATTCAAACCTGCAGCATCACAACAAAGATAATGGAACAATCGGAGCCCTGTTGATCTAAGAAATGGCCTCAATTTCCATTAGCCTATTTTGTTACTGCTGAATCAGTCAGGTGCAGCTGCTTAGGCAGAGATTCAAAACTCCTCCCAGTGGCACACAGACATAGATGATTAAAAAAAAATTCAATTCTGAATAGAGATTATATTGAAATTATATTGAATACTGCAATACCATGGTTGAAAATAGATCTCAAAACTATCATAGTTCTGTGACAATTTACACTAATTATTACTAGTTATTTACATGATTTACTTCATGTCCTTGTAGAAAACTGCTTTGTATTATTTGCACAGCAGATTGCTCCGACTAGTCATTTGCACGTAATCCTGCATATATCTGCAGGACAGACCAAACTAATAATAAGGAGGGAGAAACATGTCAATACGACAAATGTGAGTCTATTAGAGGCATTAGAATAAACAATAATAACAAAAGAATCAATGTAGTTGCTCTTTGGCTGAAAAAAAAAAAAGTGGAAGATGTTCTCCTGGACTAGCTAACATTTACAAGGTGATGTCCCCCCATTGTTGTTCAGTGCGAAGCATACTATAGTTTTTTTTATAGTTTTGGGCAGCCTGTCTTCATTTTAGTTTTAGTCTAGTCTTTGCGTCAGTCATTTTTGTTTACTCATTTTAGTCAAGTTTCAGTCGATTAAAAGTCTTATTTTAGTCAGAATTATCCATGACTATTTTATAGTCTAGTTTTAGTTGATGAAATTTGTATTTTAGTCTATTATTTTGAATAATGCCATGAAGTGACATTATCTGTGTGACTGGATGGGAGAGACAGGAATAAGAAATAATGCATAATAATATTTACATCATTAAACGTTTTCTTTAACAGAAATGAAGAGACATTTAAGTATAGTTTTTATTTTGTAAACCACATTTAGTTTCATTTTTATTCATCAGTGAATCAAATTTTTACGTTGCTTCTCATCTCGTTTAGGTTATGTCATAAAAATGGACAAAAACAATACACTATACACCGATCAAATTCAATAATACCGGCACAAACACACACAGAAAATAGCACAACCCATGAGTACATGATCCACTTTTTTTCTGGTTCATAAATGTTTTGTGGTGTTGTGTTTTTTTTTTTTTATGAAACAAGTGAGAATTAATTGAAAGTGTTGGTGGAGAAGCACTACGTCAAGGGGTTAAACGCTGAGATTTCAAGTGATGAGAGAGGCTGACGGTGTGAGAACAGACTGAGAGTGTTACCTGAGGTACATTCCCACTGCGTAAGCACACAGGAACGAGTAATCCAAGGCTCCTAAAAGCTGCTTATAGTTACTTTTATCTACAGAGAGAGAGATGGAAAACACAGGTTTTACTACAACATCTTCAGAGTGTATTATACCACATTTAGTTCTGAGAAGTGGAGAACACATGAAATATCTAATGGTTGACAGGGTGACAGCGTGGCATACTGGTAGAGAATAGATTGAGTAGATGGAGGGACGGGCGGTGGTGAGAGTGAGACATGTCAATGATTGTGAACAGACCAAAAGGCTTCCAGCCACAGTCCATTTCTGTTTGGAGCAGTCTGCCCCTGCCTGTTGTCTGGAGCTCAGAAGAACAGTTCTTATGCAGTTCACTCTACAAACATACACAGAACAGTCACACACACACACATTTCTTACCCACACAGTAGTATAGTTTTATTTATTTTGTTAATCACCTTCACAATGCTAATTGGCTTCCTAGACAGATGGAAGCTGGTGTAAAGCAGGAAGGTGAGGATAAATGTAAAGGCCTTATACCTGGGGGATGAGGGGAGGAGGAGAAAGAGAGACAGGTCACCATGTATAACACAGCACATGAGATTAGGAAATCATTCCTTTAAAAACATTTATTTTGTCACAGTGCAGTCATTATTGCAATATTTACAATAATTGTAAGTTTGAATCCACACCCAAATCAGAGAGTTCAGTCTGAAAACCAAACACTACCCAGTGTTAAATCACAGTGACTTCACCCCTCCCCACGTAACACCGGTTAATACCAGCCCCACCTTATAAAAGAGGCACTTTGCTGTATATATACACAATTTAACAGCAGACAATGTGAAGTCCCTTTTCAGGGGCAAGAACAAGCCTAACAGAAGATGCCCTTCTCAGTAGTCTCCCTTGTTATGTATTGCAACCAACAAAATGATTCGAAATCAAACAATCCTGAAACCAGATAAAAGTGAGATTCTGCCAGAATCAGAGCAAGAATTTCAAAAACACATAGGATATAGGATATATCATGTCCAAAATGCCCATAAATGATTATCTGACCGTAAATCGGCTCAGGAACAAGATCTCCACTCACCACTGTTCCCTGTTGAAGTTGGTCAGAAAGCGGATGCCGGGGGGCACGGGGGCCATGATTAAACTGTCCCGATGCAGAGATCGATCTTGGTTCACAGCCTCGCCATGATTAAACTGTCCCGATGCAGAGATCGATCTTGGTTCACAGCCTCATGTGCTCAGGCCGCCTCTTCGGGCCCCACGGGGAGTTCACTGGCTTCATGCTGTTAGGGCGCTGTGTGTAGAGTAAAATAGAATACAACAGAATAGAATTGGAATCCTTGTGACTGAACTAGCCGGTTACTCAGGAGGAAGACGGACACACCCCGGTTGACCGGTTTTGATCCGGGCACACCAAGCTGAAACGTCACCCGCGCGCAACAATGCAAACAAACGAAACCGGATCCACCACAGAACACGAATCTGACCCAGTTAGTAGCTGCTAAATAGTCACAAGCGTGTTGACTTGCCGTATTTACGTTGTTTACAGCCGCTAATCAGATCCGCACTTCACTTCCTCGTTCCGTGATGAAACGTTGAATGCGTTTATAGTTGTAGGCGTGTATATCACGATGATGTCATAAGAGGGAACCTGCCCCCCCACTGCCGCGTGTCACTCTGTTGTGTGACTCTCTTCACAGGGGTGATGGAAATCGGGTGCGAGGGTGTTGTGGACATTTTTGCTCATAACGTAATTTATTCAGCGCGTGCACTCACGCAAAAACATTTTTTTTTGCAAATGCAACTCGGCAGCCGCCCTGTTCACCACATGTCCAAAAACGCCACTAAACGCCTTCAGTGAGTGTGCTTGGATCACCCTAAACTAATAATAAAAATCATATTGATACCATAAGCCATACAATAAGTTGAATATTAACACAACACATTTAGTGTGTGTGCGTGAGAGCGATGTCTCAGAAAATATACAAAAGGTAAAGCAATTTTTAACAAATCAGTTTTGTCTCTCTGTTTTATATACAGTAGAAGTCGTGTAATTGTTCATAATTTAATATATAAAAAAATATATAATTTGCGCGTTCACGCTGACTTCCTGAGCAATTGTTGGCATGACAACAGTAAACAGAACAGCAGGGAGAAGCCTCTGCCGCTCAGTAAACGATGTCGGACAACGATTCTGAGGTTTTTGATGAACAACAAAGTTCCCTCGGGGTGAGGAACAATATCAAAGAACCTTTCATTACTAAAATATTGTAGCCTTTTATCTGACCTGTTACTTTTCACACTACACGTGACAAACACATGAAATTCATTGTCTTATTTATTGCAGTGCTCTTATCTTTTCAGATGAGGATAAAGAAGTCAATTTGTGTGTTCTAATGAAGTGTATGTGCCTGGAACAGGAATATGAAGGAGACCGGAATGAGGCTGGGGAGAGACATGGAGTTGGCAGGGCTCTGCTGCCCAATGGAGACACATTCCAGGGCCTGTATGACAATGGCAGAAGATGTGGTCTGGTGAGCAAAAATGACCAATGGTGATGTAGATCAGAAGTAAATGTTGAGATTAAATAGATGCCATCTTTTTGCACTGACAGGGAACCTACAGCTTCAGGAATGGGGCCCGGTATATAGGGGAATATAACATGAACCTGAAACATGGCCAAGGTGTTTTTTATTATCCTGATGGCTCCAAATATGAAGGTGAGAAATCACTAAAGCTCATCAGTCTCTCTGGCATGTAAAAAACAAATCAATTCATTATTTGCTGAACTCCAAAAGCTAACATTTTAATTTATTGTAACCTTTAATGTATTGTAATCCACTAATTGGATTAAAATGAATTCAATCAAAACAAGAATACTCCAGTAACCACTGCAATGTTGGCTCAAGAGTTTAGACATTTTACATTTACAGAATTTATCAAATGGCCTTATCCAGAGCGACTATCCAGGGATGCAAGAGTAGTAAGTGGCATTTGAGCCTGAGTCTTCTGGTTCATAGGCGATTGTGTTACCCCTACCACCCAGTTTAGATATACTATATATTATGGGGTACTCCTGCATTTAATTAATTATTATTTTAAATATGTAATTAGTCTTAGATGAGAAATTATATGCCATTCAACTATAAATAACTAACAAATTAGTTATTTGGGCAGTGGTGGCCCAGTGGTTAAGGAAGCAGCCCCTTAATCAGAAGGTTGCTGAGGTGCCACTGAGCAAAGCACCGTCCCCAGACACTGCTCCCCGGGCGTATGTCATGGATTGCCCAGTGCTCACCAAGGGTGATGGGTTAAAAGCAGAGGACACATTTCGTAGTGTGCACTGTGCTGCAGTGTTTCATAATGACAATAGCTTCACTTTCACTTAATCTAGACATGAGGGAAAAAGAAAATGATTGTGTTAAAGTCATTGCATTTTTTATCCTTTTCATAATCTAAATCAGCATCTCAGAAAAGTGAGTACACCCATTACATTTTTGAAAATACTTTATATCTTTTCTTGGTACAAACTGAAGATAGTGGTCAGTGTACAGCTTGTAAAACTGAATAAATTTGCTTACCATCAAAATAACTAGATAGATATATGGTGAGATAATTAACCACTAAAAAATAGTTGATTTTTTTCTAGATTGATTTTTTCTCACAGTTTTAGTCTCGTAGAGTACAAAAAGTAAAGTTTACAAAGCTTTACAAAGGGATGCTTACAAAAGCAAGTTTAACTATGCCAAACTTTTCAGTTTTGTTAATATTGGCAAATGAGAAGCGTTATAGTTGGGTTTTAATAAATTTGATATATGCCATCCAATTAAGGTAAATGCTATGTTTTTAGTTATAATGGTGAGGGGGTTTGTGTGCCTCAGTGACCCTAAGGTCAGGCTTCAGGTGGGACACCCAATTTGGACAGGTCTTGGGGTAGAGTCCAGTTACATGACAAAAACAGTTATCCGGAACACCCCACCCATTTCCCACCTCTTTTGCCACTTCCCGCTGTATGTTTTGATTCTTATGTGTGCAAACATTGTCCACACAAAAACTGATTCCAGAAGAGAAGCCATCAAAGTCTGTCAGATTGTCTGTATTCTCAAAAAAGTCCTGCAAAAGGTCTCAAGTGTGAAAGGTATTTTCTCTCACACACTCTTTTGTACTAGCCACTGGAAGTTTAACTTGGCACCTCATGGCAAAGAATTTTCTGAGAATCTGAAAAAAACAATTGTTACTCTACATAAATATGACTTAGGCTTTAGGAAGACTGGCAACACCCTGAAACTGAGCTGCAGCATGGTGGTTAAAACCATGCATCAGTTTAACAGGTCCTACTCAGAACCGGTCTTGCCATGTTTGACCAGAGTCAACCATAAGTGCTAGTAGCAGCCTAGATGGCAACAGAATGGCCTATGAACCCAGGTTCAAATCCCACTTACTAACATTGTGTCCCTGAGCAAGACACTTATCTCTTACAGGTGACTGTCCCTGTAACTACTGATTGTAAGCCACTCTGGATGTCAGAACTCAAATTGGGTGTTGTCCCAGAAGGAAGAGTCTTTTAAAGTGATGCACAAGAAGATTATGTTATTTGGTTCAGATGGTGTCAAGTGTGTTGCAGCAACCAGGTAAGGAGTACAAAGAAAAGTATGGTGGTAGGAGTGTCATGGTTTGGGGTTGCATGAGGGTACTATGACATACTGAAGCAAAGCCTGATATCCTTCCTTTGGAAACTGGGCCACAAGGCAGTATTCAAATATATCAGGAGGCAGGACCTGAGGCACAATAGCAGGGGCAGAATTGTCCTTGGGGGACCCATGGTACATCGGGCTGCCAGAGCAGTGGTGCTTGGAGGGGGCGCTTAAAGCATCACCGCGGAGTGGTCAGGCTGGAGGACCAGAGGTGAGGAGTCAGATCAAAAGGGGTCGTACTGGGAGAGTGAGGAACGTCTGTGGAGCAGCCAAATACAACGTTGTTGGGAGCACAGGAGTCAAAGAGCATTGGGGTCAAACACAAACAGGTAAGGGATATCCATAAAAGCAAAGTCGGAGTTGAAGGAGGTCGGTTTGAGGCAGTTTCAGTCAGAAGATTGCTCACAGCACAGGGGAAATGAATCATGTTTGCAACTAGTGTTTGTTTATTCCGCCATTTTATGGTGTTTGCCACCTTCCTCAAGGATTCCTGGAGCAGCGCAGGGCGTTGGGGTTGTACCGATGCCCCTTGGTAACCCAGTGGACAGGTGACAGCTGTGAAAAAACATGATAATAATCCCAAACACACCTCCAAGATGACCCCTGCCTTGCTAAAGGAACTAAGGGTGGAGGTGCTGGACTGACCAAGCATATCTCCAAACCTAAGCCCTATTGAGCATTTCTGGGGCAGATTGGTGCAAGGTCTCTAACATCCACTAGCTCCATCATGTCATTATGGAGGGGTGGAGAAGGCAACCTGTGAAGCAGTAGTGAACTCCATGCCCTAAAAATATACGGCACTGCTAAAAAAATAATGGTTGCCACACAAAATATTTACAGTTTGGACACATTTAGAACCTTTTCACTAAGATGTGTACTAACTTTTGTTGCCAGTGGTATAGAAATGAATTGCTGTGTGTTATTTTGTGTGTATATTTACATATGCTGTACATATAATATAAGCTATATACTGACTACATGACCTTGTATCAAAGCGTCTCAAGGAAAAAAAAAAAAAAAATGTTATGCACTTTTGTGAAATACTGGGATTTGGGCACGCATCAAATGCATTTAAATAACATTTTAGAAAGCTAGGAAAGCCCTTGTCCTTGGTTGGAGAACTGTGAAAGTGTCATGATCAACCATTGTGTTGATCAAACTTTATTTTTTAACTTGCATCAATGTCTTTTGATGTGTTCTATTTTCCTTCTGTAATTTTCATCTTATGATTGACCAGTCTTCACTTTCAGTTCCTCTTTCTCTCTTAGGCTGTTGGGTTTATGACCTTCGTCAAGGTCATGGAGTTTACACATACCCTAATGGTGACACGTATGATGGGGAGTGGCTAAACAATCAGAGGTGAAATTTTCACTCACAACAACAACATTTATTTCTTATATAGCCCCAAAATACATACAGTATGTCTCAATGGACAGGCCCCACAGTTGACATCCCCCACACTTGGACTAGACACAAGGCAAAACTCTAAAAAAAAAAAATTATATAAAATATAAAAACTCTAAACTGTAGGAGAAAAAATGAAAAGGGAAATCTTGGGAAGGAGTGAGTCAAAGATGGACCCCCTTCCAGGGTAGCGTGAGTGTGTAACAGGTGTCAGTGCAGGGTTGGTAATTATTTGACCAAGAACAAAAATGTCCAAGAGGTGTAGTGGTAGGAAAGTCCAAAGTGCAGTATAGAGGATCTGTCTATGTTTGGAGGCACTGAACAGTGCAGAGTAGGTTTTAGGCCAGTGTCATTGGTCCATTTGAAGATGCCTGAAGCTTTAGCCATTATGTTGTTGGTGGCTGTGTTGACCCTCTGGTACATTTTCCTGCTTGCATGTCTTGTCAGCAGCTCATTGCCAGGAATCAGGATCGAGAGTAACTCATAGAGAAACAGTTTAGACTTGGATGGTTGGGACCAAGTGGTTATGGTAGATGCCTGTGTACATGTCAAGTGCAACAATGGACAATGTTGACTATCTGGGACAGCCTAGGTGAGCATTATTATATTATATGTGTGTTATAACTGTTATGGAATGCTTGGCTAGACAGATGTGTCGTAATATTGACACTGTATCTGAGTTCCAAACATTATCAGGAAAGCTGTTCCAAAGCAGGGGAGCTCTGTAGCAGAAAGCTCGTCCACATGTAACACTGGGGCAGTGGTGGCCTAGCAGTTAAGAAAGCGGCCCCGTAATCAGAAGGTTGCCAGTTCAAATCCTGATCTGCCAAGGTGCCACTGAGGTGCCACTGAGCAAAGCACCATCCCCACACACTGCTCCCTGGGTGCCTTTCATGGCTGCTCACTGCTCACTATGGGTGATAAGTTTATTTATCTTTAGATTATCTTTAATCGGGTTATCATGACAAAGAGCATGTTTTTGTTTAATTAATTTAGTTTTTCTAGCAGAGGGAGCAGACGCAGTCTCTATATGGTGAAAGTGTCTACCATACTATTTTCAATACTGCAGGAGGAGAAAAAAACTATCACAGAATCTTACCTGACCTGAGCCGAAAAGTATAGCTTTTTAACAGCCCAACTTTCTTTGTGCATACTTTGAAATCTACACTTCGCTTCACCTCCTCAGTATTACAAATGACCTGATGGTGGTTGAGATTTGCAAATCAAATTAAAATCTAATAAAAATAAATGTTAACACTTTTATCAATAGCCTAAAAACATATACGCAGTGAATCAAACGAAAATCATAGGTTTGTGTTTACTGACAAAAATACATCTAAACAGTACTCTTGCTTTTTACATTTTCTATCAAGCTTGGTGCTGCAGATTTATGTTCTCATGTAAACATTGGGTCCTCCAGGTATTTGGGGGAAAGGCTACCTGCTGCAATGCCTGTTGACAACAACAACAACATTTATTTCTTATACAGCCCATAATCACATACAGTATGTCTCAATGGGCTTTGACAAGCCCTACAGTTGACACCCCCCACACTTGATCCATCTGCACACAAGGAAAAACTCCACACAAAATAAAACTCTAGGAGAAACCTTGGGAAGGAGTGAAAAAGAGAGGGAGCTCCTTCCAGGGTAGAGTGAGCCTCCAAGTGGTGTCAGTGCAGGGTTTGTGATTGTCTAACAGGGTGCCTGTGTGATAAAGTGGACTTTATAATTGACACTGTGTCAAAGTGAAGTGAAATGAGTGTCTGGGCCATTAACAGAAGTCCCTAGAAAACAGTTTGGATTTAAACACTGAGACTGTGTCTGAGTCCTGGACACTGACTGGCAAGCCGTTCCACAACTGCGGAGCTCTATATGAGAAGGATCTGCTCCCACCTTCTGTACTTTGGTTACCAGTAGTGACCCCGCACCTGTTGATCAAAGGGGGCGTGGCGGGTCGTAAGGAACTAAAAGTTCACTCAGGTACTGCGGGGCAAGACCATTTAGGGCTTTGTAAGTCAAAAGTAGGATTTTGTAGTCAATCCTAAATTTGATGGGGAACCAGTGCAGTGATTGTAAGACTGGGGTGATGTGGTCAAATTTCCTTGTTCTAGTTAGAACTCTGGCTGCAGCATTCTGTACTAGCTGGAGTTTACTCATGCACCTACTAGAGCATCCAGACAGTAATGCATTGAGGTAGTCTAACCTTGATGTAATAAAGGCATGGACCAACTTTTCTGCATTATGCATTGAAATTATATTTCTTATTTTTGCAATATTTCTAAGGTTTAAGATTGCTATCCTAATGGTATTATCTACATGCGAATCGAATGAGAGACCTGCATCAATGATTACACCTAGATCTTTCACTTCAATACTTGGTGAAATAGAAAGGCTATCCAGGGTTATGATGTAGTCAGCCAGCTTATGCCTGGCTGCTTGAGACCCAATTATGAGAGCTTCCGTCTTATCAGGGTTTAACAGAATAAAGTTGGTGAGCATGCACTGTCTAATGTCCTTCAGACAATTCTTTATTCTGTTCAGCTGCTACCTCTCATCTGGCACTGCTGTGATATAGCTGTGTGTCACCAGCCTAGCAATGAAAGCTAATACTGTGTTTGCGAATGACATCACCTAAAGGTAACATGTATAGGGAAAATGGTAACGGACCTAGGACAGAGCCTTGTGGAACACCAAACTCTACTTTACTATATGAAGATAAATAACCATTGATGTCCATAAACTGATACCGATCAGTCAGATATGATCTGAACCATACAAGGGCTGTTCCCTTATTCCCAATAACATTCTCTAAGGAGAATAACGTGATCGAGTGTCAAACGCTGCACTTAGATCAAGCAGGACAAGCAGTGAGATGCGTCCCTGATCAGAGGCCAACAGCAGCTCATTAACCACTTTAACCAGCGCTGTCTCAGTGCTATGATGAGGTCTAAATCCTGATTGATATACTTCATGGATATTGTTACTGTCTAGGTATACGCTCAGCTGCTGGGCCACGACTTTTTCTAAGATTTTTGATATAAATGGAAGGTTGGATATCGGTCTATAATTTGAATGATGACTGCGATCAAGATCAGGCTTTTTAATCAGTGGTCTAGTGACTGCTACTGCAACTTGGTACATGACCGGTGCTAATTGACAAGTTAATAATTTTGAGGATAGGATTTATAATATTGGGTGCTACTTGTTTAAGGAACCTTGAAGGAAGCGGATCCAAAGCGGTGGTCAGCTATTTATGGATTATTTTCCATTGAAATATCGACAGAGCTGTTTGTTGTGCTATTTGTAACTATTTTAGTATTAAAGAAAGTCATGAAATCGTCGCTACTATGATGATATTGAGTGGTAGTATCCATTTTGGTCTTATTCCTGGTTATCTTGGCTATAGTGTTAAACAGGTATCTGGGATTATTTTTGTTTTTGTCTATTAACGAGGAGACATACAAGAAGACATACAAGACCACTGTTAATCTCCCTCAATCTGGGGCTCCACGCAAGATCTCACCCCGTGGGGTCAAAATGATTACAAGAACGGTGATCAAAAATACCATAACCACACGGGGGGACCTAGTGAATGATCTGCTGAGAGCTGGGACCAAAGTAACAAAGGCTACCATCAGTAACACACTACACCGCCAGGGACTCAAATCCTGCAGTGCCAGACGTGTTCCCCTGCTTAAGCCAGTACATGTCTGGGCCCGTCTGAAGTGTGCTAGAGAGCATCTGGAAGATCCAGAAGAGGATTGGGAGAATGTCATATGGTCTGATGAAACCAAAATAGAACTTTTTGGTAAAAACTCTACTTGTCGTGTTTGGAGGAGAAAGAACGCAGAGTTGCATCCAAAGAACACCATACCTACTGTGAAGTATGGGGGTGGAAACATCATGCTTTGGGGGTGTTTTTCTGCAAAGGGACCCGGACGACTGATCTGTGTAAAGGATAGAATGAATTGGGCCATATATCGTGAGATTTTGAGTGAAAACCTCCTTCTATCAGCAAGGGCATTGAAGATGAAACGTGGCTGGGTCTTTCAGCATGACAATGATCCCAAACACACCACCCGGGCAATGAAGTAGTGGCTTCGTAAGAAGCATTTCAAGGTTCTGGAGTGGCCTAGCCAGTCTCAACCCCATAGACAATCTTTGGAGGGTGTTGAAAGTCCGTGTTACCCAGTGACAGCCCCAAAACATCACTGCTCTAGAGGAGATCTGCATGGAAGAATGGGCCAAAATACCAGCAACAGTGTGTGAAAACCTTGTGAAGACTTACAGAAAATGTCATTGCCAACAAAGGGTATATAACAAAGTATTCAGATGAACGTTTGTTAGTGACCATATACAAATTTTACACCATAATTTGCAAATAATTGGCAGAGGATGTGATTTTCTGGATTTTTTTTCTCATTTTGTCTCTCATAGTTGAGGTATACCTATGATGAAAATTCCAGGCCTCTCTCATCTTTTTAAGTGGTAGAACTTGCACAATTGGTGGTTGACTAAATACGTTTTTGCCCCACTGTATTTCTGAGTTTTATTATTTTTTTTCTAATGTTTTTTTTTAGAATCTCTTGTTTTAATAGAGCGAGGTAAAGACACAGTGTCAATACTGTACACGCCAAATGGCGGCTCTACGCAAATGGCAGACACTCGGTTTAGCCAGACAAGCCCAGAACCTACTTTTTTTTTTTTGGCCAGCAGTTTTAAATTTGATGTCAGTCACTCTAGTCCTGGGAATACTGTTAAATGGAGTTGTTGGTGATGCTGTTTTCACGTTTCTTAAAATAGAATTGTAATTATGAGAGCATAACCAAACTCCCTCTTCCACTCTAAGAATGCCTCAAAAATACACAGTCTTAAATAGTGCAGGACAGTGATAGATCATCAATGACTGGACATGACACATCAAGATACAATTATACACATGAACAGATGAACACACAATTAGGTAATCAGGATGACACAGGGAGACAACACAAACTCCAGAACGCGGACCCAGAGCACCGAAGAAGGTTTAAGACATACATCTTTCAGACTAAAGCTTTATAGTAATAGTTGTTTCCAATTCCTTTGGATGCTCACACATGTCCAAAATCAAATGCTCACTTCACAATCTTGTTACAGAATCTGACCCTGTCCCTCTCTCTCAGGCATGGTCATGGTGTGTACACCTACAAAGGTACCAGCTCTCAGTATAGTGGATTGTGGGTGGAGGGCCAGATGGAGGGTTCAGCTGAAATCATCCACCTTAACCACCGTTATGTGGGGAAATTCCTCAACAACAATGTGAGTTCACTAGTAGCTCAGTATTGAACAAATCAATGTACTAAACTCAACATGATCTTTTTTTTACCTGTTTGTGATGTTTTTACTGATGTTCTAAATATTCCAACTTGCAATATTTGACATTGTTCATACATTGTTCTGAAAATATTAGTCAAAGACAACACAAGTAAACACCAAATGGGTTTAATTACATTTTGTATTTACTTGTGTTGTCTTTGGCTTTTTTTATATTATTTGATGATCTGAAACAATCTTGAATCTCCTAAACAAAACTTAATCCTGACCTCACACCACAACACACTCACTGTCTCCCTCTCTCATCAGCCTTTTGGCCCTGGGAAATATGTGTTTGACAGCTGTGAACAGCATGGAGAATACCTGCAAGTGGATCAGGTACTGTTCAGTGTGTGTGTGTGTGTGTGTGTGTTTGTGTGCGTGCATGTGTGTGTGAGAGAGCGAGATAGAGGCTCCGCTTGTAGGAAGTAGGGTTTAGTGTTGTTAGTCATGCATACAGGCTCCTCCATTTTTAAACTTCTGACATGCCAACATCTTCTGACATACCAACAAATACCCACCCAATAGTTCTTATCCAACATACACATTTCTATCAATGTACGCTGCTTAAAAAACAAACTGAACACTTAAACAACATAATGTAACTCCAAGTTCAACTGTCTCCTTAGGAAGCAACACTGATAATCAATTTCACATGCTGTTGTGCTAATGGAATGTGTCACACATTGGATGTGAAAGTCACTCTTTTTAGTCTATTGTCACAGACTCCCATCACACATTTAATAAAAAAAATTATACAAAAAAAATTTAATAATTTGTTGGCTAATATGCCGCAATGCCCAATATTTCTCAGACTGCAGCACAGTAGCATCCCACTATGAAACAAACGTGTCTCCATAGGTCCTAGAGCATGTCACTTCAGTCAATCAAAAAAAAAAAAGACAATTGCAGTATTGTATATGGGTAAAATGCAACACAACCAAGAATGAAAAGGCACCCTGGAATTCTTGATGCTGATTGTTGTACATATACCAAATGCTCACAAACACACATGTTTGAAGCTTTTTATTATTTTTAAAAACCTTTTTACTTTTTGAAACTGTCAGTTCACCACTGTCTCTCACAAACATACATCTGGGTGACCACTGTATATTTTGCTCTTCTAAAACAGCATTATTCTTTGTTTTTTGTCATGGGACCTGAACCGTCCTACAAATCCATTCATGTTGAATGCTTTTGCTGATCAGGACTCAATGCTTAGCACAGGGGATTATGGGGCCTTATCCACTAGGCCACCAATGCCCCAAATTAGAATTAGAATATTGCTATATTTGAGTTGTTGTTGTTTTTTAATGAAAGGTAAAACGCCAAACATACCAAACCATGCAGTACTGGAAACAGGAAGCAGCTGCTGACCTTCCAGGAATGATAGATTGTTGCTATTATACCTGTGTGTGTGTGCTTGCAGGGCCCAGGAAATCTGAAGGAAGATCAGCCTGTTGCTGTAGTATTGAAGTGGAAGCCTATGATGATGACAGGACTGAGCTAAAAGGACATTGCAGGTGGGTGTGCTTGAACAACGTAATGAATACAGGGAGTGCAGAATTATTAGGCAAGTTGTATTTTTGAGGAATAATTTTATTATTGAACAACTACCATGTTCTCAATGAACCCAAAAAACTCATTAATATCAAAGCTGAATGTTTTTGGAAGTAGTTTTTAAGTTTGTTTTTATTTTTAGCTATGTTAGGGGGATATCTGTGTGTGAAGGTGACTATTACTGTGCATAATTATTAGGCAACTTAACAAAAAACAAATATATACCCATTTCAATTATTTATTTTTACAAGTGAAACTAATAAAACATCTCCACATTCACAAATATACATTTCTGACATTCAAAAACAAATCAGCGACCAATATAGCCACCTTTCTTTGCAAGGACACTCAAAAGCCTGCCATCCATGGATTCTGTCAGTGTTTTGATCGGTTCACCATCAACATTGCGTGCAGCAGCAACCACAGCCTCCCAGACACTGTTCAGAGAGGTGTACTGTTTTCCCTCCTTGTAAATCTCACATTTGATGATGGACCACAGGTTCTCAATGGGGTTCAGATCAGGTGAACAAGGAGGCCATGTCATTAGTTTTTCTTCTTTTATACCCTTTCTTGCCAGCCACGCTGTGGAGTACTTGGACGCGTGTGATGGAGCATTGTCCTGCATGAAAATCATGTTTTTCTTTAAGGATGCAGACCACTGCTTGAAGAAGGTGCCTTCCAGAAACTGGCAGTAGGACTGGGAGTTGAGCTTGACTCCATCCTCAACCCGAAAGGCCCCACAAGCTCATCTTTGATGATACCAGCCCAAACCAGTACTCCACCTCTACCTTGCTGGCGTCTGAGTCGGACTGGAGCTCTCTGCCCTTTACCAATCCATCCACGGGCCCATCCATCTGGCCCATCAAGACTCACTCTCATTTCATCAGTCCATAAAACCTTAGAAAAATCAGTCTTGAAATATTTCCTGGCCCAGTCTTGACGTTTCAGCTTGTGTGTCTTGTTCAGTGGTGGTCGTCTTTCAGCCTTTCTTACCTTGGCCATGTCTCTGAGTATTGCACACCTTGTGCTTTTGGGCACTCCAGTGATGTTGCAGCTCTGAAATATGGCCAAACTGGTGGCAAGTGGCATCTTGGCAGCTGCACGCTTGACTTTTCTCAGTTCATGGGCAGTTATTTTGAGCCTTGGTTTTTCCACACGCTTCTTGCAACCCTGTTGACTACTTTGAATGAAACGCTTGATTGTTCGATGATCACGCTTCAGAAGCTTTGCAATTTTAAGAGTGCTGCATCCCTCTGCAAGATATCTCACTATTTTTTACTTTTCTGAGCCTGTCAAGTCCTTCTTTTGACCCATTTTGCCAAAGGAAAGGAAGTTGCCTAATAATTATGCACACCTGATATAGGGTGTTGATGTCATTAGACCACACCCCTTGTCATTACAGAGATGCACATCACCTAATATGCTTAATTGGTAGTAGGCTTTCGAGCCTATACAGCTTGAAGTAAGATAACATGCATGAAGAGGATGATGTGGACAAAATACTCATTTGCCTAATAATTCTGCACTCCCTGTAGTTATGAAGAGTGGATTGGAGGTATTTCACATATTTTACAGGTTGCCAGACTGGAATCTTTTGATAATTTAGGATTGACATGTTAACACAGTTAATACACTTTCTTTATTTCAGCCATCCTGTGTAGGAGCAGTGGTCACCAGTGTACAGCGCACAGGGACTAATCACAGGACTAATCAGCTCTGTCTGTGGGTGCAGCCCAAGTGGGACCTTAACAAATTTCTGCCCATATGGCTTCCTGCATGTCCACTGGGCCACCAATTCACAAAATTACATAGAAAACAACAACATACACATATATGTTTTTTCTGAGAAAAGTTTTTTTTTTATCAGTTTTCACTTTCACTCTCAGTCTTTATGCAGCTCTTGATGGATCACTTTCATTTCTGACACCCTCTTGAAATGTGTTGTTTATTTTGAACTTTTATCCAGAAAAATAACTTATTTGTCATTTCACTTATCCCTCTGGCAAATTTAGTGTCATTTATTTCAATCATTTCAAATTACATAGTTAATATCAGTTTTAGAATTAGCATAAATGCACATTAAATATATATTACATTTACATTTGTCCAGTTGTTCTTACAGAATTTGAAATATGGGCTGTTTGGAAATTATACTTGATCTGTAGGAATCAGTAGTCTGTATAACCTTATCTCGATACAATGATGGAGGAACTATATGTTTGCATGTATTGTACACTGAATACTGTTGGTGTAGTATCCAGTATAGACATTTATCCTAAGTTTTTTTTCTAGTGAAAATGAGATGGGCTTTAGGTGGGGCTCACATGGGCCCCTTTTTTAAAACCACATGTTCAATCAATATTTATTTATATGGCGCATATTGCAACATACATTGTCACAAAGCATCTAATAGAACAGTGCTCAGGTGAGCAAGCCGGAGACAAGGAAAAACTCCCTGTAAAAGGAAGAAGCCTTGAGAGGAACCAAGGCTAAACAAAAGGAACCCATCCTCCTCTGGTCAGCAGTGAAATACATACATGTTAGCAAAAATGACAGCAACTGAACACAGCAATGTTATTAATGGGGAGAGAAGTGTTGTTAAAGGCTTGATGGATAAGTAGGTTTTTAGCCTGGATTTAAATACTGATACTGTGTCTGATTCCCGAACAGTCCACGGAAGATTGTTCCAAAGATTAATTGCTCCATTTCAAGCAGTGACTTTGCACACTCAGGTGACAGCAGGCCTTCTCCCAGAGAAGGTAAATTATTTTGGTATGTCGCTTTAAGGGTAAACAACCAGTGAGATAAGAAAGAAAAGTACAGTTTAATGTACACACGAATGCATTAATCCAGCAAAAATGCTCAGAGACTTTTTTTCTCTGTACTCTGTTATCACTCCTGATAGAACAAGGGAACAGAATGTGCTCTTCTCATGCTGCTCTCTTTTCATAAAAGGACTAATCACCATTATTATGCATGAAATCAACATCACATTTTTCATCCAACAAGACCATGCAAAGGTTTTAAGGTGATAAGCAGAATCTTAAAGTCTTGGAAATATTTGAAATGTTACAATCAAATGACAAATCAGCATCAAAAGTCACACTCAAAAAACAGCACACTCCAATCTACAGTACAGGCCAAAAGTTTGGACACACCTTCTCATTCAATGTGTTATCTTTATTTTCATGATCATTTACATTGGTAGATTCTCACTGAAGGCATCAAAACTAGGAATGAACACATGTCGAGTTATGTACAAAAAAGGTGAAATAACTGAAAACATATATAATCCAAAACTGTATAATCCATGTCTCACCCCATTGGGACCAATCTCCAACACTTCAGTCTTATCCATGTTGTGCATGAGGCAATTGCAGGTCATCCAGTCTCTCTCTGATGTCCTTCAGACTATTTTTCAGGGAGGTGTTGAACTTAATCTGGCTTGACAGAGATGTACACTCCACACACCACCTTTTCTAGTATGTTGAACATAAATGGAAGATTACAAATAAATCTAATTTGATAAAGCCCCGGGATTAAGTGTAGATTTCTTAAGCATTATAAGGTTTCTTATAACAGCTGTCTTTAGACATAAAGGAACATAGCCAAAACCATGAAAGTGAAGTGAATGTGAAGTGATTGTCATTGTAAAACACAGTACAGCACACGGTGCACACAAAATGTCCTCTGCATTTAACCCATCATGTTTGGTAATTGGGACAAAACAATCAACTGTAGGTGCAGACTGATCCATGAGGTCCTCAGGAAGAAATGTATAACTTTGCTCATCCACAGGATTATTACCTAAAATGTTCTGTCTCATCTGATTGATCTTATTGTCAAAGTAATCCATTAAAAGTGCTGCTGCTTATTGCAGTTGTTGGCTCTATGGAACTATCATTAGCTCTTGTTAGTCTAGTAATGGTGTCAAATAAGAATCAAGGATTGTTCTTGTTTTCTTTCATCAAAGACGACAGGTGAGCAGCTCTAGCAGAGGAAAGAGCTGTTTCGATATTTGACAAGACTGTCAGTCTGTAGTCTGAAGACTTACAGTTTTGAGCAACTCCATTTACATCCAATTTGCGTGAGTTACCGGGTATGGTTGTTGAATTCAGGTGGCCACAAGGGTGACGGAAGATGTTGAATACATGGAATTAGTGAACATGCTCTGTACCCGGTATCTTGTGGGTCTCAAAGTGCAGGATACTAAGCAGACATTAAATGTGACCAAGAAGTGGTCTGAGAGAACCGGAACATTGGTTGGACAATCAGGTTCTCAAATACTATACCAAAATTAAGAACAAGATCAAGAGTATGTCCAGAGTTATGTCCACACTTTGGGAGAAACCAAAGATATCAAAAGCTCTATTTAATAGATCATCTAACGTGAACATTACAGTCACCAACTTGGATGATCTTTGTAATGGTCCACAACAAACAAAGAAATAATCTAGAGAAGGATGGACCAGGAGGTCTGTAGATAATATCCAAGGTCAGTTGACCATCTGACTGAGATATGGCTCCAGTACCATCAATTTTCATGATCAATATTAATAATCAATAATAAAAGGAATCATAATCAAACTCATGTGGCTGCGAGACACTGAAATCAGAGTAATAAATAGATACTCCAAGTTAGCAATGACCACCATGCTGATTAATTTGTATGTTTTGCTTAGAACAGTAACCAGAAGCCAAGTTTATGTGAGGCGTAATGAAATTGTTAACCAATTCAGTTTTCTCCAGCGGTTGGTAAAAGACGACACTCAACTCTCAGTCAGGACTGAAAAAGAAACTACAACTAGGTCTCAAAAAATGTTAACATTGTGGTTTGTGTGGTTTGTTAAAAATTAATGGTCACATTAACGCCTTGAAACAGGCTACGAAAAAGCACCGGGTAGACTAATGGGAACAGGGCATCTGTCTGGCGTATTTTCCCATTCTCCCTTTCCTCCCCTCTTTCCTCCTTCTCTCCTCTTTCCTCCGTCGCAGCACACCATCTTTAACGGCCTTACTCCAAAAGGAGCGCAAATTTGAGTCAGGTCTGGGAGGGGTTCTGTAAATTACAGGCTCCTCCTACAAAAAGGAAAAACACAAACAAGACAGCAACACAGACCACACATATGACCACAGGACGTAACACCCCCACCACCAAGAATCAACATCCCATGTTGATTAACACCAGTTTCAAACTCAAAAGACCTGTGACATGGTATCCGCTAAAACATTGTCCCCTCCCCGCTTGTACTTAATCTCTATGTTAAAACCCTGTAACACTAAAGACAAGTGCATAATACGCTGGTGTGCATTCTTCATACAGGCTAAAAACACTAGAGGATCGTGATCAGTAAAAACAAGGACAGGAATTGTTGTGGACCCAACATATACCTCAAAATGCTGCAGGGCTAAAATCATGGCTAGAGCTTCTTTCTCTGTGGTACTATAGTTCAATTGGTGCTTTAAGAACTTTTTAGCAAAAAAATTAAACTGGATGATCAACCCTATATCCTCCAGTAGAAGCATAGCTCCAACAGCACTGGCATCCACATCCAACTTAAATGGGCGCTGGAAATCTGGGGCAGCGAGGACTGGAGAACTGCAAAGAAGAGACTTCACAGCCTTAAACGCACTTTGGCAGTCCGCAGACCGAACAAAGGATGCACTGCCATGAAGTAGCTCAGTTAAAAGGCAGACCACGTCAGAGAGAGAGTTCTTATAAAAACCCCTATCAGAGTTCTTACAAAAACCCAGATAAAATCCAACCATCCCTAAAAATGGTGCACTTCCTGTTTTGAAAAGGGGACAGGAAAAGTCATAACAGCCTGAATATTGGCCTCCACAGGCCGAACTTGACCCTGACCTACTGCTTTTCCTAAGTAGGTCACAGTCACTTTCCCAAATTCACATTTTGCGAGGGTTGAGGGTTAGTGATGGTTAGCACCAGCCTATACAGTCTTCCATCCAAGGTAATGGAAAAGAATATGATTTAGTGACCGCAATAACCTTTCTGTAGTCAGTACAGAATCAAAAGGTCCCGTCTGGCTTAGGGACCAGTAGGCATGGACTACTCCATGTACTGCAACTCTGCACAGCCAGCTTGTTCTCCAACTTCAAATTGTATCACCGCTCGCTTAGTTGGATTCGGCTGATATGGATGCTACCTGATGGGAGAATGACCACCAACATCAACATCATGTTGCATGACAGATGTACCTATAGGGATGTCAGAGAACAACGCAGCATGTGACTGAATTAACCAACTAACTTGTCTGTGGTCTGCTGCAGGTAAATGAGACAAATAAGCTTCCAAATCCTGCAGAATTTCACTATTCTGCAGCCGGGGTGAAGCTACAGTGACATCACAAAAATATAGTCCATCCTCAGCCGGAGAATTAGTAACAGGTACAGAAACTAAAGCTGCAGGTTCCTCTGTTTCTAAGGCTTGTCTTGTACCACCATGTTCTCTCGCTCAACATAGCTTTTCAGCATGTTGATATGGCACACTCGAGTTTTCTGTTTACAGTTTGGCGTACACAGAATAGTGAAAAGTATTGAGCCAGTGCTTTCACCACGGCTTTAGTTTTTAATGAGCGCAAGGGTACTGCTTCTGGAAGACGGGTGGCACTACACATCAGAGTTAGCCAGTATTTATTTCCTGATTTAGTACTAGGGAGTGGACCAACACAATCTAAAATTATTTTCTCAAAAGGTTCCATTAAAACTGGTACGAGGTACAGGGGTGCAGGTGATATTGTCTAGTTCAGCTTCCCAGCCAACTGACAGACCCGGCATGAACGACAGTGGTTTGCTACATCTGCTTTTAAACCAGGCCAAAAGGAGTAACACAGAATACAATTGTAGGTCTTCGATATTCCCAAGTGAACCGCAAAGACATTATCATGCCCCAATGTTAAAACCTGTGACCTGAATTTAAGTGGAAACACTACATCGAAAACAAAATTCCAAACCAAAACCTCCACGACCGTTGGTGTCCACTTCCTCATCAAAACTCCGTCATCCCAGAAATACGCCACAGACTTCCTTGTTAGATCCTCCTTACAAACAGCCACAGAACGACACTTAACTAGAGACAAATCTTTCTGTCACAGCCAATACACCTCCAGCCCACCAGAGAGCACCAGGCCAGACAGAGAGACGGCGACCCGGAAGCGGAAACGAGAGCGGGCAGCGTAGAGTATAAATGTCAGGTAACCCCGAGGAGAATCTCTCTGGTTTGTTTCATGGTATGTCCTTGTTTAGCAGTTGTCAGGAACCAGGATTTATTTGCTGGTCTCTTCACTGGGGTCTGCCAGTTGTCTCTGTTTGATTCCGTGTCTCAGAGAAAAAAAAAGTGAAAGTGAAGTGATTGTCACACGTGATGCACAGCAGCACAGCACACAGTGCACACAGTGAAATTTGTCCTCTGCATTTAACCCATCACCCTGAGTGAGCAGTGGGCAGCCATGACAGGCGCCCGGGGAGCAGTGTGTGGGGACGGTGCTTTGCTCAGTGGCACCTTGGCAGATCGGGATTCGAACCGGCAACCTTCTGATTACGGGGCCGCTTCCTTAACCGCTAGGCCATCACTGCCCACCACAGAAGCAGCAGCAGACGGTTGCACTGTACGACCGATACTGAAATATGTGGTATATTGGTGCTACAGTGGCCCGGTTCCCTAACTAGGACAGCCTAACTAGGGTGAATATAACGTTGTGTCTAACAGGGGGAGTCTTTGATAAACTGGACTTTATAATTGACACTGCATCAAAGTGAAGTGAAATGAGGGTCTAGGATTTTAATGAAAAGCCAGAGAAAACAGATTGGATTTAAACACTGAGACTGTGTCTGAGTCCCGGATACTGACAGGCAGGCCGTTCCACAACTGCGGAGTTCTACAGGAGAAGGATCTGCTCCCAGCTGTGACCTTCTGTACTTTTGGTACAAGTAGTAGTGACCCCGCACCCATTGATCGAAGGGGGCGTGGCGGTTCGTAAAGAACCAAAAGTTCACTCAGGTATTGCGGGGCGAGACCATTTAGAGCTTTATAGGTCAAAAGTAGGATTTCAATATCAATATCAGTACCTTCCCACCCGCTAAATCATTACCAAGGATAAAATCAACTCCTTTAACAGTTTTGACCAGGGCATAGTAAGAATTTTGCTGCACAGCGAGAGAGGAGTAAACCTCCTGAGCTTTTCCAACCAGCACACACTGCAGCAACAAGGTCCAGACATCCTCAGGCCACTTCAACATGGTCACAACTCAAAATGGTTAAAATATTTCTCCACTTTCTTCTCAGAAAACGGAGGTACCATTCTAATGTACCGACTGACATCGAAAACAGGCAGTGAGGGAACAGACAAGGGTGAAGAATGGGCATATTTAAAAGCCAGCTCAAGTTCCACACTTTAAATGTAACTCGTGTCGACGCGTCCCCTTTCTTCCCCTTCCCACATTTTAAGCTGGAGATCATGTTCCAACTTCTTCATCTGGAGCTGATGTTCCAGCTCCCGTTCATGAAGCGCCCGAACTTCCAGTTTAAGACGTAACTTGGCGAGGTTAAGCTGCATTAGTTTCTCCTGCAGTGACATTTCCTTAAGCCGCATCTTGGTCTCTGCACTGCCGGCAGAATGTAACGATTCCTTAACCAGAGGTGGGCTACTTACAACTGAAATCAATTACACCCTGTTCTACCAGACCAATTTTTACAGCTTTTAACAGTTTTCCCCAAGAATAAGAAAGGCAAAATATCAAAGAAAAACAAGAAACAGTGCCAAAGGAAGGATTGGCGTTCGGCACGACACTGCAGGTCACGTCTACCTAACCAGAGTAACCAAAGTGTATGCGAGGACGCAGAGCGCAGTGTACTTACCCCGCAGCATTAATCACTGAAACATGTTAACATGAAACATGTGACAGTAATCGTGGAACGAGCTTCCATTTGTTATGTCCTGGTCTAGGTCAGGAACATGAACAATTCGAAAGAGGGAGGGAAACCTCACAAATGTTTGAACGAGGTCATTATGCCTTGAAACACAGTCAGGCCACGAAAAAGCACCTAGACTAATGGGAACAGGGCATCTGTCGGGTGTATTCTCCCTTTCCTCCCCTCTCTCCTCTTTCCTCCTTCTCTTCGTCACAGCATGCCATCTTTAGGAGGAACCATCGAGAGCATCCTGTCCAGCTGCATCACTGTGTGGTTTGGAGCCTGCAATGCGTCCTGTCAAAAAACTCTCCAACGCATAGTAAGAGCAGCTGAGAGAATCATCGGTGTCCCTCTCCCCTCCCTCCCAGACATCTACAGCACACGCCTCACCAAAAAAGCCCTCTGCATAGCAGCTGATCCCACCCACCCAATGCAAACCTTCTTCAGCCTGCTGCCATCAGGGAGGAGACTGCGGAGTCTCCAGGCCAGGACCAGCAGACTGAAGGACAGCTTCACCCATCAGGCGGTCAGGAAACTCAACTCCCTCCCGGCTCTGCCCCCACTCCCCTCACTCCCCTCTTCTGCTCCACAAACTTTTTGAACTCTAAATCACACAAACTGACCATGCACCAGTCACTCTGTGCAGCTCTGGTCTGCCATCTACCTCACTTTCACTTCGTCACTTTAAACTAAAAACTCTGTTGCACTATTGGTTTTTGCACTCTCCTGATGTTGCACTCTCCACCAGTGCCCTTATTTGTACATGGTGTTTTTAAAATTGTATATTGTGCCTTTCTTTTTAAATTGTATTTATACTCTGTATTCGTTACTGTTACTGTTTTTGTATTTAATGTTATTCTTATGGGTCAGAGAGTAACGTAATTTCAATTCTCTGCATGTCCTGTACATGTGGCAGAATTGACAATAAAGTTGACTTGACTTGACTTTAAGGGCCTCACTCCGACGGGAGCGCAAATCAGAGTCAGGTCTGGGAGGAGT
Source organism: Denticeps clupeoides (assembly GCF_900700375.1). NCBI lineage: Eukaryota > Metazoa > Chordata > Actinopteri > Clupeiformes > Denticipitidae > Denticeps > Denticeps clupeoides. Next base: position 48,932 of record NW_021630069.1, on the reverse strand, counting down.
TCCTTAAATTTCCTCCAACAAAAAGGAAACACACAAATAAGACAGAGTACACAGATCACACATCACATGACCACAGGACATACCAGCGTAACCCCCGTACCACACTGGTTGACACCAGAGGTTAGGGGAGCCATCAGGCTGAAGAAGGTGGCCTAAAAAGCATGGCTGGTCTGTGGGTCTCCAGAAGCAGCAAAAAGGTACCGGACGGGGGTGGATGAGATCTGTCCTGGGTTTCTCATGGCTATGAATGCTGTAGGGCTGTTGTGGTTGACATGTCTCTGCAACATTGCGTGGACATCGGGGGCAGTTTCGGTGGAGTGGCAGGGGTGGTGGTCCCTGTTTTTAAGAAGGAAAACCAGAAGGTTTGTTCCAACTATAGGGGGATCACACTCCTCAGCCTCCCTGGGAAGGTCTACTCCAAGGTACTGGAGTATAATTAGGAGGAGCAATGTGGTTTTCATCCTGGCCGTGGAACTGTGGACCAGCTCTTTACTTTTCATTCAGTCCCTGTACCAGAGGAGCATGACCTTGGTCCACATAGCCGACAGTAAGTCGGGCCTGTTCCTGGTGAGTGTTGGACTCTGCAAGGTCTGCCCTTTGTCACTGGTTCTGTTCATAACCTATTTGGACAGAATTTCTAGGTGAAGCCATGGTGTGGAGAGTGGTAGGAAAATCTTGGGTTTGCTTTTTGCAGATGATGTGGTCCTCCTAGCTTCATCAGCTGGTTCCCGACCAGAAAAGGGTGGCTTGCCAACTCTGGGTCGGGAGAGAGGTCCTGCCTCAAGTGGAAGAGGTTAAATATCTCAGGGTCTTGTTCACGAGTGAGGGGACCGGGGCAGCATCTGCAGTGATGCGGATGCTGAACCAATCTGTCGTGGTGAAGAGAGAGCTAAGCCAGAAAGCAAGGCTCTTGATTTACCAGTCAATCTACGTCCCAATTCTCACCTATGGTCATGAGCCTCGCGGATACAAGCATCCGAAATGAGTTTCCTCCGTAGGGTGGCTGGGCGCAGCCTATAGAGATAGGGTAAGGAGCTCGGACATTCGGGAGGGACTCAGAGTTGAACCGCTGCTCCTCCACATCGAGAGGAGTCAGTTGAGGTGGTTTGGGTATCTGGTCAGGATGCCTCCTGGACGCCTCCCTGGGGAGGTGTTTTGGGCATGTCCTGCCAGCAGGAGGCCCCCAGGTGGACCCAGGACACGCTGGAGAAATTATATATCCAGTCTGGTCTGGGAACACCTTGGGGTCCTGTCGTAGGAGCTGGTGGAAGTGGCTGGGTAGATGACTGTCTGGGATTCCCTAATTGGGATGCTGCCCCCGCAACCCGGATAAGCAGAGGAAAAAAATAAATTGTAATAGAGAAATGCCAGACTTCTGAAAAATATGTTCATTTAATAAAATTGTATTGAGTTGCTCTATGCCTGAATTAACATACATTGCAGATCAGACATGAAGTTTGCATTTGACAGTTTTTCTTCACTGACTGTCTTTAGGGAAAAACCCTCTGGGGTAGAATTGGTGGTGCCAATGTATGCTGTTTGCAGCAGTGTCCCTTGGATTTTTTTATTTTTTCCCCCTTGGATCTCCTCAAGGAGTGTTCTCCCTGATTTTTTTGAAGGGTTTATGTAGACATGGTGACAAGTTGAATCTATTTTTACCAAAGGTGATGGAGGTGAAGTTCTGAGAGTGGGTGGAGGTGGTGGAGGTGTCTGCATAAGTCTGAGGGTAGGTGGAGGCAGTGGAGGTGATAACCTGAGGCTGGTTGGAGATGTCGGCCTGATGGGGCTGGTACAACTGAGGGGAAAACACAATTTATTTGGGTAAACACTGTGGTGTATTTGGAACACCAGAATTGTGTTAATAGGAAATGTACATGTATGCTATTGTGCCTTGTAATAAGTCATATTACTAAGTCATAGACTAAGAACAATCACGGACTACAAAGCATCAACATCTGGTATGACGAACGTGGACGTGTCTGGCAGAAAAGTTGAACACATTATATGCTCGCTTCGAGGCTGCAAGTGACGCAAGTGATGGTACGGCTAGCGGCTCCAACAGCTGCAGTCAGAAGGGCACTGCCAGCACTGAAAATGCATTCATCATCACCGAGCATGACGTGAGGAGAGCCTTCAAGAGAGTGAACCAGGAAGGCAGCAGGACCAGGTGGCAACTCGGGAAGAATCCTCAGAGCCTGCGCAGACCAGCTAGCACCTGTGTTCACAGAGTTATTCAACCTCTCTCTATCTCAGTTGGTGATGCTTCAAGGAATCCATCATTGTTCCGTGTATGACTATGTATGTGACAAATAAAATTAGAATTTTAATTTATTGGATGGTTATGAGAAAAATAAGGAATGTGCCTGAAGGAGGTGCAAAGAATTCTCCAGAATAGTTAGACTAACAAAAAAAGGACAAGCTAGAAAGGTGTTTTTATTTATTCAGAACACGAGGTTCACTGTTTTCTGTTTGCCGTGTGCTGTAAATAAAAGGAATAATGACCAAAATTATATATGAGTATACTGAACAGTTTTCTTCCGTGTAGATGCAACAAACACAACAAGCCACTATGCATCAAGTTGTTCAGGAAAGTCCCTGTAATTCCACACGTTCCTTATGGCACGCATAAAACAGACAGATGACTTAAAGCATGACCCAGGCAGACACAGTGAATAGGGAACCCTCAGGATGTGTGTTGGAGAACCTCTTTGCACATCAATGGCCTTGAGCCCGAATCACGCAGGTGGAATAAATCTGTCATCAACCATCCAGTTTTGACAGCATTGAGCCAAATACATTTAACAAAATTTGTCCTTCCTGTGTCATTTGAAAATTAAAAGTGGGAACATCCCAAGTTCAAGTGAATTTTATTGTCATTTCAGCTACACTGTAAAAAATGCCCGTAAATTTAACAGTAAGTTAATGTAAAAAACCTACAGTAAAAAAACATAAATTATCTAACTGTATTTTATTGTGTAAATTACTTTAAAAAACTGTAATTTGGTAAACATTTTTGTACCGTATAAATTAACATATACAGGGAGTGCAGAATTATTAGGCAAATGAGTATTTTGTCCACATCATCCTCTTCATGCATGTTGTCTTACTCCAAGCTGTATAGGCTCGAAAGCCTACTACCAATTAAGCATATTAGGTGATGTACATCTCTGTAATGACAAGGGGTGTGGTCTAATGACATCAACACCCTATATCAGGTGTGCATAATTATTAGGCAACTTCCTTTCCTTTGGCAAAATGGGTCAAAAGATGGACTTGACAGGCTAGTGAGATATCTTGCAGAGGGATGCAGCACTCTTAAAATTGCAAAGCTTCTGAAGTGTGATCATTGAACAATCAAGTGTTTCATTCAAAATAGTCAACAGGGTCGCAAGAATCGTGTGGAAAAACCAAGGCGCAAAATAACTGCCCATGAATTGAGAAAAGTCAAGCGTGCAGCTGCCAAGATGCCACCAGTTTGGCCATATTTCAGAGCTGCAACATCACTGGAGTGCCCAAAAGCCCAAGGTGTACAATACTCAGAGACATGGCCAAGGTAAGAAAGGCTGAAAGACGACCACCACTGAACAAGACACACGAGCTGAAACGTCAAGACTGGGCCAAGAAATATCTCAAGACTGATTTTTCTAAGGTTTTATGGACTGATGAAATGAGAGTGAGTCTTGATGGGCCAGATGGATTGGCCCGTGGATGGATTGGTAAAGGGCAGAGAGCTCCAGTCCAACTCAGACGCCAGCAAGGTGGAGGTGGAGTACTGGTTTGGGCTGGTATCATCAAAGATGAGCTTGTGGGGCCTTTTCGGGTTGAGGATGGAGTCAAGAAAAACATGATTTTCATGCAGGACAATGCTCCACAGCGTGGCTGGCAAGAAAGGGTATAAAAGAAGAAAAACTAATGACATGGCCTCCTTGTTCACCTGATCTGAACCCCATTGAGAACCTGTGGTCCATCATCAAATGTGAGATTTACAAGGAGGGAAAACAGTACACCTCTCTGAACAGTGTCTGGGAGGCTGTGGTTGCTGCTGCACGCAATGTTGATGGTGAACAGATCAAAACACTGACAGAATCCATGGATGGCAGGCTTTTGAGTGTCCTTGCAAGGAAAGGTGGCTATATTGGTCGCTGATTTGTTTTTGTTTTGTTTTTGAATGTCAGAAATGTATATTTGTGAATGTGGAGATGTTTTATTGGTTTCACTGGTAAAAATAAATAATTGAAAGGGGTATATATTTGTTTTTTGTTAAGTTGCCTAATAATTATGCACAGTAATAGTCACCTGCACACACAGATATCCCCCTAAAATAGCTAAAAATAAAAACAAACTAAAAACTACTTCCAAAAACATTCAGCTTTGAAATTAATGAGTTTTTTTGGGTTGAGAACATGGTTGTTGTTCAATAATAAAATTATTCCTCAAAAATACAATTTGCCTAATAATTCTGCACTCCCTGTATTACTATTAGTAGTGATTAAAATATACTTTATGTCAAAAATGATTGATGACTTATCAGCATAAGGAAAAAGCGCATGATTTATGACCTCCTACCCTTCTACCTGGACAACCAGTGCGTAATTTATGACCTCCTTCCCTCTCACCCTCTCACATTCTTAGCTGTCATATAATCACTTAGACAAGCTTTTAAAAAAACAGATGTCTTATCACTTGTTTACAAACTATGGCTGTTGTGGGAGAGGTCATAAACCGGTATACCTCTACTTTTAAAACAGAAAACTTATTTTTAAGTGTATGGTTTTACTCAACCTACTGTTTCAGTGTTTAACACATTTAAACACAATACTTACACAAACTTATTTTAAAAATACAAACGCATACGCTATTCGTATACTTACTGAATATGGTAGAATCCCATTTTGTATGTAGGATGCATCACAGCACCTTCTCGCCCCACTCTATCCCTCTCTCCCTTGTGTCGCATTACAGATGTCATATACACTTAGACCAGCTTTTAAAACAGATGTCTTATCACTTGTTTACAACTATGGCCATTGCTGATGGCTTATGACCCCATCTCTCCCAATGCCATCCCATTCCCCACACCACTTCCCTTCCCTGTTTCATCTCACATTCTTCCCCGACACCTTACAGAGTCTCATATTGACACACACGCGCACACGCACGCACACACACACACACACACACACACACACACACACACACACACACACACACACACACACAGACTTTTTCTTTTTCTGGCTAAAATAAAATAAAAAACACTGTTTTATGAACAAACCTTTCTCACAAAAACGTTAACAAACTATAATTTCGATTTAAATGAACAACACACAGACTTCTGTTTATCAAACTGATATATTTATGAACATGAAAAAACTTCTCATATCCTACTTTAAAACGTTGAAAACCACTATTTTTAATCATGTTTTTTTTTTTCCCCACTATGGATTATGTAATGATAAAATTGAAAAATATTCCTACACACTTCTAACCACTTTTTGTAGTTGTTGTAGTTCACATCAGACATATATATATTTTAGACATGATTTTTAATATTATTATCAAGTAACTTCAAATAAATTTCTCATGTTAACAATTTCATATTTTCTAAAATCGTTTCAAGGGGTGTGATTTTTAGAGAGGGGGGTTGCGACTTTAGGGCTATAATATCAAGAAGTTAAAGTTTCAGTTATTTGTATATTTTTTTCTACAGTACATTTGTATTTTTTTAACCTTCTGATGCTGAAGGGCTTCACTGTTCGTAGATTTTCTATTTGTATAGTTAAAACACACACACACACACACAACAGACTTTTTCTTTTCCTTATAAACTAATCGTCACGCTGTTTTATGAACAAGCCAGAGGTATTTCTTTTTTGGTTTTCAGATGATATGACACACAAAACGTTAATAAACTATATTTTTTATTTAGTTGAACCATACAAAGACTTTTGTTTATCAAACTGATATATTTATGAACATGAATTTTTTTTTTTCAAGATTCTTTTCAGAAAATAAAATCCTACATTTATTAACAATGTTAATTTCCTCTGAAACTATCCCAGCTTGTGACCGCCCCTCATTTGTAGTAACAAGGTCTTCACCACCCAGCAGATAACCAATTACTATTTAGTGCTCGCTTGAAACTGATGTTTGCAAAAATGACCATTGCTGATGGTTTACGACCCCTCATATCAATGACACAGACCCACAGTTCACACACCCTTAGGCTATCTTTTAAAACAGAAACCTTGTTTTTCACTCAAGGTTTTACTCAACCATCAGTCATTTTCCAAAAGATACATCACATAATGGTATGTAGGAAGCATCACACCATTGACACAGGACATAACCTGTTCACACACACACACACACACACACAAACAGACTTTCTCTTTTCCTTGCTAAAATAAAACATCATAATGCTGATTTATGAACAAGCCAGAGGTATTTCATCTATGGTTTTCAGATGATATGACACACAAAACGTTAATAAACTATAATTTTTATTTAGTTGAACCATACACAGATTGATAATGAATAAACAGAAAATGAATTACATAATGTTTTTAACACCTTCTGTTTTTCTACGAAAAGGTTTTAAGGTGCAGTAGGACTTTTGTTTATCAAACTGATATATTTATGAACATGAAACTTTAGTATTTTTTTTCACGATTCTTTTCAGAAAATAAAATCCTACATTTATTAACAATGTTAATTTCCTTTGAAACTATCCCAGCTTGTGACCGCTCCTCATTTGCAGTAACAAGGTCTTCACCACCCAGCAGATAACCAACTAATATTTAGTGCTCGCTTGAAACTGATGTTTGCAAAAATGACCATTGTTGATGGTTTACGACCCCTCATATCAATGACACAGACCCACAGTTCACACACCCTTAGACTATCTTTTAAAACATAAACCTTGTTTTTCACTCAAGGTTTTAATCAACCTATTGTTTCAGTGTTAAACACATACTAAACACAATACTAATTTTAATACAACGCAAGCACTATTCATATACTTACTGAATATGGTATCCCATCAGTCATTTTCCAAAAGATACATCACATAATGGTATGTAGGAAGCATCACACCATTGACACAGGACATAACCTGTTCACACACACACACACACACACACACACACACACAAACAGACTTTTTCTTTTCCTTGCTAAAATAAAACTAATCATAATGCTGATTTATGAACAAGCCAGAGGTATTTCATCTATGGTTTTCAGATGATATGATACACAAAACTTTAATAAACTATAATTTTTATTTAGTTGAACCATACACAGATTGATAATGAATAAACAGACAATGAATTACATAATGTTTTTAACACCTTCTGTTTTTCTACGAAAAGGTTTTAAGGTGCAGTAGGACTTTTGTTTATCAAACTGATATATTTATGAACATGAAACTTTAGTATTTTTTTTCACGATTCTTTTCAGAAAATAAAAATCCTACATTTATTAACAATGTTAATTTCCTCTGAAACTATCCCAGCTCCTCATTTGCAGTAACAAGGTCTTCACCACCCAGCAGATAACCAACTACTCGCTTGAAACTGATGTTTGCAAAAATGACCAATGTTGATGGTTTACCAAAGGTGTCTCATCTTTGGTTTTCAGAAGATATGCCACACAAAAACGTTAACAAACTATAATTTCTATTTAATGAACCTCACACAGACTTCTGTTTATCAAACTGATATATTTATGAACATGAAAAAACTTTTCAACATTCTTTTCAGAAAATAAATCCTACTTTAAAACGTTGAAAACCACTTTCTTCTTTTTAATCATGTTTTTCCACTATGGATTATGTAATGATAATATTGAAAAATATTTTTTAATATAGTTCACATCAGACATATATATATATTTTAGACATGATTTTTAATATTATTATCAAGTAACTTCAAATAAATTTCTCGTGATAACAATTTCGTATTTTCTGAAATCGTATCAAGGAGTGTGATTTTTAGGGAAGGGGGCTTGCAATTTTAGGGCTATAATATCAAAGAATTTAAAGTTTCAGTTATTTGTATATTTTTTTCTACAGTATATTTGTATTTTTTTTTTTATCCTTCTGATGCTGAAGTGCTTCATTGTTCGTAGATTTTCTATCTGTATGAGTGATTCTCGCTGGTCATATTATTAGGTAGACCTTGTTAGTACTCGGGTGGACCACCTTATGCCTTTAGAACCACCTTATTCTTCATGGCATAGCCTCAATTCCTCAGATATATTGGTCCATACTGACATGATAGCATCATGTAGCTGCGGCAGATTTGTCTGCTGGTTGTCTATGATATCCGAAGCCAATATCCGAAGGTGTTCTGTTTGGATTGAGACCTGGTGAATGTAGAGTATAGCGAACTCAAAGTCATGTTCAAGTAACTAGGCTGAGATGGTTTGAGCTTTGTGACTTGGTGTATTATGCTGTATTTAAGTAGCCATCAAAAAGGGGGTACACTGTGGTAATAAGGGGATGGACATGTCAGCAGCAATACTAATTTATGTGTACATCTATGGTATTTATCAAACAGCCTTATCCAGAGTGACTTACAATCGGTAGTTACATGGACAGCCCCCCTGAGAGACCAACACCAGCCTGAACCACTAGATCCAGGGTTGGATGCATCCATGCTTACATGTTGATTACACCACATTTTGACCCTACCAACTGAATGTTAAATTGTTTTGATAATTTAATAAAGTAGAATAAAAAAATAAATAAAATTTTAAAAAATTAAATATACTTTTTGGCATTTACTGTCAATATTACTCATATTCAATACAAATCAGATATTTTAAACTTGATGTGACAATGACAAAATGCACTTTAAACCTTGCCACCACATATCTTTTTAAACACAAGACAATATATGTTTTAATGCAACCCAGCAACATTACTTCATGGCCATTTACAAGAACCATCTAAGGTGTCAGTGCTGAACTGTTTGGTTGAAAAACTTAAATCCCTCCCAAAAATCCAATAATTGGCTAACAATTGGCATAAACATATGAGGTGCTGCTTTTCTAATGGGTGCAAAAAAACAAACACTAAGTTTACTAAATAATGAGGTTACAAGGCTTATCAGTGAACAATACCAAGATAATTATTACAAAAATTATTATAAAAATGCATGAATTAATTACTCATACTGTACTTGGACAAAATGGAATGTTTCGCGGTAACGTTTGGCACTATTACGCGCACTATTACGTGCACTATTACGCACACTTGTGCTTGCTCTGGAATGGGCAGAGGGTCGTCCTGGTGGCAGCGCAGATCAGACAGCCGTGTAATCCATTTAACAAAGTAACTGTATTCTGATTATCACTCGGTCACTTCGGTCACTCCCCAACACTGTCCACATACATTGGTTGTTCTTACATTTTGAGTCTGCCCTTTCTCCTGTGACATCAAAAAGGCTTTCTGTCTACACAACTGATGCTAACCGGATCTTTTCTCCTTTTCAGACCTGGTAAACTCTACATATGGTTGTGCATGACAGTAGATCACCAGTTTCTAAAAACTCCAACCGTGTCTCGTCCAAAACCACTTAAATATTCTTTTACCCCCATTCTAATGACCGTCTAGATGCCTAAATGCAAATCTGATACAATCTGGCAGATGAGCTGTTTGTGTTAACTTACATGTAAAAGGAAAGGCCAGGTTTTTAACAGCACTGTTTAACCCCACTTAAAACCAATTAGACGAGTACAAATTGTATTATACTGAATACATAAAAACTATATGCAATTACAATAATAAACATAACCAGTAAAAAATCCATAACCTGATTGAAACTGAAGGGAATTGATTTGTGGTTATGGGTCAGAAACTATATTAAACAGTGAAGAAAATGGCCATCTTTCGAGTGGCACCCAGGGGGTGGGGGACAGCACCAGTGGATTCTTCAGTCTGCTTAGTGCTGATAAAATAACTGGAATGAAATACTTTTATCCAAAACTAATTCCTACAATGCATAAACATTCAGCAAAATATAAACTCATAAATACATTTATTTATCAATCCACAATATCACCACAATGTATAATATTAAAAGGAAAAATAAGTCAAACAAAATGCACTTCTAAGTCCTAGCCAGAGGTCTCTCATCTGAAAAAGAATAGGTGGACGACCCTAAAATGAATGAGTAGCCACATCTGTGTGTAAACTGAAATAATATCTAAATGCTGTTAACAGCCATTGAAAATTATTAAAGCAGATGCCTCTTCCAGTCCAGCACAGATAGAAAGCTCTGATAAGGTTGTGGATATGCCATTCACACGATAAAAGAGGACTTTACATCGAGATTTGATGTTTACTATGTGCTATTCAGGGTATTCAAGTAGAATTGAAGTCAGCGTCAGCTCACATAACAGAGGATGGAGAGAGATCTAAATAAATTATATATACATACAGCGGAGGAAATAATTATTTGACCCCTCGCTGATTTTGTAAGTTTGTCCAATGACAAAGAAATGATAAGTCTCAGAACAGGTAGGTTTATTTTAACAGTGACAGATAGCACATCAAAAGGAAAAAAGACTTAATACTTAGTGGCAAAACCCTTGTTTGCAAGCAGAGGTAAAATGTTTCTTGTAGTTGATGACCAAGTTTGCACACATTTTAGGAGGAATTTTGGGCCACTCCTCTTTGCAGATCATCTCTAAATCACTAAGGTTTCGAGGCTGTCTCTGTGCAACTTTGAGCTTCAGCTCCCTCCATAGGTTTTCTATTGGATTAAAGTCAGGAGATTGACTAGGCCACTCCATGACCTTAATGTGCTTCTTTTTGAGTGACTCCTTTGTTGCCTTTGCTGTATGTTTTGGGTCATTGTCGTGCTGGAACACCCATCCATGACCCATTTTCAATTTCCCCGCAGAGGGAAGGAGATTGTCGCTGAGGATTTTACGATACATGGCTCCGTCCATTTTCCCATTGATGCGGTGAAGTTGTCCTGTGCCCTTAGCAGAAAAACACCCCCAAAGCAAAATGTTTCCGCCTCCATGCTTGACAGTGGGGATGGTGTTTTGGGGGTCATAGGCAGCATTTTTCTTCCTCCAAACACGGCGAGTTGAGTTAATGCCAAAGAGCTCAATTTTGGTCTCATCTGACCACAGCACCTTCTCCCAGTCTCCCAGACTCAAATTGTCAGAACAACCAATGTATGTGGACAGTGTTGGGGTGTGACGGAATGCATGTACCGTTTAAATGAGTGATAATCAGAATACAGTTAGTTGGTTAAAATAAATGTATTACACGGCTGTCTGATCTGCGCTGCCACCAGGACGACCATCTGCCCATTCCAGAGCAAGCACAAGTGTGCGTAATAGTGCGCGTAATAGTGCCAACCGTTACCACAAAACATTCCATTTTCTCCAAGTACAGTATGAGTGTGAGGAATAATTAATTCATGCATTTTTATAATAATTTTTATAATAATTATCTCAGTATTGTTCACTGATAGTATTGTTGGGAGTATTGTTTCACATCTCCCAACCTCTGACTCATTCCTCTCCTTACCGCTACTAACTCTCTCCTCACCTCACTTTCCCTTTCCATTGATCAACTCTGTCCTCTATCAACTAAACCCAAAAGGACTTCTCCCCCTGCGCCCTGGCTCTCCGATACATTGCGTAGCAATCGAAGAGTTCTTCGAGCAGCGGAGAGAAAATACAAGAAATCTGAACTTGACTCAGACCTACTGTATTACCAGAATCTTCTGCGCAAATTTTCCACTAACCTCACTGCTGCTAAAACTGCTTTCTACAAAGCTAAACTAGAAGCCTCTGCCCACAACCCTCAAAAACTCCACAACATCTTCCTACTCAACCCTCCGGCTCCCCCTGCCCCAACTTCCTTAACAGCTGATGATTTTGCCAACTTCTTCACAGGGAAGATTGAAAAAATCTGTGAGACATTCTCCACCACTAATCCTACTCTTCCTTCTGAAAATTCGACAACTACTCTAAATAAATTTTCTAAGCTCACATCTGATGAAATCATTCAGATTATATCCACAGGCAACCCAAACACCTGTCCACTAGATCCAATACCTTCTGCAATGTTTCAAACTATCTCCCCTGACCTCATCCCTTTCATTTCTTATATCATAAACAGCTCAATCTCATCTGGCCACGTACCATCCGCCTTTAAAACAGCCAGGGTTCTTCCAATCCTAAAGAAACCCACTGCTGATCCTACAGACATTAACAATTACAGACCAGTTTCCCTCCTCTCATTTCTATCCAAAATCCTTCAGCTATATGTAGCCAGATTGGCAAAACTGTCCTCAGTTCTTATTCTCCTCGACCTATCTGCTGCATTTGACACCGTTAACCACAAGACTCTCTTGTCAATCCTGAAGAGGCTTGGAATTCGGGGCTCAGCATGGCAGTGGTTTGCTTCCTACCTTGATGAGCGATCTTACCAAGTGACTTGGAAAGGTTCCACCTCTACCTCACGTAGACTCTCCACTGGTGTCCCTCAAGGCTCGGTGCTAGGTCCTCTCCTTTTCTCCCTCTACACGAGATCACTTGGTGAGGTCATTTCCTCACATGGATTATCCTACCACTGCTATGCTGACGACACACAACTCCTCTTCTCCTTTCCTCCCTCTGATCTACATGCTGCTTCCAAAATCTCTGCATGTCTAACCGACATCTCGTCTTGGATGGCAGCCCATCACCTCCAACTCAATCCCACCAAAACTGAACTAATATTCATTCCAGCAGATTCTTCACCACATCAGGATCTTGCTATTTACCTAGACAACTCGCAGCTCTCTCCTTCTGCAACAGCCCGCAACCTTGGGGTAACAATAGACAACCAACTCTCCTTCTCAACTCACATCAGCAATCTTTCCCGCTCATGTAGATTCCTTCTCTACAATATCAGACGAATCCGCCCTTATCTGTCAACCCAGGCCACCCAACTACTGGTTTAGTCCTTAGTAATCTCACGACTGGACTACTGTAACTCTCTTCTAGCTGGTCTACCACTATGTACCATCCGACCTCAACAACTAATACAAAATGCAGCAGCACGACTAATCTTCAACCTTCCCAAATTCTCCCACACCACCCCTCTGCTACGTTCCCTCCACTGGCTCCCAGTAGCTGCACACATCAGGTTCAAAATACTGATGCTGGCCTACAAAGCTGAACATGGAGTAGCACCATCCTACCTCACAGCCCTTATTACACCTCGCACTGCACTTCGTTTACTCCGAGCCTCCAGTACTGCTCGCCTGGTCCCTCCATCTCTGAAGGTAAAAGGAAAACATTCATCTAGACTCTTGGCCCCTCGGTGGTGGAATGAACTTCCCCTCGAGGTCAGAACAGCTCAGTCACTGAGCACCTTCAAACGGCAGCTCAAGACCTTCCTCTTTAAAGAATATTTAATTAAATTGTAATTTTCTTGTTGTCGAATTTTGTGTACAGAATCTACAACAGAGTGAATAAAATAGATGTATTCATAGTTGGGGTCCTAGTGAACCAGAATTTAACCTTGTTACCGCAAATGAGGAGTGGTCACAAGCTGGTATAGTTTCAGAGGAAATTAACATTGTTAATAAATGTAGGATTTTATTTTCTGAAAAGAATCTTGAAAAAAAAATTTTTTTCATGTTCATAAATATATCAGTTTGATAAACAGAAGTCCTACTGCACCTTAAAACCTTTTAGTAGAAAAACAGAAGGTATTAAAAAACATTATGTAATTCATTGTCTATTTATTCGTTATCAATCTGTGTATGGTTCAACTAAATAAAAATTATAGTTTATTAACATTTTGTGTTTCATATCATGTGAAAACCATAAATGAAATACCTCATAAAACAGCGTGTTCATAAAACAGCGTGACGATTAGTTTTATTTTAGCAAGGGAAAGAAAAAGTCTTTTGTGTGTGTGTGTGTGTGTGTGTGTGTCAATCATACAAATAGAAAATCTATGAACAGTGAAGCACTTCAGCATCAGAAGGTTAAAAAAATACAAATATACTGTAGAAAAAAATATACAAATAACTGAAGCTTTAAATTCTTAATATTATAACCCTAAAGTTGTAAGCCCCCTCTCTAAAAATCACACCCCTTGATACGATTTCAGAAAATATGAAATTTATTTGAAGTTACTTGATAATAATATTAAAAATCATGTCTAAAATATGTCTAATGTGAACTACATTAAAAAGTGGTTAGAAGTGTGTAGGTATATTTTTCAATATTATCATTACATAATCCATAGTGGGAAAAAAAACAGTGGTTTTCAACGTTTTAAAGGCTATGCAGCTTGTGTCAGTGATGTGATGCCTCCTACATACCCTCGTGTGATGTATCTTTTGGAAAAATGACTGAATGTGTTGTATATTTAAAATAAGTATTGTGTTTAAACGTGTTTTTCTTTAACTAGAAATTCTTTTATGGTTTTAAAAATAGTCTAAGCGTGTGTGTGTGTGTCAATATGAGACTCTGCAAGGTGTCGGGGAAGAATGTGAGATGAAACAGGGAAGGGAAGTGGTGTGTGGGGAAGGGATGGCTTTGGGAGAGATGGGGTCATAAGCCATCAGCAATGGCCATAGTTGTAAACAAGTGATAAGACATCTGTTTTAAAAGCTGGTCTAAGTGTATATGACATCTGTAATGCGACACAAGGGAAAGAGGGATAGAGTGGGGCGAGACGGTTCTGTGATGCTTCCTACATACAAAATGGGATTCTACCATATTCAGTAAGTATATGAATAGCGTATGCGTTTGTATTTTTAAAATAAGTTTGTGTAAGTATTGTGTTTAAATGTGTTAAACACTGAAACAGTAGGTTGAGTAAAACCATACACTTAAAAATAAGGTTTCTGTTTTAAAAGTAGAGGTATACTGGTTTATGACCTCTCCCACAACAGCCATAGTTTGTAAACAAGTGATAAGACATCTGTTTTTTTAAAAGCTTGTCTAAGTGATTATATGACAGCTAAGAATGTGAGAGGATGCGCTGGGTGTCCAGGGGTGAGAGAGGGGAGAGGGAAGGAGGTCATAAATTACGCGCTGGTTGTCCAGGTGGAGAAAGGGAGAAGGTAGAAGGGTAGGAGGTCATAAATCATGCGCTTTTTCCTTATGCCGATAAGTCATCAATCATTTTTGACATAAAGTATATTTTAATAACTACTACTATTGAATTAACCGTCCCACTGAAAACAGCAAACATTTGTATATTTTTCTTTGCAACGTTTCCCCGGCTGTTAAATTGGTGAGTATATCTTACTTATGTGTATCTACATTGTTTTATAATGTTTAAAACACCTATATAAATTTGTCCTATCACAACTTCATCAGGTTTCCCGCCAACACCGCCGACATTTTGTGTGTCTTGTTCAGTGGTGGTCGTCTTTCAGCCTTTCTTACCTTGGCCATGTCTCTGAGTATTGCACACCTTGTGCTTTTGGGCACTCCAGTGATGTTGCAGCTCTGAAATATGACCAAACTGGTGGCAAGTGGCATCTTGGCAGCTGCACACTTGACTTTTCTCAGTTCATGGGCAGTTATTTTGCGCCTTGGTTTTTCCACACGATCCTTGCGACCCTGTTGACTATTTTGAATGAAACGCTTGATTGTTTGATGATCACGCTTCAGAAGCTTTGGAATTTTAAGAGTGCTGCATCCCTCTGCAAGATATCTCACTATTTTTTACTTTTCTGAGCCTGTCAAGTCCTTCTTTTGACCAATTTTTCCAAAGGAAAGGAAGTTGCCTAATAATTATGCACACCTGATATAGGGTGTTGATGTAATTAGACCACACCCCTTCTCATTACAGAGATGCACATCACCTAATATGCTTAATTGGTAGTAGGCTTTCGAGCCTATACAGCTTGGAGTAAGACAACATGCATGAAGAGGATGATGTGGACAAAATATTCATTTGCCTAATTGTGTCAGGATTGACTGCAGCTGTGCTCAACACCGGTGGCCAATCCTGACAGCGCTTAAATGCCGGATGTTTCCGCCCCTTCCAGGTCTCCGGCATTTTCGTGAACTTCAGTTGGCAACAGTGTGCATGTTTGTAATTTGAGTTCTGGCAATCGCCACACGCCCACGGGTTAGTTTGTGTTCTTTATTTAAGTTAAATCGTTTTCGGCCACCGCGCCATTGTTTATTTGTATTTATTTATTGTCCGTTAATAAAACCCCCTTCCCAACATGTCAGACCTCTGCGCTTCCTTCCCCCGTAAGTCCCTAGTCGTGACAAGATGCTGGAGACCTCCTCAAAAGCGCAGAGGTAGAAAGCAGAGGAGAAAAAACACAGAGAAGGACGCAGCCCGGCGCGGCGAACGCGGACACCAGGGGAGAGATGCGACACCCGTTCTGGTGGAGCGTTTTATCCCCGAGAAGCCGTGGTACGCGGCGCCGCGTGATGACGTCACCCCCGGGAGACTCCGCGAAACCTGGAAGCGACAACGTCAGCGGGTGAGGGGGCGGAGCGAGGACGTTGGTGTCGGCAGCAGCGAGGAAGTGACGTGGGCAGCGAGCGCAGAGGATGCGACCCCCACAATCTTCGCCATGTCGAGCCAAGAACTCTGCGCTCTGCTGGCCAGGGTCCCTGTGGACTGGGACGACATGGACGACGACGAAAGCACGGGAGACAAGAGTTGGGCTCCGCCCATCGCGCCCGTCCATGAGGAACCCACGTCACTTCCAGGGGGGTGAGAAGCGACAACGGCGGCGTTCCTCCAGCGAGGAAGCCCGAATGGCCAGAGTACTGCCCATGGGAGTTGATCGCACCCTGGGTCCAGGATGTCCGCAGGGTGGACGACCCTCGGCGTCACCGGTGGGAGGACACGGATGACGTGAGCGACAATGACGTGGATTTTCATTGGGCAGTTGGGGCCGGGATGGCTCCACCCAGCGCGCGCGTCCGAGATTGTCGCGACATCCGTGAAGACCCACGTGACTTCCGAGGGTACGAGGTCGACACGGACTATGACGAGGATGACTCCGATTGGGCAGTCGGTGCCGGGATGGCTCCGCCCATCGCGCCCGTCCATGATCGTCGCGAGGTCCGTGGGAACCCACGTCACTTCCAGGGGGGTGAGAAGCGACAACGGCGGCGTTCCTCCAGCGAGGAGGTGGGCAGGCTCCAGCCCGAATGGCCAGAGTACTGCCCATGAGAGTTGATCGCACCCTGGGTCCAGGATGTCCGCAGGGTGGACGACCCTCGGAGTCACCGGTGGGAGGACACGGATGACGTGAGCGCCAATGACGTGGATTTTCGTTGGGCAGTCGGGGCCGGGATGGCTCCACCCAGCGCGCGCGTCCGAGATTGTCGCGACATCCGTGAAGACCCACGTGACTTCCGAGGGTACGAGGTCGACACGGACTACGACGAGGATGATGCCGATTGGGCAGTCGGTGCCGGGATAGCTCCGCCCATCGTGCCCGTCCTTGATCGTCACGAGGTTCGTGAAGACCCACGTCAGTCCCAGAGGTGCGACAACAGTGAGGAGGAAGACAGCGATGCGGGGGTAAGCTGGTGGAACAGGGCGACAGGAGGTCGCCAGCCAGCAACTGCACTGCCGGAACTGCCTCACAGGGAAGACGCCTTCCCAGCTCCAGTCGCCGACCCGCCTTCCCTCTGCCCGGATGTTCCCCAGCTGAACGGCAGCGCATCACACGCGCCCCCGCATGCTGGAGAAGACGTCCACCACCCCCCACGCCACACACCTACCACCATCTCCACCAACGAGCCCAGCCCCGTATGGGACAGCCCAAGGGTCCCGGGACCCTGCAGTGGGGCAGCAGACACAAATGAGATCAACACCATCCTCACGTGTCTGACTGGGTCAGCATGGGGCTGGGGCGCAGCCCTCTGGCAGCAGGGAGAGACCGTCAGAAGGAGTTTTCGGGACTTCCAGCAGAGACTGAGGGCGGAGTTTGATCGGCCTGAGCCAGGGATCGAACTCTGCCCCTCCACCATATCCAGCGGCAGTCAGGATCCAGGGCAAGAAGACCCAGCACTGGTGGGCAACGAGAAGGTCGCTCCTCCCGAGATCCTGGCTGTGCCCCCTGAGGAGGTCCCGGAGAGCCCAGAGAGGGAGCCAGATGACCCTCTCTTCTGTCTGTCTCTGTCTGTGTGTGTGTGCATGGTATATGTGTCCGTATGTCGCCCCCACTTCCCCTCTTTGTGTCCACCAGATGGCGACCCAGCAGCAGAGCCGAACCCCAGGGAGGGAGTTCCCAACCTGACTGCACCGGTCCAAGGCGAGGTGGACGAGCCCCAAGGTACCCCTAAGTCCAGCCGGGGGGGTGCTCCCCCAAATAATTTTTTGGGGGGGGTGCAGTTCGGGTTGGGGGCTCCTCCTGAGGGGAGGGTAGGTGGGGAAGCGATTGAGCTGGGTCCTCCGGTAGCCGGTGAGGAGGGCGGGCCAGGCATGGGCCTGCGTCAGCCTCCAGAGGGGTGGAGTGCCATAGAGCCCCCAAATAGGCATGAGGACCCAGCTGGGACAGGCAGGAAGAGGGCCTGCTTGTCCCAACGGACGCAGAAGGGGCTAGCCGGATGGTCTGGCAATGCCCCCCCCTGTGACAAATTGTTATTTTGTACTGCTTGAAATTCCTTCAATCTGTATGGCATATCAACAATTAAACTCAAGACTATACAAATATTATACTTCATTTGTGTTTTTTCTAGTGTCTCTCTTTTGTTGCTCATTTCCTGACTTGAACATATTTATAAAACCAAATAACTGTCTCTAGAATCTTTTTTTTTCATTGCATTTGTCAATTTGTTAATGTTGTGTTTTTCCAAGGTGTTTTTTCAACATTAATCCTGAAAAGGGAACAAAAGTCGAGGAGAGTTAAAACAAGAAGCGACTCACTGTGAACCCACAGATCTCTGATCTGTCTGACCACGACTGGAGAGGGATATGGTGAATTTTTTATTAAAATTCAAAGTTTCATAATGCTGATATTCAAAAGCCACTAAAGAGGAATCAATTACAAAGATATCCTTTATCAATCCAAACACAGGTTATGTACCACTCACATCTGAGATAATCATAGACTTCCCACTGATGTACTTATTACCATTGAGTATAAGCCATTTCACAGAAACAACAGATTGTGTAACATCCATGCCCAAAAAGTCTTTAAGTTTAGCCTTAACATAATCAATGTTCTTCGCCTCTGAGACAGGCCCCAATTCCCTCTCATTGGCAAAAATGGGATGCTTACTGCCTGTTTCATTCTGACAACATTCAAGCAACTGATTATGTTTTGCAAGTGATTTGCAAACATTTTTAAATTTTAACTTGGATGCCCACTGCTTAAAATAACTGCCTCAAATCTCATGCACATAGGACCAAGTGATTCAATTTGACTAGGAAGATGTAACATGTAATGTTGCTTGGGTATGAGATTAGTTTCAGGGGAAAGTTGTTTAAACTGATACAAGTGTTGCTCAATCATACTTCTGAGGTTTAATATGGTTTGTACAGAAATAATTGGAACAAGAACTATCTGAATGATCTCAATCAGCTTAATGATAAATGTAAAATACTCATTGTCCACATCACTCAAAAGGAAAGGAAGTATTTTCAAAAGGATTAATATTTGTCCACAAGACAATTTCAGTTTATTGTCATTAGCTGCCAAAGTGTTGACGCTAATAGGGCAAGGCTTATCCCGTATATCAAGAGGTGAGTAAGGAAAACTCTGAATTGCTGAATTCAACAAATCTAGTTGTAAATGTCCATGCAGAATAAGTTGTTTTAATACAAGTTTAACCTCCATTGGTGCAACACCTTCAAAAATAACATGCATGATGTCCTGTGGAGTTTGTTTGCATAGGTCAAATGCAGGTACATCAAGCAGTCTGCTTCTTCTGTTAATTCCATAAGTGGTTTTGAGGGATTCCTTTAAGGTATCTGTGCTTGCTTTGTCTATTTCAAAACACTGCCTAATGTGCTTCTCTAGAGTTCTTTTAACAAACTTACTCTCCTCAAAATGTTTTTGCATATCCTCAAAGGTGCATTCACACTGTCTACACTTGCTATAGGCAAACCCAACACCTTCTTTAAAGCCAGCAAGCTCGTGTTGGGCAAGTGTGTCTTACGGCAATTACAGCACCAAACAAATCAATTTCACCATTTGGAGTTTCAATCTTAATACCATTATATAGAAGATTTAAATCCTCTATAATTCTTTTCAAAATAACATCACCACCACACTGAGAAAGATCATTAGCATTTGCAATAGCAAGGAGTCGTATTGCAGCCAACTTTGACCTAAACTTTGGATCAATATTACCTAAACTATAATAAATCATTAACAACTTATTTGCTGAAGCATGTGACCCTAGGGGGTTGATTATTTCGATCTCATCTGTGTACAAAATGATCTGCAATGCATTGGGTCTTACAGAATATAAAGGAGAGGATTTAAAAATGGCCCCATCAGCAAAATCATACAAGAATCCCTCTCTGCTTCTCTGTGGTACAGTGCTCAACATGGTGAAGATTCTAGAATTGGACAATAACTGCTTTAAACTTTCAATTAGTGATACATAGAAAAAACGTTTGTTTCATATGGCCATGACCTTTGAACGACCGTCACCCAACAAATCTTCTGAGATACTGCAACTTCTTCTGGGTTGACTGGATTGAAAAGTTGAATAGTCCTATTTTGTGGAGAAAGGATCAATGAAAGTATCAAAGGTAGCCAGAGCCTCATCTTGAACTTGAGTATTAACCTCAGGATGTTCTTCAAACACATCCAGTCCTTCAACAATCTGTCCTTCAACACATCCAGGAGAGCAGCTTGGTACTGTTGCACCCCTGAGACGATACTGTTGACTGTTCTCTGTGAAAATATTAAAATATCCTTTTCAATTAACATAAGACAGATGTCCACCATTTAGATGCATTTAAAATAACACACTGCATAATTGGGATGCAACGGTACTCTGTAAAATACAGGACCGTTCGGTACGCACTGCACGGTCTGGTATGGCCTTGAGTACCACGGTATTTCCACTTCCTTTTGAAAATGCCGCTTAATGCTTACCAGGCTACTGTTCATCAGTAAGCACCAATGAGTGAAAGCCCGCCGCCGCGAGTTAACGTCCAATCACTGCTGTGGCTCCACCCACTCGCTCTCTCTCACACTGACGTAACCGCAGCTGAGCTCGCAGCTTACCTGTGACAAGTGGCATTGCTCCCGGGTATTGATTTCAAAAGATGCAGCAGATCTGGCAATATCAGGTTTAGTTGTGGATGATTGAACGCCAACTTCTTCCTTTAATGATTACAAAAAGCAAAGTGACCTTCTTGCTTGTTGGTTCCCTAGTCCCTTCCCCGTTCTAAATCTCTAAAATAGCAAATTAAATAAATTTAAAACATACCAAATTAGAAGAGCGAGCTTCAGGCAGCAAGATTTCAGGTCGAGTGACGTCGGGCATTGCGTCCACAGAGTTAGCCGCTACAAAAATGGTACCCTCCGAAAAAATGGATACACCAAAACTTTCAGATCCTAGTACAGCTGATGAGGGTGTTGTTATCCATCCTCTTGGTGGGCGTCCAGTCGTCAAATACAGAGGGTGGGTCCATTTAATGTGGCGAAAGAATGAGTTAAAAACTCTGAAATCTTGTTCACAACCATCAATTCCACAGTAAACCCAAAAATCTGGGCTACGGACATGAACTACATTAATGTGGCTAAGGAGCACCTTTAGACTTAAAGCAACAAACACAAAACAGATCATACACCTCCACGCCGCCATGGTGCGTTTTATCGTCTGATGTTGAACTTGAAGGGGGAAAAAAAGGAACGTTATTTTCCCGCCTGATTCTATGCCTCTGATTGGTTAAATGTAAGCCAAGCCAATAAGAGGCACTCCCACCCAAATTTAACCAATCAGAGGCAAAGTAGGGATGGGACGTTCAAAAAATGCAATGGGGGAGGGGAATTATATAAAACCATTTTTATTAAACATCGCTATTTTACATTTTAAAATTTGAGCCAACGTACAACGTTCATTCTTGCATTTCTGTAACAACATACGTATTTTATATTTATATTTTTATTATCCTAAATCGTAAGACGACGTCAGTTATCTAAATCGGAGCCTTTTCACTTGGTCAACCTGAGGAGTGTTTCGAAGAAATCAGAACGGAGACAAGTTAAAGGTATCGAGCATCATTCTTTCCTAATCAATTTTTAAGACCATGCAAAATAAGTTTGTTTAGTTATGTTCCAGGTTTTTGTTTTCCATTCGTTCCTATAAAGAGATGCTAGCTTCCTAGCTAACTTTAAAACATGAATCTTCAAATACAGTGACTGGACTCCAATCGAACTAGTCCTAAATATGACGACTTTTATAATAATTAAAAAACTCGACTTGACTGATTTTGTGTTCAAGACTTGCGACTGTACTTTCTGGACTGATGACTGACCGATTTCATTGCAAGAAAAAGAACTTGCATCTTATCACTGGAAAAAGTCATTCCGTTTCTGCTAGCCTCGACCAGATCAAAGCGGGTTTGTGGGAGCAGTATGGGAGGTTTGTGCGATTGCAGTGATAAAACCTTAATCAAAAAAATTAATTTTACAGTTATGAGTGGCAAATTGTACAATCCTAGCAAAGCATTCAGAGCTAACTAGCATCATCGTGGCTTTAC
Source organism: Denticeps clupeoides (assembly GCF_900700375.1). Classification (NCBI taxonomy): domain Eukaryota; kingdom Metazoa; phylum Chordata; class Actinopteri; order Clupeiformes; family Denticipitidae; genus Denticeps; species Denticeps clupeoides. Next base: position 26,251 of record NW_021630069.1, on the reverse strand, counting down.
TTGCTTGCCACTGAAACTGCTATTTGGTAGACTAAAGTATGCTGTGTATCATGTGTGACAATCACTTCACTTTCTCACTTTCTCACTTTCTTATGGTGAACAATCTGGTTAAGATACCTCGCTCATTTGAAGTCAAGTCCTGCGCGGTACTATTTTTTTTAAATCCCACTGATTTCTGACCATTCCCGCCCGCTGTCTCTGTCACTCCTGCCCGCTCCCGGAAAATGCATTTATGAAGTAAAATTTTTTTCATGAAAATCTGTTTATGAAGTAAAAAAAACGGTCCATGTGCTGTTATTTTACATTAGTGGCGCGCACAGGCTCTTTCACAGAGGATGTGAAACACATAAGATCAAAGCTTAAATGCGCTCTCCGCCCATTAACTGATATTTCGCACAATGCAATATGTTTATATGTATTGCATGTTTTATTTCAGTAGAACAAGAACAGAGTAAATAAAAACAAATTCACAGATTTTTGTAGACTAGTGCTTTGCAACACTTCGCACAACACACAAAGTCCAGCTCTTTACCTTCTTTGTTTGTTACAATTTATACTTTTTTCATATCTCTGATTTCCCAATCTTTAGTTTTGTTTTATATTCTCCCTTCTTAATTTTATTGACAACTTCAGCTACATCCTCCACCCTGCTAACAATTTTGGGACCCGCTGTCTATTTTTATCCCGTCCGATCCCGCCCGCGGCAACCTTGTTACGTCCTGGTCTAGGTCAGGAACGTGAACAATTAGAAAGAGGGAGGTAAACGTCACAACCGTTGGAACGAAGTGATTTTTAATAAAACAAAACAATACAAGTCACGCCTTGACACACAGTCAGGCCACGAAAAGCACCGGGTAGACTAAATGTGAACAGGGCATCTGTCCTGCGTATTTTGCCTCTCCACCTCTCCTTCCGTTTCTCTGTGTGTCGCAGCACAGCGTCTTTAACGACATCACTCCGATGGGAGCGCGAATCAGCGTCAGGTCTGGGAGGAGTTCCGTAAATTACAGGCTCCTCCTACAAAAAGGAAAAACACCAACAAGACAGAACATGCAAACCACACATCACATGATCACGTAACACCCCCACCACCAAGAATCAACATCCCCATGTTGATTAATACCACTTTTAAACTCAAAAGGCCCGTGACATGGTGTTCGCTAAAACATTGTCCCCTCCTCGCTTGTACTTAATTTCTAGGTTAAAACCCTGTAGTACCAAAGACCCACGCATAATACGCTGGTTTGAGTTCTTCATACGGGCTAAAAACACTAGGGGATTGTGATCAGTAAAAACCAGGACAGGGAGTGGCGTGGACCCAACATACACCTCAAAATGCTGTAGTGCTAAAATCAGTGCTAGAGCTTCTTTCTCTATCGTACTGTAGTTCAGTTGGTGCTTTAAGAACTTTTTATAGAAAAAGGAAACGGGATGATCAACCCCATACTCATCCTCCTGTAGAAGCACCGCTCCTGCTCCAACAGCACTGGCATCCACGTCTAACTTAAAGGGGCACTGGAAATCTGGGGCAGCAAGGACTGGAGAACTGCAAAGAAGAGACTTCACAGCCTTAAACGCACTTTGACAGTCCTCAGACCAAACAAAGGATGAGCTGCCTCGAAGCAGCTCGGTTAACGGGCAGACCACGTTTGAGAAGTTCTTACAAAACCCCCGATAAAATCCAGCCATCCCTAAAAACCACCGCAATTCTCGTTTCGAAGTAGGGACAGGAAAATTCATGACCACCTGAACTTTGGCCTCCACAGGCCGAACTTGACCCTGACCTACTTCTTTTCCTAAATAGGTCATAGTCGCTTTCCCAAATTCACATTTGGTGAGGTTGAGGGTTAGTGATGCTTCTTGAAGGCGCTTAAAAACAGACTCTAGTGCTGGGTCCAGGTGGCTGAGTAGATTTTAATATCATCTAGATAGGCTTCACAGCAAGGGACTCCAGCAAGCACCTTACAGATTAAGCGCTGGAAGGTAGCAGGCGCATTGCGTAACCCAAATGGCATCACTGAGTACTGCAGAAAACGATCAGGTGTAACGAAGGCAGAGATCTTAGCAGCACGAGGAGTCAATGGTACCTGCCAATAACCCCGCAACAGGTCTAATTTGGTGACAACTCGGGCAGCACCAACCTTGTCAACACAGTCTCCCATCCGAGGTAATGGAAACGAATCCGGTTTAGTAACCACATTAACCTTTCTGTAATCAGTACAGAATCGAAATGTTCCATCCGGCTTAGGAAGATTTTAATTTCAGTGTGAGAAGCTGAAATCAAATTTTGACATTTTAAAAAAAATAAAAAAAAAAGTAAAAAAGAAAATGAAAGAAGTGACACAAAACAATCAAACCTGTCAAAGTTTTATGTGACCTGCCTTAAGTTTTTTAAATTGTGATAGCATGAAAGGGAGATGTGTTACACTTTGTACATATGAAAAGTGCTATATGTCACGTCCATGCGGGCATGACGAGGTGGGTGAACGGAGAGGAGGACGAAGAGTGACGAGATGATGAGGAATGAAGGACGCTATCACCTGACATCACGAAACAGGGGTTTAATGGTGAATCACAGGACAGGGGAGACATCCGAGACGTTGACATTGGTGAACACGGAACATAACGTTAAAGACCTGACAGCGAACAGAAACGAACAGGGCAGCTTTATACAATTGACATAGGTGAAAACGATTAGGGAACATTACACAGGACAAGTGAAACTCCGGTCCAGATCGAAGTAACCCCTTTTCAGACCGGATCGTGACAGAACCCCCCCTCTTAAGGCACGACCCCTGGAAGGCCAGGCAAGGCAGTGCATGAAGGAGGGAGGGAAGTCCATCCACAGAGTCTTAATGGATCGAGTGGATGATAGGAGGAATCGAACGGGATTGATTCCGAATCGAGGAGAGAAAAGATGAGATGAACAGGGAGGAATGATAAATAAATGAATGAATGAGTGGTCCGATATTCCAGATGGATGAGCGGCAGTTCTCCAGTGCAGATGGCTTCGGGCCAGTTTGGTACCCGCACCTCGTCCGCCGTCCGCATGCGTCTGCCACTCACGGTCAGTCTCCGGCTCGCCCCGCTGAATGGCCGCTCCTCACTTTCAACGCCGCCAGACATGGGACTGAGAGGCAGGGGTCGGGAGCCTTCAGCGAATGAAGCCATGGAAGGCCAGGGACAAGGAAGCTGGTGGCGTCCTCCTGGCGAGTCGCGGCTTCTCCGATCTCAGCGGGGCTGCATCAGGTGGCGTCCAAATGTGGGTCAGGTCTTTCTGTCACGTCCATGCGGGAATGATGAGGCAGGTGAACGGAGAGGAGGACGAAGAGTGACGAGAAGACGAGGAATGAAGGACGCTATCACCTGACATCACGAAACAGGGGTTTAATGGTGAATCACAAGACAGGGGAGACATCCGAGACGTTGACATTGGTGAACACGGAACATAACGTTAAAGACCTGACAGCGAACAGAAACGAACAGGGAAGCTTTAAACAATTGACACAGGTGAAAACGATTAGGGAACATTACACAGGACAACAGTGAAACTCCGGTCCGGATCCCGGATCGGAGTAACCACTTTTCGGACCGGATTGTGACGCTATACAAATATAGATATGGATTGATTGAGTTCATAGTTGACAACTAATTGTTTAACTGACTAATCTTTGCAGCTCTACAAAGAGGTGCCGTCTTGAGCAGCCAAGTGACGAAGAACAAATCGATTCAAGTGACTCAACAATCATTCTGGATAAGTCCACAGAAGGGAGTAGCAGCCCAGGCTCAGGCAGTAAACAAGTGAGTTAGAAGGTGAGTTTCAACTTTGCATTTACAAACATGGTCATGAAAAGAAAGAAAACACATTGAATTGGGGAGGTGTGTCCAAACTTTTGGCCTGTACTGTATGTGAACAGTAATTGCATTGAGAATAATTAAAAGTTGCAATTTCAGATGTAGTTTCTCAGCTTAAACTTATGTGTTTGTAACAAAAGTGCATCGTCCTTACAAAAGTATGTCTGTGTGTTAAAGGACAAAGAAGACCCTAATACCTACTTAATGAAACGTCCTCTCTCCTGCCCATTTCTGATCGTGAGTCCATCCAACTGCCTCTTAGCGGTAGGAGATGTGCCGATAACCACATTTCAAAAAGAGGAGATAACCGAGGGTGCTTTACCCTTATGGCCTACTATTATACCCTATACCTTACATACCCAAAGTGTGTAGCCACTCTGCTTTCAGTCATGCAGATAGAGGTTCTCTTGGACAAGATTCATGAGAGATATCTCACATCATCACAGCATGGCTGAGTGGAATGCTTTAATTAATCAACATTTTAAACATCTAACACGTTGAAATACATAAGAACATCATAAACTAACAGGAGAAATAAAGAAAATGTGGAACTTCATGTGTTTTAGGCTTTTTTTCTGTAAAGCTATGTTTGACCTTGAAAAGCACATTTTCTCCTGGAATGTCTCACTTGTTTTCAGCTTGTTTTGTGCAAAAACACGTTTGACTTGAAAAAGTGACAATCTTTTGATAAAACACTTTCCCTTTAACATTTTCAACATCTAACACTTTGAAATACATAAGAACATCATAAACTAAAAGGAGAAATAAAAATAATTTGAAATTTTCTTTTGTTTTCGGCCTGTTTTAAGCAAAACTATGTTTGACCTTGAAAAATACACTTTCTCCTAAAACTACACTTTTTCATCAAAATTTTGCATGTCCAACACTGTGAAACACTTAAGAACATCATTTCTAGCAGTATCCTTAAAGAAAATTTGAAGTTTCATTTGTTTTTAGCTTTGTTTCTTTAAAATTATGTTTGACCTTGAACGGAGTGCTTTAAAGTGATTTTCAGCGGGTGTAAGGCCAAAACATGAAAAAGTTGATTCCGGACAGCGAATTCTAATATTTTTACAACGATTTCTTTCTTACAACTTAGAAACTTCATTTCCAGTACAGAAAATTGAAGATGTCTCACTTGTTTTCAGCTTGTTTTGTGCAATAACACGTTTGACCTTGAAAAAGTGACAATCTTTTGATAAAACACTTTCCATTCAACATTTTCAACATCTAACACTTTGAAATACATAAGAACATCATAAACTAAAAGGAGAAATAAAAAGAAATTAAAATTTCATTTGTTTTCGGCCTGTTTTAAGCAAAACTATGTTTGACCTTGAAAAACATACTTTCTCCTAAAACTACACTTTTCCATCAAAATTTTGCATGTCCAAAACTGTGAAACACTTAAGAACATCATTTCTAGCAGTATCCTTAAAGAAAATGTGAAGTTTCATTTGTTTTTAGCTTTGTTTCTGTAAAATTAATTATGTTTGACCTTGAACGGAGTGCTTTAAAGTGATTTTCAGCACGTGTAAGGTCAAAACATGAAAAAGTTGATTCCGGACAGCGAATTCTAATGTTTTTACAACGATTTCTTTCTTACAACTTAGAAACTTCATTTCCAATACAGAAAGTCTCACTTGTTTTCAGCTTGTTTTGTGCAAAAACACGTTTGACCTTGAAAAAGTGACAATCTTTTGATAAAACATTTTCCATTCAACATTTTCAACATCTAACACTTTGAAATACATAAGAAAATCATAAACTAAAAGGAGAAATAAAAAGAATGTGAAATTTCATTTGTTTTCGGCCTGTTTTAAGCAAAACTATGTTTGACCTTGAAAAACACACTTTCTCCTAAACTACACTTTTCCATCAAAATTTTGCATGTCCAACACTGTGAAACACTTAAGAACATCATTTCTAGCAGTATGAACATCATTTCTAGCATATCCTTAAAGAAAATGTGAAGTTTGATTTGTTTTTAGCTTTGTTTATGGTTGACTTGAACGGAGTGCTTTAAAGTGATTTTCAGCGCGTGTAAGGCCAAAACATGAAAAAGTTGATTCCGGACAGCGAATTCTAATCTTTTTACAACAATTTCTTTCTTACAACTTAGAAACTTCATTTCCAATACAGAAAGTTGAAGATTTCAGCATGTCTCACTTGTTTTCAGCTTGTTTTGTGCAAAAACACGTTTGACCTTGAAAAAGTGACAATCTTTGGATAAAACCATTTCCCTTCAACATTTTCAACATCTAACACTTTGAAATACATAAGAACATAGTAAACTAGAAGGAGAAATAAAAAGAATGTGAAATTTCATTTGTTTTCGGCCTGTTTTTGGCAAAACTATGTTTGACCTTGAAAAACACACTTTTGGCTGAAACTACACTTTTCCATCAAAATTTTGCATGTCCAACACTGTGAAACACTTAAGAACATCATTTCTAGCAGTATCCTTAAAGAAAATGTGAAGTTTCATTTGTTTTTAGCTTTGTTTATGGTTGACTTGAACGGAGTGCTTTAAAGTGATTTTCAGCGCGTGTAAGGCCAAAACATGAAAAAGTTGATTCCGGACAGCGAATTCTAATCTTTTTACAACAATTTCTTTCTTACAACTTAGAAACTTCATTTCCAATACAGAAAGTTGAAGATTTCAGCATGTCTCACTTGTTTTCAGCTTGTTTTGTGCAAAAACACGTTTGACCTTGAAAAAGTGACAATCTTTGGATAAAACCATTTCCCTTCAACATTTTCAACATCTAACACTTTGAAATACATAAGAACATAGTAAACTAGAAGGAGAAATAAAAAGAATGTGAAATTTCATTTGTTTTCGGCCTGTTTTTGGCAAAACTATGTTTGACCTTGAAAAACACACTTTTGGCTGAAACTACACTTTTCCATCAAAATTTTGCATGTCCAACACTGTGAAACACTTAAGAACATCATTTCTAGCAGTATCCTTAAAGAAAATGTGAAGTTTCATTTGTTTTTAGCTTTGTTTATGGTTGACTTGAACGGAGTGCTTTAAAGTGATTTTCAGCGCGTGTAAGGCCAAAACATGAAAAAGTTGATTCCGGACAGCGAATTCTAATCTTTTTACAACAATTTCTTTCTTACAACTTAGAAACTTCATTTCCAATACAGAAAGTTGAAGATTTCAGCATGTCTCACTTGTTTTCAGCTTGTTTTGTGCAAAAACACGTTTGACCTTGAAAAAGTGACAATCTTTGGATAAAACCATTTCCCTTCAACATTTTCAACATCTAACACTTTGAAATACATAAGAACATAGTAAACTAGAAGGAGAAATAAAAAGAATGTGAAATTTCATTTGTTTTCGGCCTGTTTTTGGCAAAACTATGTTTGACCTTGAAAAACACACTTTTGGCTGAAACTACACTTTTCCATCAAAATTTTGCATGTCCAACACTGTGAAACACTTAAGAACATCATTTCTAGCAGTATCCTTAAAGAAAATGTGAAGTTTCATTTGTTTTTAGCTTTGTTTATGGTTGACTTGAACGGAGTGCTTTAAAGTGATTTTCAGCGCGTGTAAGGCCAAAACATGAAAAAGTTGATTCCGGACAGCGAATTCTAATCTTTTTACAACAATTTCTTTCTTACAACTTAGAAACTTCATTTCCAATACAGAAAGTTGAAGATTTCAGCATGTCTCACTTGTTTTCAGCTTGTTTTGTGCAAAAACACGTTTGACCTTGAAAAAGTGACAATCTTTGGATAAAACCATTTCCCTTCAACATTTTCAACATCTAACACTTTGAAATACATAAGAACATAGTAAACTAGAAGGAGAAATAAAAAGAATGTGAAATTTCATTTGTTTTCGGCCTGTTTTTGGCAAAACTATGTTTGACCTTGAAAAACACACTTTTGGCTGAAACTACACTTTTCCATCAAAATTTTGCATGTCCAACACTGTGAAACACTTAAGAACATCATTTCTAGCAGTATCCTTAAAGAAAATGTGAAGTTTCATTTGTTTTTAGCTTTGTTTATGGTTGACTTGAACGGAGTGCTTTAAAGTGATTTTCAGCGCGTGTAAGGCCAAAACATGAAAAAGTTGATTCCGGACAGCGAATTCTAATCTTTTTACAACAATTTCTTTCTTACAACTTAGAAACTTCATTTCCAATACAGAAAGTTGAAGATTTCAGCATGTCTCACTTGTTTTCAGCTTGTTTTGTGCAAAAACACGTTTGACCTTGAAAAAGTGACAATCTTTGGATAAAACCATTTCCCTTCAACATTTTCAACATCTAACACTTTGAAATACATAAGAACATAGTAAACTAGAAGGAGAAATAAAAAGAATGTGAAATTTCATTTGTTTTCGGCCTGTTTTTGGCAAAACTATGTTTGACCTTGAAAAACACACTTTTGGCTGAAACTACACTTTTCCATCAAAATTTTGCATGTCCAACACTGTGAAACACTTAAGAACATCATTTCTAGCAGTATCCTTAAAGAAAATGTGAAGTTTCATTTGTTTTTAGCTTTGTTTATGGTTGACTTGAACGGAGTGCTTTAAAGTGATTTTCAGCGCGTGTAAGGCCAAAACATGAAAAAGTTGATTCCGGACAGCGAATTCTAATCTTTTTACAACAATTTCTTTCTTACAACTTAGAAACTTCATTTCCAATACAGAAAGTTGAAGATTTCAGCATGTCTCACTTGTTTTCAGCTTGTTTTGTGCAAAAACACGTTTGACCTTGAAAAAGTGACAATCTTTGGATAAAACCATTTCCCTTCAACATTTTCAACATCTAACACTTTGAAATACATAAGAACATAGTAAACTAGAAGGAGAAATAAAAAGAATGTGAAATTTCATTTGTTTTCGGCCTGTTTTTGGCAAAACTATGTTTGACCTTGAAAAACACACTTTTGGCTGAAACTACACTTTTCCATCAAAATTTTGCATGTCCAACACTGTGAAACACTTAAGAACATCATTTCTAGCAGTATCCTTAAAGAAAATGTGAAGTTTCATTTGTTTTTAGCTTTGTTTATGGTTGACTTGAACGGAGTGCTTTAAAGTGATTTTCAGCGCGTGTAAGGCCAAAACATGAAAAAGTTGATTCCGGACAGCGAATTCTAATCTTTTTACAACCATTTCTTTCTTACAACTTAGAAACTTCATTTCCAATACAGAAAGTTGAAGATTTCAGCATGTCTCACTTGTTTTCAGCTTGTTTTGTGCAAAAACACGTTTGACCTTGAAAAAGTGACAATCTTTGGATAAAACCATTTCCCTTCAACATTTTCAACATCTAACACTTTGAAATACATAAGAACATAGTAAACTAGAAGGAGAAATAAAAAGAATGTGAAATTTCATTTGTTTTCGGCCTGTTTTTGGCAAAACTATGTTTGACCTTGAAAAACACACTTTTGGCTGAAACTACACTTTTCCATCAAAATTTTGCATGTCCAACACTGTGAAACACTTAAGAACATCATTTCTAGCAGTATCCTTAAAGAAAATGTGAAGTTTCATTTGTTTTTAGCTTTGTTTATGGTTGACTTGAACGGAGTGCTTTAAAGTGATTTTCAGCGCGTGTAAGGCCAAAACATGAAAAAGTTGATTCCGGACAGCGAATTCTAATCTTTTTACAACAATTTCTTTCTTACAACTTAGAAACTTCATTTCCAATACAGAAAGTTGAAGATTTCAGCATGTCTCACTTGTTTTCAGCTTGTTTTGTGCAAAAACACGTTTGACCTTGAAAAAGTGACAATCTTTGGATAAAACCATTTCCCTTCAACATTTTCAACATCTAACACTTTGAAATACATAAGAACATAGTAAACTACAAGGAGAAATAAAAAGAATGTGAAATTTCATTTGTTTTCGGCCTGTTTTTGGCAAAACTATGTTTGACCTTGAAAAACACACTTTTGGCTGAAACTACACTTTTCCATCAAAATTTTGCATGTCCAACACTGTGAAACACTTAAGAACATCATTTCTAGCAGTATCCTTAAAGAAAATGTGAAGTTTCATTTGTTTTTAGCTTTGTTTATGGTTGACTTGAACGGAGTGCTTTAAAGTGATTTTCAGCGCGTGTAAGGCCAAAACATGAAAAAGTTGATTCCGGACAGCGAATTCGAATCTTTTTACAACAATTTCTTTCTTACAACTTAGAAACTTCATTTCCAATACAGAAAGTTGAAGATTTCAGCATGTCTCACTTGTTTTCAGCTTGTTTTGTGCAAAAACACGTTTGACCTTGAAAAAGTGACAATCTTTGGATAAAACCATTTCCCTTCAACATTTTCAACATCTAACACTTTGAAATACATAAGAACATAGTAAACTAGAAGGAGAAATAAAAAGAATGTGAAATTTCATTTGTTTTCGGCCTGTTTTTTGGCAAAACTATGTTTGACCTTGAAAAACACACTTTTGGCTGAAACTACACTTTTCCATCAAAATTTTGCATGTCCAACACTGTGAAACACTTAAGAACATCATTTCTAGCAGTATCCTTAAAGAAAATGTGAAGTTTCATTTGTTTTTAGCTTTGTTTATGGTTGACTTGAACGGAGTGCTTTAAAGTGATTTTCAGCGCGTGTAAGGCCAAAACATGAAAAAGTTGATTCCGGACAGCGAATTCTAATCTTTTTACAACCATTTCTTTCTTACAACTTAGAAACTTCATTTCCAATACAGAAAGTTGAAGATTTCAGCATGTCTCACTTGTTTTCAGCTTGTTTTGTGCAAAAACACGTTTGACCTTGAAAAAGTGACAATCTTTGGATAAAACCATTTCCCTTCAACATTTTCAACATCTAACACTTTGAAATACATAAGAACATAGTAAACTAGAAGGAGAAATAAAAAGAATGTGAAATTTCATTTGTTTTCGGCCTGTTTTTGGCAAAACTATGTTTGACCTTGAAAAACACACTTTTGGCTGAAACTACACTTTTCCATCAAAATTTTGCATGTCCAACACTGTGAAACACTTAAGAACATCATTTCTAGCAGTATCCTTAAAGAAAATGTGAAGTTTGATTTGTTTTTAGCTTTGTTTATGGTTGACTTGAACGGAGTGCTTTAAAGTGATTTTCAGCGCGTGTAAGGCCAAAACATGAAAAAGTTGATTCCGGACAGCGAATTCTAATCTTTTTACAACAATTTCTTTCTTACAACTTAGAAACTTCATTTCCAATACAGAAAGTTGAAGATTTCAGCATGTCTCACTTGTTTTCAGCTTGTTTTGTGCAAAAACACGTTTGACCTTGAAAAAGTGACAATCTTTGGATAAAACCATTTCCCTTCAACATTTTCAACATCTAACACTTTGAAATACATAAGAACATAGTAAACTAGAAGGAGAAATAAAAAGAATGTGAAATTTCATTTGTTTTCGGCCTGTTTTTGGCAAAACTATGTTTGACCTTGAAAAACACACTTTTGGCTGAAACTACACTTTTCCATCAAAATTTTGCATGTCCAACACTGTGAAACACTTAAGAACATCATTTCTAGCAGTATCCTTAAAGAAAATGTGAAGTTTCATTTGTTTTTAGCTTTGTTTATGGTTGACTTGAACGGAGTGCTTTAAAGTGATTTTCAGCGCGTGTAAGGCCAAAACATGAAAAAGTTGATTCCGGACAGCGAATTCTAATCTTTTTACAACAATTTCTTTCTTACAACTTAGAAACTTCATTTCCAATACAGAAAGTTGAAGATTTCAGCATGTCTCACTTGTTTTCAGCTTGTTTTGTGCAAAAACACGTTTGACCTTGAAAAAGTGACAATCTTTGGATAAAACCATTTCCCTTCAACATTTTCAACATCTAACACTTTGAAATACATAAGAACATAGTAAACTAGAAGGAGAAATAAAAAGAATGTGAAATTTCATTTGTTTTCGGCCTGTTTTTAGGCAAAACTATGTTTGACCTTGAAAAACACACTTTTGGCTGAAACTACACTTTTCCATCAAAATTTTGCATGTCCAACACTGTGAAACACTTAAGAACATCATTTCTAGCAGTATCCTTAAAGAAAATGTGAAGTTTCATTTGTTTTTAGCTTTGTTTATGGTTGACTTGAACGGAGTGCTTTAAAGTGATTTTCAGCGCGTGTAAGGCCAAAACATGAAAAAGTTGATTCCGGACAGCGAATTCTAATCTTTTTACAACAATTTCTTTCTTACAACTTAGAAACTTCATTTCCAATACAGAAAGTTGAAGATTTCAGCATGTCTCACTTGTTTTCAGCTTGTTTTGTGCAAAAACACGTTTGACCTTGAAAAAGTGACAATCTTTGGATAAAACCATTTCCCTTCAACATTTTCAACATCTAACACTTTGAAATACATAAGAACATAGTAAACTAGAAGGAGAAATAAAAAGAATGTGAAATTTCATTTGTTTTCGGCCTGTTTTTAGCAAAACTATGTTTGACCTTGAAAAACACACTTTTGGCTGAAACTACACTTTTCCATCAAAATTTTGCATGTCCAACACTGTGAAACACTTAAGAACATCATTTCTAGCAGTATCCTTAAAGAAAATGTGAAGTTTCATTTGTTTTTAGCTTTGTTTATGGTTGACTTGAACGGAGTGCTTTAAAGTGATTTTCAGCGCGTGTAAGGCCAAAACATGAAAAAGTTGATTCCGGACAGCGAATTCTAATCTTTTTACAACAATTTCTTTCTTACAACTTAGAAACTTCATTTCCAATACAGAAAGTTGAAGATTTCAGCATGTCTCACTTGTTTTCAGCTTGTTTTGTGCAAAAACACGTTTGACCTTGAAAAAGTGACAATCTTTGGATAAAACCATTTCCCTTCAACATTTTCAACATCTAACACTTTGAAATACATAAGAACATAGTAAACTAGAAGGAGAAATAAAAAGAATGTGAAATTTCATTTGTTTTCGGCCTGTTTTTAGGCAAAACTATGTTTGACCTTGAAAAACACACTTTTGGCTGAAACTACACTTTTCCATCAAAATTTTGCATGTCCAACACTGTGAAACACTTAAGAACATCATTTCTAGCAGTATCCTTAAAGAAAATGTGAAGTTTCATTTGTTTTTAGCTTTGTTTATGGTTGACTTGAACGGAGTGCTTTAAAGTGATTTTCAGCGCGTGTAAGGCCAAAACATGAAAAAGTTGATTCCGGACAGCGAATTCTAATCTTTTTACAACAATTTCTTTCTTACAACTTAGAAACTTCATTTCCAATACAGAAAGTTGAAGATTTCAGCATGTCTCACTTGTTTTCAGCTTGTTTTGTGCAAAAACACGTTTGACCTTGAAAAAGTGACAATCTTTGGATAAAACCATTTCCCTTCAACATTTTCAACATCTAACACTTTGAAATACATAAGAACATAGTAAACTAGAAGGAGAAATAAAAAGAATGTGAAATTTCATTTGTTTTCGGCCTGTTTTTAGGCAAAACTATGTTTGACCTTGAAAAACACACTTTTGGCTGAAACTACACTTTTCCATCAAAATTTTGCATGTCCAACACTGTGAAACACTTAAGAACATCATTTCTAGCAGTATCCTTAAAGAAAATGTGAAGTTTCATTTGTTTTTAGCTTTGTTTATGGTTGACTTGAACGGAGTGCTTTAAAGTGATTTTCAGCGCGTGTAAGGCCAAAACATGAAAAAGTTGATTCCGGACAGCGAATTCTAATCTTTTTACAACAATTTCTTTCTTACAACTTAGAAACTTCATTTCCAATACAGAAAGTTGAAGATTTCAGCATGTCTCACTTGTTTTCAGCTTGTTTTGTGCAAAAACACGTTTGACCTTGAAAAAGTGACAATCTTTGGATAAAACCATTTCCCTTCAACATTTTCAACATCTAACACTTTGAAATACATAAGAACATAGTAAACTAGAAGGAGAAATAAAAAGAATGTGAAATTTCATTTGTTTTCGGCCTGTTTTTAGGCAAAACTATGTTTGACCTTGAAAAACACACTTTTGGCTGAAACTACACTTTTCCATCAAAATTTTGCATGTCCAACACTGTGAAACACTTAAGAACATCATTTCTAGCAGTATCCTTAAAGAAAATGTGAAGTTTCATTTGTTTTTAGCTTTGTTTATGGTTGACTTGAACGGAGTGCTTTAAAGTGATTTTCAGCGCGTGTAAGGCCAAAACATGAAAAAGTTGATTCCGGACAGCGAATTCTAATCTTTTTACAACAATTTCTTTCTTACAACTTAGAAACTTCATTTCCAATACAGAAAGTTGAAGATTTCAGCATGTCTCACTTGTTTTCAGCTTGTTTTGTGCAAAAACACGTTTGACCTTGAAAAAGTGACAATCTTTGGATAAAACCATTTCCCTTCAACATTTTCAACATCTAACACTTTGAAATACATAAGAACATAGTAAACTACAAGGAGAAATAAAAAGAATGTGAAATTTCATTTGTTTTCGGCCTGTTTTTAGCAAAACTATGTTTGACCTTGAAAAACACACTTTTGGCTGAAACTACACTTTTCCATCAAAATTTTGCATGTCCAACACTGTGAAACACTTAAGAACATCATTTCTAGCAGTATCCTTAAAGAAAATGTGAAGTTTCATTTGTTTTTAGCTTTGTTTATGGTTGACTTGAACGGAGTGCTTTAAAGTGATTTTCAGCGCGTGTAAGGCCAAAACATGAAAAAGTTGATTCCGGACAGCGAATTCTAATCTTTTTACAACAATTTCTTTCTTACAACTTAGAAACTTCATTTCCAATACAGAAAGTTGAAGATTTCAGCATGTCTCACTTGTTTTCAGCTTGTTTTGTGCAAAAACACGTTTGACCTTGAAAAAGTGACAATCTTTGGATAAAACCATTTCCCTTCAACATTTTCAACATCTAACACTTTGAAATACATAAGAACATAGTAAACTAGAAGGAGAAATAAAAAGAATGTGAAATTTCATTTGTTTTCGGCCTGTTTTTTGGCAAAACTATGTTTGACCTTGAAAAACACACTTTTGGCTGAAACTACACTTTTCCATCAAAATTTTGCATGTCCAACACTGTGAAACACTTAAGAACATCATTTCTAGCAGTATCCTTAAAGAAAATGTGAAGTTTCATTTGTTTTTAGCTTTGTTTATGGTTGACTTGAACGGAGTGCTTTAAAGTGATTTTCAGCGCGTGTAAGGCCAAAACATGAAAAAGTTGATTCCGGACAGCGAATTCTAATCTTTTTACAACAATTTCTTTCTAACAACTTAGAAACTTCATTTCCAATACAGAAAGTTGAAGATTTCAGCATGTCTCACTTGTTTTCAGCTTGTTTTGTGCAAAAACACGTTTGACCTTGAAAAAGTGACAATCTTTGGATAAAACCATTTCCCTTCAACATTTTCAACATCTAACACTTTGAAATACATAAGAACATAGTAAACTAGAAGGAGAAATAAAAAGAATGTGAAATTTCATTTGTTTTCGGCCTGTTTTTTGGCAAAACTATGTTTGACCTTGAAAAACACACTTTTGGCTGAAACTACACTTTTCCATCAAAATTTTGCATGTCCAACACTGTGAAACACTTAAGAACATCATTTCTAGCAGTATCCTTAAAGAAAATGTGAAGTTTCATTTGTTTTTAGCTTTGTTTATGGTTGACTTGAACGGAGTGCTTTAAAGTGATTTTCAGCGCGTGTAAGGCCAAAACATGAAAAAGTTGATTCCGGACAGCGAATTCTAATCTTTTTACAACAATTTCTTTCTTACAACTTAGAAACTTCATTTCCAATACAGAAAGTTGAAGATTTCAGCATGTCTCACTTGTTTTCAGCTTGTTTTGTGCAAAAACACATTTGACCTTGAAAAAGTGACAATCTTTGGATAAAACCATTTCCCTTCAACATTTTCAACATCTAACACTTTGAAATACATAAGAACATAGTAAACTAGAAGGAGAAATAAAAAGAATGTGAAATTTCATTTGTTTTCGGCCTGTTTTTAGGCAAAACTATGTTTGACCTTGAAAAACACACTTTTGGCTGAAACTACACTTTTCCATCAAAATTTTGCATGTCCAACACTGTGAAACACTTAAGAACATCATTTCTAGCAGTATCCTTAAAGAAAATGTGAAGTTTCATTTGTTTTTAGCTTTGTTTATGGTTGACTTGAACGGAGTGCTTTAAAGTGATTTTCAGCGCGTGTAAGGCCAAAACATGAAAAAGTTGATTCCGGACAGCGAATTCTAATCTTTTTACAACAATTTCTTTCTTACAACTTAGAAACTTCATTTCCAATACAGAAAGTTGAAGATTTCAGCATGTCTCACTTGTTTTCAGCTTGTTTTGTGCAAAAACACGTTTGACCTTGAAAAAGTGACAATCTTTGGATAAAACCATTTCCCTTCAACATTTTCAACATCTAACACTTTGAAATACATAAGAACATAGTAAACTACAAGGAGAAATAAAAAGAATGTGAAATTTCATTTGTTTTCGGCCTGTTTTTAGCAAAACTATGTTTGACCTTGAAAAACACACTTTTGGCTGAAACTACACTTTTCCATCAAAATTTTGCATGTCCAACACTGTGAAACACTTAAGAACATCATTTCTAGCAGTATCCTTAAAGAAAATGTGAAGTTTCATTTGTTTTTAGCTTTGTTTATGGTTGACTTGAACGGAGTGCTTTAAAGTGATTTTCAGCGCGTGTAAGGCCAAAACATGAAAAAGTTGATTCCGGACAGCGAATTCTAATCTTTTTACAACCATTTCTTTCTTACAACTTAGAAACTTCATTTCCAATACAGAAAGTTGAAGATTTCAGCATGTCTCACTTGTTTTCAGCTTGTTTTGTGCAAAAACACGTTTGACCTTGAAAAAGTGACAATCTTTGGATAAAACCATTTCCCTTCAACATTTTCAACATCTAACACTTTGAAATACATAAGAACATAGTAAACTAGAAGGAGAAATAAAAAGAATGTGAAATTTCATTTGTTTTCGGCCTGTTTTTTGGCAAAACTATGTTTGACCTTGAAAAACACACTTTTGGCTGAAACTACACTTTTCCATCAAAATTTTGCATGTCCAACACTGTGAAACACTTAAGAACATCATTTCTAGCAGTATCCTTAAAGAAAATGTGAAGTTTCATTTGTTTTTAGCTTTGTTTATGGTTGACTTGAACGGAGTGCTTTAAAGTGATTTTCAGCGCGTGTAAGGCCTAAACATGAAAAAGTTGATTCCGGACAGCGAATTCTAATCTTTTTACAACAATTTCTTTCTTACAACTTAGAAACTTCATTTCCAATACAGAAAGTTGAAGATTTCAGCATGTCTCACTTGTTTTCAGCTTGTTTTGTGCAAAAACACGTTTGACCTTGAAAAAGTGACAATCTTTGGATAAAACCATTTCCCTTCAACATTTTCAACATCTAACACTTTGAAATACATAAGAACATAGTAAACTACAAGGAGAAATAAAAAGAATGTGAAATTTCATTTGTTTTCGGCCTGTTTTTAGCAAAACTATGTTTGACCTTGAAAAACACACTTTTGGCTGAAACTACACTTTTCCATCAAAATTTTGCATGTCCAACACTGTGAAACACTTAAGAACATCATTTCTAGCAGTATCCTTAAAGAAAATGTGAAGTTTCATTTGTTTTTAGCTTTGTTTATGGTTGACTTGAACGGAGTGCTTTAAAGTGATTTTCAGCGCGTGTAAGGCCAAAACATGAAAAAGTTGATTCCGGACAGCGAATTCTAATCTTTTTACAACAATTTCTTTCTTACAACTTAGAAACTTCATTTCCAATACAGAAAGTTGAAGATTTCAGCATGTCTCACTTGTTTTCAGCTTGTTTTGTGCAAAAACACGTTTGACCTTGAAAAAGTGACAATCTTTGGATAAAACCATTTCCCTTCAACATTTTCAACATCTAACACTTTGAAATACATAAGAACATAGTAAACTAGAAGGAGAAATAAAAAGAATGTGAAATTTCATTTGTTTTCGGCCTGTTTTTTGGCAAAACTATGTTTGACCTTGAAAAACACACTTTTGGCTGAAACTACACTTTTCCATCAAAATTTTGCATGTCCAACACTGTGAAACACTTAAGAACATCATTTCTAGCAGTATCCTTAAAGAAAATGTGAAGTTTCATTTGTTTTTAGCTTTGTTTATGGTTGACTTGAACGGAGTGCTTTAAAGTGATTTTCAGCGCGTGTAAGGCCAAAACATGAAAAAGTTGATTCCGGACAGCGAATTCTAATCTTTTTACAACAATTTCTTTCTAACAACTTAGAAACTTCATTTCCAATACAGAAAGTTGAAGATTTCAGCATGTCTCACTTGTTTTCAGCTTGTTTTGTGCAAAAACACGTTTGACCTTGAAAAAGTGACAATCTTTGGATAAAACCATTTCCCTTCAACATTTTCAACATCTAACACTTTGAAATACATAAGAACATAGTAAACTAGAAGGAGAAATAAAAAGAATGTGAAATTTCATTTGTTTTCGGCCTGTTTTTTGGCAAAACTATGTTTGACCTTGAAAAACACACTTTTGGCTGAAACTACACTTTTCCATCAAAATTTTGCATGTCCAACACTGTGAAACACTTAAGAACATCATTTCTAGCAGTATCCTTAAAGAAAATGTGAAGTTTCATTTGTTTTTAGCTTTGTTTATGGTTGACTTGAACGGAGTGCTTTAAAGTGATTTTCAGCGCGTGTAAGGCCAAAACATGAAAAAGTTGATTCCGGACAGCGAATTCTAATCTTTTTACAACAATTTCTTTCTTACAACTTAGAAACTTCATTTCCAATACAGAAAGTTGAAGATTTCAGCATGTCTCACTTGTTTTCAGCTTGTTTTGTGCAAAAACACGTTTGACCTTGAAAAAGTGACAATCTTTGGATAAAACCATTTCCCTTCAACATTTTCAACATCTAACACTTTGAAATACATAAGAACATAGTAAACTAGAAGGAGAAATAAAAAGAATGTGAAATTTCATTTGTTTTCGGCCTGTTTTTTGGCAAAACTATGTTTGACCTTGAAAAACACACTTTTGGCTGAAACTACACTTTTCCATCAAAATTTTGCATGTCCAACACTGTGAAACACTTAAGAACATCATTTCTAGCAGTATCCTTAAAGAAAATGTGAAGTTTCATTTGTTTTTAGCTTTGTTTATGGTTGACTTGAACGGAGTGCTTTAAAGTGATTTTCAGCGCGTGTAAGGCCAAAACATGAAAAAGTTGATTCCGGACAGCGAATTCTAATCTTTTTACAACAATTTCTTTCTTACAACTTAGAAACTTCATTTCCAATACAGAAAGTTGAAGATTTCAGCATGTCTCACTTGTTTTCAGCTTGTTTTGTGCAAAAACACGTTTGACCTTGAAAAAGTGACAATCTTTGGATAAAACACTTTCCCTTCAACATTTTCAACATCTAACACTTTGAAATACATAAGAACATAGTAAACTAGAAGGAGAAATAAAAAGAATGTGAAATTTCATTTGTTTTCGGCCTGTTTTTAGGCAAAACTATGTTTGACCTTGAAAAACACACTTTTGGCTGAAACTACACTTTTCCATCAAAATTTTGCATGTCCAACACTGTGAAACACTTAAGAACATCATTTCTAGCAGTATCCTTAAAGAAAATGTGAAGTTTCATTTGTTTTTAGCTTTGTTTATGGTTGACTTGAACGGAGTGCTTTAAAGTGATTTTCAGCGCGTGTAAGGCCAAAACATGAAAAAGTTGATTCCGGACAGCGAATTCTAATCTTTTTACAACAATTTCTTTCTTACAACTTAGAAACTTCATTTCCAATACAGAAAGTTGAAGATTTCAGCATGTCTCACTTGTTTTCAGCTTGTTTTGTGCAAAAACACGTTTGACCTTGAAAAAGTGACAATCTTTGGATAAAACCATTTCCCTTCAACATTTTCAACATCTAACACTTTGAAATACATAAGAACATAGTAAACTACAAGGAGAAATAAAAAGAATGTGAAATTTCATTTGTTTTCGGCCTGTTTTTAGCAAAACTATGTTTGACCTTGAAAAACACACTTTTGGCTGAAACTACACTTTTCCATCAAAATTTTGCATGTCCAACACTGTGAAACACTTAAGAACATCATTTCTAGCAGTATCCTTAAAGAAAATGTGAAGTTTCATTTGTTTTTAGCTTTGTTTATGGTTGACTTGAACGGAGTGCTTTAAAGTGATTTTCAGCGCGTGTAAGGCCAAAACATGAAAAAGTTGATTCCGGACAGCGAATTCTAATCTTTTTACAACAATTTCTTTCTTACAACTTAGAAACTTCATTTCCAATACAGAAAGTTGAAGATTTCAGCATGTCTCACTTGTTTTCAGCTTGTTTTGTGCAAAAACACGTTTGACCTTGAAAAAGTGACAATCTTTGGATAAAACCATTTCCCTTCAACATTTTCAACATCTAACACTTTGAAATACATAAGAACATAGTAAACTACAAGGAGAAATAAAAAGAATGTGAAATTTCATTTGTTTTCGGCCTGTTTTTAGCAAAACTATGTTTGACCTTGAAAAACACACTTTTGGCTGAAACTACACTTTTCCATCAAAATTTTGCATGTCCAACACTGTGAAACACTTAAGAACATCATTTCTAGCAGTATCCTTAAAGAAAATGTGAAGTTTCATTTGTTTTTAGCTTTGTTTATGGTTGACTTGAACGGAGTGCTTTAAAGTGATTTTCAGCGCGTGTAAGGCCAAAACATGAAAAAGTTGATTCCGGACAGCGAATTCTAATCTTTTTACAACAATTTCTTTCTAACAACTTAGAAACTTCATTTCCAATACAGAAAGTTGAAGATTTCAGCATGTCTCACTTGTTTTCAGCTTGTTTTGTGTAAAAACACGTTTGACCTTGAAAAAGTGACAATCTTTGGATAAAACCATTTCCCTTCAACATTTTCAACATCTAACACTTTGAAATACATAAGAACATAGTAAACTAGAAGGAGAAATAAAAAGAATGTGAAATTTCATTTGTTTTCGGCCTGTTTTTTGGCAAAACTATGTTTGACCTTGAAAAACACACTTTTGGCTGAAACTACACTTTTCCATCAAAATTTTGCATGTCCAACACTGTGAAACACTTAAGAACATCATTTCTAGCAGTATCCTTAAAGAAAATGTGAAGTTTCATTTGTTTTTAGCTTTGTTTATGGTTGACTTGAACGGAGTGCTTTAAAGTGATTTTCAGCGCGTGTAAGGCCAAAACATGAAAAAGTTGATTCCGGACAGCGAATTCTAATCTTTTTACAACAATTTCTTTCTTACAACTTAGAAACTTCATTTCCAATACAGAAAGTTGAAGATTTCAGCATGTCTCACTTGTTTTCAGCTTGTTTTGTGCAAAAACACGTTTGACCTTGAAAAAGTGACAATCTTTGGATAAAACCATTTCCCTTCAACATTTTCAACATCTAACACTTTGAAATACATAAGAACATAGTAAACTACAAGGAGAAATAAAAAGAATGTGAAATTTCATTTGTTTTCGGCCTGTTTTTAGCAAAACTATGTTTGACCTTGAAAAACACACTTTTGGCTGAAACTACACTTTTCCATCAAAATTTTGCATGTCCAACACTGTGAAACACTTAAGAACATCATTTCTAGCAGTATCCTTAAAGAAAATGTGAAGTTTCATTTGTTTTTAGCTTTGTTTATGGTTGACTGGAACGGAGTGCTTTAAAGTGATTTTCAGCGCGTGTAAGGCCAAAACATGAAAAAGTTGATTCCGGACAGCGAATTCTAATCTTTTTACAACAATTTCTTTCTTACAACTTAGAAACTTCATTTCCAATACAGAAAGTTGAAGATTTCAGCATGTCTCACTTGTTTTCAGCTTGTTTTGTGCAAAAACACGTTTGACCTTGAAAAAGTGACAATCTTTGGATAAAACCATTTCCCTTCAACATTTTCAACATCTAACACTTTGAAATACATAAGAACATAGTAAACTAGAAGGAGAAATAAAAAGAATGTGAAATTTCATTTGTTTTCGGCCTGTTTTTAGCAAAACTATGTTTGACCTTGAAAAACACACTTTTGGCTGAAACTACACTTTTCCATCAAAATTTTGCATGTCCAACACTGTGAAACACTTAAGAACATCATTTCTAGCAGTATCCTTAAAGAAAATGTGAAGTTTCATTTGTTTTTAGCTTTGTTTATGGTTGACTTGAACGGAGTGCTTTAAAGTGATTTTCAGCGCGTGTAAGGCCAAAACATGAAAAAGTTGATTCCGGACAGCGAATTCTAATCTTTTTACAACAATTTCTTTCTTACAACTTAGAAACTTCATTTCCAATACAGAAAGTTGAAGATTTCAGCATGTCTCACTTGTTTTCAGCTTGTTTTGTGCAAAAACACGTTTGACCTTGAAAAAGTGACAATCTTTGGATAAAACCATTTCCCTTCAACATTTTCAACATCTAACACTTTGAAATACATAAGAACATAGTAAACTAGAAGGAGAAATAAAAAGAATGTGAAATTTCATTTGTTTTCGGCCTGTTTTTAGCAAAACTATGTTTGACCTTGAAAAACACACTTTTGGCTGAAACTACACTTTTCCATCAAAATTTTGCATGTCCAACACTGTGAAACACTTAAGAACATCATTTCTAGCAGTATCCTTAAAGAAAATGTGAAGTTTCATTTGTTTTTAGCTTTGTTTATGGTTGACTTGAACGGAGTGCTTTAAAGTGATTTTCAGCGCGTGTAAGGCCTAAACATGAAAAAGTTGATTCCGGACAGCGAATTCTAATCTTTTTACAACAATTTCTTTCTTACAACTTAGAAACTTCATTTCCAATACAGAAAGTTGAAGATTTCAGCATGTCTCACTTGTTTTCAGCTTGTTTTGTGCAAAAACACGTTTGACCTTGAAAAAGTGACAATCTTTGGATAAAACCATTTCCCTTCAACATTTTCAACATCTAACACTTTGAAATACATAAGAACATAGTAAACTACAAGGAGAAATAAAAAGAATGTGAAATTTCATTTGTTTTCGGCCTGTTTTTAGCAAAACTATGTTTGACCTTGAAAAACACACTTTTGGCTGAAACTACACTTTTCCATCAAAATTTTGCATGTCCAACACTGTGAAACACTTAAGAACATCATTTCTAGCAGTATCCTTAAAGAAAATGTGAAGTTTCATTTGTTTTTAGCTTTGTTTATGGTTGACTTGAACGGAGTGCTTTAAAGTGATTTTCAGCGCGTGTAAGGCCAAAACATGAAAAAGTTGATTCCGGACAGCGAATTCTAATCTTTTTACAACAATTTCTTTCTTACAACTTAGAAACTTCATTTCCAATACAGAAAGTTGAAGATTTCAGCATGTCTCACTTGTTTTCAGCTTGTTTTGTGCAAAAACACGTTTGACCTTGAAAAAGTGACAATCTTTGGATAAAACCATTTCCCTTCAACATTTTCAACATCTAACACTTTGAAATACATAAGAACATAGTAAACTAGAAGGAGAAATAAAAAGAATGTGAAATTTCATTTGTTTTCGGCCTGTTTTTAGCAAAACTATGTTTGACCTTGAAAAACACACTTTTGGCTGAAACTACACTTTTCCATCAAAATTTTGCATGTCCAACACTGTGAAACACTTAAGAACATCATTTCTAGCAGTATCCTTAAAGAAAATGTGAAGTTTCATTTGTTTTTAGCTTTGTTTATGGTTGACTTGAACGGAGTGCTTTAAAGTGATTTTCAGCGCGTGTAAGGCCAAAACATGAAAAAGTTGATTCCGG
This sequence comes from Denticeps clupeoides, assembly GCF_900700375.1. NCBI lineage: Eukaryota > Metazoa > Chordata > Actinopteri > Clupeiformes > Denticipitidae > Denticeps > Denticeps clupeoides. Next base: position 2,562 of record NW_021630069.1, on the reverse strand, counting down.
ACAGCGAATTCGAATCTTTTTACAACAATTTCTTTCTTACAACTTAGAAACTTCATTTCCAATACAGAAAGTTGAAGATTTCAGCATGTCTCACTTGTTTTCAGCTTGTTTTGTGCAAAAACACGTTTGACCTTGAAAAAGTGACAATCTTTGGATAAAACCATTTCCCTTCAACATTTTCAACATCTAACACTTTGAAATACATAAGAACATAGTAAACTACAAGGAGAAATAAAAAGAATGTGAAATTTCATTTGTTTTCGGCCTGTTTTTAGCAAAACTATGTTTGACCTTGAAAAACACACTTTTGGCTGAAACTACACTTTTCCATCAAAATTTTGCATGTCCAACACTGTGAAACACTTAAGAACATAATTTCTAGCAGTATCCTTAAAGAAAATGTGAAGTTTCATTTGTTTTTAGCTTTGTTTATGGTTGACTTGAACGGAGTGCTTTAAAGTGATTTTCAGCGCGTGTAAGGCCAAAACATGAAAAAGTTGATTCCGGACAGCGAATTCTAATCTTTTTACAACGATTTCTTTCTTACAACTTAGAAACTTCATTTCCAATACAGAAAGTTGAAGATTTCAGCATGTCTCACTTGTTTTCAGCTTGTTTTGTGCAAAAACACGTTTGACCTTGAAAAAGTGACAATCTTTGGATAAAACCATTTCCCTTCAACATTTTCAACATCTAACACTTTGAAATACATAAGAACATAGTAAACTACAAGGAGAAATAAAAAGAATGTGAAATTTCATTTGTTTTCGGCCTGTTTTTAGCAAAACTATGTTTGACCTTGAAAAACACACTTTTGGCTGAAACTACACTTTTCCATCAAAATTTTGCATGTCCAACACTGTGAAACACTTAAGAACATCATTTCTAGCAGTATCCTTAAAGAAAATGTGAAGTTTCATTTGTTTTTAGCTTTGTTTATGGTTGACTTGAACGGAGTGCTTTAAAGTGATTTTCAGCGCGTGTAAGGCCAAAACATGAAAAAGTTGATTCCGGACAGCGAATTCTAATCTTTTTACAACAATTTCTTTCTTACAACTTAGAAACTTCATTTCCAATACAGAAAGTTGAAGATTTCAGCATGTCTCACTTGTTTTCAGCTTGTTTTGTGCAAAAACACGTTTGACCTTGAAAAAGTGACAATCTTTGGATAAAACCATTTCCCTTCAACATTTTCAACATCTAACACTTTGAAATACATAAGAACATAGTAAACTAGAAGGAGAAATAAAAAGAATGTGAAATTTCATTTGTTTTCGGCCTGTTTTTAGCAAAACTATGTTTGACCTTGAAAAACACACTTTTGGCTGAAACTACACTTTTCCATCAAAATTTTGCATGTCCAACACTGTGAAACACTTAAGAACATCATTTCTAGCAGTATCCTTAAAGAAAATGTGAAGTTTCATTTGTTTTTAGCTTTGTTTATGGTTGACTTGAACGGAGTGCTTTAAAGTGATTTTCAGCGCGTGTAAGGCCAAAACATGAAAAAGTTGATTCCGGACAGCGAATTCGAATCTTTTTACAACGATTTCTTTCTTACAACTTAGAAACTTCATTTCCAATACAGAAAGTTGAAGATTTCAGCATGTCTCACTTGTTTTCAGCTTGTTTTGTGCAAAAACACGTTTGACCTTGAAAAAGTGACAATCTTTGGATAAAACCATTTCCCTTCAACATTTTCAACATCTAACACTTTGAAATACATAAGAACATAGTAAACTACAAGGAGAAATAAAAAGAATGTGAAATTTCATTTGTTTTCGGCCTGTTTTTAGCAAAACTATGTTTGACCTTGAAAAACACACTTTTGGCTGAAACTACACTTTTCCATCAAAATTTTGCATGTCCAACACTGTGAAACACTTAAGAACATCATTTCTAGCAGTATCCTTAAAGAAAATGTGAAGTTTCATTTGTTTTTAGCTTTGTTTATGGTTGACTTGAACGGAGTGCTTTAAAGTGATTTTCAGCGCGTGTAAGGCCAAAACATGAAAAAGTTGATTCCGGACAGCGAATTCTAATCTTTTTACAACAATTTCTTTCTTACAACTTAGAAACTTCATTTCCAATACAGAAAGTTGAAGATTTCAGCATGTCTCACTTGTTTTCAGCTTGTTTTGTGCAAAAACACGTTTGACCTTGAAAAAGTGACAATCTTTGGATAAAACCATTTCCCTTCAACATTTTCAACATCTAACACTTTGAAATACATAAGAACATAGTAAACTAGAAGGAGAAATAAAAAGAATGTGAAATTTCATTTGTTTTCGGCCTGTTTTTGGCAAAACTATGTTTGACCTTGAAAAACACACTTTTGGCTGAAACTACACTTTTCCATCAAAATTTTGCATGTCCAACACTGTGAAACACTTAAGAACATCATTTCTAGCAGTATCCTTAAAGAAAATGTGAAGTTTCATTTGTTTTTAGCTTTGTTTATGGTTGACTTGAACGGAGTGCTTTAAAGTGATTTTCAGCGCGTGTAAGGCCAAAACATGAAAAAGTTGATTCCGGACAGCGAATTCGAATCTTTTTACAACG